>NW_027507718.1:94700387-95300387 GCF_037356315.1 Lithobates pipiens
GACTTGGGGGGAACCCCCACGCCGATTTTTTTCGGCGTTGGGGTTCCCCTTTAAGCCCATTCCAGGCGGCGGAGCCCGCGACGTCTCCTTCGCGGGCCCCGCCTACCTGTACACGCGCTCGAAATGGGCGGGCTTGCCTCCGCCTTACGTGGGCGAGTCCGTTCATTTCAAAAGTTGAGCGAACTGTTTGCCCAACCTTGTTCGTCAAACAGTCCGCTCGTGTGTGGGCAAGTCCGCTCATGCAAATTTTGAGCGGACTGTTTGCCCAAACTGTTTGACGAACAAGGTTGGGCAAACAGTCCGCGCGTGTGTACGCGGCCTAAGGTATTACTGCCTATCACTGCTAATCTCATGAGATTTGGAGAGAGATATCACTCCATGCTGTCCATTGTTCCTATTTCTGGAGGCTCTGACATGAGGAAGCAAGTCATGCTTTTACCAAGATGGTGTCCTCCACACAGAGACTCAGTGCAGAACAAGCCATGGTAAGTCAGTAGTGGGAGCAACATCTTCTACAGGGAGACCACAAACCATACTGGTGAATAGTCTCTTACGTTATGCCTGACTTTTGGGCATAGCTTTCAGAGTTCAAAGTTTTGGTCTGGGTTCACACTCTTTCCGCATATGACTCACAGCAGGGGTCCAGTGCAAATTTTTGGCTGAATTCGGATCTGAAATGGACCAAAAGATGCACAGGACCCCTGTGCAAATTTGCACCGGAGCCGCAGAGGAGATATGTGAATCTGCTCCATAGAGAGCCAGTCCCAATCTCCTGCTATTGTGAATTTGCACTAGTGTGAACCCAGCCTTAAAGGTTTTTGTTTGAAACAAGGCAGCACATCCTCTCACACATATTAAATAAACACAATTCTTGCCGCTTACTTTATTAATATGAATGCACACCACAATACTCATCTCTTTATTTTAAGAGCACTACTCCTCTTATTTTCATGTACATAACTTTATCAGTTTAGTTTTGCTTAATACTATTAGCTGAATAAAGCTGTCGATGATCATGTAATTTAGGTGCATGCATAAACTCTCACTCAATCAATCTCACGTATCTCTGTTAGGGGGGCACTAAACAATTCGTACTCATCTTAAAGAAGAACATACACTCATAACTTGTATCAGCACACCCCTTTATGCTCATCTTAGTTACATAAGTGCTTCCATGATAATCACTGTAGGGGTCAGGAAAGTTCTCTTGGCATCCTGTTGAATAAAAGTAGAGGATATGAATTTGGTTTTCTATTTACTGATCATATGTACGGGACATCCAGATTGAGGCAGTGTTGTAGAAAGTATGCCTAGACAAAAAAAAGGTCCAACAAGCATGTGGGTGATCTTAAATCAAGAGATGCATTTTCTACCTGATAAGCAGATGAAATGACTAGACCTCATTACCAATATACCAATCTCTAAAGTTATACAGAAGAGATTTTAGAGATCATCTTAGGTTTATCTGAAGTATGCGGCAAAAGAGATTTGTCTGTATGCAAGCTTCATCATAAATAGGACCCCTATCCCAGGATTTTGTCATAAGCTACTAATGAAGGGTGTAGGAGTATATGTAACAAAGAATATCACGTCTGTGTGGATCCGAAGGCCTGTGGTGTAAAATTCATTGCACTAGTATAATCATGAGGGCTAATGGCTCCCCATTCCATGAGATGGCACGTAAGTGTCTTCCTGTTGCCTTTGTCTCTTTTTTAAAGTGTATGTTACCCCACCATTTCATATTCCTGATATGTATGTGTTGTACAATGCACTTGTGTATAATGAAGGGTCCTGTTCAATTTTCATTGCTTCCTTTGTGTGAAATAGGAGGTGATTCTGCCTGCCCACCTGCTTTCCATCCCAGCACATCCATCCCAGTGTGGTCAGTTTTTTTGGATACATACTACTTAGGAGCACAAAGCCTGCCTGTACTCCAGTGGCCAGATATCTGCTGAAAGCCCCCTACACAACTCATCACTGGGAAGATGCAGTCTCCACCCCTATCTCTTTAAGCCCCTTTTGCAACTGAGAACAAAAGGTCATGTGATTGTTTGTTTGTTTTTATTTCAAAAAAGAAAAAAAAAGGCATTTATGATTATTATTTTTATTTTATTTTTCACAAAAATTTTTTACTTGAATTTCTATTTTGAACTAAATGGGTTGCGGGTTGTTTTACACGGAAACATCTCACATATACTTTAAGCCTGTATAGACTCAACAAAGCAGGAAGAATCCATCAACCACCTAATCTATGTGAAATTTGGTAAATGCTTTGAAAGAACAAAACAAAGCAAACAAAACAGAAAAGGCACAAGCCCTAGTGCAGTTAAACCTCTTAATAACAAATAAAAAAGAATAAAATCATTGCACTTACATGGTGTGTAAATAGAACAAAGCCATCAAACAGTTACTTACTAAGGAAGATTAGTCCTCAAAGCCAAAGTCTCCTAAAAGCTTGTACAGAGAGCTAGATAGTCCAGTATCAGTGTATACGGGGCTGCTATTCATGAGAAATATACTGTATGTTTTTCAACCTTTTTCAACTACTTTTTGGTCATGCCAGTTTACAATCATTTAGATCCTTTGGGCTCACTATTTGGTAAGTCAATAACCCAGAACAAGTATGTACCATAGCTCAGATTTAGACCTCATTGACTAAATAATTCTTTAGGACCACTAGCTTTTTAGGCAAGCCATAAAATCTATATACCGTATATACTCGAGTATAGGCCGACCCGAATATAAGCCGAGGCCCCCAATTTACCCCCAAAAAAACTGGCAAACTTATTGACTCGTGTATAAGCCGAGGGTGAGACATGCCTGTCCATCCCTGTGTGTGTGTCCGTCCATCCCTGTGTGTCCGTCCATCCCTGTGTGTCCGTCCATCCCTGTGTGTCCGTCCATCCATCCCTGTGTGTGTGTGTGTCCATCCATCCATCCATCCCTGTGTGTGTGTGTCTCCATCCATCCATCCATCCATCCCTGTGTGTGTGTGTCTCCATCCATCCATCCATCCATCCATCCCTGTGTGTGTGTGTCTCCATCCATCCATCCATCCATCCATCCATCCCTGTGTGTGTGTGTATCCATCCCTGTGTGTGTGTGTGTCTCCATCCATCCATCCATCCGTGTGTGTGTGTCTCCATCCGTGTGTGTGTGTGTGTGTGTGTGTGTGTGTGTGTGTGTGTGTGTGTGTGTGTGTCCAGCCTACCTGTGTCCCGAGCCTTTGTCCCGAGCATCCGTCCCGTGTCGTGCCTTGCCTTGCCTTGCCTTCGTCCCGTCCCGTCCCGTCCCGTCCTGTCCTGTCCCGTGCCGTGCCTTGCCTTGCCTCCGTCCCGTGCCCTCTTCGTCGGCGGCCATTGTAAAATTCAAAAGCCGCGCCTCCTCCTTCGCCTGTGATAGGCGGAACACTGAATTTCCCAGCAGCCTGTGTTCCGCCTATCACGGACGTCGTATCATCCTCGTCCGTAGTACGAGGATGAGAAGATGCCCGTGATAGGCGGAACACAGGCTGCTGGGAAATTCAGTGTTCCGCCTATCACAGGCGAAGGGGGAGCCGGAGGCGCGGCTTTTGAATCAGAATGGCCGCTGTCTGTCTGCTCGACACGCTGATCGAGCGGGCAGACAGCGATGACTCGAGTATAAGCCGAGGGGGGCACTTTCAGCCTCAAAAAAGAGGCTGAAAATCTCGGCTTATACTCGAGTATATACGGTACACTCTAAACAACTTACTTCTTCAGAAGGGAATCAGCACAGAAACTGGTCTCATAACAGTCTTAACAAAACTGAGAAAATTGTTGGCAATGCTTTTGTAATAATTAAATGTTTCGCAGATGTGTGCATTTGCCTGTTTTGTTGTTTACTTACTTATGCCATATGCAGTAGTCATGGGAGATTTGTTTGGCTTTTTCGACCTAAATTTTCATGAATAAAATACTCTATCATAATCATCTCAGCTGCTACAGATTTTGACTGCCAGCTGTACTGTTTTCTGGGTCTAGTTAATTTAATTAGACCACTTTAGTTACCACTGAACACAGAAACAAATATAAATGAAGGTAAATTGCAGCTTCTGTAAATTGGCATACAAGCTTTTTTGTGCATGAAACGATATGAGAAGAGAAAAAAAAAATCACTAAGGCATTTGTCATATCTCCACAACATAACAACCATCAGCAAGCTATGCAGGGGTCTCATTCCACAGGTAGTCAATTTAAATATGCGTACCTGCTTAAGGATAAGGTAAAAATGCCCACCAAATGCATTATTTGCATTCTTTTTATTTTGTTCAGCTTATATTGTGTAAGTGGGCTCCTACTGTGTTGCAGTATTGATTAGTATTACCAATTGTATCGGTAGTGTTTTCTTTGATGGCACCATACGTTTGCTATATGATAATAATGATTTATTCATTGTATTGTAACATAAACAAATACCACAGCATTTACAATCATTTCTCTATCAATTAACCTTTCCTTTAATCATTCTTTCAGAGCGTAAAAAAAAAAAATCAATGTATGTAAACTCTTACATCGAACTTCCCTTATTTGCTCATTTTTTTTTTTTTATATTTATTTCAGGTACTTATATAGCGCTGTCAATTTACGCAGCACTTTAAATAAACATTGTACATTCACATCAATCCCTACCCTTGAGGAGCTTACAACCTAAGGTCCCTAACTCACATTCATACATACTAGGGACAATTTAGACAGGATCCAATTAACCTACCAGCATGTCTTTTGAGTGTGGGAGGAAACCCACACAGGCACAGGGAGAACATACAAACTCCAGGCAGGTAGTGTTGTGGTTGGGATTTGAACCAGTGACCCTTCCTACTGCTAGATGAAAGTGCTATCCACTACACCAGTGTTTCTCAACTCCAGTCCTCAAGGTGCCATAACAGGTCATTTTGTCAGGATTTCTCTCAGATGAAATGGCTGTGGTAATTACTAAGGCAGTGAAACTGATCAAATCACCTGTGCAAAATAATGGAGAGCCTGAAAACATGACCTGTTGGGGCGCCTTGAGGACTGGAGTTGAGAAACCCTGCACTACACCACTGTGCTGATTTTTAGTCTCTTAAATAAATATTTAAAAGCATTTTGCTATATCTTTTTTTAATTGGAGCAAGAATGCTAGTGTTTTTCAAAACTACATTCCTAATGAATATTAAAAAAACACAAATTAATTCAGTTATGCGTTCATTAAAATTATTACATGTATTTTTCTTTTTCAATAATTTTTATTGTTATTTGTACAAGAAATGTACAATACAATAGACAGCACAGTGGTGTAGTGGTTAGCACTTTCACCTAGCAACAATAGGGTTGCTGGTTCAAATCCCAACCACAACACCATCTGCTGGCTTAGAAAGTTCCTAATTTCCTCCGTCGGTTACAATTAAGTTCCTGTGAGAGACTTTCTGTGTTCATCTAAAGTTTTACAACCAAGTCTGTGGCAGAGAGTTTGTTAAGTTTGAATCACTTGTCGGCTGCTAAATCCATAAACCAGGATTTATCCGACAGCTGAAGTATGCAGTTGTGAGTGACTATTCCCTGGATCATCTAGAGAGAGACATCTTTATGTGTCAGCAGTTTCCAAACAAGTGCCTGAGCTTTCCTACCCATACCCTCTATTCCCAGCTGAGAGACTGTGTTTTGATCAACGTTTTATGCAAATAAAAATTCCTCAAAAGGGATTTAAGTGTCGGCCTCTGCAGTTATTGGGCCATCAACCTCGGGAACCCCTAGACAAGAACAACGAGGTGCAGCAGGTAAATGGTAAGCCCAAAAATAATCAGCCGCTCCTTCGAGGGTCAGTGCTAAACTTACATGAAGGAGCATTGGAAGGCAACGCATAACAAAAAAGGACCATGGAAAAAATCCAAGGAAAATTCCAAGCTCAACTTACCGACCATCCTGCGACCAACCAGATCTAACAGTATGCATTTAAAACAGGGGTTTAGTTGCACAAATTTGCAAATGTATGCGTGCGCTACAGAGCCCTGCCAAGGCATCCTGGGATCTGTAGTCTTAACCCACTAACTTATAAGAGGCTCCACAGTGAAAGCACATGCATTCTGATGAGATAGATGAAGGCAGATGGACTGGAGGGAGCCCACCCCTCCTTAACTGCTTGCGGACCAGCCGCTGCAGTTTTACTGCGGCAGGCTGGCTCCACTGCTCGAAATCACGTTATTGTACGTGATCTCGCAAGGCTTGTCCAGTGCACATGAACGTGTCCCCTGCCACAAGCTCCATGAGTCCAACAGTGGGTCCGCGGGCATACCCACGATAGTCTCACAGAGAGGAAGAACAGAGAGATGCTAATGTAAACAAGCATCTCCCCGTTCTGCCTAGTGACAGTGTCACTGTACACCTCTCCCTGTGATCAGGAGCACTGAGCAGTGACATGTCACACACAGCCCAGCCCCCGCACAGTTAGAATCACACCCCAGGGCACACTTCACCCCTACAGCACCACCAAGCATTAACCCCTTTACTGCCAGTCACATTCACACAGTAATCAGTGCATTTTTAATCGCACTGATCACTGTATAAATGTGAATGGTCCCAAAATAGTGCCAAAAGTGTCCATAATGTCGCAGTCACAATAAAAATCACAAATGGCTGTCATTACTAGTAAAAAATAATAAAAATTCCATAAAACTATCCCCTATTTTGCCAATTTTCACTATAACTTTTGCGCAAACCAATCAATAAATGCTTATTGTGATTTTTTTTTTAACCAAAAATATGTAGAAGAATACATATCAGCCTAAACTGAGGGAAAAAAAAATGTATATATTTTTTGGGGAGATTTATTATAGCAAAAATTTAAAAATAATGTGTTTTTTTTTTTTAAATTGGCGCTATTTTTTTTTGTTTATTGCACAAAAAATAAAAACCGCAGCGGTGATCAAATACCACCAAAAGAAAGCTCTATTTGTATGGAAAAAAGGACGTCAATTTTGAATTGCAAAAAGTGCTCTGGTCTTTGGCCAGCCAAATCCACTGGGCCTGAAGTGGTTAAAGGTACAGGGGCACATTGAGCACCCAGCATGTAGCACAATGGCTGCAAGGGTGTCAATGCGTTGCCTGACCTAAAATCAAGCATACTAGAAAATTGTCCACTCCCCTCACCTATAACTGGCCCTTACAGCAAGGAGCATTGGAAGGCAATGCATAACAAGAAAGGACCAAGGAACAAAATCCAAGGAAAATTCCAAGCTCTACTTACTGACCAGCCTGTGACCAACCAGATTAACCTGTCTAACAGTATGCGTTTAAAACAGGGGTTTAGTTGCACAAATTTGCAAATGCAGAGGTTTGAGTTCCTGGAGAACTGGGCAGACTTCTCAGTCAGTTACCGACTTTTTACCAAGGACAGATTGCACCTAAATGCCGAGGGTGCAGCTCGGCTGGGAGAGAAGATGGCCGAAAAGAGGGTCTTTTAAACAAGGTGATGCAGGGAGGGTCCAGATGTAGAGCTAGCCAGTGTGGAACAAGGTTCAGCGGGTAATATTGGGGGCATTAGCGGTACGGTGACTAGAATACCAAAACCCAAGGCTATGAGGCTGCAAATCCAAATTGCAGCCTCATAACAACTAACAAGGAAATAGTATGTGACCAGACAAAATGATGAGGCTTGTATACCAATGCTAGAAGTGTGGCTAACAAGATGGGAGAACTGGAGCTGCTAATGTACGAGGAGGATTTTGATTTTGTGGGAATTTCAGAGACTTGGTTTGACAGCTCTCATGATTAGCTGGCAACCATTCATACCATATATAGGGTAAAAAAGGGGAGGGGTATGCCTTTTTATCAAGAATGATGTGCAAGTGAATATGAGGGATAATATCACTAATGGAGCTAGGGAGGAGGTGGAATCATTGTGGGTAGAGCTCCAAAGGGAGGAAACTTAGAGGAAAGTAATAGTGGGTATATGTTATAGGCACCCTAACCTGAGTGAGTAGGGGGAGACGGGCCTCCTATCACAGCTTGGAATGTCGACAAGGATGGGAAATGTCATTATAATGGGAGATTTTAATTATCCCGATATAGACTGGGATAATCTAAGGCTCGTCATTTTCTAAATGTCTTGCAGGATAATTTCATGGGTCAGATGATGAATGCACCAACGAGAGACAATGCGTTACTAGACCTACTGACTACTTACAATACAGACCTGATCGTAGATGTAGAAATACTGGGCAACTTAGGAAACATCGACCTCAGGTAAATTTGTTTCATTGTACATTACAGAAATAGGAAACACAAGGGTAATACAAGGACACTGAATTTCAAAATAGCCAACTTCCCTAAACTTCACTCTCTACTAGATGATATTTAATGGGATAATATCCTAGGAACAAAGAACAAGGAGGAAAAATTGGAGTAAAAAATATTTGTTTTTTCAAAAAATTTTCACACAATTAGAGGTTTCTTTTGGTGATATTTGATTACCTCTGCGGTTTTTATTTTTTGTGCTATAAACACAAAAAGAACGACAATTTTGAAAAAAAAAAAACAATATTTTTCACTTTCTGCTATAAAACATATCCAATAAAAAAAAAAAATGTCCTCATCAATTTAGGCCAATATGTATTCCGCTACTTGTTTTTGTTAAAAAAATCTCAATAAGCATAAACCGTATATACTCGAGTATAGGTCGAATATAAGCCGAGGCCCCTAATTTACCACAAAAAACTGGGAAAACGTATTGACTCGTGTATAAGCCGAGGGTGAGACATGCAGCAGCTACTGTTACATCCCTGTGTCCCGTCCATCCCTGTGTCCATCCCTGTGTCCCGTCCATGCCTGTGTCCCGTCCATGCGTCCATGCCTGTGTCCCGTCCATGCCTGTGTCCCGTCCATGCCTGTGTCCCGTCCCTCCCTGTGTCCATCGCAGCCTACCTGTCTCTTTGCCTTCTGCAGCCTCTGTGTGCCATGCCGCGCCGCACCTCTCCTCCTCGTCTGACAGACGGCGGCCATTCCACTGTTCAAAAGCCGCGCCTCTCTGTCTGTGATAGGCGGAACACTCAATTTCCCAGCAGTCAGTGTTCCGCCTATCACGGACATCCTCTCATCCTCGTCCGTAGTATGAGAATGAGCGGATGTCCGTGATAGGCAGAACACTGACTGCTGGGAAATTGAGTGTTCCGCCTATCACAGACAGGGAGGCGCGGCTTTTGAATAGTGGAATGGTCGCCGATCTGCGTGACTCGAGTATAAGCTGAGGGGGGCACTTTCAGCCTAAAAAAAGGGGCTGAAAATCTCGGCTTATACTCGAGTATATACGGTATTGATTGGTTTTCGCAAAAGTTATAGCATCTACAATCTATAGGATGGATTTCGTTATTTATTTTTTTCTAGTAATGGCGATCTTTTTTTGCGGGACTGCAATATTGCAGCACTTTTTGGTGACCAGTGACACCAATGCAGTGATCAGTGCTAAGAAAATGCACTTTCACTGCACTGACACTGGCAGAGAAGGGGTTAACATCAGGGGTGATCAAAGGATTAACTTTTTCCTGGGAGTGTTTGCTAACTTTGTGGGGGACGGTTGCACTGTAGGAAGACAGAGATCTGTGTTTCTGCTTAGCAGGAACACAAGATCTCCATCTTCCTTACTAGCAGAACAGCAATCTGCGTTGTTTACATAGGCATACCTCTGCTCTGCCTTTCTCCAAACAATCACTGCTGATTGACTCTTGCTGTGTCCAATAAAAGCAGGAGCAAGGCTCTCGTAGCACACACACAGACGCCCCAGAGCCCTTGAAAACAAATCATGTACAGGTACCTGATTTTGTGCTTAAGGGCCGCCTGCCACAGTAAAGGTATGTGGGGCAGTCCTTACGTGGTTAAAACAGCTAAAATAAATCCTGTGTGGCTAAACTCCAACATAAAAAGACATATAAAAGCAAAATAAAAGGCCTTCAAAAAAATACAAGACTGAGGGGTCATTGTCAGCATTTCAACATTACAAAGAATGCAATAAGAAATGTAAGAGTGCAATAAGGGCAGCTAAGATAGAACACGAAAGGCACATAACCGAGGGGATTTAAAAAAAAAAACAAGAAATTCTTTAAGTATATAAATAGTAAGATAGGTGAGGCCAGAACATATTGGCCCCATAAAGGACGATAAAGGGAATTTGGCTACAAAAGACAGAGAGAAGGCAAAGGTTTTGATTATATTCTTCTGCTCAATCTACTGTCACGGTTCCTACTGTGCCATGCAAGTGGCCAGGCATGGCCACACCCCAAGTGGCTCAAGGAGGTATTGAACCTATGACTTCCTGCTGTATTGCCTCTGAGACACACCTCAGCTCATTATTCAGCCTGGTTTCCAGCTGTGCCTTGTCCTGCAGCACTGAGGGCTATACACTGGATCTTGTTTTACAGTTAGCACCTGTCACTCCTGGTTCAGCTGAGGCAGTTTATCAAATCAGCTGGGTATAAAACACTGTGGGCTGGTTCAGTTCATTGTATCATATATTTTCTCTTATTTTCAAGTTTCAGTGTTCCAAGACTGGCCCTGACTTCTGTCCCTGGCTCTGTTCATTGTTAACTCTGACTTCTGGAATCCTTGAGTACGGCTTCACCTGGACAATCCTTTGGTAAATTCCCTGTCAAGCCCCGTGCACAGATTCACAGCCCAAGTAGCCTTTTACCTTGTTACCGTGGGCTGTGTGTATTTTCAAGGGTGAGCATACATCTCTGCTCTATGGACTCCAACCAAGGTAAGCCCTTACAGCTTCACAAAGGAAACGGTACACAAGACTGAAATGTTACTGTTAATAACACATCACAGAAAGCACTCTCATGGCTAACAGAAGATAGAATCAGAAAAAAAAAGTAAAAAATAAGTCACAGGAACCAGATGACTTACACCCGAGGGTCCTTAAAGCGGGAGTCCACCGGGACTCCGCGTTTTTTTTTTTTTTTAAAAGCCAGCAGCTACAAATACTGCAGCTGCTGACTTTTAAAATAGTGACACTTACCTGTCCAGCGCGCCCGCGATGTCGGCACCCGAAGCCGATCGCTAGGTCGTCTGTCGGGTCCTGCTGCCGCCATCTTGGGTATGGGAATCAGGAAATCGAGCCTTTCGGCTTCATTTCCCGGTTCCCTACTGCGCATGCGCAAATTGCGCTGCGCAATAAGGACGCTCCCCGCTGCCTCTGGGAGCTGTGTGTTTCCCAGCAGGCAGCGGGGCACTTGCGGGAAGGGGCGGGCACTTGCGGAAAGGGGCGTAAGTCACGCCCCTTTCCGCAGAGAGCTGTCCCGGAAGTGGGTGCAGTTACCTGGATTATCCAGGTAACTGCACCCCCCTCCCCCCTGAAAGGTGCCGATTGTGGCACCGGAGGGGGGGAGGGTTTCGATGAGCGGAAGGTCCACTTTAGGGTGGACCTCCGCTTTAAGGAACTCAGCCAAGTTATAGCCAGACCATTGTTCCTAATTTTTAGGGACAGTTTACTGACAGGAATGGTACCAGCTGATTGGAGAAAAGTCTTGTTTCTTTTAGCATCTCCCCGTTCTGCCTCCCCATGAGATGATCACGGGTATCCCCTCGGCGATTGAGTCTGTGGGACCCACGATCAGACTCACGGAGGTCCCGACCATCGCGCGCCTGTCCATGCCATTCTGCCGACTTCCATCGGGAAGTGGTTAAGGAGAGAAGTAAATGCTTCTGTTAACATTGGAACAAGGATATGAGAGAATTTCTTATAGTATAGGGCAGAGAAGCCATCTGGGCCTGGACATTTATTTGGTTTAAGAGAGTAATTTGCTAATTTACTTTCATTAGCACTAATGAGGCTTTCAAGACAATCATGTTGGGCTAAAGGAATAGTAGGAAGTTTTATTTGTGAGAAAAATTATTCTGCTAAAGTTTGATCAAAAGGTCCTTCCTTTTTATATAAGGAGGTAAGATGTTTTTGAAAAGTGTGTAATATCAGTCAAATTGGTTTAAAGGAGCGATTTGCGTTTTTTAAGTGCTCGGGCTAAAAGTGTCTGGTTTATTCTCTTTAAGATAAAATTTATGTTTAGACTTACATAACATTTTATCTACAGATTCTTATAAAAAAAGTCAAGGTTTAAACGTGCTTTATCAAGCTGTAATTTAGTCACAGGGGTAGGGTTGGATTGAAAGATTGTGTGGCATGTATTAAATTCTGCTTCTAATTTTTGTTTTAGTTGTAGTTTTTTCTCTTTTAAGAATTGAGGTTTGATGTATACAAACTCCATGGAGAACAGGTTTATGAGCTTCCCATAGGGTCAGTGGGGAGATATCAGGGGGTCTTATTATTGGCCAGGTCATCTTTTATGGCTATTTCTAGATCAGAGGAGTGTGATGGATGAGATAGGATTTAATCATTAATATGTCATGTAGAATCTTGTGTTTTGGGTATTAGAGCAGGGAAAGTTGAAAGTATAGCACAGTTGTCAGTCCGTGTAAAAGGGATAATACATGAATCAAGGAGTTCAGGGATCATGCCTATTGAGATCAAAATGTTATCAATATGGGAAAATTATTTAGGGGAATAAAAAGTAAATTGGCACCTAGCAGGATTGATTTCATGCCAAGAATCTAATAAAGAGTGCTGATGAAGAAGTTGTTGGAACTTGCGAGATTGAGAACTAGATGCAATAGGAGTTGGGGATTTATCTAAAAAAGGATAAAGGACTTGATTTGAATCTCCATAGATTAAAAGTGTGCCCATTTTATGAGTATCAATTACCTGTAATAAATGGGAGAGGAATGAGGATGGAGTTTTGTTAGGAGCATAGTAGGATACCACTGTGATTAGAGAATCGAAAAGATATCCCGTGAGTATAAGATAACGACCTTCTGGGCCTTTGATCTCTGTCAGAAGGGAAAAGGGTGTAGTGCGATGAAACGCTATTAGCATCCCTCATTTTTTCATTTTGGCAGAGGCTGTGAAAACTCGAAGATAATCTGAAACAAAATATTTAGGGGTCATCTTATCTGCAAAATGGGTTTCTTGGAGGCATACAACATGTGCTTTTGAGGAAGCTAAGGAGCGAAAAACTTTAATTCGCTTTTGTGGGATATTTAGACCTTGTACGTTTTAATGTAAGGACATTTAAGGGGGGCATTTGTAAATCTTAAAGGAAATATTGTAGTATACTGCAGTCATAGCTTGTGAGTCTATAATTACCCTGGGGGACGGGGCGGGGCAAGAACCAATCTGGCAGTAGAGACAGAATAAAGAGGAAGAAAGAGAGAGAGTAAGAGAGTCATATAGTCAAATAATTGTAAGTAAATTGTGTGAATAAGAAAAGTAAAAAGATCAAAATGGAGGTTTCTCCTAGGACAGAAAGATGGGGGGAGCAGTGACAATCTCTCGAGACCCCAACGGCCTAGATCTACATACAGAAAAAGAGAAATACTTGGAAACCCAAGTTCGGCCATTGAGAAAAAAAAATGATCAAGGGTAAAAAAAAAAAAAAAAAGGTTAATTAACTATTAACAACTATACAGTAAGGTGAGTATATATACCTACGGGTAACCCTAGGGAAAAAATACATTAAAATAAGAAACTGTATAGTTTCCATAGTAATATTACTTATTATAGGATTTCCAGTAATGAAGAAGGAAAATAGTGATATTGTTAAACAGGATCATTAAATATAAAACAATAAAAGTACCTGAACTTAAAAAAAATAACTCTATTTTTCTCTAAGATAAATATAAGTAAATAAGGTATTAATCGTGACAATGGGTATCTCATTAACTTGGGGGGGGGGGGGGGGGGGAGAGGGAAGGCAGGAGGGAGAAAGGGGTAAATAGTAAATAGATAAAACATAAAATTTGTTTATCTGAGGTTGTGGGGGTTAAAAGGAGAAGTTCAAAACTTAATAGAACAGTATTATTTAAAATAAGTTTAGTCAGGTTATACTGAAGGTGGTAAATTACTTAGTGATCAATGAAAGGCAAAGCCTTAAGATTGAATACACTTCAAGATGAGGAGTGAAATTCATTCAGTCCATTGTGTCTACAGGATCTATATCATGAGAACTGAATCACCTTCTCTTGTGCCTTGTACACACGATCAGAATTTCCGACAGAAAATGTGCAATCGGATCCCGTTGTGGGAAAATCTGACCATATGTGGGCTCCATTGGACTTTTTCAGTCGGAATTTCCAACGCACAAAGTTTGAGAGCTGGATTTCAAATTTTACAACAGCATGATCCGATCGTGTCAATTCCGATCGTGCGTAGCCTAGTCTGACACTTGGTCTGGTAAAACTAGCGTTCGTAATGGATATAGTACATTTGTCACGCTGCAATGTTAAAAATTATTTAATGCAGCGCATTCTCTTTTTCTTTATAATGCTAGAAGAATGAAGTTGTTTTGCTGTTCATATTCACACAGACTTCTCCTAAATGTATTTCTTTATTCTTTCTCCTGATTTCGCGAATAGAATATTTTTTTCGCCAGATCTCCCGAATCATTTGGGATTTTTATCTTTTAATGTTTTTTATAAATTTTGTGTTTGCTTTTTTAATCTCCTTTTTTTAAATTTTGGTCATCTTCATATTTTTTTGTGTGTTTTGTGTGTCAACTTACCACAACACCATTATTATCTTTTTATTTTATTGTTTTTATTGTTTATTTATTTTTTAATCTCGAGAAGGTTGTTTGGGGTTGGTGTCCCTTGTTAATTTGACTTTGTATTTTTGAAATGTACCTTCCTACTCGCAAATAAACTGTCCTTTTGAAAGAAAAACACATAGGCAAGTATTTCTTTAACCCCCAAAAAAACCTTTATTAGTGGTCCTAATCAAATAAAGAGGGAGGCAACGCTGGAGAAACTGGTGAAATTGGCAAAGCCTTTGGCCCCCAGGGCACACATCAATTATTTAAAGGCAAAAATGGGTGGCCTGAGGTGCCTGTTACGTTTTATATACAGTGCGCATGCGTGAAACTCTGCCCGCCCCTGACGTTCTTTCTAATCTATTCCCCACCCTCTTCTCTTTCGGTGCAGTGGGGAGAGCACATGGCGGAGACACAGCAGGTGCATGCTAATTATTCCAGTAATGAGGAGGAGGACAACGAAAGCAGACAGAAACATCCTGATCAGGGAGGAGAAGATTTAAAGCCTCAAATATGTCTTTTGTAGAGATGTTGGAGATGGTGGACATATTGAAGAGGAATGACTATGATGGGAATATGGACCTTACCCAAACCCAAATATCAGAAAGGCCAAGATCTTGACTAAAGTTGTGAAGAGTCTTCAGAAGAATTTTGGGGTACGACGAACCAAGGATCAACTTAGGAAACGCTGGTCAGACCTAAAACTGAGGAAGCATTATCAGTACAGGAGGATCAAGCAAGTTCTTCAATAAAGTTAGGATTTGTGTGTTCATTTTATTATTATTGCTTGCATACTGCTCCATGTGATTTTATTTAGTGTTGTACAGTTTAAAATGGCCACTTTCATGTTCATGGGTTCAACAACCGTTCGTAGTAAACATCGTTCGTTCACCCACTTAAAATACGATGTTTTTGAAAGTTGCAGTTAACTACATTTGTTCATGCCTATTTCTAGTCAAAGGAAGTTTGTTGTCTAGAGGGGTTTGTAACTAGAATGAAATGCAAACTTGATTCAATGTAAATGAGAGGACACTCAGTAGCTGTTTACACATCTGGACTCAGGAGTACTAGTGTGGGACACCAGAACACCCTTTTTATTAGGGTGTCCCACACACGTGCTCCAGTGGATACTATAGGGGTGTCTCCATCTGTCAAACTTGCACAAAACAGGTAAGTATTCCAGCTTTAGAAAGTCTCTAAAATAACGTTTTCAGCTTTGAACTCTGCCAAAAAATAAAATTTAAGACACTTCCAAGCAATGTTTCATATTCTTATTTCTGCCCTAAAATATCTGTGTGCTAAAAGTATTCCTTTTTTACATTCTCATAGGGGAAAGAAGACTCGGAACGTCTGAGGACACCAGGGACCCCACACCTCCCAAAGAACGGGAAATCCAAAAACCAGAAGCAGAGGTGGAGGAGGAAGGAGAGGTTGTTGAAATTGTTGAAATTGGCACCACAACAGGTGAGTGTCTGAGACCACAGCTTCAGGTAATAGATGTATGCCTGCATTTTTACAATACATGGTGTGTTTTTGGTTTATTTTTAGGTGGTATGGATGTTGTGGAAGAAGAATCGCATTTTACCGGTGAAAGTGCCCAGATCCTCATCGGGGAGATAATGGGATGCAATCGCGATTTAGATAATCTCAAGAAAAACAACAACGAGGTTCAACAAAAAATTCCGAACATCATTAATGTTTTAAGGAGAATCTGAAACACCCAAAACTAGCTAGCATCGATTTTATCTTTTAAAAAAGAGTTTTATATTTTGGCAAAAGCCATATTTGGAAGATGCACGGGCAAAAGCCATATTTGGAAGATGCACACAGTGCGTCAACATGTGCTATCTCCCATCATGGGGGATCAATGTATGCGTTTTGTGGATGCAACCCCTTCCTTGCTACTAAGTGGCTGAGATGAAGTGGTTGCACCTAGTGATGGCCGAACAGTTCGCCCGGTGGCCGTTTCGCGGCGAAATTCAGCTGTTCGCGGTCCGCCCGTTCGGCGGACTATTGGCGCCGTTCGCCCGGCGGACTTCCGTGTTTTTACTGTGTAAAAGAACTTTGACCTGATGACACATCCATCATGGGGTACAGGACAGCCAATTGAGACATTACAGCACATGGACACTTGGACATTCCCCCTAACTTATAAATACACCTGATCCGGCGGCCATTTTACATTCTTTCTTCTGTCACTATAGGGAGAGGTTGCTGTGTGGAGCAGGGAGAGATTGCAGTGACCCAAATCGCTAGCTATTTGGTACACAAAAGTTCTTTTCAGGACTGGTATAGGTGTTAGGTGTAGTTCAGGATAGGCAGTGCTGTGCTAGTGATTGTTGCAGCAGTCTGAGTGTCTTTTGTCAGTTTAGAGAAAGGGACAGGAAGCTGTGTGCTGCAGGGAGAGTGAGTTTAATCATTAGCTGTTACTATCAGGTCCACAAAAGTGCTATTCCAGTAACCAGTTATTGTTCCAGCAGCCTCTGTTTTGCCAGTTTATATAGGGACAGGCGGGAAGCAGTGTGTCAGGCAGTGAGGGTCAGTTTAATCAGTAGCTGTTACTATTAGTTCCACAAAGGTTCTTTTCAGGACTGGTATCAGTGGTATGGTAATAGGCTTGTACACGTATAATATTCTTTCTTCCAAATATAGAAAGAATATTATACTTGACTGCTGCCCTTCTGCTGCAGTCTGCTAATCATTCACAACTCACTTGTTCCACAAAGCTCTTTATCAGGACTGGTAACTTGGTCTGTCTAGGGTGCTACAGTACATAGGGTTGAGTGAGGTACAGTCTGCTATTCTATAAGGACTGGTATCGGTCCACAATACATAGGATTGAGGTGCACTACTGCTGACCGCTGCCCTATACTGCAGAAGTCCTTCATCAGTATAGGGACTGACGTACAGTCTGCTAATCAGTCACACACAACCTACTTGTTCCACAAAGGTCCTTATAAGGACTGGTAACTTGGTCTAGGGTGCTACAGTACATAGGGTTGAGTGAGGTACAGTCTGCTATTCTATAAGGACTGGTATCGGTCCACAATACATAGGGTTGAGGTGCACTACTGCTGACCGCTGCCCTATACTGCAGCAGTCCTTCATCGGTATAGGGACTGACGTACAGTCTGCTAATCACTCACACACAACCTACTTGTTCCACAAAAGTCCTTATAAGGACTGGTAAGGTATATAGGGTGCTACAGTACATAGGGTTGAGTGAGGTACAGTCTGCTATTCTATAAGGACTGGTATCGGTCCACAATACATAGGGTTGAGGTGCACTACTGCTGACCGCTGCCCTATACTGCAGCAGTCCTTCATTGGTATAGGGACTGAGAGCTTTGTCACAGGGTCATTTAAAAAATGACAGGCAGAGGAAGAGGCAGGCCCTTCCGCAGGGGTGGTAGGGGTAGGGCAGGAGCAACAGGCTTGAGCCAAAGTGGGAAGTTGCAGAAGGTGCGTACAATTACTTTAAAGGACGCACCAGACTTGGTTGAATGGCTCGCTCAGCCTTACTCTTCTGAACCCTCCTCATCCTCTCGATCTGCACCCTCTTCTTCACTCTCTGCTTCATCCTCCTGGGGCTGCTTATTATGAGGGGCTCCCACCATCCCTGTGCTATGCTCATTATGAGGGGCTCCCACCATCCCTGTGCTATGCTGACTTCCTCCTGGGGCTGCTTACGGTGCTGCTGTCAGTGCTGTATATCACGGTGCTGGTGTGAGTGCTTTATGTCACGGTGCTGATGTCAGTGCTCTCTATCACGGTGCTGCTGTCAGTGCTGTATATCACGGTGCTGGTGTGAGTGCTTTATGTCACGCTGCTGATGTCAGTGCTCTCTATCATGGTGCTGCTGTCAGTGCTGTATATCACGGTGCTGGTGTGAGTGCTTTATGTCACGCTGCTGATGTCAGTGCTCTCTATCACGGTGCTGTTGTCAGATGACTCTATCACTGTGCAGGTGTCATTGCTGTATGTCACGCTGCTGATGTCAGTGCTCTGTATCACAGTGCTGCTGTCAGATGACTCTATCACGGTGCAGGTGTCATTGCTGTATGTCACGCTGCTGGTGATCATCTCCTGCACCCTCTTCTTTGCCTACCCTGGTCCCTGACCTTCCCTCTCCTCCATTGCCTTCATGCGCTCCACAGTCCTGAATTGTAACAACAATTTCCCATATAAAAAAAGAATGCTTGTAGTTGTCAATCCCAGATTCACCTCATACATGTGTTATGTCATTGGCCATGTGGTGGGACTATTTGTGCACAGCTAATAATTATTTTGTGGCTGCAAATTTGACCTATAGGTTTGCGAAGTTCGCCTCCCATTGAAGTCAATGGGGCCCGCCGCGAACGTTCCGGTTCGCGAACTATCGGCCGCGTTCGCGGTCCGCGTTCGCGAAATGTCCCGTCGGAAGTTCATCCATCACTAGTTGCACCCCAAAACATGTACATTGATCCCCCATGATGGGAGATAGCACATGTTGACATTAGGCATGGGATCAGAAGGAAAAACCCCAGTTTGTATCACAATTTGTGTGCATCTTCCAAATGTGGCTTTTACAGGGGGTGACACCCCATGTGATGAAGGCAATAGCAACACAGTTTGGACATACTCATGTCTGATATTGTCTTCACTTTTCAAAGTTGAACTTTGTAAGTTCCTCAGTTCTGTATGTTATGCTTTGATACATGCCTGTTTCCTCAAAAATGGCAAGTTATATTAATGTTACCAAAAATAATGTTATATACACCAAATATGTTGGTTTGTTGTAAAACCCTTTTATAAACGCACGAGTGAATGTGCTTTGAGTAAAAAGTTTAATTATCAACAATGCGTGGCATCCTTTTTCAATGCGCAAAAGCAGTATTTGTAGTAAAGTTGTTGTTTTCTGTGACAATGGGTGTTATTTACTAAAGGCAAATCCACTTTGCACTACAAGTACAGTTTCAAGTGCACTTTTGTAGTGCACTTGTAGCACATAGTTGATTTGCCTTTAGTAAATAACACCCACTGTGTTTTTGAATTTGCCCCAATCACGCCATTTTCATGACTCCACACATTTCTGCCATGGTGCTGAAAATGAGGAATATTTTTGTCAGTAATACATACACTAACAACAAAAACAAGGTGTGTGTAGCAGACCAACAACATAATAATATTATCTGAAGAAGAGACCGTCACCTCACCTCGCCCAGAAATTTGGTTCGCACTGTTGAGAAAAAAGCTAGGAGACACTTAAAACAAACCAAAGCAGTAAATGAAAACAAACATTATTGCAGTTTGAAAGATACATTTATTTAAAAAATGCCTCTCAGACATTGTCTGTCATAACAATGGCCCCCTACCTGCCAAGCACTCCATGTATTGGTTTCTGACCTTGTGGGCGCTTTGGGGGGGGGGTCAAACCAGGACGACCAGCTTCAAGTGCCGTCAGGATGGCAAGTTCTGGAAAGTCTGCCTCAGACCCAACTGAGGCTACATAGTTTGGTGAGTATTTTTTTTTTTTTAAATGTGCAAAATGCAGCAGGAAAGCACTATATGGTTCAGTTTATATTATCCCGAAAGCATTCTCCACCACTTTTCTGGCTCTGGCCAGCCGGTAATTAAAAACCCTCTGGTCCGGGGTGAGGGTCCTCATCGAGAATGGCCGCATAAGATGGTCCCCCAGCGCAAACGCTTCATCCGTGAGGAAGACAAAGGGGAGTCCTTCCACATTCTCCTCTGGAGGTGGCAAGCCCAAACTGCCACTCTGGAGACGCCAGTAGAACTCCGTCTGTGCAATCACTCCACCATCCGGCCATTTTTCCCCATATCCACATACAGGAACTCGTAAGTAGCTGACACCACCGCCAACATCACAAAACTATTATTATATCTCTTGTAATTATAATAGTAAGACCCCGAGTTGGGGGGTGGGACAATACAGACATGTTTCCCATCAATTGCACCTCCACAATTGGGAAAGTCCCAACGGGTGGCAAAGATGGAGGCCACAGTCTGCCATTCCTGTGGTGTTGAAGGAAACTGTGGAGTCAAACAAGAAAAAAAAAATAACCATTTTGCACATCAACATTGCAAGCAGATTAGACACAAACATTTTTGGCCAACATCAGTATAACATTTTTGTAAATTAGTATTTAAAGCCAAAAGTATAAGGTCCCCTTATCAGATTCCTCACCCCATCTGATGGCCCATTGCAAAAAATTAGGGGGGGGGGGTGTTTTGGACAGGTAACCCTCTCCACTTCATTGAGAGCTGAATGCATAAATAATGTGTGATACTTTGGCCAACCCCTCCTTACTTACACTATTGGCAGCCCACTGGACAGGTAATAAGTGTCACAATACCAAAAAAAATATGCACACTGAACAAATGGAAGCACGTTTTTACATTCTGCTATTACCTATCAAGATAATAATAGGAGAAAAAAACTTTAAACAGTAGCATTTGAAAGTATTGAGGCAGGCCCTTGCACTACATGCTTTGGTGAATTAATTTATAAATCTGACTACAAAAGAGGTAGTGTCAGTACTAGAATCCCTTTAGAACCCAGCACAACTCACCTGACACAGCCTGTGTCTGGGAAACAACAGTGATTGTTTAAATCACCTGTATCAGCATTCAGTCAGCACATCCAGGGTTTAGACAAACTTTTGAGATTGTCTCTCGCAACCTCTGGTGGCCATCGCTTAGGCAGGATGTGTTAGCCTTCGTCCAGGCGTGTAAAGTTTGCGCCAGAAGCAAGAGCAGTAGTTCTAAGCCCCCCGGTCTCCTTCGTCCTCTACCAATACCTACCTGTCCCTGGACCCATTTATCTATGGACTTTATCACAGACTTACCTCTGTCCCAGGGATGTTCCACGATCTGGGTGGTGGTAGACAGGTTCAGTAAGATGGCCCACTTTGTTCCGCTTCCGAAGCTTCCATCTGCTAAAGAACTGGCATCTTTGTTCATTAAGCATATTTTCAGGCTCCATGGGGCACCAGTTAACATTGTCTCTGACCGTGGCTCTCAGTTTATAGCCCAGTTTTGGAAGGCCCTTTGCTCTCAGATGGGGATTAAATTATCATATTCTTCAGCATATCATCCTGAGACAAATGGCCAAACAGAAAGGACTAATCAGACTCTAGAGAAGATGGTACGTTGTCTGATGGCCAAAGATGAGGTGGAGTGGGTCAACATCCTTCCATGGGCAGAGTTTGCCTTTAATAATTGTGCCAGTACATCTACAGGGACCTCTCCTTTCTTTTGTGTTTACGGGTTGCATCCTCGTGTGTGCTCCTTCGATCTTCCACCCTCTTATGTTCCAGATGCCAACACCACAATTGAACATTTCTCCAAAATCGTGCTATTTCTCGCTCTGTGCAGGCTTTTAAGAAAACTGCTGACAAGAAGCGCTCAAAGGCACCAGGATATAAAGTTGGTGACAAAGTATGGTTATCATCTCGGAATCTGTCCCTGCATGTTCCATCTAAAAAGCTTGGCCCAAAATTCATCGGGCCTTATGAAATTTCAGAGATTGTTAATCCTGTGTCCTATAGATTAAAACTTCCCGCATCCATGCGCATTCCAAATGTCTTTCATGTCTTTCATGTTTCATTGTTGAAACCTGTTCATTCCAGCCTCCTAGTAAATGAACCAGAGCCTGTGGATGTGTTGGACAGTCAAGAATATGAAGTGGCATTTATTCTTGATTCCAGACGAGTGCGCAATTCCTTACAATATCTCATTCATTGGGTACCAGCTCGTGATCTTCATGCTGATTGACTTAAGAAGAAGTTCCATCTCCGTTATCCAAGTAAGCCTGGGGGTGCAGGAGCAACCCCTCAAGAAAGGGGGGGTACTGTCAGTACTAGAATCCCTTTAGGACCCAGCACAACTCACCTGACACAGCCTGTGTCTGGGAAACAACAGTGATTGGCCAGCTCACGTTTAAATCACCTGTATCAGCATTCAGTCAGTGCTCGTGTTAGAGTTCACTTGTGTTTGATCCAGCTGATTTTTGCTCTGTGTCTTTCGTGTTTGACCCGGCTTGTTTGACCCTCCGTGCTTGCTTCTGATTCGGTACCATTTGGATTCTGATCTACCTGTGTATGACCCAGCTTGCCTAGACTACGCTTTGCCTGATTCTACTAGAACCCTCATCTGCAGCAGTGAACCACAAGGTCCAGCAATCATATATCCTCATCTACAGCAGTGAACTACAAGGTCCAGCAATCATATATCCTCATCTACAGCAGTGAACTACAAGGTGCAGCGATCATCTACCTTCGTCTGCAGCGGTGTACAACAAGTCCCAGCTGACCTGCTCTGCTTAGACCTGCTCATGGTATGTGCTTTGAACTCTTGTATAATCAGCACACCTGAACTGTTACTTGTTATCTGCTCCTAGCCTGACAGGTAGGTATAGTGTGTATGGGTTTGGCAAAGTCAGCAGATAGAGGTTTAGTTATCAGCTGACTTAGCAGTGGGGGGAGGGGGGGTCCTAATTTAATTTTGCCCACCAAAAAAAAAGCCTCTGGCACTCTGCATGAATTTAAGGACACACATAACATTTGTACACATTTTAGGGGGTGTTTAGGGGAAAGCACTACTATGGAGCTGACAAAATACATTGTTACATGACTAGGCTATAGGTGCATATGGGCCCAGAAGAGCATGCTGGGGAGGTTAGTGAAGGCAAATATGCATAAAGGACAAAAAAGGACATTTAAAAGTTTCCAGCATGCATGAGGACAGAGGACAGCATATTACAGCATATTACAATGGTAATTAGGGAACAATTAGATAATTCCTGAAATTATTAGGATTATTCTCTCACAAAGCAAAGGCATGTGCAAGAATTGATCAAACTGGAGCAACCAATTCTTGCTCCATGAACTCCTCCTCGCCCTGTTCATGGACGGGGCTTGTGTCAAAGCTAAAAGCCCAACACCAAGCCCCTGTACAGCACAAACTCTACGACGAGTATGTACACACAACATGGCTTCAAAACGGTCAGCTGGTCAGAACGGACTATCAGAAAGCACCGATAAACAGCAAGGCCTGAAAGAACAAACTGAAAATCAGCAACAAGCGACAATAAGCACTGAATATCAAATAGTACTATCTAAAATAGCACACAATGACAAACAAATGAAAACTGACTACACGCACTCATAAGCGGATACACACCGACAAGCACAAACTGAAAAGCAGTAAGGATCTGAAGCACCAGTCTGAAAAGAGCAAATCATCTCTAACCAAACTTCTACTAACACGCGATAAACACTAGATCAGCAGAAGGAGCCCAAAGGGTGCTGAACTTCCCTTTTATAGTCCCGTCGTACACGTTGTACGTCACCGCGTTCTTGACAATCGGAAATTCCAACAACTTTGTGTGATTGTGTTTATGCAAGACAAGTTTGAGCCAACATCCGTTGGAAAAAATCCGAGGGATTTTGTTGTCGGAATGTCCGATCGTGTGTACGGAGCATCAAAGGAATTTTGTCGGCCTCTACCTTTTTCAGATTTGGAGGGTTCTCGAGGGGAGCTGGATGTTGTGCGTCGACGAGGGCTAGTTGAGGATCTTTCGATGATATGTAGTTCTTGTAGAGTGTTTTGTAGTTCATCTGAGAATCTACAAGAATGCTTGACATCTTGATAGGTAAAGCGGTGTCAGAAACCATGAAATCAGTGTGGCAGAGTTGTGAAAATATCAGTACTGGATTGACAGAATTACACATTTTGTGGACTGCAAACCAGCTCTCATGTATGTATTTCAGCTGTGTAATTTGGCCATTTGCCTAAAGTTCAGCTTTCACCTAGACCAATTTATCTACTGCAGAACAAAAATGATTCAAATGTCTTTCTTTCAGGTCTCATGATACTCCACTTCATCCATTGAATGACCACTGGCCCACTGATAATGTACCTCTTGCACATGCACCAACATCATACTTGGCACCCGTCATATTTTCAGAATGAAGTAGTAGTAATTTTAGTATTATATAATTTTAAAATCTTCATGGAGAATAATTATAATGCAACGAATGTAACATTCGCTGAATATTCACTGTAAGCATTAGTGATGGACGAACTTCCGACGGGACGTTTCGCGAACGCGAAACGCGAACGGGCACAAACGTTCGCGAAAACGACCGTTCGCCGCGGGCTCCATTGACTTCAATGGGAGGCGAATTTCGCAAACCTTTAGGTCGAATTTGCGGCCACGGGGTAATTATTAGGGGGTAGCACGTAGTCCCACCACCTGGACAATAGCATAATACATGTATGAGGTGAATTTGGGATCGATAACTACAAGCATTTTTTTTTTATTTGGGAAATTGTTCTGACAATTCAGGACTATGGAGCTAATGAAGGCAATGGAGGAGAGGGAAGGTCAGGGACCAGGGTAGGCAAACAAGAGGGTGCAGGAGATACAGAGCACTGACAGCAGCACCGTAATACAGAGCACTGACATCAGCACCGTGACATACAGCGCTGACAGCAGCTCCGTGACATACAGCGCTGACAGCAGCTCCGTGACATACAGCGCTGACAGCAGCTCCGTGACATACAGCGCTGACAGCAGCTCCGTGACATACAGCGCTGACAGCAGCTCCGTGACATACAGCGCTGACAGCAGCACCGTGACATACAGCGCTGACAGCAGCTCCGTGACATACAGCGCTGACAGCAGCTCCGTGACATACAGCGCTGACAGCAGCTCCGTGACATACAGCGCTGACAGCAGCTCCGTGACATACAGCGCTGACAGCAGCTCCGTGACATACAGCGCTGACAGCAGCACCGTGACATACAGCGCTGACAGCAGCTCCGTGACATACAGCGCTGACAGCAGCTCCGTGACATACAGCGCTGACAGCAGCTCCGTGACATACAGCGCTGACAGCAGCTCCGTGACATACAGCGCTGACAGCAGCTCCGTGACATACAGCGCTGACAGCAGCTCCGTGACATACAGCGCTGACAGCAGCTCCGTGACATACAGCGCTGACAGCAGCTCCGTGACATACAGCGCTGACAGCAGCTCCGTGACATACAGCGCTGACAGCAGCTCCGTGACATACAGCGCTGACAGCAGCTCCGTGACATACAGCGCTGACAGCAGCACCGTAAGCAGCCCCAGGAGGAAGTCAGCACAGCACAGGGATGGTGTGATCCCCTCATAATAAGAACCCCCAGGAGGAAGTCAGCACAGCACAGGGATGGTGGGAGCCCCTCATAATAAGAACACCCAGGAGGAAGTCAGCACAGCACAGGGATGGTGGGAACCCCTCATAATAAGCAGCCCCAGTAGAAATATGACACCGCTCAACCTCTTCAAAGAGGAGGGTAGGGGCATATAGTACGGTGTGCTTTTTTGGGTCAGGGAAGTGAGCCAAATGAATTAAGAAGGTCTGTGTGCTTGATTCCAAAAATTGTTTATAGACATATACATGGTCTACTGATCACATGTGTTGAATTCCTCCGAGATCCATGCCTCATTCATTTTTAGAAATGTGAGGTAGTTAACACTGTGGTGAGCTAGGCGAGTACGCTTATCGGTCACAATCCCCCCTGCTGCGCTGAACGTCCTTTCGGACAGGACACTGGATGAGGGGCAAGCCAACAGTTCGATTGCAAATTGGGCAAGCTCTGGCCAGAGGTCAAGCCTGCCCACCCAGTAGTCTAGGGGTTCATCACTCCTCAGAGCGTCCACATCGGCCGTTAACCCAATGTAGTCGGACACCTGACGGTCTAGGCGTTCCCTGATGCTGGATCCGGATGACACCTGTCGATGGGTCGGCTGAAAGAATGACCTCATATCCGAAGTCACCAACACATCTTCAAACCGGCCTCTTCTTGCAGGCGCTGTTGGATTGGTACCCGCAAATCCTTCTCTGGGAGTGGGAATTGCTCCTCTGCCAGCGCACGCAAAAGCAGAATGCAGCATTTCTCGAAGCAAGGCCTGGAAGTGCTGCATTCTGACAGCCCTCTGCGACGGCGGTAACATTTCCGCCATTTTGTGTTTGTACCGGGGGTCTAAGTACGTTGCCACCCAGTACTGGTCCTTGACCCTCATGCTTTTTATACGGGGGTCCCTATTAAAACACTGGAGCATGAAGGCCCCCATTTGCACTAAAGTGGAAGCGGTGTGGTGGCCTGGCTCCTGCTCATCATCCAGGATAATGTCGTCCTCTTCATTCTCCTCTCCCCATCCTCGCACAACAGGGATCCCAGAAAGGTTTAAAGCATGCTCTTCTTGCTCCTGCTCATCCGCCCCGGCACCATCCTCCTCTGACTCCTCATCAGACTCCTGTTGTTGACTTGTCTCAGATAGAGTAGCCCCCCCTGGGAATTCATCCAGCATTGCGACTTCCTCATCTTCCCGCTCCTGCTCCTCCACAGCCTGATCAATGACACGACGCAATGCACGCTCCAGAAAGAAGGCATAAGGTACCATGTCACTGATGGCGCCATGGCTGCGACTGACCAGTTTGGTGATCTCCTCAAATGGCCGCAGAAGTCTGCATGTGTCGCGCATGAGCAGCCACTGGCGCGGTGAAAAAAAACCCAGCTCCCCAGAACCGTTTCTTTCGCAGAGTTCATACAGGTAGACGTTAACTGCACGTTTCTGCTGGAGCAGCCTATCAAGCATATAGAAGGTTGAGTTCCATCGCGTCGGGCAATCGCAAATAAGACGTCTGACCGGCAGATGGTGTCGCCGCTGAATGTCAGCAAGGCGAGCCATGGCCGTGTAAGATCTTCTGAAATGGGCCGAGATTTTCCTTGCCTGCCGCAAGATGTCCTGGACCCCAGGGTATTTGACAAGGAATCGCTGCACGACCAAGTTTAAGACGTGTGCCATGCACGGCACGTGCGTGATTTTGCCCTGTTTCAATGCGCTAAGCAGATTGGCACCGTTGTCACACACCACTTTACCAACTGTCAAATTGAGCGGTGTTAGCCACTCATCTGCCTGTGAACGCAAAGCTGAAAGGAGTGCCGGGCCAGTGTGGCTCTTTGCTTCCAGGCACAACAGACGCAGCACGGCATGGCAACGTCTCACCTGGCATGTGGAATAGGTTCTGGGGAGCTTGGGCGGTGCAGTGGAAGAGACGCTAGCAGCGGAAAAGGAGGAGGCAGCTGAGGAGGAGAGGGAGGAGGATGGAGTAGGAGGAGGAGAAGAAGAGTCAGGCCTGCATGCAATCCGTGGCGGTAAAACCAAATCTACACGGGTGCCACGGGTTACATGCTTGACGGCCGTCAGAAGGTTCACCCAGTGGGCAGTAAAACTGATATACCTTCCCTGCCCGTGTTTGCTAGACCACGTGTCTGTGGTCAGATGTATCTTGGCACCGACACTGTGTGCCAGAGATACATTCACTTGCCGCTGAACATGGCCATATAGCTCTGGGATGCCCTTCTCTGAGAAATACTTCCTTCCTGGGACCTTCCATTGTGGTGTTCCAATGGCCACAAATTTGCGAAAGGCCTCCGAGTCCACCAGTTTATATGGCAGTAGTTGGCGGGCTATGAGTTCTGACAAGCCAGCCGCCAACCGTTGGGCAAGAGGGTTATCCGGCGTCATCATTTTTTTACGCTCAAACATTAGGCCCACGGAAGCCTGCCTTTTTGCAGAAAAATGTGAGCTTGGCGTGATGGAAGGTGGAGTGGAGGACAATTGTGAGGAGAGAGGAGAAGGAGAAGTAGAAGACGAGGCTGGACGGTGAGAGCCTGCAGTGTGGCTTTGTGTGTTCCGTTGCTCCCACTGGGCTCGGTGATGGCTGCTCATGTGCCTTCTTAAGGCGGTCGTCCCTAGGTGAGTATTGGGCTTACCGCGACTAACGCGTTGACTGCAAAGATTGCAGATGGCAACGCTATTGTCAGCAGCGGACACGTTAAAAAAAGCCCACACTGCGGAGCCATGTGCCGGTGTCCTGGGAGCGCCAGATGTGACCGTACATGGTCGATGACTCGCTCCTGATACATTTGCAGTCTGCTTTGTCCCTGCTGTGCAATGTAAGTCATTGCTGCTTCTCCTCCCTATCTGCTGGTCCATATCTCCCTCTGAACTCCCCTCCTCTTCCTCTCTTGTGGGCACCCACGTGACATCACTAGACACGTCATCATCAACGTCACCTTCCCCACCGCTATAAGTAGAGTAGGCAGCAACACCGGGGACCAACCTCCTCCTTGGGCTGATCTGGGTACTGGCGTCAGACTGCTGAGTAGCGCTTGTTGCTACCTCCTCTTCCTGATCCAATACCAAGAGTGGCTGCGCATCAGAAATGTCCTCTTGATATGGATCGGAAAATAATTCCAGTGACTCAAGCGGAAGGTATGTGGTGGTGGTGGTGGTGGTCGTGTTGTTGGTGGTAGTGTCTTTGGGGGTGCACATAGCAGAGAGTGAAGAAGAGGGTGCAGATCGAGAGGATGAGGAGGGTGCAGAAGAGTAAGGCTGAGCGAGCCACTCAACCAAGTCTGGTGCATCCTTTAAAGTAATTGAACGCACCTTCTGCAACTTCCCACTTTGGCTCAAGCCTGTTGCTCCTGCCCTACCCCTACCACCCCTGCGGAAGGGCCTGCCTCTTCCTCTGCATGTCATTTTTTAAATGACCCTGTGACAAAACTCTTAGTCCCTATACCGCTGAAGGACTGCTGCAGTATAGGTGAGCGGTCAGCAGTGGTGCACGTCAACCCTATCTATTGTGGACCTATAGCGGTCCTTACAGAACAGCAGACTGTACCGCACTCAAGCCTATGTACCGTAGCACCCTATACCAAGTTACCAGTCCTTATAAGAACTTTTGTGGACCAAGCAGGTTGTGTATTAGTGTTTAGCAGACTGTACGTCAGTCCCTATACCGCTGAAGGACTGCTGCAGTATAGGGCAGCGGTCAGCAGTGGTGCACGTCAACCCTATCTATTGTGGACCTATAGCGGTCCTTACAGAACAGCAGACTGTACCGCACTCAAGCCTATGTACCGTAGCACCCTATACCAAGTTACCAGTCCTTATAAGAACTTTTGTGGACCAAGCAGGTTGTGTATTAGTGTTTAGCAGACTGTACGTCAGTCCCTATACCGCTGAAGGACTGCTGCAGTATAGGGCAGCGGTCAGCAGTGGTGCACGTCAACCCTATCTATTGTGGACCGATAGCGGTCCTTACAGAACAGCAGACTGTACCGCACTCAAGCCTATGTACCGTAGCACCCTATACCAAGTTACCAGTCCTTATAAGAACTTTTGTGGAACAAGCAGGTTGTGTGTTAGTGATTAGCAGACTGTACGTCAGTCCCTATACCAATGAAGGACTGCTGCAGTATAGGGCAGCGGTCAGCAGTAGTGCACGGCAACCCTATGTATTGTGGACCGATAGCGGTCCTTACAGAACAGCAGACTGTAACGCACTCAGGCCTATGTACCGTAGCACCCTATACCAAGTTACCAGTCCTTATAAGAACTTTTGTGGAACAAGCAGGTTGTGTGTTAGTGATTAGCAGACTGTACGTCAGTCCCTATACCAATGAAGGACTGCTGCAGTATAGGGCAGCGGTCAGCAGTAGTGCACGGCAACCCTATGTATTGTGGACCGATAGCGGTCCTTACAGAACAGCAGACTGTAACGCACTCAGGCCTATGTACCGTAGCACCCTATACCAAGTTACCAGTCCTTATAAGAACTTTTGTGGACCAAGCAGGTTGTGTGTTAGTGATTAGCAGACTGTACGTCAGTCCCTATACCAATGAAGGACTGCTGCAGTATAGGGCAGCGGTCAGCAGTAGTGCACGGCAACCCTATGTATTGTGGACCGATAGCGGTCCTTACAGAACAGCAGACTGTAACGCACTCAGGCCTATGTACCGTAGCACCCTATACCAAGTTACCAGTCCTTATAAGAACTTTTGTGGACCAAGCAGGTTGTGTGTTAGTGATTAGCAGACTGTACGTCAGTCCCTATACCAATGAAGGACTGCTGCAGTATAGGGCAGCGGTCAGCAGTAGTGCACGGCAACCCTATGTATTGTGGACCGATAGCGGTCCTTACAGAACAGCAGACTGTACTGCACTCAGGCCTATGTACCGTAGCACCCTATACCAAGTTACCAGTCCTTATAAAAACTTTTGTGGACCAAGCAGGTTGTGTGTTAGTGTTTAGCAGACTGTGCGTCAGTCCCTATACCGCTGAAGGACTGCTGCAGTATAGGGCAGCGGTCAGCAGTAGTGCACGGCAACCCTATGTATTGTGGACCGATAGCGGTCCTTACAGAACAGCAGACTGTAACGCACTCAGGCCTATGTACCGTAGCACCCTATACCAAGTTACCAGTCCTTATAAGAACTTTTGTGGACCAAGCAGGTTGTGTGTTAGTGATTAGCAGACTGTACGTCAGTCCCTATACCAATGAAGGACTGCTGCAGTATAGGGCAGCGGTCAGCAGTAGTGCACGGCAACCCTATGTATTGTGGACCGATAGCGGTCCTTACAGAACAGCAGACTGTAACGCACTCAGGCCTATGTACCGTAGCACCCTATACCAAGTTACCAGTCCTTATAAGAACTTTTGTGGACCAAGCAGGTTGTGTGTTAGTGATTAGCAGACTGTACGTCAGTCCCTATACCAATGAAGGACTGCTGCAGTATAGGGCAGCGGTCAGCAGTAGTGCACGGCAACCCTATGTATTGTGGACCGATAGCGGTCCTTACAGAACAGCAGACTGTAACGCACTCAGGCCTATGTACCGTAGCACCCTATACCAAGTTACCAGTCCTTATAAGAACTTTTGTGGACCAAGCAGGTTGTGTGTTAGTGATTAGCAGACTGTACGTCAGTCCCTATACCAATGAAGGACTGCTGCAGTATAGGGCAGCGGTCAGCAGTAGTGCACGGCAACCCTATGTATTGTGGACCGATAGCGGTCCTTACAGAACAGCAGACTGTACTGCACTCAGGCCTATGTACCGTAGCACCCTATACCAAGTTACCAGTCCTTATAAAAACTTTTGTGGACCAAGCAGGTTGTGTGTTAGTGTTTAGCAGACTGTGCGTCAGTCCCTATACCGCTGAAGGACTGCTGCAGTATAGGGCAGCGGTCAGCAGTAGTGCACGGCAACCCTATGTATTGTGGACCGATAGCGGTCCTTACAGAACAGCAGACTGTAACGCACTCAGGCCTATGTACCGTAGCACCCTATACCAAGTTACCAGTCCTTATAAGAACTTTTGTGGACCAAGCAGGTTGTGTGTTAGTGATTAGCAGACTGTACGTCAGTCCCTATACCAATGAAGGACTGCTGCAGTATAGGGCAGCGGTCAGCAGTAGTGCACGGCAACCCTATGTATTGTGGACCGATAGCGGTCCTTACAGAACAGCAGACTGTAACGCACTCAGGCCTATGTACCGTAGCACCCTATACCAAGTTACCAGTCCTTATAAGAACTTTTGTGGACCAAGCAGGTTGTGTGTTAGTGATTAGCAGACTGTACGTCAGTCCCTATACCAATGAAGGACTGCTGCAGTATAGGGCAGCGGTCAGCAGTAGTGCACGGCAACCCTATGTATTGTGGACCGATAGCGGTCCTTACAGAACAGCAGACTGTAACGCACTCAGGCATATGTACCGTAGCACCCTATACCAAGTTACCAGTCCTTATAAGAACTTTTGTGGACCAAGCAGGTTGTGTGTTAGTGATTAGCAGACTGTACGTCAGTCCCTATACCAATGAAGGACTGCTGCAGTATAGGGCAGCGGTCAGCAGTAGTGCACGGCAACCCTATGTATTGTGGACCGATAGCGGTCCTTACAGAACAGCAGACTGTACTGCACTCAGGCCTATGTACCGTAGCACCCTATACCAAGTTACCAGTCCTTATAAAAACTTTTGTGGACCAAGCAGGTTGTGTGTTAGTGTTTAGCAGACTGTGCGTCAGTCCCTATACCGCTGAAGGACTGCTGCAGTATAGGGCAGCGGTCAGCAGTAGTGCACGGCAACCCTATGTATTGTGGACCGATAGCGGTCCTTACAGAACAGCAGACTGTAACGCACTCAGGCCTATGTACCGTAGCACCCTATACCAAGTTACCAGTCCTTATAAGAACTTTTGTGGACCAAGCAGGTTGTGTGTTAGTGATTAGCAGACTGTACGTCAGTCCCTATACCAATGAAGGACTGCTGCAGTATAGGGCAGCGGTCAGCAGTAGTGCACGGCAACCCTATGTATTGTGGACCGATAGCGGTCCTTACAGAACAGCAGACTGTACTGCACTCAGGCCTATGTACCGTAGCACCCTATACCAAGTTACCAGTCCTTATAAGAACTTTTGTGGACCAAGCAGGTTGTGTATTAGTGTTTAGCAGACTGTGCGTCAGTCCCTATACCGCTGAAGGACTGCTGCAGTATAGGGCAGCGGTCAGCAGTAGTGCACGGCAACCCTATGTATTGTGGACCGATAGCGGTCCTTACAGAACAGCAGACTGTACCGCACCCAAGCCTATGTACCGTAGCACCCTAGACAGACCAAGTTACCAGTCCTGATAAAGAGCTTTGTGGAACAAGTGAGTTGTGAATGATTAGCAGACTGCAGCAGAAGGGCAGCAGTCAAGTATAATATTCTTTCTATATTTGGAAGAAAGAATATTATACGTGTACAAGCCTATTACCGTACCACTGATACCAGTCCTGAAAAGAACCTTTGTGGAACTAATAGTAACAGCAAGTCTTTAAAATTATCCTCACTGCCTGACACACTGCTTCCTGCCTGTCCCTATACAAATTGGCAAAAAAGAGTAGGCTGGAACGATTAGCTGGAACAGCTCTTTTGTGGACCTGATAGTAACAGCTAATGATGATGATGATGATGATGATGAAGAAAGACTAATCTGGCTGAGCTGTCCCTAAAATAGCAGCATACAGCGCTCTGTCCCTTTATCTAAACTGACAAAAGAAACTCAGGCTGCTGACCTAACACCTATACCAGTCCTGAAAAGAACTTTTGTGTACCAAATAGCTAGCGTTTTCTCTGTCCCTACTCCACACAGGATCCTTTCCCTACAGTGACAGAAGAAAGAATGTAAAATGGCCACCGGATCGGGTGTATTTATAGGTTAGGGGGAATGTCCAAGTGTCCATGAGCTGTCATGTCTCAATTGGTTGTCCTGTAACACATGATAAACGTGTCACGAAAGGTTAAAGTTCTTGTATACATTAAACACGTAAGTCCGCCGGGGCGAACGACGGAAAAAGGCGTTCGAACCCGCGGACGGCGAAAGTCGGAAATTCGCCGCGAAACGACCGCCGGGCGAACCGTTCGGCCATCACTAGTAAGCATGTCTTTCTGATTCATGTGGTTTAAATTACAGTAATTATAAAGTAATGCTTGGTGGCTGTCACATTACCTGCTTTAATATGATATGACTATTATGTATCTTTATTTGTTGTATCTAGTTTTATGATGATTTGTTGTTCTTTGTTTCACCATCAACCATCTAATGCCATTTCAAATAAATTAACACATTTACTGTTCATACTATATTTATAGAAATATAATTTCATGCTCTAACAGTTTTGGTGCTTGTATTATGTCAAAAGTCAATCTGTATGAGAAAACAATGTAGCATGCTTTATATATTAATTATTCCTAGCAATTGTAAAAAAATGAACATTAAGAAATATTTAAGAATTTGAGTAGTAAAGAACTTGCTATTCTTGTCTTCTAGCAATATCATTTTTATGTCATATTCATTAAAGCAAACTATTCACCGTGTAAAACTAATCAAAGTGCTTAGTAGATATGCCAAAGAGCTCAACTTGAGCTCCAAGCCAAAATTTACATTACAAAATGTACAGTATTTGCAGACTTTTTGTGGCCTAAACTATTAAAGTGGGCCAAAGGTATTCAAACATATTGTACCTTATTATTTTTGACTGGATGTTCACCCTGTCTCGGGTTAACTACCTGACATCTGCACTATGGCCGAATTACAGCCACAGCGCGGATGTGAATTTCCAGGAGGCCGTCATATGACGGCCTCCCCTGTGCACGCTCCTTGCGTGCGCCCTGTGGAGCACGCGTGCTATGATCACTGAGTCGTCAAGACTCAGGTGATCACCGATTTGAGTAAGGGGCCAGTCCTGGCCCCTTACCATGTGATCAGCTGTCAGCCAATGACAGCTGATCACATGATGTAAACAAAAGCTCAGTGATCACGCTGACAGCGGAGGAGAAAAAAAAAGCCGATCACCGGCTTATCTTAAAGGGACATCGGTCCCTAAGAGGAAGAGGCAATTATGCCTCATTTAAACCGACCAAAAGTGCCCACAAGTGCCACCTATCAATGCCCACAAGTGCCACCTATTAATGCCCACAAGTGCCATCAATGCCCACCAGCGGTGCCTATCAGTGCCACCTAGAAGTGCTGCCTATCAGTGTAACCAATCAGTGCCCATCACTGCCACCCATCAGTGCCCATCAGTGCCGCCTCATCAGTGTACATCAATGACAGACAAAAATTACCTGTTATAAAATCTTAAAACAAAACGAAATAAATTGGTCTTTTTAATAAAAAATAAAAACGCAGAGGTGATCAAATACTACTAAAAGAAATCTCTATTTGGGGGAAAAAATGATAAGAATTTAATTTGGGTACATCATTGTATGACCACACAATTGTCATTCAAAGTGCGACAGCGCTGAAAGCTGAAAATTGGTCTGGATAGGGGGGGGGGGGGCATTTAAGTCCCCAGTAAGCAAGTGGTTAAAGGCATTGCAGCTGCCAACAGACGTCAGATACCACAGTGCGCTTGCAGCTCAGAGATGAGGGAGAGCTCTGAAATGACACTGTCCTCCCCTCACTCTGAACTGCTGTAATATCTGAGATCTGGAAACTGAGACCATGGGGTAGTGCAGGTATGCACTCATTTATTGTGAAATAATGTGTACTAGGTAGGGGTTGTGGGAGGAGTGTGTATGTACTGGGAGTTGAAAAGGGAGAGATGTGTACTGGGGGGTTGGAATGGGCAGATATGTACTGGGGGTTGGGAGGGACATAACTTGTGGGAGGATGAGACTGGGGGGGAGGGGGGAGACATGAGTACTGGGGGGAGAGATGTGTCCTGGAGAGGGAGAAATGTATACTGGGAAGTTTAAAAAAAGGGATAGATCTGTACAGATTTCAGGGAGAGGGCTAGAGATGAGTCCTGAGGGAGGGAGAGAAATGTGTACTGGGTGTGGAAGAGATGTGTACTAAAGGATATTGTGTACAGACCTCAGAGAGAGAGAGAGAGATTCATCCTGAAGGAGCGGGAGAGATATGTACTGGGTGGGGAAGAGATGTGTACTAAAGGATGCATACTACAGCTCGGGTCGAACATTTGCCTGTTCAGACGTTCGCTGCACATCCAAATTTGCAGGGTGTTCGCCGGGTGTTAGCCCCGACAAACACCCTGCAATGCACAGTGAATTCTGCGCCCTCATTGGGCAAAGGCTATTTTGTTTAGTAACTCACATCAACCAATCATAAAACAGTTTTCAGTGATTCAGTGCAGCAAGTCTACAGCAAAATGAAACTGACATTTTTCCACAATGAATAATTTGATTTAAAAAAGCTAGCAGGCAAAGCCTGCCAAAGTCAAGTCTTGCACTTGAAACAAATAAGCCAAGCCTGTGATGCTGAAAGAAAGCGAAGACAACATGGCTGAGTGCTGGAAGCCTTATGCCACGTACACAGGACCATTTTTTCCATCTGAATAAACTCTGATGGTTTTTCTGATGGAGTCCCGCTGAAACGGACTTGCGTACACACGATCACAACCAAAGTCCGATTGTTTAGAATGTGGTGATGTACAAAACGTATGACGGGACTAGAACTACTTAACCACTTCCCGACCAGCGCACGACTATGTACGTCGACAGAATGGCACGGGCAGGCATATTGGCGTACAGGTACGCCCAATATTCAATGCCGCCCTGCCATCGGGAGCCCGCGGCCGGCGGCGCACTCCCGCGCTGGTCGGGACCCCCGTGAGTCCGGTCGCGGGACCCGCGGACTCGATCGCCGCGGGCATCCCCGCGATCGTCTCACGGAGCGGCCGAATGGAGGAAATGCTGTGTAAACAGCATTTTTCCATTCTGCCTAGCAACTAGTGACGCTGATCTCTGCTCCATGTGATTGGAGCAGAGATCAGTGTTCACTAAATGAAAGCCCAACCCCCCCACAGTTAGTAACACACCCCTAGGAACACTTAACCCCTACACTGCCACCCACTGGTTAACCCCTTCACTGCCAGTGTCATTTACACAGGAATCACTGCATTTATATAGCAGTGATTACTGTATAAATGACAATGGTCCCAAAAATGTGTCAAAAATGTCCGATAGGTCCCCCACAATGTCGCAGTCACAATAAAAATCGCTGATCGCCGCCATTACTAGTAAAAAAAATAATAATAAAAAATTATTAATAAAAATGCTATAAAACTATCCCTGTTTTGTAAACGCTATAACTTTTGCGCAAACCAATCAATAATCGCTTATTGCGATTTTTTTTACCAAAAATATGTAGAAGAATACGTATCGGCTTAAACTGAGGGAAAAAAATGTTTTTTTATATATTTTTGGGGGATATTTATTATAACAAAAAGTAAAAAATAATGCGTTTTTTTCAAAATTGTCACTCTATTTTTGTTTATAGCGCAAAAAATAAAAACCGCAGGGGCGATCAAATACCACCAAAAGAAAGCTCTATTTGTGGGGGAAAAAAGGACGTCAATTTTGTTTGGGAGCCACGTCGCACGACCGCGCAATTGTCAGTTAAAGCGACGCAGTGCCGAATCGCAAAAAGTGGTCTGGTCTTTAACCAGCAAAATGGTCCGGTCTGCAAGTGGTTAAATAGCCAGTAGCCAATAGTCTCTGCCCTTGCGCTGTTTTTGGTCTGTCGGAATAGCAAACAGACGAACGGTTTTCCCGATAGAAATTGATTCCATCTGAAAGATTTAAAAAACTTCATCATTTTTGAAAAAAAAGTCAGATGAAGCGCACACACGATCGGAATATCCAGTGAAATTATTCTGTCAGACCTTTTCTGCCGGAAAGTCCGGTCATTTGTACACGGCATTACAGCCACTAGGCAATACTGGTAAAATTCGAACAAAAAAATGTTCTGAGCAGAGAACTCCTGATTAACGTTGGGTGAATGGTTTTGCCCGAACACATTGGCTGTTCGGTCTATTCGTCCAACACCCGAATTTGCTCACCCCCTGCCGAACAACCTGCAATGTATTGCGCGCTGCACAGTACATTTTGCGCCCTGAATGGGCAAAGCTTTGACCAATCAGGGCACAGTGTAAGCTGTTTGTTAAGAAGTCAGCTGCGGCGTCCCTAACAACAGATGAGTCATCAGCTGTCAATGGGTTTCCCCGCTGACAACTGAACAATAAAAAAAAAAGTGGATGTAAAAAAATAAAGAAAAAAACGGCATGGGGTGCCCTCCCAAGTCCAAACCAGGCCATCTGGGTCTGATATGGATTTGGAGGGGAAACCCCCCCCCCCCCCCATGCCAAAATGTGTAAAAAAAACAAAACAAAAAAACAGCATGGGTTCCCCCCCAAAATCAATACTAGACTCTTATCCGGGCATGCAGCCTGGCAGATCAGGAAAGTGTGGGGGAGAACAAGTGAGCACCCCCCACCGAACCATACCAGACCACCTGTCCTCAACATGGGGGGATGGGTGCTTTGCTCTGCCCCCAACCCAAAGCACCTTGTCCCCAAGTTAATGGGGACAAGGGCCTCTTCTGGAAAACCCTGGACTATGGTTGTTTTTGGGGTCTGCGGGTGGGGGGGCTTATCGGAATCTGGAAGACCCCTTTAACAAGGGGGCCCCCAGATCCTGGTCGCCCCCTTATGTGAATGGGTATCGGGTACATAATATCCCTACCCATTCAACAAAAAAGTGTCAAAAAGTAATAAACACAAGAGACAGTTTTTGACAAATCCTTTATTAAAAAGTAAAAAAAAATTGTGTCCTTAGATGTATATCCATTGTGAATCACATCACCGGCCGGACCCAAAAAAATTGAAAAAAATTAAAAATGCTCTGCCTCTTGGGAGGCCTCCCGCCGTATGCCCGCTCTGCACGTTGTCATTTCTTATATAGGCAAAGGGAGCTGCCACCTGGATATGTCACCCGGTGGCACCGCCCCTTCTGACGTCATGCTTTTTTCTTTAGAAATTTCATTTTTGCTGTAGCTTGTTTTATGCATGCTACAGATGTGCCACTTTACAGGCAAATTAAGAGGAACACCCGGGCACTCTATTTAAAGGAACTTTTCATTTTATTGTTGCACTGTAAGCATAATTAAAATCACAGCTCCTGAAAAAAATGATTGTTTTGTTTTTTTGTATCCCAGAGAAGTACCCAGACCTTTTATGACAAATTACTTGCATATAAGCCTTCAAAATTGTCACATTTGCTTTTCCCTGTTCGGCTCCCATAGACTTCAACAGGGGTTCGCTGTTTGGGTTAGAACATTTCCCCTGTTTGGGAGTTCTGCTGCAAACTGAACAGAAGGGTGTTCAGCCCATCCCTACCCCTCACTATAAAAGTTATGGATCTTATAAGCCTTTTGTCAGTCTGTGTTAGAGATTGAGAGTTGACAGTGTGTCTGCATGGGGAGAGGATAGTGTGCATTCCCTTTCCCATGTTCAGAGTGTTGTGCTGTGCTATATTACTATGAATTGCACTGTGGTAATATTGTGTACTGCCCCCTTTCCTCCCTGTGTCCATAATGCATAGATCCAACAATTTATTTTGGAAATACATTTTTGTGTGTGGGAGCAACAACTTCAGTTGACAACCTCAGATGTGCAGTTTTCCAAGTGAGACTGTGGGGGTTATTTGCTAAAGGTAAATCCATTTTGCACTACAAGAACACTAAAAGTGACCTTGGAAGTGCCATCGCTTGATCCGAGGGGGACATGCAAGGAAAATAAAAAACAGCATTTTAGCTTGTACATGATTGGATGATAAAATCAGCAGAGCTTCCAATAATTTCAGATCTTCCCCTTAGATTTAGAGCAACTGCACTTCCAAGTGCACTTTCAGTGCAAAGTGGATTTGCCTTTTGTAAATAACCCTGTGTGTGTCCTTTTCCTTCACTCTGGTATTGGATCATCTAAACTGTACTTTAGAAAGCTGTGGAGAAAAGAAGGCTTCAGATAAATATGTACAGTTTATGTAGAAGGATTTTAGTCTTTACTGTGTATCACCTGAAGCTAGTCACTTGATTGGCCTTTTATCAGAGGCGGCTCTAGGCTTTGTGAGGCCTTAGGCAAAACTTAAACATGAGGCCCCACTCACGCCCATAATTGGAAAAAGAATTCAAGCCATAAAAATTAATAATACAGTGCACTGCACAGTGTCCAATGAACTGATGGGAATTCACACATGGCCAGTCCAGTATGCATTGGATCATATCACAAGCTCCCTCTCTATAGTGATCGTCACTTACTAGACAGCTCTCTGGTATGCCTACATTTCACATTACCTTGGCCTTAAATTTATCATCTATTTTCCTAAACCTATGCCCCATATCTGCTGTGGACACAACCAATGCACTGTATTCAGGTCAGTGAACCTGAATACAGAGCTGACTGGGAGGAGAGAGGGGGGGAAAGAGAGGGGGGAAGAGAGGGGGGGAAGAGAGGGGGGGAAAGAGAGGGGGGGAAAGAGAGGGAAGGGGGAGAGAGGGAAGGGGGAGAGGGAAGGAAGAGAGAGAGGGGAAAAAGAGAGGGGGAGAGAGGAAAGGGAGAGAGAGGGGAAGAGGGAAGGGGGAGAGGGGGGGAGAGGGAAGGGTGGGAGAGAGAGGGAGGGGTGGAAGAGAGAGGAAGGGGAGACAGAGAGGAGGGGGGGGAGAGAGAGGGGGAGAAGGAAGGGAGAGAAAATGGTGATAGAGAAAGAGAGGGAGGGGCGGGGGAGAGAGGGAGGGGTGAGAGAGAGAGAGGATGGGCAAGGTAGAAAGAGAGAGGTGTGGGAGAGAGGGGAGAGAGAGAAAGAGAGAAAAGGGGAGATAGAGTGGGGTGTAAATAGAGTGGAGTGGTAGAGAGAAGAGTGGGGGGAGAGAGGAGTGGGGGAGGGGGGAGAGAGGAGTGGGAGAAGGAGGTTAGATAGAGGGGGTGGGTGGGAGAGAGAAAGAGAGAGGGGAAAGAGGGAAGGGAGGGGGAGGGGGAGAGATAAGAGAGAGAAAGTGGGAGGGGAGAGAGAGGGAGAGAGAGATAGAGAGAGAAAAATGGGGAGAGAGAGGGGTGGAAATAGAGTATAGTGGTAGAGAGAAGAGTGGGGGGAGAGAGGAGTGGGGGAGGGGGGAGAGAAGAGTGGGAGAAGGAGGTTGGAGAGAGGGGGTGGGAGAGAGAAAGAGAGAGAGGGGAAAGAGGGAAGGGGGAGAGAGGGGGGGAGGGGGAGAGATAAGAGAGAGAAAGTGGGGGGGAGAGAGGGGGAGGGAGAGAGAGATAGAGAAAGAAAAATGGGGAGAGGGGTGGAAATAGAGTGGAGTGAGAGAGAGAGGAGTAAGAGGGAGGGGGGAATAGAGGGGAGTGGGAGAAGGAGGTTAGAGAGAGGGGGGAGAGAGAGGGGAGAGAGGGAAGGGAGGGAGAGGGAAGGGAGAGAGAGGTGGAGAGGGAAGGGAGAGAGGGGAGAGGGAAGGGAGAGAGGGGGGAGAGAGAGGGGGAGAGGGAAGGGAGAGAGAGAGGGGACAGGGAAGGGAGAGAGAGAGAGATGGTGGGAGAAGCAGCGGAGAGAGAAAAAGGAGTGAAGGGGTAGAGAGAAGAGTGGGAGGGGGGCGAGGAGTGGGAGAAGGAGGTTAGAGAGGGGGGTGGGAGAGAGAAAGAGAGAGGGGGGAGGGAGAGAGAGGGGGGAGAGAGAAAGAGGGAAGGGAGGGAGAGGGAGGGGGAGAAATAAGAGAGAGAAAGTGGGAGGGGGAGAGAGAGGAGGAGGTAGAGAGAGACAGAGAGAAAAAAAGGGGGCTAGAGAGGGGTGGAAATAGAGTGGAGTGGGAGAGAGAGGAGTAGGAGGGAGGGGTGAATAGAGGGGAGTGGGAGAAGCTGGTTAGAGAGAGGGGGTGGGAGAGAGAAAGAGAGACAGAGGGGAGAAAGGGAAGGGAGGGAGAGGGAAGGGAGAGAGAGGGGGGAGAGGGAAGGGAGAGAGAGAGAGAGACAGTGGGAGAAGCAGGGGATAGAGAAAAAGAGAGAGGGTGGAAGGGAAAGAGGGGAGGGGAGAGGGAAACGGGGAGAGAGAGAGGGGAGAGAGAGGGAGAGAGATTAAAGAGAGAGAAATAAGGAGTGAGAGAGAAGAGTGGGAGGGGGAGAGAGGGGGAGAGAGGGGGAGAGAGGGGGAGGGAGGGAGAGAGAGGGAGGGGGAGAGAGGGAGGGGGAGAGAGGGGGAGTGAGGGAGGAGAGAGAGGGGGAGGGGTGGAGAGAGAGAGAGCGAGTGGGGGGAGAGAGAGGAGGGAGGGGAGAAAGAGAGGGGGAGGGGGAGAGAGAGATAAGAGAGGGAGAGATAGTAGGGGGAAGAGAGAGAGGGGTAGGAGGGAGAGAATGGGGGAAGAGAGAGAGGGTGGGAGGAGAGAGAGAGGGGAGGGAGACAGGGTATGGATGGGGGAGATAGGGGGAGGGGAGATGGGGAGGAGTAGAGGGGGAGAGAGAGAGAGAGAGGAAAAGGAGGCATTTTGTTCTGTGCTCCTATGTGAGATCCGGGATAACCTGTGATGTCTGCGGTCCGGTCACATGGAAGAGTTTTTTGCATACAGGGGCTGGGTGGTGGACAGAGCAATAAAATGGTGCGTCAGTGTGCAATAAAACAGATTCTGTCACTGGACTCACCCCAATCCTCAAGCTCATCAGACCGCCGTCACTACAAGCAGCCTCTGCATTGCCTCTGGGTGAAACCACAACACACGTGCAGGGCGGGGCTTCATTGACCAGTCAACCCGGCAGCCTGCAGCTCATTGGCCCCTGGACCAACCAGTGAGATGTTTTCCTCCCATCATCGCAGATGCAGACCTTTATACGGGCATTACAGACTGCCCGAGGAACAGTGGCTCACCCCTATTCTTCCTCCCTGCAGACGGGATCAAGATGAGGGGGAGGTCCCGCTGGTGTTAGTACAGAGTCCTGGCATGAGAATATCAATCCCGCACATCCGCAGGCAGTGCCATCATTCTTCCTGATGTTGGGCTCTCCTCTCCCCTTCCTCCATCAGGCAAATTAGACGGCCGCGAGGCCCCTGGGAGCGCGGGACCTTAGGCGACCATCTAATTTGCCTAATTAAAGAGCCGCCTCTGCCTTTTATTAATAATGTCTGACAGTCCTAAAGAGAGAGGTTCTGCATATGCAGCTAGTAGGGGAGAGCAGGTTCATTGATAGTTTAGTGGCTCACCAAGCCTTCTTCCTGTATTCCTCCCAGACACAGAGCAGCCAGTTTTCTGCAACAGCTGCAATGTGCCCTCTCCTTCCCTTTTCTCCACTGCTAATCTTGTTTGCTATGGGGAAGACATGGGGGCTCAATCAAAAGGCGGGCTGTGTGCATCTATTGACACACTGTGGAAGTCAATGGTTCCTGCTGCTACCTCATGCCTGTGGGGAGAGAGAGAGAGCATCTATGCTGCTCTTGGGCACTGTGCTGAATTGAGATCGGGATCAAGTAAGTATCTGGGGGGGGAGGGGGGCTGGTGGAACTGAACATTAAAGTTTTTTTACTTTAATGCCAACGATGCATTCAAGTAAAAAACCTTTAGCCTTTAAAAACACTTTAAAAGGATGCACAAAAATGCCTGTTCTGAAAAATTATGGAAGAGAGCACCAGGAGCATTTAGGAAAGGAACATCAGGCAGAACTGCAACTGCAATAGAAACTGGCTATAAGGATCCTGCCCCCGCAGCTTACTGCCAAGAGGGTGCAAGCAATGAGGATAGTGGTGAAGAGGTAGCCGGGTGTGCCTAAGTACTGGAGTTTGTAGAGGAGGAAATTAAGGAAGAGGGAGAATATTAAAGTATAATTTCATCCAGGGACAGGCGCAGCTTGCAGAGGACTGGAGGGAGCCGACATTCTATTCCACTGGATAGCACTGTCTCACAGGTACAGGACCCTGCTATCCTCAGGGCTCCTCCACATAGCACAGCAGTATTGACTTTTTCTCATGCATCCTATGCCAACAGCAGCATTGTGGTTTGCAGCCTTTGTTTGCATCATATCAGTTGTACTCATTTTAGTACCACATTTATGAGAAGACAAAGGAATTTGCACCACAAGGCTGCAAGGGGGCCTCACCTCAGTGATAACAACCAACAACAAAAGGCCCAAACTCTGTCTTTCCCTCATTCCTCACTTTCAACCTCTCCTCCCACTCCACAATCTTCTTCATCTGCATTCACTGTAACATCTGTTCTCTCAAACAATAGGGATAAAAGCCTGACAAGGGGGTTGAGACACTTACCTTAAAGCACATCAGGCGGGGAAAAAGGCCAGCACAGGGCCATGCTAAGTAGGGCCAACCATGGGCTTAAACCTTTCCACAAGTCTTCAGCATCCTTGACCAGGAAAGTGACTCTTCCACAGCTACTGGAGCAGAAGAAAATATTGGGGGTTATTTACTAAAGGAAAATCCACTTTGCACTGCAAGTGCACTGAACGTGCACTTGGAAATAAAGTCACTGTAGATCTGAGGGGGACATACAAGGAAAATAAAAAAACAGCATTTTAGCTTGCACATAATTGGACAATAAAATCAGCAGAGCTTCCACTCATTTCAGATCTACCCCTTAGATTCAGAGCGACTGCACTTCCAAGTGCACTTTCAGTGCAAAGTGGATTTGCCTTTCGTAAATAACCCCCACTGTCTCCTAAGCACCACTCCAGCCAGCTTTGTAAAACTGCTGGTTTTACAGCTGCTCCCATTCCAGCTAGTGCATGTTGCCCTATTCCATGGATTTATGGCTTGTGCTGCTCCACTGTGGCATATACCCAGCTGCCATTTTTTTGCTCAAAAAGCCATCCCTGCTCTCCACCAGCATCTTGACACTAATGTCTTCATGTTGCTGGACCATATGATTAGTGATAGGTTCCACATGACCACAAACACATGGTTCTGCAAGCGTGGGAGTGACATTACATATCCCTTTTCAGCCCCTCAGGGTAAATTTGCAAATGGCTGGAAAGCATTTTGGCAGGGAACACCACTGGAGTTTGGTATAGCTTTTTGCACTTTACTTTGGTGACAGTGATATTACAGTCACCTCTATCCCCACCTACTCACTGGTCTCACTTGGTGACTCCACATTCCCCCCAAATACCACAGAGTATTGCAATGCCCCAGGCAAGCTGATATAACTTTAGGATAGCACCACACCAGGCCAGAGATTCTGACATCTACCCAGTGGCAGGCCGAGAGGTGATTAACCCCACATAATTTTATGGCAGGCAAGGTCATGCATGACAACAGGACCAACCTGCTGGCTGCCCTTTGGTAGGGAAATTTTCACACATATTACATGTCCTGAAACTGATGGTGTAGCAGTTTCTGATTAGGTACCCTGGCTTCCAGGATTTCCTGCAGCAAGCCAAAAGAGGGCGGGTGATGGAGGGGGGGGGGGGGGGGGGGGTTAGATTGCCCAGGACACTGTTTTCTGCCAGCACCACAAAAGTTTTAGTGTCTTCTGCTGCAGCTAATTTGTGGCAAATGGACTCATTCATACTGAAATACCTGTGCAAGGATGCCAGGATTTGGGCCATGAGTAAGGATTACTACCTGGTGGCCACCCTTTTAGATCTCTTAACTCTGGATAAAAAAGGCAGATCTCATGCTGTCAAAAGCCAAGGAGAGTCTGAGAGCTTTATATGTGGTGAAGAGCTGCTATGTGTAAGCCATGATGTGTAGGCGGGCCAGATTGCTACGTAACCACATGCCGTCTGCCCGACGTCAAACGGCAGCAGAATGGCACTCCATCGCGAATCGCAGTAGTTGTACGGAGACCACATTAAGGGGTATAGGAAGTACGCATGCCCGCTGCGTCACTGGGGAGCTGATGTGTGTGCCTAACAGCAGCGATGTCCACTGGGTACCTGCAATCGCTCCCGACAAAGCAGGAACGGGGATCTGTGTGTGTAAACACGCAAATCCACGTTCTGTCAGGGGAGAGGAGACAGATCGTGTGTTCCTAGTATATAGGAGCACCGATCTGTCTCCTCTCCCAGTCAGTCCCAGTTAGAATACACAACTAGGGCCCATTGAATATTTAATTTTATTGTCACAAGTGATTGAAAAATTACAAAAAAAAATTACACAAAGTTGTCACTAAATGATATATTGCTCACACGTGCCATGGTTATATGTGGAATTACACCCCAAAATACATTCTGCTGCTTCTACCCGCCTTCAGGATTTCTAAGGATGTAAATTTTTGATTTAACTCCTCACTACTCATTATAGTTTCAAAGGCCATAAAATGCCAAAATAGCACAAAACCCCCCCCAAATGACCCCATTTTGGAAAGTAGACACCCCAAGCTATTTGATGAGTGGCATGTTGAGTCCATGGAATATTTTCTATTTTGCCACAAGTTGCGGCAAAATTACAATTTTTTTTTGCACAAAATTGTCACTAAATGATATATTGCTCAAACATGCCATGGACATATGTGAAATTGCACCCCAAAATACATTCTGCTGCATCCCCTGAGTACAGGGATATCACATGTGTGAGACTTTTTGGGAACCTAGCAATGTACAGGATCCCGAAAACCAATCACCTCCTTCAGGCTCTCTGAAGCCCCATACATACTATCATTTTTTTCTGCAGATTTACCAAAACCATATAATATGAGGTCAAACCTTAGGAGTTTTGATTTGTGTGCAATCAGGCAGGCCCTTGCAATACATGATTTTGGTAAACCTAAAGGAAAAAATCTGCAGAAAATCTGATAGGGCGTAAATGGTGATTTCACTTCCTCACTACCTATCACAGTTTCTGAAGAAGATACTTCAAGCTATTTGCTGAGAGGCATATTGAGTCCATGGAATATTTTATATTTTGCCACAAGTTTGAGAAAATTGTATTTATTTTTATTTTTTTGCACAAAGTTGTCACTAAATGATATATTGTTCAAACATGGCATGGGTATATGTGGACTTACACCACAAAATACATTCTTCTGCTTCTCCTAAGTATAGGGATACCACATGTGTGGGACCTCATACAGGACCCCGGAAACCAATCATAGCCTTCAGGCTTTCTATGGGCGTACATTTTTGATTTCACTTCTCACTGCCTATCACAGTTTTGGAGGCCATGAAATGCCCAGATAGCACAAAAAAACAAACAAATGACCCCATTTTCGAAAGTAGACACCCCAAGCTATTTGCTGAGAGGCATGTTGATTATTTTGCAGATCTTGCTTTTTGTCACAAAGTTTTGAAAATAGAAAAAATAAAGAAAATGTTTTATTTTCTGTCTTCATTTTCAAAAATAAATGAGAGCTGGAAAATACTCACCAATCACCATGCCTCTTAGCAAACACCTTGGGGTGTCTACTTTCCAAAATGGGGTCATGGGGGGGGGGGGGTTGTGCTATCTGGACATTTCAGGGCCTCCGTAACTGTGATAGGTAGTGAAGAGTAAAATCACAATTTTACGTCTTTAGAAAGCCTGAAAGCTGTGCTTGGTTTTTGGGGTCCTGTACGCGGCTAGGCTCCCAAAAAGTCTCACACATGTGGTATCCCAATACTTAGGAGAAGCAGCAGAATGTATTTTGGGGTGTAATTTCACATATAACCATGCTTAGTTTGAACAATATATCATTTAATGACAACTTTGTGTAAAATAAAAATGTAAAAAATAGTAAGGTACCTGAAACTTGTGGCAAAATATCAAATATTCCATGGACACAACATGCCTCTCAGCAAAAAGCTTGAAGTGTCTTCTTTCCAAAATGGGGTAATTTCTGGGGGTTTTGTGCTATCTTGACATTTCAGGGCCTCCGAAACGGTGATAGGTAGTGAGGAAGTGAAATCACCATTTTACGCCCTTAGAAAGCCTGAAGGTGGTGATTGTTTTTCAGGGTCCTGTACATGGTAGGCTCCCAAAAAGTTTTACACATGTGGTATTCCCATACTCAGGAGAAGCAGCAGAATATATTTTGGGATGTAATTCCCCATATACCCTTGCCATGTTTGAACAATATATCATTTAGTGACAAAAAAAGTGTAATTTTCCCGAAACTTGTGGCAAAATATAAAATATTCCATGGACTCAACATGCCTATCAGCAAATAGCTTGGGGTGTCTACTTTCCAAAAAAAAGTCATTTGAGGGGGGTTGAACTGTCCTAGCATTGCATGCACAACATTTAGAAGCTTATCTCACACATTAGAGGAGAGGGGGGTTAGATTGCGCTATGGACCACTTACTTTAAAAGATATTGAATTTATGGTGTGGAAAGTATGTAGGTTATGACAAATATAAATATGAAAAATATACAAGAAATATGAAAAATGAAATATGAAAAACATGTAATGTGGAAAAATAGGTAAGAGCAGCCTCTATTTGTTTCCACCTTGACAGGTGGAAAGATACTAAGAAGGGGTGAGGAGAAATAGACTTGGGATATACGGGATATATTTTCCAGCGTGCTGGCAATTAAATGAAAGTAATGAATATTATGAAAACAATGAAAACCACTACATGGCAAACTACATACGTCGTCTAGCCACGCCCTACGCGTTTCGTCACTCAGACGTCATCCGGAGCGGCCATCTTCATACACCTTTAGTCTTATATAGGGTGTATTGTCCTCATCGCGCATGCGCGGTCCACCGCCGCCATCTTTAGTGAGGGAAATGCCCTCGTATATTATTATTGCGCTGTGTGATATGCTATTTGCGCATGTGCGGTCGATCGCCGCCATTTCCCATGAGGGAATGCCCTCATACGCGATGGACATTACACCGCTACACTTGAAGCTGGCAACTAGCCCACCTCATAGAGTTTTGCCCGAATCAGTTTTATTGTGCAAAAACATTAGAATAAAAATGAAAATAAATACAAATGTAAATAAAGATTAAAATAGTGGTGCTAAACAAAGACAGAAAACGAGTATGGGGACAGTCTAAATGGAGAGAATGATCGAAAAGGAATGCATATAATTTAATATGTATAGATGTATGTAATTCATTATAAACAATGGACCAAATGAATGCTTGCTATTACCTTTATGTATGATGTCTGTCTATGACAGTATATGATTCATGTCACATGTAATTTATTTGTACTTGCACTTTTACATACTGTTAGAACTATTTATGGTAAGCATTTGCCATGTAGTGGTTTTCATTGTTTTCATAATATTCATTATCTCACACATTACCCACTCTTCTAACCACTTGAAGGCAAAGCCCTTTCTGACACTTTTTGCTTGCATGAAAAAAGTTTTTTTTTTGCAAGAAAATTACTTTGAACCCCCAAATATTATGTATTTTTTTAAAGCAAAGGTCCCACAGATTTAAATGGTGGGTGTTGCAAATTTTTTGCTTTCACACAGTATTTGCAACGCAATTTTGTTAATTTGAATGCACTAAAACACACTATATTGCCCAAATGTTTGATGAAATAAAAAAGATGCTCTTATGCCGAGTACATGGATACCAAACACGACATGCTTTAAAATAGCACACAAATGTGCAGCGGCAAAAAAAACTAAATACATTTTTAAAAGCCTTTAAAAGGCTTTAGATTCACAGAGGAGGTCTACTGCTAAAATGACTGCCCTCGATCTGACCTTTGTGGTGACAAGCATGGTGCAATTGCTGTTTACATATGACACCAGACCGATGCTTCTGTTTGCCTTTGTGAGTGAGCACAAGGGACAGGTGTGCTTTTTTTATTATTTATTTTGATTTTTGATTTTATTTTTAAACTGTTCCTTTATTTTTATTTTTTTATAATTTTTATTGTTATCTCAGGGAATTTAATATCTCCTATAATAGCAAGAGGTAGTGACAGGTACTCTTTTTTGAAAAAAAATTGGGCTCTATTAGACCCTAGATCTTTTCTCTGCCCTCAAAGCATCTGACCACACCAAGATCGGTGTGATAAATGCTTTCCCAATTTCCCAATGGCGCTGTTTATATCCAGCGAAATCTAAGTCATGGAATGCTCGTAGCTTCTGGTTTCTTAGGCCATAGAGATGATTGGAGTCATTCTGGTCTCCAATCAGCGCATTGGTCAGCTGGCAAAACCACCGGCTGCATTCTCAGGTTTCCTGTTGGGACAGGAGAGCCAGAGAAATCCATGGAAGACAGAGGGGAGGGTGTTCCCTCCCACTGCTTGTAAAACCAGTCTAGAGGCTAATTAGCTTCTAGGATTGCTTGTACATGAAAGCTGACCGCTGGCTGAAAAGAATGATACCTAAACATGCAGGCATCATTCTGGTATAATCACTCAAATTCCAGCAACATACCAGTACATTGCTGGTCCTTTGTTGGGCATACATTGTAATGTTCTTTTTTTTCATGCAGTATGTGGGCTGAACGAAAAAAAGAGAGATTGATCGGTGGGTATGCCTAGGACTAAAATACCGCCCTTCATCCACCCACTTCTAATGATGGGCATACATGCATCATTTTTTTTCTAACTGTGGTGGTGAAATCACCTCCTACATCGCTGGAGTCACTGATTTATGTATTGTGGGAGCAAATGCTGTTGCTGTCAAGGTAAATAAATCAGTGTACCTTGTGCCTGTCGGAATGTGGGTAAGCAGCCTCACTCTTCCTCCCCCTTTATATAAACAAATATTGTCTAATGGACACGTTGTATTAAAATGTTGCTATTTGTTTATGTCTTTGGTCAACTATATTGTTCATGATCATCTGCTAATCAAATTCCAGATACCCTCCTGATGAAGCGGCAATAGTCCACAAAACTAGTTGAGGCGTTATCCGTGATCAATTATCTCACTGTGATCTTTATCTTGGTGATATACATGGATCGTTAGAATGCTTTTAACCTGTAACTGATTATTATTTTTGTATTAAAAAACTTTTTTATTACTTTTATATATCTGCTATACATTTGAATTTTCTTGCTCCACTGTACCGAGATTGCCCTATTTCTTTGGGGAAGCCTGGGTGGGGACCAAGCTCCTGATCCCTTTATCTGTTGGTTGAAGTGATTTACGAGGGGCCGATAGTATCCAGGGTCACCCCGAGGACGACAGAGTTCATTATCATTGAAGTGCATGAACCACAAGATCTGCTCGTATCATGCCCTGGCCATGGAGGCAGAGAACACGGGCATATGGTGAATTGGGTCAGTGGGACAATATGTTCGCAACTCACTCTTTTTAGTTATGCCCATGAAGAGGGATGGGGCCAGAAAGATCTTAAATTCAGGAACTGTGATAGGTTTCTATTCTCTGGCAAGGGTCAAATGGGGATTAGCGGTGATGAATTGACCAGCATACAAATTGATTTGGTCCACAATATATCTATAGAGATCCTCTGTGAAAAACAGCGAATAAAAATCAAGTGACGTAAAATTAACTGTTTCCACCTGAATTCCGGGTTGGCCAGCGAATGGATGAAGTATGGCTGCCGCAGAAGTGGTTGGCTCCCAATTTGGATTGGAAAATGCAGCAGGAAGGGCACTATGGGTTTGAGGGGCCTGTCTTTGTCTTGTTTGTGGCTGCAGGACACTAGTTGTGCTAGCCACCTTATCAGCTTGAACTGCATTTATGGGACTCGCCACATCACCACCTGATACTGCAGTGCTGGTTTGACCAGGCGGTACTTGGTCACTGGTGCTTGCCAGTTCAGAAGGATGAGCGGCACTAGCACAGGCTCTCTGCTCCATACGAGAGCCCTGCGGTTCTTGCACCTCAACAACAGCAGAAGGAATTCTGCTAACACTGCGTTTTTGGAAGCCCTCCACTATTGGGGATACTAATATAGTTCGGATCAGATCAAAGATATCGATCCGTTCAGACACTATACTACTAAGGGAGGTGTATGGTGTGTGTGGGTGTTAGCGCTACTGGCACCAATCTGATGCTGCCTGGGGCATCGCAGACTCTGACTGATGCTAAAATCTAACTGATATCACCTGCCGGGTGATCAGGGGGTTTAACCTTTTTTGGGTAATGTAACGGCTCCCCTAATATAAAGGGGGTTAACACCGTTTGCGATGTTCCCTCTCCGAGACACACATCCACTCGGTACCAATATCCACAGTTAAACGACCCTTTCCTATAGGAGCCGATCCCTCTGGCAAAAAGACGAGACGCACTCTGTCTCTGCTGTAGTAGGAATGACTTCATTAAAAACCAACATTGTATTTTTATACACAATTCTAAGGCACATGTTTTAACATGAACAAGAGCCCAGCTTCCCAAGACGTCTGCTAGGCTTCAAACGATTCCACCCAATACACATCTTTTCACAAAGGGTTAGCAGCCAGTCTGTCTGGCATTTTACACTACACACAAGGATAGACTTAAATGAACAATAGAAATGCAAAACAACTTAATTCCTCACAACAATGACACTTAACCCCCACATACAGTATACAATGTATTATACAGCCTTGAATATGGCTATCACAGACCATACCGCTTTTATTCACCCTGTGTCCAAAGTGACCCCACTGTCACACATCTCCCCTTTCGGCAGGAGACTAACAGAGGAGGGGACCCCAGACGGGTTGACTCCGCAGTTAGTCCATGGGTCCATTCTTCCAATACTGGATAACCCATCAACATTGCACTAGGAGCCCGGGAGGGCGTCGGTTTGCCGGTACAACCAATCAGCATTGCCATTTTGCTTACCGGGTCGGTAGCTGATGGTGAAGTTGTAAGGTTGTAGGGCTAAGCTCCACCGCAACAACCTGCCATTATCTCCGGAGACCCGGTTAAGCCAGACCAATGGGTTGTGGTCGGTGACCAGTGAAAATTCCTGTCCGTATAAGTAAGGGTTCCGCTTTTTAAGGGCCCAGACCAGGGCCAAACACTCCTTCTCCACTGCCGCATAGTTCACTTCCCGGGGTAATAGTTTTCTACTCAGGTATGCAACAGGGTGTTCTCCTCCATCCTCCCCAACTTGGCTCAGCACCGCCCCCAGTCCAAACATGGAAGCATCCGTGTGGACAAGAAAACGTTTGTTAGGTACTGGGGCAGCCAAGACAGGGGCATTTACAAGTGCTTGCTTGAGGGCTAGAAACGCGGATTCACAAGCTGGAGACCAGAGGACTTGCTAGGTAAATTCTTTTTCGTCAGGTCAGTCAGGGGTTTGGCGATAGCACTATAATTAGGGACAAAACGTCGGTAGTACCCTGCAGTTCCCAAGAAGGCCAATACCTGGGTCTTAGTACGGGGCGTGGGCCAGTTAGCTACTGCCTCTACCTTGGCTGGCTCGGGTCGCTGGTTCCCACACTCCACTCGGTGTCCCAGGTACTGCACCTCCGCCATCCCTAGATGGCACTTGTCTGGTTTCAAGGTCAGGCCTGCGGCCCGAATTTTGTCCAGAACCACTCCTACGTGAACCAGGTGCTCCTCCCAAGACCCACTGTAGATCGCAAAGTCATCCAGATATGCACATGCAAAATCCTGGAAGCCATCGAGGAGCCTATCCACCATACGTTGGAATGTCGCCGGGGCATTTTTCATTCCAAATGGCATGACCTTAGACTGGTACAGGCCAAATGGGGTAACAAATGCCGACTTGGGGATAGCATCCTCGGCCAGGGGGATCTGCCAATAACCTTTACACAGGTCTATTGTAGTTAAATAACGTCCCCTGGCTATACGATCTAGTAGTTCATCTACCCTGGGCATCGGGTAGGCATCGGTGGTGGTCTTCTCGTTGAGTCGCCTGTAGTCCACGCAGAACCGGGTAGTCCCGTCTTTCTTAGGCACCAGGACTACAGGCGAGGCCCAAGGGCTGTCAGAAGGCTCAATGACTCCTAACTAAATCATCTCCTGTATCTCCTTCCGCATTTCCTCTCGGACTGCTTCAGGGATACGGTAGGGGGACTGGCGGAGGGGTGCTTGTCCAGGGGTCTCTACCTTATGTACAGCCAAGGTCGTATAGCCCGGTCTTTGGGAGAACGTCGCCTGTTTCTCCCACAGAAGCCGCTTAGCCTGTTCCTTCTTTGTGGGGCTTAACCGGTCTCCTAGCTGTACAAGGCTAATGAGGTCGGTCTAGGGCTCTCTCTCTAGTAAGTCAGGGAGGGGTAAACCTTCTGAGTCGTCCGCAGCAGGGGCACATACTGCCGCAACATCCTCCTGCCGTTTCTGATACTCCTTTAGCATGTTCACATGAAAGGTTCGCTGGATTCTTTCATCTGCACAGCTGGCAATGACATAGGTAGTATCACATACCTGGGCTACTACTTTATACGGGCCCTGCCAAGATGCCTGCATCTTGTCAGTCTTCACAGGCTTGAGCACTAAGACCTTCTGCCCAACCTGGAAGACCCGCTGTCGGGCCCCCCGGTCGTACCATCTCTTCTGTCTTCCCTGGGCCGCCTGGAGATTCTCTCTTACCATCAGAGACAGTTGCTCCATGTGGTCCCTGAGTTCCAGAACATAGGGTACTATGGGGGTCCCTTCTTGCTCTGTCTCTCCCTCCCAGTGTCCTCTGATGAGATCGAGGGGTCCGCGGACCCTTCTCCCATAGAGTAACTCGAAGGGCGAGAACCCAGTAGATTCCTGGGGTACCTCTCTGTACGCAAATAACAGGTGAGGCAGGAATCTCTCCCAGTCTCTGCAAGAGTCCGAAAAGGTCCTCAGCATTTGCTTGAGGGTCCCGTTAAAGCGTTCGCAGAGACCATTAGTCTGGGGGTGGTAGGGGGAGCTCAGTAAGGGCTTAATATTGCACACCTTCCACAACTGCCGGGTGAGTACCGCGGTAAACTGGGTTCCCTGGTCAGAGAGAATCTCTTTAGGGAACCCCACTCTGGTAAAAATCTTAACCAGGGCATCAGCTACTGTCTCTGCTTCAATGTTGGACATAGCTACTGCCTCTGGGTAACGGGTGGCGTAGTCCACCACGGTGAGAATATACTTCTTTCCGGATGGACTAGGCCGGGCAAGGGGACCCACAATGTCAACGGCTATGCGGTAAAAGGGCTCCCCAATAATAGGCATGGACGTGAGTTTAGCCTTAGGGTGGTCCCCCCTCTTCCCTATCCGTTGACATGTGTCACACGTTTTGCAGTATTGTCGCACATCCTGGCTAAAATTGGGCCAGAAGAAATTCTGTGTGATCCTATGGGCCGTGCGACGGAACCCTAAATGTCCCGCTAGCGGCACATCATGCCCGATTCGCAGAATCTCCAGCTGGTATTTCTTAGGTACCACCAGCTGTCGTTTCTGTGAAGGGGCCTTACTTCTCTGAGATGGCTTAGGGATCCTATACAGTCTATCCCCATCCCATTCAAACAGCTCCCCATCTATTCCCCTTTCCTGAGTATCTGCCTTAGCCCTATACTTGTGTAAGGTCGGGTCCTCCCGAGTTTCCCTCCCGAATGCTTCTGGGGTATCCCAGCCTAGGTGCGCCTGATCTAAGGTACGTGTCGGGGAGGATAGTCTCACCTGGGTGTCTGCAGCAAGTGGGCCGGTTCCAGCAGTACGTGTCTGTGCACGGGTAGTCACAGGGTTGACTTCATCGGGGCCCATCGGGGTGTAAGCAGAAAACATGGGGGCCAAATCATTCCCCAGTAGTACATCCGCAGGCAAGTCCTTCATCACCCCCACATTCACGTGTCCCGAACCAACCCCCCAATCCAGGTGAACACGGGCCACGGGTAGCCGGAAGATGGTACCTCCCGCTACTCTTACGGCTACAGTGTCTCCGGTGTGTTGGCTCTCTGGGATGAGGTTCTTCCGTAGTAGGGTCATGGTAGCACCGCTATCACGTAAGCCATTGGCTACCGTTCCATTAACCCGGACCATCTGCCTGTGTTGTTGCCTGTTGTCCCGGTTAGCTGCTTGTATTGGATCAGCCTCGTGCAGGACGCCCCAATGTTCTTCCCCCTCAACGCAGTGGGCCTCAGGCATGGGTGTGCGGGGGCTCCCCCTTGCTGGTTGTCTCCATGACTGGGAATGGATGGCTGGATTTAAAGGACAGTTTGGCTTTTTGTGCCCTAGCTGTTTACATCCGAAACACCTGATGGGTTGTGCATAGTCCTGGGAGTTGAACCTGGGTTGCTGAGGATAAGTGGCCGCTGGGGTTGGTGCTGAAGCTGTGTTAGAGGCTGATAAACTGGGCCGAGATGGTGGATAGCGCTCGCTTCCGCCTGACCTTCGAGAGTCCAGATATTCATCGGCCAAAGTAGCCGCTTGCTGTACAGTCCGTGGTTGCTTATCTCGTACCCAATCCCGTAGTACCGGAGGGGTGTGGTTAAAGAACTGTTCTAAGAGTACTAGTTGGGTGATGTCTTCTATGGTATGAGCGTGGCTTCCCTGGATCCAGCCCTTAAGGTCTCACTGCAGACGATGTGCCCACTCTACGTATGTTATGTGGGTTTGTTTCCGAGATTCTCGAAACTTAATCCGGCTGGCTTCGGGTGTAATGGCAAATCGGGCTAGCAGAGCTTCTTTTACCCGATCATAGTCTTTAGCGTCCTCATCCTCCAGGGCCCGATACGCATCCGCCGCTCTGCCAGTTAAATTACTTGCCAGTAAGACGACCCAATCTTGGGGCAGTACTTCATGTATCTGGCATAGTCTCTCAAAGTCCTGCAGGAATGCTTCAATTTCCTCCTCTCCCTCCTTAAATAGTTTGAACGCCCGAAAGGGCAACTTACGGACAGGCGCTGCATCTTTAAGTGTTGTCTCCGATTGCCGTATTTCTGCCATTCTCTGTTCATGTTGCCGCTCTAGTTCTCTCTCCTGTCGCTCATCCTGCAGCTGGATGTCTCTAATGGCATTCTGTATGGCGGTCTCTGATGGGTTAGCACCATATAATGCCAGCCGCTGTCGAACTCGTTGCTGAAACAAGTCTTCAACTGACCGGGGTCCTGCATCACCATCCCTCTGATCCATCTCGGTTAGTTCCCTGATCAAGGTGGCCTTGTTCTTTGTCCCACTGGTCCCTCCACGGCTCTCAAGTAAGTCTTTCAGTGTGGCTTTCCTGCAGGCTGCATAGCTGGTCATTTACTGTGGTGGTTTGAAGTGTCCCAGTAACTGGAGGGAAGATCCCACTGCTGCCACCAATGTAACGGCTCCCCTAATATAAAGGGGGTTAACGCCGTTTGCGATGTTCCCTCTCCGAGACACGCATCCACTCGGTACCAATATCCACAGTTAAACGACCCTTTCCTATAGGAGCCGATCCCTCTGGCAAAAAGACGAGACGCACTCTGTCTCTGCTGTAGTAGGAATGACTTCATTAAAAACCAACATTGTATTTTTATACACAATTCTAAGGCACATGTTTTAACATGAACAAGAGCCCAGCTTCCCAAGACGTCTGCTAGGCTTCAAACGATCCCACCCAATACACATCTTTTCACAAAGGGTTAGCAGCCAGTCTGTCTGGCACTTTACACTACACACAAGGATAGACTTAAATGAACAATAGAAATGCAAAACAACTTAATTCCTCACAACAATGACACTTAACCCCCACATACAGTATACAATGTATTATACAGCCTTGAATATGGCTATCACAGACCATATCGGGGGTTTCTTTTATTCACCCTGTGTCCAAAGTGACCCCACTGTCACAGGTAATATATGGCGGGTGCCTTGATGCTATAAAAAACAAACTAATTAACCAGCGTCACCTGTAACACTAATACTGTTATTACTGGTGACAGGGGGTGAAAGGATTAACCAGGGGGCAATCAGGGGGTTAAAACCTTTATTAGGTAATATATGGGTGTACCTGATGCTATAAAAACCTGACGGTGAAACGAATCAGCTAACTTTGTAAATAGCGTCACTCATGACACAAATACAGCGATCAGAAAAAAAATCTATTAGGGACACTGGGGGCAATCAAGGGCTTAAACCTTTATTATGGAGGTATAGGGGGGGTACCCTAGACCTACCCAGACCTACTACGAACTGTCCTAACACTTATTACAGTCACAAATGACACCATTGCAGTGATCAGTGAAAAATCTGAAGACTGCAATTGGTGACAGTGACAGGGAGTGAAGGGGTTAACTGGAGGGGTGATCGGGGGGTGACTAGTGCACCTATGTGTTCTGCTGTTAGTGTAGTGTTGTGCAACTCACGTTTAGATGTCCTCTCTCCTCTTCCTGGAAATGGAAAGACTCCGCGAGGAAAGATGGCATCACTTCCGCTGTCTGTGTTTACACTTACACAGGCAGGGGAAGGATTTAATTTGTCAGGACCGATCAGCAGGTCCAGGCCATAAATCATTGGCCTGGAACTGAGGACTGATTGGTTCTCTATCAAATCCGACCGCAGCAGGCACGGGGGGGTGCGATCATTAAATATATTTTGTAATTTGTACTCAACCAATTTTATCTTTCTTTACATCAAATAAAGCTAAATTAAAGAGTGAATACTTATATATATACATATGTATATCCCAGCAGGAGCTGCTGGTGAATAAGGGATCCCCACCACAGGCTCACAGAATTTTCAACATCACTCATGAATCAGGAAACAGTCCTTGCAGCTTTGTTTTTGTATTTTTATTAGGGGTATTGAACTTGGATGGGGTTAAGGGTATTATGGGATGCCCACTTGACTTTAGTAGAAATTTCCAGGATTAAGTTCTTGCGTACAGACTAATTTATTTACACACTCCTCAGCTCCCCCCCCCCCCCTCCTCCTGTGGCTACCGATCCTAGCACTACCTCTTCAGGCACTGTCAGCCAACTTGGCTTCAGCTGCCCCTTTCTCTAGTCCTCCTGGCTAAGATTCCACAGCCCACTCTTAAGTTCTGCTTTAAGAACAGTTAGAAAAATAAATTACTATTGATTGGTTGATAAAGGTTACTGTGCAATGTCCACTGCTGTTCACGTCAATAAATATGCCTTTACATGTAAACCTTAGTTTAATCCCATATGCTGCAGAAATACAATTATACATTTATATTTCAGCCAACAGCTCCTTATATTGCATCCGACAAAGACGGAACTGTTGACTAAATCAAACCGAAGCCGTAAACTGGCTGGGAACTATGATACATGAGAGTAATTAAAAATGTGTTCTTTTAGATATATTTCCCTAACTTTACACCCAGTGTTCCAGCTGTTCCTGTAATGCAATACATATTCAAATCCCTCTTTATCATGAAAGATAAAGTACATGGTGACTAAGAAGAAAAATAATGGACACGTTCCAATGAAATGTAGTCTATGTTAACATCACAGAAAAGCACCTCCGGCTTTGTTAAGAAATAAATAATCTCTTTTAGGTAAATTGCAAAGGTTTCATTTATTGCTGGCGTGTACCCTTTTTCTTGTCTGCAGAAATTGCAGTTTTGTTTCACCATGATCTTTCGAAAAATGGTTTGTAAATGGGAGGGCCTCCCTTCATTTTAATCCCCAGGTGCAGTGTTTTAATAGGAATAGATTGGGTGTCTACATCCCTTTGGGTGTAGATGAGCCTTACAATAGATCTAGCTAAGAAATTAGATGCAGGGGATGCCTGAAATTTGAATTACAGATCAGTGCAGATACAATTTCTGGTGCCTCTCGCTCCTTCTTTGATGCCCTCAGTGATATAGGAACTGAAACTGAACAAGGCCTCAGTTGCAGTTGCCAGACCCCAGTCAGCACTAAAAATAAAAAAAATAAAAATTTTTTTAGAGGCATACCACATCAAATTATTACTTACTTAATATACTATACATAGGAAGTTATTTACGTTCCAGAAAGTTTGATTAAAAAAATGTTAGAAAAATTAAGCCAAAGATACTGACTCCAGGTTTTATATAAAGAGAAGATCCTAATACATTTTTAAAAAATTGTGCCAATAACCCTATTGAACAAAGCTTAAGGGTGATTCAACCAACCTTAATTATGAGGTGCTGCCAACTTATTATCACCTTGGGCATGAATACATTCTTTTTTCCCATGGAAAAATAAAAGATGTCACTTTGTCATTGTCCTTCAAGTTTTCTGTTAATTCTTTATGCAAGAGAAGTAAAAAGTGTTGATGTACTGACACTGTAGGAAATGTGGGAGAAAACTGCTGAGAAGAATAATTTAGAAGCTGAGTCAACAAGCACTTAATTGCTTAGATTACTTTTTGAATGCAAAAGAAAGCCTGTTTCCAGAGTTAATTATTTAGAACTATAGGTAATCTTGATATAATATGTCTCAATAGTGCAAGGTAGACTGCCCCGCTTTACTGTATGCGTTAACGTAAAACTCTTCTAAATATGTTCAAACTACTAATGAGAGTCAACTTTTTTCCATTTCTGCTTTGCACACTTGCAAGTAGAATAACTAGTTCTCATACCAAGACATATCAGGTTTTAATCTACAAGTGTGAACCATAAAAAGAATACCAGGTAAATGGCAAATTACATATACAATACATACCGTATATGTTTATTGTTTTACTCAACAAAGGATTTGTTGTTCTGTTCAGCCAGTCATGTGATTTGCACAGCACTACCACATTACACAGCAACAGAGATCACTTCACTACTCCGTGGTTCAGCTTTACTCTTTCCTAAATAACATCTATGCTCATTGGAGAACAGTGATGATGCTGATTGATTGTCCTAGGGAACCTAAGGATAGAGGGTGACATAGGAAGCTGCATTCTAGAACTAGTAAATTAATGTATCACCTGCCTGTCTGTGTATTGTTGCAGTGGTCAGCTTAGGACGGCCATACACAGAGCAAATTTCTTTCTTGCAGGAAAGGAATTTGCTTGATTCCTCCATCAACACAGATAAGTCAACAGTTCTGGTTCAATAGCTCTTAATGTAAACCACACAAAAAGAGTTTAAAGAGTGTAAATCATTATTTTTCATTAAAGAGTCCACCCAATAATATTTTTTTAGTTTACAGCACACACTGGAAAAAAAGGCCACCTGACTTTGTCCTATATATCTATTGGTGAGATCCTTCCACTTGATGTCCTTGGCCTAAATACCTGGTTTGGCCATTGTGAGGGAGGGGTTGATTTAGTTGTTAACTTTTGAATTGGTTTCCTGTTATGGAGAATGCATCAGACACTGGAACATACAAAAACTCCTAGATGGACAGGAGCTAGGAGAAAACAAGATCCCGATTTCGGAGTTAAAACCATATTAGCAACCAGGGGCTCACTTAAGCCGGCAGGATTCACACTTTATTGAAATAGGTTCACAAAACGATTATATCTTTCAGCACTTTTACACTGTAGAACAAAAATAAAAGCATCACCAGTACAACATTTGTAGAAAAACAGAGAGTAGGCTTAATTTGCCACATGTTGTCACATGTCATCCATGTATTCCCCATTAACTTAGTGGGTGCCAAGTGTAAGGGTCACACAGGGGGCCTACCCCATGTTGATTCTTCTGGGCTATGTTAGGCACTTTGTTACAGAGTCAATCTGCTACATACATGGGATACCTTTACTTTGTGCCGTCTTCACCAATGCCTTGGGGCAAGGCTGAGGCTGCCATGGGGCAAGCCTCTACTCTTAGAGATGAATGTACACCATGCACACTGCACTGCAACTGTTCTTCCTCATGGCAATGTACACCTTCACAGTAACTCGCATTTTGGAGGGACACACTTAGCCAATCTACCTGTCCAGAGTTTTCCACTACAATTCCCAGTAGAGGAGTGGGCCCCACCGTGCACTCTGCCTTGGCTCCACATGTGCACTTAACTTAACTCTCCAACTTCCGTACCTCTATACAGAGTGGTGAACCTCTGAGGTGCAATCTGCTCCCATTGCTATGGGAGACTCCTGGCGGAAAGAGTGCAGACACCATCTCCCTCGCTGCTAGAGGCCGCGCTACCTGTAACAGGTATATGCTATCGACAGGCTGCTTGTTATACTTCTGTTACTCTTGACAACTACTTATGTCGTTAAATTACTCCATTCCATGCTAATGTCTTCATATCCCAATGTGTTAAAGTGGTTGTAACCCCACAAAACAAACTGCAAGACAAAGGCATAATGAGCTAGTATGCATAGCATACTAGCTCATTATGAAATACTCACCTTAGGTCAAAGCCCCCACAGCGGTCCCGGCACACTGTTCTGACATGACTCCCGGAGGTACTTCCGGTTATCACGGGCTCCGGTGCTGTGATTGGCCGAAGCTGCAATGATGTCACGTTAGCTGAAGCAACAGCACGAACAAGCCGTTGCTTCAGTGCGCATGTACAGATACAGGGCATATCTCCTAAACGATGTAGGTTCAGGAGATATCCATGATAGCTACAGGTAAGCCTTATGATAGGCTTACCTGTAGTAAAAAGTAGTTGTAAAGGGTTTATAAACACTTTAAGACTCACTTGTTAACTATGTGTGTGTGCCAGTTACTTATGCTACACTTCTTTAGTAACTTTAGACCAGGCAAGGAGGACAACGTTTCAATACTTTACTTGGCAAAAGGGCATAAATAGACATTTCACAGTCCAACAGGCATGACATGGTATTTCCCTACCCCTAACTAACCCCTAACTACCCCTAACTATAACTACAGGCTAAGTGTTGCCCACGTATACCTGAATTGATGCAGTACAGCAAGCCTAAGTCCTTCGGAGGCATTTCTCTAGCACTGGTATCTTCAGGCCAGGTGAACCCAAAATTAAAAACCTACTCCTGCAGGTCTATTTCTCCATCTCCATCCATTATGGGCCTCACAACCCACAATTGTACTAGAACTCTTTGGCTTCTCTCTCGCACGTGGCTGTCTCCTACAGGGCTGACGACGGCTCTCCTGAACCGGACCACTCAAAACATAGCATTGCTTTTAAACCACTCTGAATGCCAATCAAAGCACCTGTCACTAAATAAAATGGTTAGCTTAGAGTCCTGTTCACATGTTGCTTTGCTTTGTTTGACTTGACAAAGCTCAACAGAAGTCTATGACAGCTCGTTTACAGTACCTGCCGTTTTGAGAGGCTTTTATTCAGCTTTAGCTTCTTTTTTTGGTGGTATTGCAGGTATGAGATTTCAACACACACAGGGCATCTGCCAGGATTCATTAAAGCTTCAAAAAAGCACCACAAAGCATCACATAAGCACTGTAGAAGCATGAAAAACACATTTGAAAAGCATGTTGAAGTGGTTTAATGTGTGTGGAAGTCGAAGCAAGTGTAAATGAGCCCTAAAAGAATAGGCAAAGCATTAACCCCAGCCCTCCCAGCCGGAACAGCTCCCACTTGATGAGTCAGCATGCTTATATGTATCTTAGTGCAGACTTCTGGGAAAATTAGTCACTGAATCACAGAAGCAGGGAATGACATTTCTGGAGGCACTCCACACATCAGCTGTCACATACCTTGTGGCAGAGCCTGACTTGTAGAGGGAGACCTTTTGTACTGCCCTGGCTCAAGGGCCACTGGTGTTGCAACAGTGGCGACGAGAGCGTGGTCAGGTAAGAGTGCTTGCAAGATCTTCCTTTTGTTGCAGAGGTGTGTGGCAGATACATCACCAGAGTTGGACTGGAAAACTGAAGCAGCGGATGGCAGCAGGAACAGCAGACCCCAGGCTGGGTAGGCAGATGCATGCACACAGCAGATGGAGGATCAGTGTCACCAGGCGCTATGCAGAGCAGGACAGACAGATGACTGGATACAGGGTCAGACAAGTCCTGTAAGATGCAAGGTGAGGCCTCAATAGATCACATTTGTTTGTCCAGCACATCCCACAGATGTTTGATTGGATTGAGATCTGGAGAATTTGGAGGCCAAGTCAACACCTTTAACTCATCGTCTTGTTCCTCAAATCTTGAATTCCTTGCACCAGTCCACCTTCTTCCATGGTTCCTGTGGTCCAAATATGATGCTCATGTGCCTATTGTAGGCACTTTTACTGTGGACATGGGTCAGCCCCATACACAACAAATTGTGATGCAATGTGTGTTCTGACACCTTTCTATCAGAAGCAGCATTAACTTTTTCAGCAATTTCAGCTACAGTAGCTCTTTTTTTGGATCAGACTACATGGCTCCCTACATGCATCAGTGAGCCTTGGCTGTCCATCATGCTATTACCGGTTTATCAGTTTTTCTTCCTAGGACCAACTTTGGTAGGTCCTAACCACTGCAGACCAGGCACATCCCACAGCTGCAGTTTTGGAGTTGCTCTGACCCAGCTATCTAGTCATTACAGCTTGGCTCTTGTCAAAAGCACTCAAATCCTAACATTTGTCAATTTTTCTGCTTTCAACTATAGGGACATATGCTCACTTGTGCCTAATATATCCCACCCACTTTTAGGACCCATCGCAATGAGATAATCAAGGTTAAAATACGTATTTTTTGCTAGAAAATTACTTAGAACCCCCAAACATTATATATATATATATATATTTTAGCATAGACTCAGGAGAATAAAATGGCAATCTTTGTGATATTTCATGTCACACAGTGTTTGCGCAGTGGTCTTTCAAATGCATTTTTTGGAGGAAAAATACACTTTCATGAATTTAAAAATACAAAACAGTAAAGTTAGCCCATTTTTTTTTGTATAACGTGAATGATGATGTTATGCCGAGTAAATAGATATCGAACATATTATGCTTTGAAATTGCGCACACTCGTGGAATGGCGACAAACTACAGTATCTAAAAATCTCCATAGGCAACACTTTAAAAAAAATTGTGGTTGCCAGGTTAGAGTTACAGAGGATTTCTGGTGCTAGAATTATTGCTCATGCTGACGATCGCGATGATACCTCACATGTGTGATGTGAACACCGTTTACATATGCGAGTGGGACTTGCATATGTGTTTAAAAAAAAAAAAAAAAATCGTATTTATTTTATTTATTTTTATTTTTATACATTGTCTATGTAAAAAAAAATTTGATCAATTTTATTGCTGTCACAAGGAATGCAAACATCCCTTGTGACAGTAATAGGTGGTGACATGCCTCTTTATGGAGGGATCGGGGGTCCGAAAGACCCTAAATCTGTCCTTTGCACTTCAAAGTATTCAGATTACCAAAAACAGTGATTCTGAATACTGTTGTTTTTTTAAAATTTGGCGCCATTGGCAGCCAAGTAAACGAGAAGGGACATTGTGACATCGCTTCCGTGTTTACACATAGGAAACTGCTAATTGCCAGCTCCTATCTCTCCACAGTGACTCACCTGTTGATGATATCCTGCTCGTCAGTCCTGCTTACTTAAGCCATTCAGCCCAGATGATCTCTGCCTTCGCCTTAGTTAACATCACAGAGACTTTCTCCAGATCTCCTGTTAAAGACTTGTTAGGCTGACATTCCTTCTGGCTCCAGATCCTGTTTGCTGTTCCAGTATGCTGATTCTTGGCTTCCTGAATTTCTGTATCCATTCTGATTACCAAACTTTGGGTATGTTTTGAATATGTTTGTTATATTTACTTTTATTATTAAACAAGTCATTTATCTGTACTTCAGTCTCGGTCTGATTCATGGTTTCCGACACACACATCATGCCACAATCTAAAAAAATTCAAGAACAGATTAGAAACAAACATGCATCGGTCTAGGAAGGGTTTCAAAACCATTTCTAAGGCTCTGCAACCACAGTGAACCACGGGGAGAGCCATTATCCACAAATGGATATAACTTGGAACAGTGGTGAACCTTCCCAGTGTGGCCGGCCTACAAAAATTTCTCCATGAGCATGGCAACGACTTATCCCAGAGGTCGTAAAAGAACCCAGAACAACATCTAAAGAACTGCAGGCCTCACTTACCTCAGGTAAGATCGGTGTTCATGATTCAATAATAAGAAAGAGACTGGGCAAAAATGGCATCCATGGGAGAGTTCCAATGCCAAAGACACTGCTGACCAAAAAGAACACAAAGGCTCATCTCACATTTACCAAAATAAATCCTTGATTATCCCCAAGATTTTTAGGCAAATATTCTGTGGACTGATGAGACAAAAATTTTACTTTTTGCAAGGTGTGTGTCCCATTACATCTAGCATAAAAATAATGCAGCATTTCATAACTAGAACATCATACAAACAGTCAGTCATGGTGGTGGTAGCATGATGGTCTGGGGATGCTTTGCAGCTTCAGGACCTGGACAACTTACCATAATTGATGGAACCATGAATTCCATGCTCTACCAGAAAATCCTAAGGCCGCGTACACACGCGCGGACTGTTCGCCCAACTTTGTCCGTCCAACAGTTTCGGCAAACAGTCCGCTCAAACTTAGCATGGACGGACATGGCCACACACGACGGACGAACAGTTTGCTGAAACCGTGCACGATGACGTGAACGGCACGTACGACGGGACGAAAAATACGACGTCCTATACACTGCATTATAGCTTTCGGCGTGAAAATCCTTTCTGAGCATGCGCGCAACTTTGTTTGACGAACAAGCCTACACACGGGCGGACTGTTCGCTCAAACAAGGTTTCAGCGGACAGTTTTTCGGAAATTCCGAAAAACCTTGTCCGTCCAACTGTCCGCTGAAACTGTCCGCTGAAAGCCCACACACGAGCGGACTGTCCGCCCAAACACTGTTCAGCGGACAAAGTTGGGCGAACAGTCCGCCCGTGTGTACGCGGCCTAAAGGAAAATGTCCGGCCATCAGTTTGTGACCTCAAGCTCAAGTGCACTTAGGTTATGCAGCAGGACAATGATCCACAACAGCAAGTCCACCTCCAAATGGTTCAAACAAAGAAAAATGTAGGTTTTGCAGTGGCCTAGTCAAAGCCCAGACTTAAATCCAATTAAGATGCTGTATCATGACCTTACACTGGTCATTCATGCTGGAAACCCCTCCAATGTGGTTGAATTAAAGCAATTCTGCAAAGAAGAGTGGGCCAAAATTGCTCCACAGAAATGAAAAAGACTCATTGCCAGTTATCGCAAACGCTTGATTGCAGTTGTTGCCGCCAAGGGTGGCACAACCAGTTATTAGATTTAAGGGGGAATTACTATTTCATGTAAAGCCAGACATGTTTGGACAGCTTTTTTGCCTTAATAAAAGAAACCATCATTTAAAAACTGCATTTTGTATTCACTCGGATTATCTTTGTGTAATAATAAAACTTGTTTGATGATCTGAGTCATTTAAGTGTGAAAAATATGCAAACAAATAAAAAAATCAGAAAGGGGCAAATACTTTTTCACAGAAAAGGTGCCTCCCCAAAGCACCTTGTCCCCATGTTGATAGGGACAAGGGCCTCTTCCCCACAAACCTGGGCTGTGGTTGTTGGAGTCTGCAGGTGGGGGGCTTATCTGAATCTGCCCTCTCACCCAAAAGTATGCATGCTCAGATAAGGGTCTGGTATGGATTTTGGGGGGACTACATGTACTTCTTTTTTTTGGTGTAGGGTTCTCATTAAAATCCATAGCAGACCCATTCAGACCCATTCAGCTGTCAGCGGGTTCGAGTCATCTGTTGTTAAAGATGCCGCGGCCGGCTTCCAGGCCGCTCCTAAGCATCCAGCTCAATACAATAAATTGCAATATGAAAATATGCAGTAATTAACACATTATCACAATAGTTATTTACAACACAATTCTTACTGAATTGAACTTTCAAAATTGATTTAACACTTTGATCCTACAGTTTGCAAAACTTCCCTGAAGTGCCATGTGTAGAGCAACAAGAATTGTGAGACATGTTTAGGGCATTTTTGAATTAACACTTTTTTATACTTTATCCTCTATAATTCAGGGACTGTTTTTCAGTGGCAACTGGAGTTTTTTTTTAGGGAGGGACAGAAAACAACCCCCCCTGCGGCACCCTTTGTTGTGCTATTTAGGGAATTTACCCTTAACAGCACACTACCTCTGCTATGCCTGTCTGTCTCCAACCATTAAAAGAGAAATTTGGCTTTTTTTGGTTGTACTTCTCTGGAGGGTCTCAGGAGTATGTTCACTTTTGTTCTCCTGTGCCCCAGAGTCAGCTACTACCTGCTATCAGCTGACAGACAAAGCCACATCAGGCTTGGGAAGTATCCTTACAATATTGTCAGAGTCTACCTGACTTCCCAATTGACAGCTGGCTCTGCCTTTCAGTGTGCAGCTGAGAGCTGGAGCCAGCCACACCTGCCTCCTCACTGGCCTACTGCTCCAGTAAGCACAGGAGGAGCAGAGTGGAAAGCGGTAACTGCTCTCTGCTTAAAACAGACTAAGAACTGAGTGATCAGTGGTCATGTGTTCGCTCAGTTCTTGGTATTTTGACACTGATGCTTCATGGTGGAGGTGAGTATGTAGGTTTGTATTTTTATCAAACTTCTCCTTTAAACTGTATCAATGGACAGCATAAAGAAGGATATATACGATGCAGTCTGTCACAAGCATTAACCTCCCTGGCGGTATTCCTGAGTGTGGCTTGGGGTACAATTTCAGCACCAATGGCGGTAACCCCGAGCAACACTCGGGATTGCGTCGCAGTGTCCAGGTACAGGTACTTACCTTGTTCCTATGATCCCGCAATGTACTCCCGCTTTGTCCCCGAATCCTCTGCCCGATGCATCACTGTTCCTGATTCCGTTACCTGCGAGCGTCACAACTCATGGGGGAGGAACCCATGGCAAATTCAAAAAGTACAAAACACAACACAACACAACATACACACACACAATACATTTCAATCTGTTAGGATTACTGTATCAAATCATTTGACCACTAGTTTTGTCCCTAGCGGTTCGTCCAGTGCCCTGCCTGCTGTTTTACCATTCTTTCTGCCTGGAAACTTAAGAATGTCCATAGCATCCAAAAAGTGTCCCTCTATATCAAAAGCGGTTTATGACCAGCTTGAAAACAGTGATAGTGAATTAGAATCACTTGCAGAACAGCGCGATACTGAGTCGTGGGGAAATTCGTCATTTGACACTGAAAGTGACAACAGCGATGATTCTGCAATGAACTCAGTGATGTGTGGACTTGGTGCTCTATTGACTATGGAACGGATCATGCATACCAAGATTCCCATTTACTGGAGAATCTGGTTTGAAAGTAGAAGTTGGAGAAGACAACCCCATTGGCATACTTACAACTTGTCAGGTCACCTTGAGGCGAGGTGACAGATGCACACCATAGGGATCAGGAGTGCACCGCAAGGTTGTGGACCCTACGGCTGACTGCTGCGGACGGGAGACAGGTCCCACCGGGGTTGGAGCGTAAGATTCCCTGGGGCGCGGAGTCTAAGAGCCAGCAGGTGTTTACCAGAGCCTCGAGTGGTGAGGATGAACTTGGCTGCAACTGGCTCCAGGTCGCGACCCCCAGGGTCCCCCAGCTCACACCCACAGTAGGCAACAGGAGGATAGGGATGGTGAGGGACAAAGCCAAGGTTGGGACCACAAGCAGACAAGAATAGTCGGGGACACGCCAAAAGGTCAGGATCACAGGCAAACAGGGATAGTCAAAGACACGCCAAAGTCGGTAACGGAAAACAGTAGAAGAACACACGGCAGGTAACAGTAAGCTATACACAATGGAATACACAATGGTTGATCAGCCCTGATGGCCTGCAGTGCACAGGTTAATAAAGGGCTCCCTGATAGGGCCTTGGGTGGAGCCATGCTTAGAGGAGAGGTTATAAAAACCACCAGGTGGAAGTGGCTGGCCTCTTAGTCTGAACACATGAGGGGAGGTAAGCAAACACAGGAAGATCACTGCATAACCATGACACAACTATTTCTGACCGATGACATTATTAAAAAATTGTTACTGAGACAAACCAGTACCATGAGCAAACAACTAGCAACTACGCATCGGAAGTTTGCAAGAAGCAGAAAGTGGGAACTAGTGACCAAAGAATAACATTTGCAAATTTCTAGGCCTAATACTTCAGGGAGTGGTGGGGAAACCCCTGCAGAAGTGGTATTGGACAACTAAGAAATTATTTGCCACTCCATTCTTTGGCATGGTCATATCAGAGTACAGATTTTCCCTGATCATGAAATATATTTATTTGTCCAAAGGAATAATATACCTTCTATACCCTCAAATATTAACTCAACCCAACTCAGAAAATCCTTCATACGTTCAGAAATGGGAGGTTGACCTAGAGAAAACTCTTGAAATTGTAGACTAGAACCTAATTTGGTCAGTAACCAAATCAGCCTCTCCTAATGTAATGGCAATGGAGGCCAACTACAAGGTACTAACAAGATGGTACTTTGTACCAGTTAGGGTAACTAAATATACCCAAAATTATTTGGCTCAATGTTATCGTGGTTGTACAGGTTTGGGTACTTATTTTCATATTTGGTGGGATTGCCCTATTGCACATGCCTTCTGGAAGGAAGTTTTTAACATTGCATCTAAATTACTCAAAATGAAATTACATCTAGACCCTACAATGGTCCTACTCAATTTAAAACCAGAATTCTTATTGCATACCCGCTTTAAATTGTTGATACAGCTCTTCACGGCGGCAAAACAAACGCTGGCGAAAGTGTGGAGATCCTCGACTTTGGAAGTCAATGAGACTGTGAATAGAATGTATAATACTATGATACAAGTGAAAATGTTAGCTCTTGAATCTGACCAAATCCCTGAATACAAAAAAATATGGCAATCTTGGATAGAACATTTTTTGCCATCAACATTTGATAATAGAGTACTATTGCCATGGTAGTAAATTTAATAGGTTTTGTTTTCAAATATGGTTGTTCAAGGACGTTGTGGTGGCTCCTGACCGAACCCTGCAGAACCCATTACCCTTTCTCTATACAACCCTCTCTTTCCTTCTACCCTTCTTTCCTTCGTATCTTTATTTCTATCCATATTTACTTATTGAATTTGGAAACTCCCACATATGCTACCTATGATCATATAGAATTTTTACAGTTATAATTGTAACTGTATAAATTAAGATATTTCATTCAAAAACAGATCAATAGTTGCTTATAAATTTATTACTTGTATTTAATAATATATAATAGCAATCTATACTATTCTTTGCATTTATATAACTGAGCTTCATTAATTTGATTGATAACAGATTATATTGTACACTTGTATAATTTACCTTTGAATACATAATAAAATATTTTGACAAGGAAATATATTTATTTGGGTGCAATACATTGCATCAAAGAAAGTACAATTTGGCATAAAATCCTTCATGCTATGCGAAATGTCAACTGGCTACATTTGGAATTCAGTCATATACACTGGGAAAGGAATCAAATTCAATCCAAAATACAGTAACTATGAATTGGCAACATCTTCCGTTCTTTCACTCATTGAGCCATTGCTAAATCAGGGCTATATTGTGTTGCCTTACAAGTTTATGTGAAATCTCCATTAATAGCTTTACAATATTGTAATTAGAAATATATTTCAGTTGGAGGGAAATATATATTTAAAGTATTATTTTATTGAGTGTTGTGTTGGTGTTACTGTAATTAGTTCAACTTCAAAGCTTGGCCTTTTGTTTTCCCTGATAGCATCTCACCTGGGTAGTAAACAACAGCCTTCTTTGACTCATCCAATCAGGCTGTGCCCAATATACATTTACTAGGTACAGTGACCAATTAGGGAGAATTATATTAGCCACACTACAGAAAGTAGGGGGGGATATAATGCTTTGTGAGCAAGCTTACTCTCTGTGGTTTGGGAACACACAGCAGTCACCATGGGCTGACCTGAAGTTACCAGGTAATCTAAGCTAAGGTAAGCTATACTTGCACCTTATATTGTATGGTAAATATGGTTCTGTGAGTAATTTGTAAATATCATGTAAACCTGGGGACCTACACTGTACATTGTGTTGTAACTACTGCCTGGTGTGTAATTTGTATATATTATGTAACCCTATAAATAAATGTGTATTGTGGATTGAACTACCTCTGTTGTACAAAATCTCTCAGATCTAGATATGTATATGTCCATACTACTACAATGATTGAGGTGTATGCACATAATCACAAATACTAGTCAACAATTGTAACTACCGACAACTTTTACATGTCTCCTGAACTTTATGAGTTTCTTCTGCAAAACAAAACAGGTGCCTATGGAACCCTTAGGGCTAATGGTGCAACATGCCACCAATGTTTGGCAATAAGAAGCTGAAGACTGGAGAAATGGCCGCCTGGCAGAAAGGCAATGTCAGGAAAGGTTTCACCTGCGGGTGGCGCTGTCCGATCTTTGGGCCGCAGTACTGATTTTTTTAGCGGATGTCTCCCGGCAGTCTGGAGCCAACATCATCTCCTGCAATCAGGTGTCACCTAAAACTGATTGCAAGAGGTGTGTATATATACCCGGCAGATCCTGACTCATTTGCCTTGGTATTTTGCTTGAGCCCTGATTTGTATTCCTGAATCCTGTACCTTATGACCTGTATTCCTGAATACTGTTCCTGTACCTTGTGTCCTGTGTTTCTGAACCCTGCATCCATCCCTGGAGCCCTGTCTTGCAGTCTTATCCCTTCCATTTGTTGTCCTCTCCCTGCCCTGTCCTGCTCCCTGTTCTGTCTGATTGATCACTCGTGTATGACCCTGGCTTGATTATGTTTATGATTATATCTTATCTATTCACGTTTGGTTTAGAGAGTCATTATTAGTGTGTCTCCGTGGTTGTTTGCTAGTTTGCTTTATTGTTGATGACTTATCCTTTTAATAAATCTTACTATTATTACTTTACATTACTTTACATGCATTTTGGTCTTCCCTATTGCAGTCCACACATTTCTGGTCGCACCGGTTTATGACATAATACCAAGCCAATCCTGACCAGAAGTGACTGCTTAGGGAAGCTATTGTGGTTCTGTTTTGGCTAACATGTATCCAGAGGAAGTTACTTATATTTCTCTGCTAGTGACAGAGGATAATACTGCCGCCATCTACTAGAGTGTATCCGACTGGCTCATTCCCTAGTGGATCAGGGCCATATGCTGTTTGGCGATGTTCAGCCTCTGATTCAGGTGTGTGCAGAGCTAGCCTTGTCCGGTACTCCAAGAGGCAGTGATGATTTTTCTCCCCCCCCCAGGGCTGGACTGGGACAAAAATTTGGGGCTGGACTTCATCCTGACTGGCCCACTTTAATTTTGTAAACACGCACAAAAACAAGTGAACAAGTGAAGTGGGAGAGCTAACATCATGCATGAATATTGCTACATCCTCATTGGCTGGAATTTTAGAAACCGGTTTTGCTGCACAACCATTGGCTGCCTTTCAGCAATGCAGCAGTGCTGAGGCTGAGCCAGGTTGCGCACTATGAAGTGAGGCGATGGGCATTGCAGATGACAGGTCTCTCTCATGCCGGCCAGACATGGCCAACCCTGATAGCCACCCAAGCCCCCCTCCCCCTTCACTGTCCATTAGCCGTTCTACTTTATTTCTATTATAGGCAGTACACAGTGGTGACTCTAGGAACAATATATATGGGCACATAAGATACCACAGTCAAAACTGTGGGGGGGGGGGGGGCAATGATAATTTTTCATGGTATAACTACTTGAAATCCAGTGACATACTGGAAAATATAGTGTATATAGTGCAGGAATGTGGAAAAGAAAAAACTTGGATAAAAATGTGGCCATACACAAGGGCAAAATGGGGCTAAACTGTAACTATAGCAAGCCGTTCTAGATCTAAGCTAAATGAATAAGACCTTTACCCTTCACCATTACAAATTGGCAGCATTGTCAAACTGCACTCCCTATAATGTGTGGACCTCATTCAGCTGCTATAAATCTCAATGCCTATACCTTAAATAATGATATATTAAATATCACGAATAGAAGTCTCCCTGAAAAGCTCCACAGAAATATCCTTCTGCATCCACCAAGAATGAGTTTAGCAGCAATCCATCAATATAATGTACATATCAGCCAGCACTGGGCATATACAGAGATGCTCTCATGCAGTGTACATGGTCTGAGGAAAGGAAGAGTGCATCCTAATACTGCTCTTATTAGACCTGTCAGTAGAAAGCAGATACTTTATTCCTTATATCAATTTACTGCAACCTAACATGAGTACATGGAGTAAGGGCCAGTTCACACTGCTGCGATGTCAGAGATCGGATGTGATTCACACCGCACTGTAGTGAAAATCACATGCGATATCTGTGCGATGCGATTTCAGCCAAAAAGATTGTATGGCTGAATTTGCATTGAATTCGCACAGAACCCTTTTTTGTCCGCAGCAGAATCAGATCACATGGGTGTTCACACCCATGTGATCTGATTCCTGTCCAAGTTTGCAGATCGTTTGCAGATGGTACTGCGATTTGTGAACTGATTTGGGGGTGTCAGTGTGAACTGCCGCCTGGAAACATGCGATATGGGAACCTGCAGTGGATTCGCAAGGTTCCCACATCGCAGCAGTGTGAACTGAGCCCTAATAGATCATTGGAGAAATAAATGGTTTAAACATATAGCACATCCATAGACCCAGCCAATGCTGCTTGTGACTTGACTAGAGTCCCGATGTGTTTCTTATCAATGGCATAAGATACTGCGGCTCTACTATATGATAAAATAATGTTATCTCTCCACATTTCAAACACATCCTGATTACCCTCAGGTAATGATTCTGGACACTCAGATCAGCCACACTAGAGCCCCAAATTGAAGCAGCAATGCAGCAAAACTTGCAAACTAAGATAAGGGGAGAAAGAAGCTGCCACAGACTCTAGAAACGAACCCCTTCAGTCACTATGGAGGGTGACTGCACTGTTACAAAGTTAACCCCTATGGGTTCCCAGCTTTCATTCAAAACTAGTTTTGTTTAATGTTACAGAGATTACCACTAAAACCGATCCTCACACTTTTTGCTGATCCATTACCTTGTACATTGATCTGGTGTTGCTGATGTACCCTCAGGCTCACTTGTCATATTTCCTGCTGCTTTCTGCTTGTTTCCCCATTGGTCAAAACTGTGCTGTAGTATGGGAGCTAGAATGGGAATACCTGATGTCACCTGACATAGTGGCAGCTGCCTGCAGATCCGGAACAGAAACAGATAGCAGGGAAACGAGCAGTGGGGACACAGGCATAGGAAGGTCTGCTCTCCCTCTGGGGTCCCTCAGACAACACTCAGGCAGTGCAGAAAAGTCGGGCATGGGCAGCAGAAGAAGAAGATCACATACAGCACTTCCTCTCTAAGAGCATGTCCCCGGAGCAGAGGAGGAGGTGGGTGGAGCTAATCACTCGGCGCGGAGGAGGAGAAACTTAAACCCTGCTCCACTGTGAATGCTGGGCCGTCTCAGCCTCCTTCTGTGTCTGACGTCACTGGTTGCTACACACTAGGCAGCAGGTGGCTAGCAACCAGTTTGGAACTCTCACTTGAGAGACAAAATTTGTGCCTGTGCCAGCTATGTGGCGGCCAGAGGAAGATGCGGGGACGCAGGTACCCACTACCCAATAAAAGAAGAAGGCATTTCTGTCACTGAAACAGGCCCACTGAGCCATCGGCCCACCGGGAAACTCCCGGTAGTCCCGATGGCCAGCACATGCCTGCCCCCCCCTTTAGTTTTGATCAGGTTGAGTCTCTGGTGTGGTTATTAGAGGATGACCCGGTTTCTTTCTTTGAGCATTATTCCTCATGTTCTCAGCAGGTGTTATCAGAGTGTATTAACGCAGTGCAGTGCCTGGTTAGACAGGAAATATGTAAGCTGAATTTTGTCCAACCTTTACTACAGGCATGGTCAGAACTATTACACTCAGCCTCAGTCACATTGCAACAGCCCATTCCTGCTGCCAGAGACCTGCCTGCTCAGTGGTCTCTTTCTCCATTACCCACGGCAACCACAGTCACAGTCCAATATACTCTGCTACCAACTAAATATCAGTATCCTGTTTCCACTTGCTGTACCTATCCTACCTTTAACACATCTGCCTCCTTGCTACTGCCTGCAGCAATTCCACAAAGATCCCCCTTAGTAAACGCTTCCTCTTTCTTACCATGCTCAAACTGTTCTCTTCCATAAACTGCACCTCCTATTTACAGCCCTGCAGTCACTTTCAAGGGTTCAGTGGCTAAACCTAGAAACCTTCAGTCTGCCTCCACGCCAGCTGATAAACTACAACCTGCCTCTATAATTAACAATGGGGTCAGGCTAGCCTCCGATGGTCCTGAACCTGATGACTCACCTAACCCTGCCAACCTTCTGCCTGCTGTCCGGCCTGATGCTCCAGTATTTGCTGTTCAGCCTGATGTTGCCCGTCACCCAGCCTGCTGGGCCAATGCCCGTCACCCAGCTTGCTGAGCCAGTGCCCATTACCCAGCCTGTTGAGCCAGTGGCCCATTACCCAGCCTGCTGATACGGTGCTTGCTAAATCGTTTCCCGATCCCCAGCTCACTGCTGCCACTGCCCGCTGTTCAGCCTGTTGGTCCAGTGCCCACTGCCTGGCCTGATGTTCCATTGTCTGCTGTCCAGTCTGATGACACAATGCCTGACGTCCAGCTCAATGATCCAGTTCCTGATGCCCGGCTTGATGTTCCAGTGCCCGTTGCCTGGCCTAATGATCCAATGCATGATGTCTGGCTTGATGATCCAGTTCCTGACGCCTGCCCTGGTTTTCCAGTGCCTGCTGCTCAGCCTGATGTTCCAGTGCCTGCTCTCCAATCTGATGATCCGATGCTTGATGATCCAATTCCTGATGCCCGGCCCGATGTTCCAGTGCCTGCTGCCCAGTCTGATGTTCGAGTTATTGCTGTCCAGTCTGATGATCCGATGCCTGATGTATGGCCTGATGATCCAGTTCCTGACACCCGGTCTGATGTTCCAGTGCCCACTGTTCAGCCTGATGTTCCAGTGCCTGCTCTCCAGTTGGATGATCCGATGTTCGATGTCCAGCTTGATATGCCTCTGCCCGTTGCCCAGGTTGACGTGCCTCTACCCACTGCCCAGATTGATGTGCCTCTGCCCGCTGCCCAGCTTGATGTGACTCTGCCCACTGCCCAGCTTGATGTGCCTCTGCCTGCTGCCTAGTGTGATGTGCCTCTGCCCGCTGCATAACTCAATGTGCCTCTGCATGGCTTGATGCCATAGACTTTTTACACATGTGACTAGTTGGAGCGTCCCGAGGTCTCTCCTTCGAGGGGGGTTACTGGCAGGAAAGGTTTCACCTGCTGGTGGCACTGTTAGATCTTTGGGCCGCAGTACTGGTGTCCACCAGTGGGTGTCTCCTGGCAGTCTGGAGCCGACATCATCTCCTACAATCAGGCATCACCTGAGACTGATTGCAGGAGGTGTGTATATATAACCGGCAGATGCTCTCGCATTTTCCTTGGTATTTTCCTTGAGCTGTGACCTGTATTCCTGGATCCTGTACCTGTACCTTGTGACTTGTATTCCTGAATCCTGTACCTATACCTGTACCTTGTGTACTGTGTTCCTGAACCGTATCCATCCCTGGACCCATGTCTTGCAGACTTATCCCTTCCTCCTGTTGTCCTCTCTCTTCCGCCTGTTGTCCTCTCCCTGTCTGGTCCTGCTCCTAGTTCTATCTGATTGATCTCTCCTGTATGACCCTGGCTTGTTTACGTTTATGGTTATATCTTACTCCTATATTCACGTTATAGGAAGCCACCAGTAGTGATAGACTATAATAACACCTTGGGAGGTGTTGACACGGCCGACCAAGCAATAACATTCGACCCAGCAATGAGGAAACGGCAAATGAAGTACTACAAGAACATCTTCAGGCATCTTCTTGAGCAATGCTTGTGAAATGCCTACATTCCGCTCAAAAGCCTGTGATTCATTCTGACTTCAATTGGAAAGTTGCCGGATGGATCTTTGTGAACCAAACACCATCAATGGCTTTGAATAGAGCTGGTCATTGTGCTGTTGGCTTTGTCAACCCAGAACGCCTGACTGGTCATCGCATTATGGACTACATCCCACCAACCAAGAAAAAGTCAGCACCTACAAGGATGTGCGTGGTTTGTTGCTCGAAGTGAGATTACAGTGGAAAGAAATTCTGAAAGGTAACCAGATTCCATTGTCCTGATTGTGACACTGAACTTTGTGTAGTCCCCTGTTTCAAAATTTATCATACCCGGGATGTTTACTAAACCCATATGCAGTGTCTAGTATTACAGTGACTAGTAATAATATTGCAATCTTGTTTGGACAAATTTCAGTGATTTTGAATAAAATGTATTATTATATTATTATATGTATAATTATTTATAGTTATTTATTATATTATAATTTATGATTTTGTGTTTCAAAAGTTATCATACCCAGGATATCTTCTAGACTCTTGTTTTGACAGATTTAAGTGAGTTATTTCTAAAAATTACAAGACTACAATATAAAAAAAAAACAATTTCCATGAAAAACAATGTACCGTTTTGACATTCAAAAATCAGACAGAATCATACCACCAGGCAGGTTAACACAAGAGATCTTTTTATTACCGATTTATTACCGATTGATCCTGCCAACCGGTCTGTTATTCTTTGCCATAACAACTTGATAGACTGTATGTTCCTTGATAAAGAACATTATTTTCTATTTCCACATTAATAATCACGCTACCAAAATTTGTGTGTGCTGTAAATTGCTGGAGGCTGCCATTTTGCTAAATTGAACAGCAGTAAGACCCCTTTCACACTGGGGCGCTCTCAGTAAAGCGCTTCTTGTTTTAGTGGCACTTTACCGCTGTTTAAGCAGCTGTTTTTCCGGCCGCTAGCAGGGCTCTTTTAACCCCAAAAAAGGGGTTAGTAACTCCCATGTTGTGGTGCTTCTGAAGTGCTTTTTAGGTGCTTCAGAAGAGCTGACCATTCATTGCAATGTGTCATGGGAACTCACCATGTGAATATCCGTTCCGTGTAGCAGCGGTTCACTTTCGTTCCAGGCGCCATCTGCATCCCCATCAGAGACGTACGAGTTCCGGAAAGAACGGACGCACGCCAATACGAACACGTGGACGCACTCGCGCCAACCGAACGTATGTACGTACTCACACATGCACGCCCACCAATCCTGGCACATCTCACCCTATTTAAACAGGATCCTGACCTGATACCAGTGCCGGATCGTCTTCAGCTGTCCCTGAGATACCTGATCGTTGTTTGTACCTGTGACCTTGTTCCTGATTACCCGGCTTGTTCAACTATTCTTTTGGATCATCCCTGCTTACTATTTCCTGGACTATTACTGACCTCGGCTTGGACTTCCTACTTCAGCTTGCTTCCTGATTTTGTACCTCACTGCCAACACATTACCAGACCCTTGCCCATCCTTGACTATGCACCTGCCTTTCATTCCTGTACCTCGTTGCCAGCCAGTTGCCAACCTTGCTTGTTCCTGATGTGAAGTGTTTTCCTCACACCTGCTTGGCTTCCGCTGTATTCCTCCAGTGACCAGCCTATGCCTCTTCCTCCGTGAGGACCCAGCATCTTCAGGCCTTCAACTTCAATCCGCAGGCACCTGCACCCTTTCGCTGCCTCCACACTCCCTGTTCCCACCTCCAGGGGTGTTGAGACCGGTGTTCTGCCGTATAGTGTCCGGCCATCAAATAGTGTCCGGGCTGTACTGCGCATGTGCAGTACGGAGCAGACGAAGCTTCGGAAAATCTCCGAAGCTGAACGGCGCCATGAGTGGAGGTGGTAGCCCCACCATCCAAGCGGACATAGGGTTGTGAATATTAGAGGGTCGCTCGCCACGCTTCGGGCTCGGCCTCGCTGCGCTCGATTCTTTTTTATTCCTACTCTATGTCCACTTGGATAGTGGGGATAGAACCTGGACTCACGGCGCAGGCGCCGTTCATCCTCTGCAATTTTCGGAATCTGTGTTGCTGTGTACTGCGCATGGGCAGTACGCAGCGGACACTATCGGATGGAGGACGTTATATGACAAGACACCGGAACCGTGCAAGAGGCCACCCCCAGCAGTCTGACTCCACTGTAAGGTACGTGACAGTACGATCGAGCCATAATGGAGTCCGACAGGGGGGCCTCACCTTTGGAAGCCTTGTGCCAACAGATCTCCATCCTTACCCAGGAAGTCCAGGGACTCTCTAGAAGCACATCGTGACCATGTAAAACAGGTTCTTCTCAGACTAAGGCAAAATGGACTCTATGCTAAAGCCGAGAAATGTGAGTTTGAACGTCAGACCATTCACTTTCTCGGCCTGGTGATATTGATTGAGGGAGTGGAAATGGATCCTGAGAAGGTTTTAGCCTATTTGTCCTGGCCACCTCCAACCGACAAGAAAGGGGTACAACGTTTCATTGGGTTTTCTAATTTCTATAGAACATTTATCAAGAATTTCTCCAGTGTTATAGCACCTATCACTCAACTCACAAGAAAACAAAGTCGGTTTCAATGGACTGTTGCAGCTCAAGCTGCGTTTGATAAATTAAAAGGACTGTTCACATCTGCCCCAATACTAAAACATCCTGACCCTGCTCTGCCTTATACCCTGGAAGTGGATGCATCAGAGAATGCTGTAGAAGCCATTCTGTCCCAACGCCAAGGGCCTAAGTCCTTAATGCACCCTGTAGCTTTCTTTTCCAAAAAACTAGGTGCATCAGAAAGGAACTATGATGTGGAGGATCGGGAACTTCTGGCAATAAAATCAGCCTTAGAAGAATGGCGGTACCTCCTGGAAGGGGCAACACACCCAATATTGATCTTCACAGATCATAAAAATTTGGAGTACCTCAGAACGGCCAAATGCCTCAGGCCCGGCAAGCGAGATGGGCTCTTTTCTTTTCCCGCATTAATTTCCATATAACTTACAGACCAGGATCCAAAAACAGTAAACCTGATGCGTTATCCCGCGTGTTCACAGAAACTGAAGTTTCATCTTCTCCGGACACTATCCTGCAAGCTGGAAATTACTTACTAACACAACCTAGTTTCTTATCACAGGTTCGTCAGTCCTCCCGAGAAACATCAGTCTCTCCAGATACAAACCTCCAAGAGAAGGATGGTCTCTTCTGGCAAGGAGACAAACTCTTCGTCACTCAAAATCTCCGCACTTCTGTTCTACAGGTCTGCCATGACTATCCCCTGGCAGGTCACTTTGGGGGTCACAAGACTATGAATCTAGTTCAAAGACACTTCTGGTTGCCAAATCTTGCAAAGGACTGTAGGGACTATGTCAACTCTTGTCCAACCTGCCTCAGAAATAAAAATAGCAAAAATAAAGCTTGGGGACTGTTGAGACCATTACCCATCCCTTAAAGACCGTGGGATAAAATCGCAATGGATTTTATTGTTGAGCTCCCTCCATCTGAAGGGTTCTCTTCAGATGGAGGGAGCTCAACAATAAAATCCATTGCGATGGGTGGTGGATCGTTTTTCTAAAATGGCACACTTCATTCCCATGAAGGGAACTCCGTCTGTGACTGAGACAGCCAGAATATTCATTAAAGAAGTTGTTAGGCTCCATGGAATTCCCAGTGATATTGTCTCTGACCGTGGAGTTCAGTTCACGTCAAAATTCTGGAAGTCGTTGTGTGAAGCATTAGGTATCAAACTGAATTTTTCCTCAGTCTATCATCCCCAAATGAATGGGCAGACAGAACGTACTAATCAGATGTTGGAGCAGTACTTATGTTGTTTCACTTCCTTTTCCCAGGAGGATTGGGCCTCATTATTACCCTTGGCTGAATTTGCATTCAACAATTCTACACACTCTGCCACAAACCAGTCACCATTCTTTTCTAATTATGGTTTTCATCCTTCTTTTCTGCCAATGTTTATACTGGATTCTCCTGTACCAGCTGTCCAGGATAGGCTAAATGTCTTTGTTAGAAACAAACAAACCCAAGGATAAACCAAGAAAAAAACCAAGCTTTAACTTACCACCAGCCCACAGACAACCAGATAACCTGTCTAACAGTATGCATTAAAAACAGGGGTTTAGTCTGCACACATTTGCAAATGCATGCGTAAGCCACAGAGCCAAGCCACAGAGCCAAGCCAAGGCACCCCAATATCTGTGGTACCTAACACTAACTTATAAGTGTCCCCACAGTGGAGGCACATGCATTCTGAAGGATAGGTGAAAGCAGGTGGACTGAAGGGGAGCCACCCCTTCTTAAAGGTACAGGAGCACACTGTACACCCAGCACAATGGCAACACGGGTGTCAGTGAGATGCCTGACCAAAAACACAACCTATGACACAAAAAGATGCCACCCGCTCACACCTATAGCTGGCTATCGCAGTAAGCAACTTGGAGGGCTAACAACAGATACAAACAAACCCAAGGATAAACCAAGGAAAAAACCAAGCTTTAACTTACCACCAGCCCACAGACAACCAGATAACCTGTCTAATGCCCCGTACACACGAGAAGGATTAAGTCTGACAGACCTCCAAAGGAGTTCCGCCGGAGTTCCGCCGGAGTTCCGACGGAGTTCTGGCGGACTTTTCGACCGAACGGACTTGACCACACACCATCACACCAAACTCCGACGGAGTCGAACGTGATGACGTACGACTGGATTCGACGTAGGAAGTTCCTAGACAGTAGCCAATAGCTGCCCTAGCGTCGGTTTTAGTCCGTCGGAGTAGCACACACACGAGCGGATTTTTCAAAGGGGACCGCGTCCGGCGGAGTTCCGTCGGGAAAATTTAAAGCATGCTTCATTTCTAAAGTCCGTCAGACTTTAGCTTCGCTAAAGTCCGTTGCAGCCCACACACGATCGGATAGTCCGCCGGACTCAGTCCGTCGGAGTTTGGATGTCGAAAAGTCCGCTCGTGTGTACGGGGCATAACAGTATGCGTTAAAAACAGGGGTTTAGTCTGCACACATTTGCAAATGCATGCGTAAGCCACAGAGCCGCGCCAAGGCACCCCAATATCTGTGGTACCTAACACTAACTTATAAGTGTCCCCACAGTGGAGGCACATGCATTCTGATTCTAAATTTCTTTGTTACCAACAACCAGGTACTTAAAGAAACTATTTCCAAGGCACAGGAAGACAATAAAAGATTTTTCGACAAGAAAAAAAAGGGGGGAATTGGACTTTGGGGGAAAAGGTTGGTGATCGTGCATGGCTTTCAACCGCAAATCTGAAACTGGCATGTCCATCTAAAAAATTGGGACCCAGATATTTGGGACCTTTCCCAATTAAAAAGAAAATCAATCCAGTGGCCTATGAACTTGAACTTCCCGACTCATTCAAGATCCATCCTGTGTTCCATGCTTCTTTACTTAAGCCTGATGTGCCCAATTCCTTTCCAGATCGGGAGATAGGCCCTCCAGAAGCTGTATTGGTAGATGGGGAGGAGGAGTTCGAGATCAAAGCCATTTTGGATTACAGGAAATATCAAGGACAAAACCAATATTTAATCAAATGGAAAGGCTTTGGTCCTGAAGAAAATTCCTGGGAACCCGAAGCGAGCCTTCATGCCCAGAGGCTCATACGGCCTTTCATCACTCTCAAAGTTTGGTTCAAGGAGGCATCCGGAGGCTGTCCTTAGGGGGGGGGCACTGTCAGGGAACTCACCATGTGAATGTCCGTCCCCGTGTAGCAGCAGTTCACTTTCATTCCAGACGCCATGCACGGTGGACGCACGCCAATATCAACACGTGGACGCACTCGCGCCAACAGAACTACGCCTACGTACTCACGCACGGCCACGTCCACCAATCCTGGCACATCTCACTCTATATAAACAGGATCCTGACCTGATACCAGTGCTGGATCGTCTTCAGCTGTCCCTGAGATACCTGATCGTTGTTTGTACCTGTGTTTGTACCTGTGACCTTGTTCCTGATTACCCGGCTTGTTCGACTATTCTTTTGGATCATCCCTGCTTACTATTTCCTGGACTATTACTGACCTCGGCTTGGACTTCCTACTTCGGCTTGCTTCCTGATTTTGTACCTCACTGTCAGCACGTTACCAGACCCTTGCTTGTCCTTGCCTACGCACCTACCTTTCGTTCCTGTACCTCGTTGCCAGCCAGTTGCCAACCTTGCTTGTTCCTGCCGTGCAGTGCTTTCCTCACACCTGCTTGGCTTCCACTGTATTCCTCCGGTGACCGGCCTACGCCTCTTCCTCCGTGAGGACCCAGCATCTTCAGGCCTTCAACTTCAATCCACAGGCACCTGCACCCTTTCGCTGCCTCCACACTCCCTGTTCCCACCTCCAGGGGTGTTGAGACCGGAACCATGCAAGAGGCCACCCCCAGCAGGACTTTTTCTAGCATCCCACAAGCACACTGCCCGGGTGTGAAAGCACCCACTACCATGAATGGAAGTCCATTTTCAGGAGCTTTGCAGGCACTATTTCTAGTGCTAAAATGCCTGAAAACTGCCTTAGTGTGAAAGGGGTCTAAATCATAAAGCAGAACTAAACCTATTAATTTAATGGTTACAAACAATAGTTACATTCTTGGAATGCTGGGGTTGCTAACTCTCGCTTTGCTTGTGTCTTAAAAACCATAACGGATTACATGTGCAGCGCCATGGCAGTTGTAGGTCAAACAGAAGCAGCTTCCTTGGCTGTACAGGATAGGAGGGCTTAATTCTGCTTTAAGGCTGTCAGCAGATTGGCCTCTACAAATTTAGCAATGTCTAAAAATGAAGAGCAGCAGAGCATGTGCAGAGCAGGGTGAAATAGTGTATTACTAGATTTTAAACCGTATAGGCACTTATTTTTTTATGTTTTACATAGTTATACCTGCAAAAGGGGCCAGCCTGAACTGATCTAGTGGGACTGAATTTTCTGATTAAAGTTAAACTTTCAATAACAGACCAAGCTATTCTGAAAAAAAGTGGCAGTTAAGGAGGATACCTATTGTTGACTTCCTTCTGGAAATTCTAGTTGTCTAGCTTTTTCCTAATCCTATTGGCTTTAGTATTTCAGAGTATGCAGATCAGAAAGTTATGGGAAAAACTAAAAATAATATTTATTCCAGTGACAAAAGGTAATCAAGAGAGGCAGTATGACAGCACATTATTTTTTAGAAGATTGTATCGGTAATGGCATTGTCTATGCTTCTCTCATGATAGGTTTCCCCTAGGGCCCATTTACACTTCTCTGATCATGTGCACTGCAGTAACATGCGTTGTGCCACATGTTAGCATGCCTTCCATTAAGGCAGCCCATTAATTGTGAATGAACTGCCAATACACAGGAATGGACCAAAAACAGACATGCAGCATTGTATTCTGATGCAGAACATCACACAGTAAGTATTGTGTTACTGTGCTTTTTGATCTGCTACAAGGCATATGTTTTAGAGCTGCATTGCCTTAGTGTGGTGAGGTTCCATTCACAATGAATTACACTGAAATGTGTTAATGCATGTAATGTGTGTTGTGTTAATGTGCACGTTGATCTTCATTACTGTAATGCACCTGTTAAGAGAAGCATGTTTAAGCCCTTAGGGAGATCACCACTAAGCAGTCCCCCAACAAAATCTTTTTGACAGGTTTTGGTCATAGACATGAATGCTCACTTATGAGTTTATTCATCAAGCACATTGTGTTCCGACAACCCATTTATTTTCAAAGAAATGAAAAGAGAGTGGGTTGTGTAGATACTGTATGTCTGTCATTTATTCTGTACTTAGGGAAAGTTTAACTGTTGTATTCAAGATACACTCAAAATGCCAAAATCATACCAAAATATAATAATAATAAAGTCATTTTTAGCAAAAATATGCAGCTACATTATTTTCTAATTTGTTATTAGGGATGGCCGAACGGTTCGCCCGGCAGTCGTTTCGCGGCAAATTTCGGCTGTTCGCGGTCCGCCCGATCGGCGGACTATTGGCGCTGTTCGCCCGGCGGACTTCCGTGTTTACTGTGTAAAAGAACTTTGACCTATGATGACACATCCATCATGGGGTACAGGACAGCCAATTGAGACATTACAGCACATGGACACTTGGACATTCCCCCTAACTTATAAATAGACCCGATCCGGCGGCCATTTTACATTCTTTCTACTGTCATTATAGGGAGAGGTTGCTGTGTGGAGCAGGGAGAGACTTCAGTGACCCAAATCGCTAGCTATTAGGTCCACAAAAGTTCTTTTAAGGACTGGTGTCATGGTATAGGTGTTAGGTGTAGTTCAGGATATAGGTTTGAGGCAGTGCTGTGCTAGTGATTGTTGCAGCAGCCTGAGTGTCTTTTGTCAGTGTAGAGAAAGGGACAGGACGCTGTGTGCTGCAGGGACAGTCAGTTTAATCATTAGCTGTTACTATTAGGTCCACAAAAGTGCTATTCAAATTATTGTTCCAGCAGCCTCTGTTTTGTCAGTTTAAATAGGGACAGGCAGGAAGCTGTGTGTGAGGCAGTGAGGGACAGTCAGTTTAATCAGTAGCTGTTACTATTAGATCCACAAAGGTTCTTTTCTGGACTGGTATGGTAATAGGCTTGTACACGTATAATATTCTTTCTTCCAAATATAGAAAGAATATTATACTTGATTGCTGCCCTTCTGCTGCAGTAGTCCTTTATCAGTATAGGGACTGAGGTACAGTCTGCTAATCATTCACAACCTACTAGTTCCACAAAGGTCCTTATAAGGACTGGTAAGGTCTAGGGTACTACAGTACATAGGGTTGGGTGAGGTACAGTCTGCTATTCCTTAAGGACTGGTATAGGTCCACAATTTATATAGGGTTGAGGTGCACTACTGCTGACTGCTGCCCTTCTGCTGCAGTAATCCTTTATCAGTATAGGGACTGAGGTACAGTCTGCTAATCATTCAAAACCTACTAGTTCCACAAAGGTCCTTATAAGGACTGGTAAGGTCTAGGGTACTACAGTACATAGGGTTGGGTGAGGTATAGTCTGCTATTCCTTAAGGACTGGTATAGGTCAACAATTTATATAGGGTTGAGGTGCACTACTGCTGACTGCTGCCCTTCTGCTGCAGTAGTCCATTATCAGTATAGGGACTGAGGTACAGTCTGCTAATCATTCACAACCTACTTGTTCCACAAAGGTCCTTATAAGGACTGGTAAGGTCTAGGGTACTACAGTACATAGGGTTGAGTGAGGTACAGTCTGCTATTCCTTAAGGACTGGTATAGGTCCACAATATATAGGGTTGAGGTGCACTACTGCTGACTGCTGCCCTACTGCTGCAGCAGTCCTTTATCAGTATAGGGACTGAGGTACAGTCTGCTAATCATTCACAACCTACTAGTTCCACAAAGGTCCTTATAAGGACTGGTAAGGTATAGGGTACTACTGTACATAGGGTTGGGTGAGGTACAGTCTGCTATTCCTTAAGGACTGGTATAGGTCCACAATACATAGGGTTGAGGTGCACTACTGCTGACTGCTGCCCTTCTGCTGCAGTAGTCCTTTATCAGTATAGGGACTGAGGTACAGTCTGCTAATCATTCACAACCTACTTGTTCCACAAAGGTCCTTATAACGACTGGTAAGGTCTAGGGTACTACAGTACATAGGGTTGGGTGAGGTACAGTCTGCTATTCCTTAAGGACTGGTATAGGTCCACAATTTATATAGGGTTGAGGTGCACTACTGCTGACTGCTGCCCTTCTGCTGCAGTAGTCCTTTATCAGTATAGGGACTAAGGTACAGTCTGCTAATCATTCACAACCTACTTGTTCCACAAAGGTCCTTATAAGGACTGGTAAGGTCTAGGGTACTACAGTACATAGGGTTGAGTGAGGTACAGTCTGCTATTCCTTAAGGACTGGTATAGGTCAACAATTTATATAGGGTTGAGGTGCACTACTGCTGACTGCTGCCCTTCTGCTGCAGTTGTCCTTTATCAGTATAGGGACTGAGGTACAGTCTGCTAATCGTTCACAACCTACTAGTTCCACAAAGGTCCTTATAAGGACTGGTAAGGTCTAGGGTACTACAGCATATAGGGTTGAGTGAGGTACAGTCTGTTAATCCTTAAGGACTGGTATATCACGGTGCTGGTGTCAGTGCTCTCTATCACGGTGCTGGTGTCAGTGCTCTATATCATGGTGCTGGTGATCATCTCCTGCACCCTCTTCTTTGCCTACCCTGACCTTCCCTCGCCTCCATTGTCTCAAGAGTCCTGAATTGTCAGAATTTCACATATAATAAAAGAATGCTTGTAGTTGTCGATCCCAGATTCACCTCATACATGTGTTAAGTCATTGGCCATGTGGTGGAACTATGTGTGCACAGCTAGTAATTATTTAGTGGCTGCAAATATGACCTGTAGGTTTGTAAAGTTCACCATCCCTGTGCTGTGCTGACTTCCTCCTGGGGCTGCTTATTATGAGGGGCTGCTTATTATGAGGGGCTCCCACCACCCCTGTGCTATGCTGACTTCCTCCTGGGGCTGCTTATTATGAGGGGTTCCCACCATCCCTGTGCTGTGCTGACTTCCTCCTGGGGCTGCTTATTATGAGGGGCTCCCACCATCCCTGTGCTGTACTGACTTCCTCCTGGGGCTGTACCTCTGCTGTGCATATTATGAGGGGCTCCCACCATCCCTGTGCTATGCTCATTATGAGGCGCTCCCACCATCCATGTGCTGTGCTGACTTCCTCCTGGGGCTGTACCTCTGCTGTGCATATTATGAGGGGCTCCCACCATCCCTGTGCTATGCTCATTATGAGGGGCTCCCACCATCCCTGTGCTATGCTGACTTCCTCCTGGGGCTGCTTACGGTGCAGGTGTCAGTGCTGTAAATCACGGTGCTGGGGTCAGTGCTGTATATCACGGTGCTGGTGTCAGTGCTTTATGTCACGCTGCTGATGCCAGTGCTCTCTATCACGGTGCAGGTGTCATTGCTGTATGTCACGCTGCTGATGTCAGTGCTGTATATCACGGTGCTGGTGTCAGTGCTGTATATCACGGTGCTGGTGTCAGTGCTTTATGTCACGCTGCTGATGGCAGTGCTCTCTATCACGGTGCTGGTGTCAGATCACTCTATCACGGTGCAGGTGTCATTGCTGTATGTCACGCTGCTGATGTCAGTGCTGTATATCACGGTGCTGGTGTCAGTGCTGTATATCACGGTGCTGGTGTCAGTGCTTTATGTCACGCTGCTGATGTCAGTGCTCTCTATCACGGTGCTGGTGTCAGATCACTCTATCACGGTGCAGGTGTCAATGCTGTATGTCACGCTGCTGATGTCAGTGCTCTCTATCACGTTGCTGGTGTCAGTGCTGTATATCACGGTGCTGGTGTCAGTGCTTTATGTCACGCTGCTGATGTCAGTGCTATCTATCACGGTGCTGCTGTCAGTGCTGTATATCACGGTGCTGGTGTCAGTGCTTTATGTCACGCTGCTGATGTCAGTGCTCTCTATCACGGTGCTGGTGTCATATCACTCTATCACGGTGCAGGTGCCATTGCTGTATGTCACGCTGCTGATGTCAGTGCTGTATGTCACGCTGCTGATGTCAGTGCTGTATATCACAGTGCTGGTGTCAGTGCTGTATATCACGGTGCTGGTGTCAGTGCTTTATGTCACGCTGCTGATGTCAGTGCTCTCTATCACGGTGCTGGTGTCAAATCACTCTATCACGGTGCAGGTGTCAATGCTGTATGTCACGCTGCTGATGTCAGTGCTCTCTATCACGGTGCTGGTGTCAGTGCTTTATGTCACGCTGCTGATGTCAGTGCTCTCTATCACGGTGCTGGTGTCAGATCACTCTATCACGGTGCAGGTGTCAATGCTGTATGTCACGCTGCTGATGTCAGTGCTCTCTATCACGGTGCTGGTGTCAGTGCTGTATATCACGGCTCTGGTGTCAGTGCTTTATGTCACGCTGCTGATGTCAGTGCTCTCTATCACGGTGCTAGTGTCAGATCACTCTATCACGGTGCAGGTGTCATTGCTGTATGTCATGCTGCTGATGTCAGTGCTCTCTATCACGGTGCTGCTGTCAGTGCTGTATATCATGGTGCTGGTGTCATTGCTGTATGTCACGCTGCTGGGGATCATCTCCTGCACCCTCTTCTTTGCCTACCCTGACCTTCCCTCTCCTCCATTGCCTTCATGCGCTCCACAGTCCTGAATTGTCACAATTTCACATATAAAAAAAGAATGCTTGTAGTTGTCGATCCTAGATTCACCTCATACGTGTTATGTCATTGGCCATGTGGTGGGACTATGTTTGCACAGCTAGTAATTATTTTGTGGCTGCAAATTTGACCTGTAGGTTTGCAAAGTTCGCCTCCCATTGAAGTCAATGGGGCCCGCCGCGAACATTACGGTTCGCGAACTATCGGCCGCGTTCGCGGTCCGCATTCACGAAACGTCCCGTCGGAAGTTTGTCCATCACTATTTGTTATATATTTTTTTAAATTAATGTATTATTTTTTTTTTTCAAATATAATTTTGTATTAACCACTACAATGCAGGGCACTTTTGCCCCCTTTCTTCCCAGCCCAATTTTCAGCTTTCAGCGCTCTCGCACTTTCAATGACTATTGCGCGGTCATGCTACGCTGTACCCAAATTAAATTTTTATCATTTTGTTTGCACAAATAGAGCTTTATTTTGGTGGTATTTATTCACGACTCTGTTTTTTATTTTTTGCGATATAAGCAAAAAAATAGCGGAAATTTGGAAAAAAACGATATTTTCTTCTTTCTATTTTAAAGAAATCCAATAAAATCGAATTTTGGCATAAATTTAAGGCAAAATATATTCTGCTACATGTTTTTGGTAAAATAATTTCCCTTAAGTGTATAATAATTGGTTTGTGTGATCACGGACATATGTACGCAAATAGTTTCATCATTTCATAGTTAGTAAGGTCGAATAAAGACACCAGTCCATCCAGTTCAACCTGAGTGAGTGTCTACAATTGTCCCTATCCCTGTACATTGCACACTCACATCGGTCCCTACCCTCAAGGAGCCCACAATCCAAGGTCCCCATTCATATACTAGGGCCAATTTTAGACAGAAGCCAATTAACCTACCTTCATATCTTTGGATTGTGGGAGGAAACTGCTGTACCCACAGGAAACCCACGCAGGCACCGGGAGAACATGCAAACTCCAGGCAGGTAGTATCGTGGTTGGGATTCGAACCAGCGACCCTTCTTACTTCTAGGCAAGAATGCTAACACCTACACCACTGTGCCGCCCGTGATCATGGGATCATGTACAGATGTGTGCAGGTGATTACGGACATATGTGTGCAGATATTGGGTCATGTGATTTTAGTGGGACATATGTGGGGGACATATGTTTTTATTATTTGGGGACATGTGTGGGGATGTGTGTGTTTACACTGTGTTTTACACTAGACTGGTGATCAGTGAGTAAAAAGCTTTAAAAAACAGCTCATACTCACTGATCACCAGCCGGCTGCAGCGATCCACTCTCCTCTCCTCAGTGATGACTTCCGTGTGAGGAGAGGAGAGCCGATTGCCTAGCAACTGGCTGTTTGTTTACATCACATGATGGCTGTGATTGGACACGGCCATCATGTGATCAGGAAGGCCAATCACAGAGCCCTCCTGCCGATCCGAGATGCACCTTGTCCGGGTGACACGAAAGCATCGGGATTGCGCTGCTGCGCGGGCACGTGTGGGTGTGATCCCCCTCCTTCTGAAGGACTTCAGGAACGTCCAGTCAGAAGGAGAGAGCACCCACCTGGCCGTATATATATATATATATATATACATTGGCCGGGTGGGAAGTAGTTAAACTCCAAACATGGGGCGGAGGCCCCACATTACAAACAGAAATACGTAAAACACCAAGGTTACAACAGTATATCACAGGAAAGGACATATAATACATCATACAGTATAGCTGTAGACAGAAAACATTAGGGTAAAGAGGTTCTCTGAAATCAAGTGTATATCTGTAAAAAAAGCGTTGTTCACTTGGGAGGATACAATTGTGGGGTTACCAGGGAGATACAATAAGGGGGGTAGGGAGGAGTAGGGGAGGAGAGGGACAGAGGGGGACAAAGGGAGAAAAAAAAAAGGGGGGGGGCAGGAAGGGGGAAAGGAAGGGCAGAGACATGGCGGCATTCAGCGTTTATTAAGTGGGCAAGGGAGGATGGGGGATGGGACTCGTCATGGTCTCAGAAGGCGCTGCCCCTAGTCAGAAAAAATAAAGGCATTCCAAATGTCCCAAGTTTTCTTGTGGGCTTCTTGTTTGTGTTGTGCCGTGAGGATCAGGTCCTCAAATTTCTTCACCTCCTCTACCTTCCGCAGCCAATGTGTTGTGGACGAGAGAGTTGTTGTTTCCAAAGGAGGGGGATGCATGCTTTGGCTGCATTGAGCAGATGCCTCAGCAATGACTTACTATATGTGTTAGTTGGGATTTTTGAGTGGTGTAGAAGGAAGAATGCCGTATTGTCTGGGATGTTGCATTCTGTGAACTTCTGGGATATGCAACGTACCTCTCCCCAAAACTCTTTTAATCTGGGACAGGACCAAAAGATCTGAAGGAGAGTTCCCTTGTCCTCGTCACAGTGCCAGCACCTATCTGAGGAAGAGGGAAAGCATCTCTGTAACTTGGAGGGTGTCATGTACCAGCGTGTAAATAGCTTAAAATTGGTCTCCTGAACTTTTGTGCAGCGGGAGGATTTAAGGGCGAGGGAGATGATACGCTGTGTTTGTGCCGTGGAGAACTTGCATCCCAGGTCTCTCTCCCATGTGGCTAAGCAAGGTAATTGTGGTTGTTCTTTCAGAGTATTGAGCAGGGTATATGTTTGAGATAATATGTGGGTTAGGGGGTCTGTATCTGAACAGAGGTCTTCAAATGTCGTTTGCTGACGTGTAAAGTCCTGCGGGCCCGGCAGCGAATGGAGAAAGTGGTGGAGTCATACCGCCTTCCAGAAAGGGAGCCGTAAGACTCCTGTCTGGTCAGTCAGATCCGAAATGGATGGCCACTTCCCATCGGTAACAAATTTTGCTGCGTAGTCATGTCCAGACTCTCTAAGTGAGGAGTAGTCTGTAAAGTGTAATCCCGGTTCAAAATAAGGGTTGACACGTATTGGAAACAGTGGGGAGCGCTTGGATGTAAGGGAGGTATTTTTGGCAGTTGTATGACTATGCCTTAGACCAGGGGTGTCCAAACTACGGCCCTCCAGTTGTTCAGGAACTACAATCCCCATCATGCCTAGTCATGTCTTTGAATGTCAGAGTTTTACAATGCCTCATGGGATGTGTAGTTCTGCAACAGCTGGAGGGCCGTCGTTTGGACACCCCTGCCTTAGACGGACACCCAACAGCGGGTGCGATTTCAATCCAGAAGGCAGATCGTCAAAACACCACAGGGCCCCTTTTAGGGGGATGTGAGTTTGAGCCTGTTCAACCTGTTTCGTCACCAGTCAAGTATGCGGCCCAGGTGGGAGGCTAAGTAGTATTGAAGGATATCAGGTAGCACTAGTCCAGTTGAGGATAGGGATCGGATCCGCTCCAAGGAAGCTGAAGAGGGCCGGCAGGGCCTCCGGTGACCGCAGAAGAAACAATTCCTGTTCTTTGATAAATGTAACTGAGAGCAGGAACCCCCAGCATTAGGTGGCATTGCATCTTCTTGCCATCTCCAGAAGAGGTCTCAGCAGGGCTCGGTGGTAGAGCGTGGGCTTGGAGATGTCAGGCAGTATCTTCACAGAAGCTTAGTCGAACTCAAATTCACCTGCCTCCCAGGCTCCACAGGCTATAGCCTCCTTATGGATGTAATGGTGTAATCGGCATATTATATCCCGCGGTCTGGACGGGTCCGTGGGTCGTGGGGCAAGGGCTCTGTGGACGCGTTCTATCTCAAATCGGTCTGGTAGTTGGGTGCCCGCCACTCTTTTAAAAATGTCAGTTACTGTTGCCAGCAAGTCCGCCGGCCCTGTAGCTTCTGGCAGGCCCAAAGCCTCAAATTATTCCTCTGGCTCCGGTCCTCTATCTCCTCCATGCACAGTTGTAGTTCCGTAGCTGTCCCTTCTTGTACTTTCTGTTGTGCCTCCAGGGTACAGACTCTCCGTTCTAGATCTGCTAGGGAGGATTCACCAGTGGTCAGTCTGGAGTTTAATAGCTGCACGTCCTGCTTAATTGCGCTTATTTATTTTTTATGAGCGGCCTCTACTCTCCCCACCAAGGCCTCAATGTCCGCTTTAGTCGGTAGGGACTGCAGGATTGCTTTTATCTCTGCATCAGCACGGTAGGTGAGTGGTAGAGGCGGCGTATTCCCCAGGTCTGTATGAGGTGCCACTGGTGAGCTAGGATAAAGTATTGAGCTCTGGGAGCCCCCTGGGGATGCAGCATCCCCGGCACTATCTTGAAACTGCGAGCACTCCTCTCTTGGGCCCTTGGGGGATGACACGAGGAGTTACAAAAGGCCTCTGTAGATCCCCCGAAGCAGGGGTATTTGCGGTTGGGGTGGTCCTCTGTTTGCTATGCTTATTAATCCGCTTCTTGGCTGTATGCATTCTGTAAGGCAATGACAAAAGATGCCAGGGAAGGAGACCAACGGCCGGGAGCTCCATAGAAGCGTTTCTCTACTCGGCCATGTTGAGACCACGCCCCCTCAAATGCAGTATTTTCTAATGCAGATTACACTTTGTTAGAAGTTTTAGTCTTGCTGTGTGACCATAAAATGACCCATGAAAAAGCACATTTACACACAGATTGTTTCCTCTCAGTGAAACTAGAAAAAATGTTTCAATAGATGTAATTTCTCTTGTTGAATTGTGCAGAACCTAATCATCTATATATCAGCACTTTCTTATCTGCCGTGACATTAATCCTTGAAAAATGTCTATTCAAGAATGCACAACAAGATTAAAGATGTCCTCTTTCATGACATTTTACATATGCTTTGTTACCCTTGACTATTCCCTTGTGTTTAATTAACTGAAAAAGTAAGTTGCTTCATTTGCATTAGGATACAGTTTTAAAACAATTCCAAGGTAGTACATTTAAAGTATAACAGACTTTTATAATTGATTTTCTTTCACGGTGTGTCAGTTCAGTCAGCCTTGGTGCTCTACACAAACAATTAACCTTAAAGTGTGATATAAAAAAAATACAACATTTAAACTATACCCTAGCAATGCAAACATCTTAAGATGATTATGAGCTATTCATTTGATTGATTTGATATGAAAACTGAATGAATGATTAGTCATATACATGAATTTGTAATTTAATCACTTACCTGTCAGGCCTATTCTGGCACTTCTGTCGTATATGTAAAAATCTGTGTTTTTTTTTGCTAGAAAATGTCTTTGAACCCCCAAATATTATCATTTTTTTTAGCAGAGGTCATATAAAATAAAATAGCTGTTATTGCGCAGCAATTTTTCAAACACAATTTTTTGGGGAAAAATACATTTTAATAATTAAAAATAAAAAATCACAATAAATATATACAACATGTCATGCTTTAAAATTGTGCATGCTAGTGGAATGGCACCAAGCTCTGTTTTTTTTTTTTTTTCCTTTTTTTTAAATGATACTCTTGCTAGTAACACGCATCCTGTCCTAGAGTGACAATGTTTTATTACTGCACTGTATCTAATGAGAAAAAGCATCACCCTAGAGCAGGAAATGTTTTGGGATTACAGAATACTCCAGCCTCTCCTCATTGCCATTACATGGTGGATGTGGTGTTCTGTGGTCCATAGAGAGACATGGACAGGACAGGGCTACAAACATTGTTAACCAAGAAGAATGTAATTTATCATCTCACTGGATTTCTGTCAGGATCAACCTTTTTTTGCACTTATTGATTATAACATGTATAACATGTATAACATAATGCTTTCAGTGAAATATTTGACAGCCCTGTTTTGCTTCTGCATACTAAGCGCTGAACCTGCACTCTCTATAGATGATCCAGTTGTGGTGATATAGCTTTAATTTACAGTCTCTGCCAATAGCTTGACAGACAGTGACTTGATCCAAATGACATGTTGCAGATCATATAAATATTTAATCCAAAAGCCTGTGCAGATCATAGCAGGTGAACTTCAGATAGGTTAAAAAACCATAGTGTGTCTAGCTTCAGCAGAACACAGTGCATGGGGTGAATGGAGGCTAAAGCATTAGGAAGAACAGTGAAACAAACTTCACAGAGCATCCCCTGGAGTGAGGTAGGGACTCAATTATTTAAAGGCAAACAAATAGAAATGGATGTGTAACATAAGTCCAAAAAAGAGCAAATAAATTATGTTTATTGCTAGGGTTTGCATACACTTTAATTCAACAAAAACACCCTTACTCAAAGTTTAGGGCATTGAATTAGCATTTTTTGTGTTTCTGTTGGGGAACATTAGACAGTGCCACCTAGAAATGAATTGAGGGGAATTTTTAAACATGATAGCCTCTGTCCACCATCCTTAGGATTGCCACCTTTTTTAACAGTCCATAGAATAGTTTTTAATGTCCATAGAATAGTGAAAAGAATGGTGAGGTGAGATTAAGTCATAGTGAGCATGGTAAAGCAGAAGCAGGTTTTTATTATCATTATTGCTATAACAAACATTGTTCTTTAATCTGGGTAGTCAATAAATAATTACACCTAATTAAAGCACATAATATATTCTTTGATTTGTTCTTTTAAAAGGGCACTAAAACTAGTTCACAACTAAATTAATTAAACAAAAAAAAATCATAGAAATAGTAAAAAATAAGCAGAAAATATGCAGAGACGTTGGAGAAGAATCTAATGACAAATACTTAATATGAAATAAATGTTAATTAGGTTGTAAATAGTAAACATTTTTGACAATCCCTGGTTTTGTTAATCTATTGCCACCCACAAAACACATATGTGTTGTGGCAAGTAGGATGGGCCTTAACACCCACATGCCCCACATGCTCACTGCACTCTTCCAGCACAGTGACTAAGCTGTCACCAACAGCTCTCAGTCTCTAGTCAGCAGGACAGGCTTCTGATCATGTGACCACTGTGGCAGCCAATCACAGTTGTCACATATGTTTGGCCTGTGGCGGCTAGCTGGCTCTTGACAGAGAGTTGGACAGGCTGTCACAATGGCAGTGACGCCCCACAGATTACATGTGAAGAGCCACTTTCCTGGTGCAATCTGTGGGCCTAAATTATCAGCTTGACAGGCAGACCAGTTCTATGTTTTAGAAGTTGCTGTTAACATTCTTGTTTCAGTGTACCCTTAAGGACTCAGCTGTCATTTTGACAGCCAGGTCCTGCTCTTTGTATCAGGCACCACTGTCATTGAGACTAATAATCCAGCACTGCAGCTAACACTGGGAGAGATCCTGTTCTTGTGAAATACATTACTGTAGCCATCCCCTGACCTCCCACACACCAATGAAGGACCCTAGGCAGAGGCTACTTCTGCCTATATCATTCAACCAGGTAGCAAGAGTTACCAAGACAGGGAATGAGGATACTTTTTGCAGCACAGACTTTAGACAACAATAATAACCTGATAGAGGTTCTAATACATCTCTCTATCCAAAACTAAAATACTGCTATAAACAGTTTGGTTAGTATGTAGCCTTATTTTGGCAAAACTTGGTAAAAGACAACAAAAAATAGAGAGCTCAGGGGCTGAAACTGGGGCTAAGGTCCTGCTAGATAGAAGGTCAACAATGAAAATTAATATCCGTAAGGCATCTGCCTGGCAAGAGGGCAGAGTTAATGGTAAAAACAATTTTCGGAGTTTGTGCTAGTGATCCAGTGCCAGTTTTTTTACTTTTCATAGGTTTCTGTACAGAATACTTTACTGACTTCAGATTGAAAGTACACAAGCATGTGTTTTCTTAGACATAGAGTTATTATGGATTATATTTGGTCACAAAGAAAAATAACTACAAAGTTAAAACAGCATAAAAGAAAAACCAAACCAAAACATCTTTATCATTTGATATCCCCTTTGAAACAGAAGTTTTCCCCCTCACGTAAAATCCTGAATATGCTCAAAACCAAAAATTCCAGTTCCTGCTGCTGATCTACTGGTATACCTGCTGTTTTTGATTCTCCTCTTGTTTGGTTTTGTCTTCTTCTTTTATATAACTGGTTCTATGGGATGTAACTGAGTACAAAAGGGATAAAAAGAAGATACAGAATACAAAATTGTACCTCTTGAAATTGAACCATGGTACTGTGCAAATAAACATATAAGCAAGGGATGGAGAAAATAGTTGTACTGCATGTGATGGAGTCAATAACTAAGGGCAGACAGAAAAAGACTGCATGCTGACAAAAATGTTTTAAATATTTAGTACTTGAGAAGCTTTACTGATAGGAATTTATATATAAGCACAGAAAAGGTTAGGCTTCAGAAAGAATTATTTGAGAGCTGTGTAGTACAAAAATCTATGTTTCTACTAATGCATATTCATTCTTCTGATGTGTAACAGACGGAAGCAGAAAAATAAATTTAACAAACAAATAAAAAACTGTTTGTAAAATTTTCTGAACTATTATTTAAAAAAATAGGATTTTTGTGTCACCTGTAAATTTATTTTTTTTGGTTACATAAAGGACACAGCCATAATCAAGTACAATTGTATATTGAGGCTGCTTTCAGCGCTGTCACACTTTGAATGACAATTGCATGGCCATGCTGCACTGTACTCATAGGATATTTTTATCTATTTTTTTTCCACACAAATAGAGCTTTCTTTTGGTGGTATTTAATCACCTCTGGGTTTTTTATTTTTTACTAAATAAACAAAAAAAAGATACACATTTTTTTAAAAAAAAAGTGCATTTTCTTTGTTTATGTTATAAAAGTTTACAAATAATCTTTCTTCATAAATTTAGGCCAAAATGTATACCGGTACTTTTTTTGGTGAAAATAACCCAGATCAGTGTATATTATTTAGCCTGTAGGAAAGTTATAGAGTCCATAAACTATGGTATATATATATATCTGAAAATCGATAATTCCCGATGTACTAATTTCTTGAGACCCAAAAGCGCCAGGTACAAATATTCCCCAAATTATCTTTTTAGAAAGTTCTAAAGGTATTTAGTAAGCGGCATGGCACGTTTTTCGAAGTTGCCATTTTTTGTCACAATTTTTGGGAAAATGAAGAAAAAAAAATACACACACATTTATTTAAAAAAAATGTTTACATACTGTCACCAGTGTAGTACAGAGTCATCATATAACTGGTGTGGCGGTGATTAGGGATACCGACTGTTCACAGTGCGTAACATCTTTTTCTGTAATACTGTTACACTCTGAGGAGCTGATCAGGACTTTTTATTTTTATTTTACATTCTATGATTGTTTATAACAATAGGCGTGCACATGGGGGGCGGTCGTGCCTGTGCACACCTTAATCACCCCGTGTGCATACCTCCTATCTGCCCTGGATTTGGTGGTACCGTCCCGCAGTCCAGGCTGAATTCCAGAGCCCAGTGATGGCACACGTCCAGCATCAGGCTCCACTAAGACATAAAGTGCTGTCCCTCTGTCTCTCCCCTGCAGCTGTGCTTGTCACAGGCAGCTACAGCAGAAACACTGTTTATTCCTGGGAGGGGGCAGGTAGTAAAGGCCAGCACAGGTGGAGCTGTGATTGGCTTTCTATGGAGGAGGGGGCAGTAGCTAAAGTGTGGCATGGCAATGGGGGCGGGAATACAAGCCAATCATAGCCCCCTTTTCCCTGTGACATCATTTAGTACCTACCCCCTCCCCGGCATAAACAAGCTGTGTTTCCTCTGTAACTGCTTGTAGCAAGCACAGCTGCAGGGAAGACACAGAAAAAAGATTTTCTTACTTCTGTTCTTTTTTCCTGGCACTCTTCAAAGTAATCAGGGTACTGCAGCTGCGGCTCTTCTCCCCCTTCTCCTTTTCCCAGGTCCGGTAGGCAGGGCTATGAGTAGCTGTAATTTAGCTCCACCTACTGAAGAGAGTGAAGAGTAGGAACTGCAGTAGCCTGAGTAATGTGACGAGTCCCAGGGAGAAAGCAAACACAGTTCAGCAGTGCAGAGGTGAGCCTCCCTTAGCACTGACCTCTGACTTCTGCCTCACTCAGCATTGACCCCTGACCTTTACCTCACTTAGTTCTGACCTCGGAACTCTGCCTCACTTAGCACTGGCCTCTGAACTCTACGTCAATTAGCACTGGCCTCTGAATTCTGCTTCACTGACCTCTGGACTCTATGTCACTTAGCACTGACCTCTGAACTCTACCTCTCTTAGTACTGACTTCTAAAGGAAAAGAGTAGAATGTACACCACTCCAAGGCTGTCTGCAAATTAAAAATCTCTGAATACTGCTGTGGCAACAAGACTGGGTGCCTGCCAAGGTCCGCAACCTGGGAAATCCATGCAACAAAGAGAAAAAATGGCACATCCAGAGATGAAGAAAATTTTTTGGTTTATTGTAGAATCAAAGGTTAAAAACATGACATACAAGGGATCCACACTGTTCAGCAGATGCGTTTCACACAAAGTGCTTAATCATTGTTCATATACATCCCTTGTGTGTCATGTTTGTTAACCTTTAGTTCTACAATAAACCAACAAATTTTTCTTCATCTCTGGATTTGCTGCTTATTTCTTTGTTGCATAGTACTGACTTCTGCCTCACTTAGGACTGACCCCTAAACTCTGCCAAGCTTAGCACTGACCTCTGAACTCTGCCCCTCTTAGTACTGACTTCTGCCTCACTTAGTATTGACCCCTAACCTCTACCTCACTTAGCACTGACCTCTAAACTCTGCCTTACTTAGCACTAACCCCTGAACTCTGCCTCACTTAGCACTGGCTTCTGAACTCTGCCTCTATTAGTACTGACTTCTACCTCACATAGTATTGACTTCCACCTCACTTAATACTGACCCCTGAACTCTGTCTTACTTAGCACTGACCCCTGAACTCTGCCTCACTTAGCAATGGCCTCTGAACTCTAAATCTCTTGGTACTGACTTCTGTCTCACTTAGCACTGACCCCTGAACTCTGCCTCACTTACCACTGACCTCTGAACTCTGCCTCACTTATCACTGACCTCTGAACTTACCTCCCTCGATGGTGACCCAGCTACAAGCCTTTCTTCCAGATCATTGGAATTCCTCCTCCTTGGATTACCCTGGTGTCAAGCTGACTCCTCATTACTCATCACTTTTTGCAACCAATTACTATCCCTTACTACGATCACTCGCATCCTTAATGTAATCTTGGTGGTTCATTTCCTTGTCCTGGATGGACCGCATTTACGTGGTCAAGATGACCATCCTCCCCAAAGTTCCCTACTATTTTCGTACCCTTCCAGTCCATGTCCACTCAATTTTTTTATGCTTATTGCAGAATAGTTTTTTTTTCCTTCATCTGGGCTTACCAGCGTCCTGAGTGTCAATTCCCCCCTTTACAGACACAGACTGCAAGGAGGCCTTGGGGTTCTTAACCACTTGCCGCCCGCCCTATAACAAATAGACGGTGGCAAAGTGGTTGCATAATCCTGACCGGACGTCATATGCTGTGATCAGGATTATGAGCCGCTGCGTGCCCCCGGGGGCGCGCATCGCGGCGATCGTTGTTGCGGGGTGTCAGTCTGACACCCGGCAACTACGATCTCGGTAAAGAGTCTCCGACGGAGACTCTTTACCACGTGATCAGCCGTGTCCAATCACGGCTGATCACAGTGTAAATAGGAAAAGCCGGGGATCGGCTTTTCCTCACTCGCGTCTGTCAGACGCGAGTAGAGGATAGCCGATCGGCTGCTCCTCTGACAGGGGGGGTCTGTGCTGATCGATTATCAGCACAGCCCCCCCGAGGATGCCCACACTGGACCACCAGGGACGCCACCAGACCACCAGGGATGCCCAGGACAAGGTATGCCACCCTAGACTACCAGGGATTCCAGTCAGTGCCACAATGGATGCCAATCAGTGCCCATAATGGATGCCAATCAGTGCCCACAATGGGCATCACTAATTGGCATGCATTATTGATTGGCACTGATTGGCATCCATTAGTACAATATATTATAATACAATGCCGCCTATCAGTCCCCATCTGTGCCGCCTATCAGTGCCCATCCATGCCACCTATCAGTGCCCATCCATGCCCACCTGTGCCGCCTACCCATGCCCACCTGTGCCGCCTACCCATGCCCACCTGTGCCGACTAACCCATGCCCACCTGTGCCACCTATCCATGCCCATCCATGCCAATCCGTGCCAGCTATCAGTGCCAATTTGTGCCACCTATCAGTGCCCATCCGTGTCGCCCATCCGTGTTGCCCATCAGTGCCGCCTATCAGTGCCACATATCGGTTTCCATCAATGCCACCTCATCAGTGCCACTTCATTGGTGCCACCTCATCGGTGCCCATCAGTGCCGCCTTATCATTGCCCATCAGTGTAACCCCATCAGTGCCCATCGGTGAAGGAGAAAACTTACTTATTTGCAAAGTTTTGAAACTGAAACAAAAAAAAAACATTTATTTTTTCAACATTTTCGGTATTTTTTTATTTATTTAGCAAAAAATAAAAACCGCAGAGGTGATCAAATACCACCAAAAGAAAGCTCTATTTGTGGGGGGAAAAAGATAAAAATTTCATTTGGGTACAGTGTAGCATGACCGCGCAATTGTCATTCAAAGTGCGACAGTGCTGAAAGCTCAAAATTGGTCTGGGCAGGAAGGTGTTTAAGTGCCTGGTATTGAAGTGGTTAACCTGGTTAAATACTATCAAGCTGGTCAGATCTCCCAATCAAAGCAGAGTTCCGGCCGAAATATGACTTTTAAGATAAAAATACCCCTAGAATACTCATGCCTCATGCAATGTAACATATGTATGCTGAAAACTATGACCAGTTTTCTATCTGTGCAGCATTGTTTTCTTACTTTGTGAAGTTTCTGCACAGCGTGGCCATCTCCAGTGTGGGCATCTGAAGCCGCAGTGTCCTTCTTCCTGGATTCTGTGCATGCTGGCTACCCAGCATGCACCTGCCGATCTCGCGCATGTATAGTGCGGTGCAATCTTGGTCAGCTTGCCATGCTAAGCTGACCAAGAATTTCCAAAAACGCCAATGTTAAGTGTTACTGGAGCACTGCAATGCCAAACTGACCAAGATCTCCCAGGAGCCGCGGCTCCCTATAGGAGGAAGTGAAATTAGATATAGGCTAAGGTAAGCGCACAGAAAAAAAAAGTTGCCAATTCATTTAAAGGATGCACATTAGTACTATATGGTGAGGAGTGAAAAATGTGGGTGGAACTCCGCTTTAACCCTACTCCATGTCCTACTTGGACATCCCATTGTGGGTGCTCCTTGAACTCCCCAATTGTGCCCCAATTCCTCTTTCAGCTTTTCTGTGACTTCCTCATGAGCTTCGCCCCTCCTCTCCTAGCCCCCTTATGCTTCACAGCATAACCACTTCAGCCCCGGAAGAATTGGCCCCTTCAGTGCTTCTCAAAGTAAAACAAAATGATAAAGTCTTTATGTGAGCTGAGATGAATAAAGTGACCAGTGGCTTATTCAGTGCTTCTCAGAATAGAATAGAATAATCTCAGCTCACATAAAGACTTTATCATTTTGTTTTACTTTGAGAAGCACTGAAAAAAGCCACTGGTCACTTTATTCATCTAAACTCACATAAAGACTTTATCATCTTGCTTTCTTTACTTAAGCATGCACTGTGTGTTGCACATTTTATTATAAGAAGAATTTTATGAGTTTATTATTTTGGAGATATCTATTTGAATATTTAAAGCACATGACACTTTATTATTTGGTTATCTGTGTTACTTAAATACTGGACACTCTATTTTACAATTTTTTGATTATTCACGATTTAATCTGCTGGAGGCACTTTATATATTTGGATTAGTTTTATATATACTGTGTGTAATATATAGTTGTCTAGTTTAGGGCGATTCTACCACACTCACCTAACAGGAGGAGACATCACTTAATAGGAGGAGACATCACTCTCGGTAGTGTGTTACTTAGCAATATTGGTAATATATATTTAAGCACAAGGCACCTTATTTTAGTTTAGTTTAGTATAGTCTAGTTTAACCTTTTCAGGTAGCACAACACCATCTATTTGATTTTTAAGAATACATTATTGGGGGTTGGGGCTTATACCCCTGTTGGTGGTCTGCTGCAACCTATCCTTAGTATTAGCCTATGCCCTTGTTGATAGCGCGGGGATACCCTAATCTATATATATAAAATGACTGAAAATTTCGAAAAAAAATAATATTTTCTACTTTTTGTTATAAAAAGACATCCAATAAACTCAATTTTAGTCATACATTTAGGCCAACATGTATTCAGCCACATGTCTTTGGTAAAAAAAATGTCAATAAGCGTATATTTATTGGTTTGCTCAAAAGTTATAGCATCTACAAACTAGGGTACATTTTCTGGAATTTACGCAGCTTTTAGTTTATGACTGCCTATCTCATTTCTTGAGGTGCTAAAATGGTCTGCGTCACCCCAGGCAGCATCAGATTAGTGCCTTAGTAGTATAGATTCTGAACAGATCAAATATATTTGATCTGATCAGAACTATACTAACCTCCCCAGTAGTTTAGGGTTCCTAAAAAACGCAGTATTAGGGGGATCAGCCCAGATACCTGCTAGCACCTGTGTTTAGCCCCTCCGATCAGCCCAGCCCACCCAAGTGCAGTATCAATCGATCACGGTCACTTACAAAACACATAACTGCCGCATTCACAGAGTCAGTTGTGGATTGTCACCTGCTACACGTTGCAGATTGTCACCTGCCACACTTGGTGGATTGTCACTTGCCACATCACCTGCCACAAGTTGCAGATTCTAACTTGCCATGTCACCTGCTGATTCTTATGTACACAGCTAACCCATAAATATATGAAACATAAGTGTGCAACCTAAAGCCGCGTACACACGGGCGGACTGTCTGTCCAACTTAGTCCGCCGAAACACATTTCAGCGGACAGTCCGCTCGTGTGTGGGCTTCAGCGGACTTTTTCAGCGTGCAGTCTGGCGGACTAAGTATTTCGGAATTTCCATAATATTGTCCGTCAGACTTTGGTTTCAGCGGACAATCCGCTCGTGAGTAGGCTAGTTGGACGGACTAAGTATGGCGCATGCTCAGAAAGGATTTACACGGCGGAAGGTTGCATTGCTGTGTATTGGACGTCCTATTTCTAGTCCCGTCGTACGTGCTGTACACGTCATCGCGCAAGCTTTCAACGGACTGTTTGTTCATCGTGTGTGGTCAAGTCCGTTCATTCGAAAGTAGGACGGACTGTCCGTCGGATTGTCTGACGGACTAAGTTGGCCATACAGTCCGCCCGTGTGTACGCGGCTTTATTGTCATCTATTCATAAATGACAATATGTATCAAACAATATCAGTGAAAAGAATGAAGTAAATAAAATAAAACATCAATCAAATTATATCCAGTCCACAGTGACAAATTAATCCAATTATCTGTGCTCAATCAACAAAAAGTGATTCACAAAAAAAGGATGCTTCAAAAATGCCATCCTCACAAATACAAGCCACTTACCAGAAGGATTTAATCTCAAGTCCCTTTAAAAATTCTACTATATTATGATATTGTAATAAGAATATTCCGCTACTTATAACTTTTTTTTAATCATCTTGTACTATTTTATCATAGTTTGATGTTTTGATATCTGACATATTATACAATTGATTCTATGTAATTTAAAACTTTTCAATACAAACTATTGAAAGAAAAATATTTTACAGTAAAGTTTGCAGAGCCATATTTTTGCACATAATTATCTTTTTGTTTGTCTAAAAAAATGTATTTTCATGCGTGAAGTAAAAGTTTACAAAGTCATTCCTAGGGTAACAAGCAGTTCTGGGACATTTCATTTTCAGAAAAGTAGAATGTATTAAGTTAAAAAAGGTATCACTTAATAGAGATGCATTATCCAGACAAATGTATGTCTTAAAATGTATAGTGCCTCTGGTGAAATGAAAAACATCTATCTGTTCAGGCCCTAAAAGGGTTTTCCCCTTGGCATAAATAAAACCATCAATAATTCAAGCATCAGCATAGCTTTACTTTTATTTTGCTTTTATCTAATCCTACAAAATAACATATTTAGAACAATTCTTTCTTAAGAGATGCAAGAGAACTGCAATTGCCAATCCCTTTCTTAAGAAAATGCTAGTTGTCTGGTTAGTACGGTTTGAGACAATTGGGGTTATTTATGAAAGGCAAATCCACTTTGCACTGCAAGTCACCCTAAATCTAAGGAGTAGATCTGAAATGAGTGGAAGCTCTGCTGATTTTATCATCCAATCATGTGCAAGCTAAAAAGCTGTTTTTTATTTTCCTTGCATGTCCCCCTCAGATCTACAGCGAATTTATTTCCAAGTGCACTTGCAGTGCAAAGTGGAGTTTACTTTCGTAAATAACCCCCAATGAATTGAAACACACATCCAAGTCTGAGTAGTCTGAGAAGTCAGACATCTTTATTTGTATGATTGTTCTAGGTAAGAGGCACAAAGTATTCAACAAGAGGGTAGACATGACAGCCAGGAAATTTTTACCCATTTGCAGAATGAGAAGTGGCAATGGCAGCCTTCATGTTTCTTCCACGAGGTTTCCATAATATGTTTTCTTTATAATTAACAAATATCAAGGTAAAGTATCAATATGTTCTTGTCTAAAAATTATCAAAACCCTAATGACCTCCGCTGAGAAACTGAGTGCAACAATCTGGCCATGGCTTCACAGATGACTTGTTTCCTCACTCATCCTTCAGTGCACCCCCCTCTTGGAATGCTTAGAATTGCTGTAACTACACTCTAATCCCTGCCATTTTCTAGATGCGCTATAGTGCTTCAGAAGCATGCCTAGCCCCAATCAGTAGAACTCAAGTTTGTCTTGGCATCTGCACCATTCTGTACTTATTCCTGTTACTTCCAGGAACATCTGGCTATAAATGATTCTGGTTTCTGCCTGATGCCAACCTCAACCATTTGCTTGTTCCTTATCTGTGCTTGTCAGCTGCCAGTCCTGACTCCCAGCCAATCTTGACCTTGCCTCTGCCCTATTATTTAATGCTCTGGTACTAATTACAGTCCTTAGAGATGACTCCATATAATGAATAATTTATCTTTAAACAAGACATATACTGTATAAATGTATATATATATATATATTAATGTCAATAATGTCCCTCTTATATTTATATATAGAGTATGTGTCAATGTTGCTGGTGCCAGCTTTATGGGTCTGTGAAATTAGAGCAGTCTCAAAATGTATATAAAGACATTCTTCATATATTTAAATTAAGATTAAGTCTGATACCAATCAGTGTGCAAACCACTCTGCTCTCTGAACACATGGGCTGTTCTCCTGTTCCTCTCCTCCCCTACACAGGCAGAGGGATTTTGTATAGTGTGCAGTATACCAAGCAAGCAAGATTTCGGGTCCATGGATAAGGACACTTGAAATACAGAATATATAGCTTCCCAGCCCCCCTTAAAACAAAGAGAAGAAAGCTGAATTTTTCCTTGCTGGAAGTTCCAGGAAAGAGCATCAGAAAATGGTTGCGATTTATGGTCCATGGCTGAGTACCTAGAGGGGATTGCCTGGGGTGTCTGCACCAGCTGAGAACATACATTCTAACCATTGGAACGTATTGCTGTTTAACTGACAGCAGTGAGGTAAGGTACCCACTGCACTCAGTGTGTGAGCACCTGTCTTGAGGATCTGGGAGATCACCGGTGGAATTATCCCCTGCTTTCATCCACGGAACTAGTCCGTTATATAGCACAGTGTGGACCCACTTATTGCATGGCTTGATATGGATTGCCTTTTTTTCTATAAATAGAGACACTCTAAGAATTCCGTTTTTTGGATTGTGTTTTTTAATTTTATCTTTATTATTTATTTTTTTACTTGTTTCACTGGATGCACTTTATGGATTGAGACACATTTTGGATTTTATACTTTTTGTATCTTCATTATCACTGGTTGAATTATATTTGTGATTCCACTACCTATTTTCACTTGCACTTCACTAGGAATATTTGTATTACCTGGATTTGGAATATTTATACTGGTTACATTACAATGGTTTCTATAATGTTTAAATGGCATTGATATACTTTAAATAGGTTGCACAATTTGAAATAATTGATTTTAAATAGTCGCATTGAGTGTATTTTAGATCCTGTATGCGATTATTTATTCACTATTTGTTATCACTATCTAGGTATTTATTGAATTAATTTAGTTCTTTTGTGGAGCGCAACACCACTTTTTTTATCACTATCATAATCTGAGGGGAGGGTTTGCACCTCTGTCGGTGTTTTGCTGCAACCATATTAGCTCTCTTGTTTAGCCATTGTAGCGCGAGAATAACCAATAATTACTATTCAGTGTGCAAACCAGACTAAAGAGGGGAGAGACTGATGATATTACATACAACCATCACAAAAGAAAAAAAAAATATTCTGTAGTACCATGTCCTGTTAGTATCACTGTTTCTCCTCTACACCACCTTTAGTATATCAGTTTAAATCTGTTACTACAGCAAAACTGTAGAACTTACTATATCTGCCAGGATTCAGGGTCAGGTCAGTAATAAGCTGGGTCAATATAACAGGGGTTAGACAGGATGCAAGCAGGACACTGGGAGAAGCTGAAGATCCATGGATTGGATGGACAGATTATTGGGTGCGGCTAGGGAGGGACCCAGCTGTAATGGTAAACGTTAGTACTAATGACAAAGTTAGAGGAAGCGGGAGTGCCCTAAAACATGATTTAAGGGACTTGAAGCTACATTGAAGAGAAGGCTCTCCAAGGTAGTATTCTCAGAAATACTACCTGTACCTCAAGCCACATCACATCAAATTAACAAGTGGCTGAGGAACTGGTGTAGGAAGGAGGGATTCCTGGAGATCTGGGCTGATTTCTCAGTTACTGTCTCTTCAGCAGGAACGGACTGCACCTAAAGGGGAGAGTGCAACTCTGTTGGGAGAGAAGATTGCCAGAAAGTTAGAAGGACTTTTAAACTAGGTGTTGGGGGGAGGGACCAGATGTGCTGATAGCAAACAATGAGCAAGGTTCAGTGGGTTATATTGGGGGCATTAGTGGTACGGTAACTAGAATATCTAAACACAAGGTAAGTTGGCAAATCCCAATTGCAGCCCCATAACAACTAACAAGGAAATAGTATGCAACTGGACAAAATTAAGAGGCATGTACACAAATGCTTGAAGCTTAGCTAATAAAATGGGGAACGGGAGCTGCTAATTTACCAGGAGGATTTTGATTTTGTGTAATTATCAAAAACTTGTTTTGACAGCTCACATGAGTGGCTGACAACCGTTCAGGGTTATTCGCTATATGGTAGAGAAAGGGAGCATAGGAAAAGGGGAGGGACATGCCTGTATATCAAGAATGATTTGCATGTGAACGTGAGGGACGACATTACTAATGGAGCAAGGGAGGAGGTGGAATCCAGATATCAACTGGGAGGAAGGAACTGCTTTTTCATATAAGGCTCACCATTTCCTAAATATCTTGCAGGACAATCTAACGGGTCATTTGGTGAATGCATCAACAAGAGATAATGCATTACCACACCTACTGATTACAAACAACACAGTACTGATAGTGGATGTGTAAATATAGGGCAACTTATGAAACAGCAATCACAGGTTAATTACATTCAGCATAATTAACAGAAATATATGAAACACCAGGGTAATACAAGTAAACCGAATTTCATAAGAGCCGACTTCCCTGAACTGTGCTCTATGTTACATGATGTTAAATAGGATAAAATCCTAGAAACAAGGAACACTTAGGAAATATAGGAGTGATTTAAGAACATATGAAATAAAGTTAAAGTGCATTCTATTGGGCAATAATTATAAAAGAGCTAAGATTAAACCTGGGTGCCTAAACTATAAAATATATGTAAAAATGCATATAAAAGCAAAAGAAAAGGCCTTCAAAAAATCTAAAGCTAAGGGGTCAGTGGCAGCATTCCAGCTCTACAATGAATGCAATAAGAAGTGTAAGAGCATAATCAGGGAAGCTAAAATAGACCACAAAAGGCACATAGCAGAGGAGAATAAAAAAAAAATCCAAGAAAATGTTTGAATATATTAACAGTAAGAAAGTGTGGCCAGAGCATATTGGCCCCATGAGATATTGTGAAGGGTATTTGGTTACAAAAGACAAGGAGAAGGCAAAAGTTTTAAATGCATTCTTCTCCTCAATTTTCACAAAGGAAAAGGGGGATATAGTAACCAAGACAATACTGTTAATGGGAACAGACATAAAATTTGTATGAACATGCAAACACCATTAAAATCTATGGGACACGAATGTGAAAAATCAAAAGTGCTAATTTTAAAGGCTTATATGCAAGTTATTGCCATAAAAAGTGTATGGAGACCTTGGTATGGCCCCAGGGAACATGAATCAATGCAAAAAAAATTAAAAACTGCATTTTTTTCAGGAGCAGTGATTTTATTAATGCTTAAAGTGAAACAATAAAAATTAAATATTCCTTTAAATATCGTGCCTGGGGGGTCTCCTTAGTCTGCCTGTAAAGTAGCGCATTTTTCCCATGTTCATAACAGTCCCGCAGCAAAATTAAATTTCTAAAGGAAAACATTTCATCTAAAATTGCTTGCAGCTGTAATGTATTGCCAGATCCTGGCAATATACATAAAAGATCATGGAAAAAAAATGACGTGGGGGTACCCCCAAAATCCATACTAGACCCTTATCCAATCACGCAAGCTGGCAGGCCGCAGTAAAAGTGGGGGGATGAGAGAGCGCCCCCCTGAACTGTACCAGGCCACAGGCCCTCAACATTGGGAGGGTGCTTTGAGGTACCCCAAAACACCTTGTCCCCATGTTGATGGGGACAAGGGCCTCACCCCCACAACCCTACCCGGTGTTTGTGGGGGTCTGTGGGTGGGGGGCTTATCGGAATCTGGAAGACACCTTTAACAAGGGGGCCCACAGATCCCACCCCCCTACGTGAATGGGTATGGGATATATTGTTTCAAATCTTCTCTTTATTATTTTTATAATAACCATAATACATACAGGTCCATTTACAACATCATACATAAAACACAAACATTATACTCCTCATCTGTTATCGCCTAAAATAAAAAATAAAACAAAAAAAAACAAAAAAAAAATTTTTTATTTAGGCTTTCCTCTTCCTCTCCTATCTCTCCTCCCCCCTCTCCCCCCTCCTATCGTTATTTCTCTTTTCTCTTTCCTTTCCCTTTTCCTCTCCCTCTTCCTCCCTCCCCCTTTCTTTTAAATTATAGATATTCTACCATTCCATTTGAGGACCGAAACTCTTCCCATTTTTTCCATACCGCTGGTATCTGGCTTTTTACATAACCTTCTTCTCTTATTTGTTTTTCCATGAAACATATTTCATTCATTTCACAAATCCATTCTGACACTGTTGGACTAGTTGTTTCTTACCATTTACGTGCTATTATTGTTCTAGCTGCTGTTGTCATATGTTGAATTATCCCATTTTTCATACTATCCAATGTATCTATCGTAAGAGAAGGTATGGGGTATATTGTACCCCTATCGATTTACCAGAAAAAGTGTCAAAAAGTAAAAATGACAGGAGACAGTTTTGGACAATTCCTTTCTTAAAAAAAGTGTCCTGTGATGTCTATCCATCTTTAATCAGGGCACCGACGGTCCTGCAAAAAAAAAAAAAAAAAAAAAAAACTCTGCCTCCGTGGGAGGGGTCCCGCTGACTGCCACCTTTTTGCTTTAACAGTTCTTATATAGTCAAGGACTGAGCCACCAGCTGATGCAACAGAGTGACCCCGCCCCTTCTGATGTCATGTGACGTCATGTGGCCCTGCCCCTGAATAAGAGCTGTCAAAGCAAAAAGACGGCAGTCGGCGGGACACCTCCCATAGAAGTGGATTTTTTTTTTTCCCGGGACCGTTGGCGCTATGATTGAAGATGGATGGACATTGCGGGACACTTTTTTTAATAAAGGAATTGTCCAAAACTGCCTCCTGTCATTCTTACTTTTCTGACAATTTTTTTGGTCAATGGGTACAACGTACCCCTACCCATTCACATAGGGGGGCTGGGATCTGGGGGCCCCCTTGTTGCAGAGGGATTCCAGATTTCGATAAGCCCCCTGCCCGCAGACCCCCACATAAACGGGCAAGGGTTGTGGAGATGAGACCCCAAAGCATCCTCCCCATGTTGAGGGCATGTGGCCTGGTACGGTTCAAGGGGGGGGGGTGCGCTCTCATCTCCCCCTTTTCCTGTAGCCTGCCAGGTTGCATGCTCAGATAAGGGTCTGGTATGGATTTTGGGGGGACCCTCACGCCATTTCTTTTGAATTCCCCTTAAAGTCCATACTAGACCAGTAGGGTCTGGCATGGATTTTGGGAAGGACCGCCATGCCTTTTTATTTCTTTTTTTGATGTGGGGTTCCCCTTAAAATCCATACCAGACCTGAAGGTCTTTGGGGGGGGACCCCACACCCTTTTTATTTTGGCACAGTGTTCCCCTTAAAAACCATATCAAACCTGAAGGGCCTGTTATGGATATATGGGGGGCGGGGGGGCCCATGCCATTTTTTTTGTTTGTTTTTTTTGGCACAGGGTTCCTCTTAACCACTTCAATGCACTATATTATATATACTACACTGCCTGAATATAGATTCTGCACTGAACATCTAAACTACACTAAATGCAGAGTATACACTAGGCTGTATATATATATATATATATATATATATATACATACACACACACTAGACTGTGTACATATATGTATATATATATATATATATATATATATATATATATATCTCAAATACCCTGCCTGCCACTAACTAAGCTGCCTAATCTCTCTTCATTCATTACACTATACAGCCGCCGTGTAAGCAGCAGCCTTATATAGTGTTGGGCGTGGACTTAGCCCCCTGAGCCATGAACAGCCTTTGGCCAATTATGGCTCTCTCAGCAGAGCGCGCTGTGATTGTATTCAGGTCAGGTGCATGCTTTGGCCAATCATCATACAGCAATAAACTGAGATCTCGTAGTGCATTATGGGACATTCCTCGGCTCTCTAATTTCCTGCAAACGCCCCAAACGTTCGCTTCATTTTAAAACAAACAACCGATGTTCGAGTCAAACTTATGTTCAACTCGAACTGTAGGCTCATCCCCAGTAATCAGCATGGATTCAAGAAGGATCATACTTGCCAGATCAATCTGTTAGAATTCTATGAGGAAGTGAGCTGCAATCTAGATAAAGGAAAGCCTTTGGACATGGTATATCTGGATTTTGCAAAGGTATATATAGTCCCCCATAAACTGAGGTCTGTAAGCATGGACCATAGGGTATGTACCTGGATAGAGAAATGATTACAGGATCTGTCCTTGGACCAATTCTGTTTAATTTATTCATCAATGATATAGAGGATGGAATAAATAGCTCAATCTCAATGTTTGCTGATGACACAAAGCTAAGCAGGGCAATAACTTCACAACAAGATGTGGAAACCTAAACTAAATAAAACACATACAAAGACAACACAATATAAAAAAATGAAACAAAGGAAAGGTGAAAAAAGTGACCAGAGAACTGGAACACTGGGAAAAAGAAAGGGTGAAAACAGAATTAATAGCAAGACATTTACTGCAGATATATACTGTAGATCTGATTATAGAAAGTCAAATGACATCATTGTCCACACAGAATTGCTCCAGGATTCCAATTATGGCATTAGGAGAAAGTACCATATTGTATTTATGAATTATTGTAGTTGTAGTGCCAAATGACAATACAAATTATATTAATTCATATTAACTCAGTAACTCTTTATTGTGAACACATTACAATACAATATTTATTATAATTCTCATCCCTTTCACTAGGAACTGTATTAGAAGGTCCATTCCAATATAAGAGAGGTCATCATAATTAATAAAATGCTTGCTTTAAAAGGAAATTGAGTTTCAAACTATAAAACTATACTGTTAAATTCTAAGCAGGGTTAATAATGGATTTATGTTTCCTGCTTTCAATCCATGTAAGATGTTCATGGCCATATAACTTGAACATAAAGTGCTCAAGGGAAAAATATAAAGATTTAAATGCATAGATGTTCCATTTGTACATTCAATTATTTATTGTCTTTTTTCTATACACAGTTGGCAAAATAGTCAACTACATGTTATTATGGTAAGCCATGCATTGTAACTTGGCTGATGTATTATAATGGACTGAGCTGCATCTTTATAACAAGTTTATTCACCCATGTAAATAACTTTGAACTTCCAGTTATGACACACCTGGCAAAGAAGGGTTATCTGAAATGTCACTGTAATGTATGAGTGGATGTTCTTGAGGAGGAATTGTAGTGCACAAATGTGTGACTTCCCTTTATATGCATAATGGAATGTTTTTCTTTTTTACAGGCAAGTATAACATTTTACATTTTAATATTTTTGCGCTGTTTTTTGAGCCAGCAAGTGCAATTCTAGTCCTTTCATTCTTCAAACTCGCATACTGCTTCTTTGATGTAAAGCCTGTTAGAAGTCTGTTGTCTATACAGAACTCAGTGAGTTGCTAAAGCAGTGACTAATGAGTAAGAAGCTGTACTGTATAAAAAGCAGAAGGGTTGATTTACTAAAACTGAAGAGTGCAAAATCGGGTGCATGGTAGCCAATCAGCTTCTAATGTTTGTTTCCAACCTATGCATTTTTAGTGCTTTTTGCATTTTGCAGATTTGAACTACAGTTCATTTAACATGGTTTCCTATGTAATGTTAGAGATAACAATGCAAGGTACAAATGTTGAGATTGCTTCACTATAAAATATAAAATAGAATATACAGTACCTGCCGCCGATATTGTGTTTCCAGCGTGACGGGATCACCCTGGAAATCACCATTGCAAGGCTGTGCTTCTCGCGCTCACCACCCCCAAGAGATGCAGCGTATCCATAGGAATGCACTGGGGGCGGTGAGCAGGAGGAGCAACATAGCTCGGCGCTGGCTCCTGCAACAGGGCTCGCGGGTGTCAATCCTGCTGCTAACAGCGGCGAGATTGACACAATATTGGCAGCACCCACTGTAGCATACACTCCAAGGGTGAGTATAGTGGCTAAGAAAATTATTTCTTAATATTCGGGAAAGATCAAAAACCAATATGAGTAAGAAGACAAAGTAATATAAAATAAGAGATTATCAATCTCAAAAAATCATGTAGAACATAAACATAAAAAATGTATTGGGAGATATGTCTGATGCTAGCTGATTGGTTTCTATGCAGCAGTGAAGAAGGCTTCAGGGTGCCCAAGAAAGTCCAACAAGCACCAGGACCGTCTCCTACAGTTGATTCTGCTGTGGAATCAGGGCACCACCAGTGCAGAGCTCGCTTAGGAATGGCAGCAGGCAGGTGTGAGTGCATCTGTACGCACAGTGAGGCAAAAACTTTTGGAGGATGACCTGGTGTCAAGAAGGGTAGCAAATAAGCCACTTTTCTCTAGGAAAAACATAATTGACAGACTGATATTCTGCAAAAGGTACAGGGATTGGACTGCTAAGGACAGGGGTAAAGTAATTTTCTCTGATGAATCCCCTTTCATATTGTTTGGGGCATCCAGAAAAAAACCTTGTCTGGAGAAGAAAAGGTGAGCACCATCAGTCCTGTGTCATGCCAACAGTAAAGCATCGTGAAACCATTCATGTGTGTGGTTACTTCTCAGCTAAGGGCATGGGCTCACTCACAATTTTGCCTAAGAACCCAGCCATGAATAAAGAATGATACAAATACATCCTCAGAGAAAAACCTTCTCCCAACCTTCCAAGAACAGTTTGGCAAGGGACAATGCCTTTTCCAGCATGATGGAGCACCTTGCAATAAGACAAAAGTGATAACTAAGTGGCTTGGGGAACAAAACATCTACATTTTGGGTCCATGGGCATGAAGCTCACCAGACCTTAATCCCATTGAGAACTTGTGGTCAATCCTCAAGAAGGTGGGAGAACAAAAAAAAAAAACACACAAATTCAGACAAACTGCAAGCCTTTATTATGCAAGAATGGGCAGCCATCAGTCAGGATGTGGCCCAGAAGTTGATGACAACATGCCAGTGCGAATTTCTTTTTCAAGAGGTCTTGAAAAAGAAAGGCCAACACTGCAAATATTGACTCTTTGCATAAACTTAAAGTAGATGTAAACCCTCACATATCACCAGTGAAGTGAACAGCCTCAGATACACAGAGATGAAAAAATCTCCCTATATACCATATTTATCGGCGTATAACACATACTTTTTTCCCCGATATAGGCTGCTGAGGGGAAAGAGGGGACGAGCACTGCCGAAATAGAGCCGGATTTCCTGTGTACTCAGCTCAGCTCGCAGTCATGCTCAGTCCCGCCCCCTGGACATCTCCTAGCATTGATGTCCTGGTATTATGTCCATCATAGGATCGGGGCCGAGGGGCAGGACTGGGCGTGACGTCGAGTATACAAGAGATCCGGCTCCATTTTGGCAGCGCTCATCCCCTCCTTCCCCTCAGAGGGGAAGAGCTGTCTGGTCATAGTTGTCTGGAATTCAGGTAAAAATGCACACACCCCACATGATGTATAATGTAGAGAAGATAGTCACAGGAAATGGCAACATATCCTGAGACTCGCCATTAAGATTTGAGAAACAATTGGAATTTTATCTTGCTGAATCATTCGAGCATCTGGAACCAGCACTGACCTCATTCCTTAAATACGGCACTTGTCTGGAAGATCTGTTACTAAAATTAATCCGTTTCAAATACCGTATATCTTCTTGTCTCTGGGTTTTAGCTGTATGATGCCCCTGGGACTTCAAATGCAAACCATTACTTGGTAAAATCCTGGTTTGTGCAGCCTTACAGCCTACCCCACATGACAAGACTGATGAAAAATTACAGTTAAAGGCATTGTACACTTTCAATTGTTTAATTTCAGTATCAGTGTAGTTATGTTCCCTGTGTTGTTTGTTTACATTTAGACTGCAGATGGGCACTGATTAACCTGAATATGGGCACAGATCAGGATGCAGATGGGCACAGACCAGGCTGCACTGAAGCTGCCGGTAGGCACTAATCAGGATGACCATTATTTTGCTTCAAAGTGGTTCATTTTTTAAAAAAAAGCTTTTCTTTCCCTGAAACTTCCCTCTTAAATTGGGGTGCATATTATACGCAGATAAATAAGGCAAGTTGTACATGTATAGCTGTAATAGACAAGTTCCTCAAGTTGGTATTTTAAAGAAATATGGGGCGGTCTGAATACTATCTCTTAATATGGTACAACTCCATCCCTATAATACATATAATACAAAACAAGTTAGCCCATGGGACTTTAAATGAGTTGTACATAGAGGTCATAACAAATAAATTGAATAAATTAATAAAGATTTTATTTGAGTTTCACAAACATAGTCATAAATATAAAAACCATCATGAACCATAGCTTGACCATAAACATATTTGTTACAATACTAAAAGTACATAGTATACAACTACAGCTTGTTATACGCCAATAAATAAGGCAAGTTGTACATGTATAGCTGTAATAGACAAGTTCCTCAAGTTGGTATTTTAAACAGACCACAAACAGTAATCGTAAAAACAAATACAAATTTATTAATATATATGACAAAAAACAATGTTCAAAGATAATAAAAACAAACACATATGTTGGGGGCAGATAAGAAAACCGCTGAGAGGGAGGCCCAAAACTGTCAAGCCGACAGAATGTCTGTTTTAACGCGTTTCGAAAAAACACAGTGCAGATATTTTTCAGGGACCACAAGGGCTTGAAACTTCCAAAACTGTGGCTTAAGTCTATGATGATAGAATACATGTCATAAGAAATATGTAGAAATGCAAAGCTTTAAATAATACAATCATCTTACATTTCATACAAAGAAATAATGCATGCATATTGTGACATCACCAATAAATTAACAGCTGAAAATACTGACCCCAACTGTAAGTGTTCCACCCGAAATGGTCCATCAGAGCCACGCATGAACAACAGGCCAGAGTATCGCCGACTGATAATGATTCACGTAAGACCCAATGGGGGTTATTTACTAATGGCAAATCCACTTTGCACTGCAAGTGCACTTGAAAGTAAAGCCGCTGCAGATCTGAGGAGCACATACAAGGAAAATAAAAAACAGCATTTTAGCTTGCACATGATCGGATGGTAAAATAAGCAGAGCTTCCCCTCATTTCAGATCTACCCCTTAGATTTAGAGCGACTGCAGTGCAAAATGGATTTACCTTTCGTAAATAACCCCCAATGAGCGCTCAAAGGGAGTGCTGCTGGCTGATAAAATTGACAGTGAAATGTGCAGCAATGTTTTTTTTGGACAGCAGTGGCTTCCTCTGTGGTATCCTCCCATGAGATCCATTCTTGTTTAGTGTTTTACATATCGTAGATTCGCTAACAGGGATGTTAGCATATGCCAGAGACTTTTGTAAGTCTTTAGCTGACACTCTAGGATTCTTCTTCTTCACTTCATTGAGCAGTCTGTGCTGTATAAATAAATAAATAAAGTTGCGCTATGGAGAAACCAAAAACAAAGCAAGATCTCCAATGTGATAGAAATATAAAAAATAGAAAGTGAAGGAAGAAAATAAAATATACTGGGTTAGAGCTGCCTGTGCCTGAAGCCCTCACTTCCTTAGTGGGGAGGAGAGGGAAATAAAAAGTGTAAAATAAAAAGGTTATGGCGCTAAACCCTATCAGTGATGTGATAAATTAACCTATCACCAAAACCTGGTGTTATTTTATATAAAAAGAAAAAGCTGTTGGCAATAGCGTGCAAAGATTCCCTAAAACAATTTTGTATCCTAATTGGAAAAAATATATGTGTGATCAATATGGAATCAACATTCGTGTTCCATCATAATTATAACCGAAATAGATATTAAGTTATCTTATATGTGTCAGCCTACTATGATACCAAAAATATGTAAACATTCATTTAGATATACAAAATGGTGAAAATGTTGTTTGTATCCAACAATGTGCTAGTTCAGAACAAACTGTGCAAACATGTGCAAAATAAGTGCAAAAAAACACAACTAGGGATCAGAACAGCCAGGGATCAGAAATATGTTCAACCAATAGTCGCATGAAGACACATCTATGTCCAATATAAGTCCAAAATTAATGTTTGGCTTAATGATACTGCCTCCTCAGATTATTGCTGTAATTGATGCGTAAAGTCAATAGGGAATATTTCATTTACTCGTGCAAACAGTGCGGGTCTTCAATTAGAAAACTTCATCCCCGGTGCGCCACTCAGTGCTATAGTATGTAAATGCTCTCACCAGAGTTAATGCCCCTTATGGGGCTGGATGGACCTTCACAATGTAAGCCACTGTGCTGCTCTCTGGCTGCTGCTGGTGCACTGGGTGAAGCTTCGCTATTCCGTCCGTATGGTCTCCAACGTTAATTATATATGAGGAAAGACATATCCATAGTGTAATACATTCTTAACCAGATCGTTCGTTTATTAATATTAAAAACTACTCACATTTGACATTAAAAGCATATGCGTATGGAAAAAAACTCAGCCGTTCGTCTCTATCCGTTCAAACGAGTGCACACAACGTGGCCACGCCCTACGCGTTTCGTCACTCTGACGTCCTCTGGAGCGGCCATATTGGTGCACCTTACTACCTAAATAGGGTGCAGTGCTCCACTACGCCTGCGCTGAACTGACAGCGCCATTTTGGGTGTGGGATGCCCTTACTCTGCTAAGGATAAGCACGGTTACTTCCCCTCCGTCTATAACGCCCTTAGGGGAGACAGATTAAATTAGCCTCGGAGCACTGCAGCCTACCTATATACCTTTGAAAACCATACCCAATTTAAATGACATCCCTTAGCATTTCCCCATTATATTATTTTTGTTTTAAACCGAAATTCTATTCAGGGAGGAATATGTATAATTGCTTCTGCCTGGGGAAGATTGAATAGGTAACTCCCAGGTAAACTCGGACAGAAGAGAAAAGATATGTTAAATGAAATAAAAATAGCAATGAAAATACAATAAATAAATATATGTATAAAAAATATACATACATATATAAAAAATTCACATATATATAAAAAATTCATACATATATAAAAATGGGGTACATATTAATAACATCCTGTTATTTAATTAGTACTAAAGAAGGACTCATGAAGATTCATAAAAATTATGTAACATTATTTAAAAAAGGTTTTTTGTATGCTAATATATGAGTTAGAGGAATATAAAAGTTTGTTAAGAAAGAGGAGGTTTTTCTGGAGGAAAGTTCTTTAGAAGAAATTTTCTCGGGAAAATTATTTTGAAAATCCTTAAAAGTACAGGGAAGGTCTATTTGGAGTTGTCCTATAGGTGATTGTAGTGCTTGTGACTATATGTTTGGTTCCAACAGGGGGACCTTTAGATTATTATTACTCCCAAATTGAGGGTAAAACTATTTTTTAATTAAATCATTTGGTCGTGCTGTAAAAAAAATTTTTTAGATCATAAAAGTATGTTCTAACCTTCAAAGAGTAAAATGTAAATAGAAAGTGTATAAAGACATATATTGGGATGTTCATATGCCTAAAGTGTCTGATAGTCAAGTCTTGCTGTAATTCCGACACATATAATATATTTGAATGAATAACATTCGACCCGAACCCAAAGATTAGACCATGAAGCTCATGAATTGTCTTATGTTGGGGCAAGTAGGCTACTTATTTATGTGGCCAGGTCTTGTTGAAATCCTGACACATGATGTATTTGTGTGAATAACATTCGACTTTGACCACAGAACATTCGACCAACATTAAGCTAATGGATTTATCCAATGTTGAGGCAAGCAACTAACTATTAAAAATTAGTTAAGAAGCAATTAAGGTCTAAGTCTATGTTCATTCCCCTTGGCTGGAGGGTGTCTAAATTAAAAATCCATTTTGTTTCATTCCTGGATATTTTGATCATTTTGTCTTCCCCTCTCCAGTGGCCTCTAATTTTGTCTATTCCGTAGAAAATCATTTGTCCAGGGTCCCGATTATGGAAATCCCTGAAGTGTTTAGAAACACTATGTTTCTGGAAGCCTTTTTTGATATTTGCAATATGTTCCCTTATCCTGACTCTTAACTCCCTAGTGGTCCTTCCCACATATTGCTTGTGGCAAGGACACTCAATAACGTAAGTGACATGGGAGCTATTACAAGTGATCAATTCTTTGATTTTATATTCTTTTCCATTAGAGGTGGATTTAAAGGTGGTTTTCTTTTTTTCGGTCTTTTTACTATTTCTGCAAGGGAGGCAGTTTCCGCACTTGTAGAATCCTTTTAGGGTCTCAGAGATTCTTATTTGTTTTGGTGGGTCCACCACATTTTTTACTAATTTATTTCGGAGTGTTGGAGCCCTCCTGTAGATGAACCGTGGTTTTTTCGGCAACATGGCCTGGAGTGAGCTGTCTGCTTGTAAAATCGGCCAGTGTTTTTTGATGATACGCTCCACATCTTTGTGTTGCCTGTTGTACCCTGTAAGGAACGCGATATCATGGAGGTTTTGTTTTGGTTTTACTTTCTTGCCTTCTAGTAATTTTTTCCTATCTATATGTTTTACTTCATTTTTTTTTTTTTTTAATTTTCGGAGATTTTCTTCCTTATATCCTTTCTTCCTAAACCTTTCAATGACGGTTTCCGCCTGCTTGTCAAAGTCGTCGATTTTACTGCAGTTCCTATACAATCGTAGAAGCTGGCCCTTGGGTATATTCCCTAGCCACCTAGAATGGTGGCAGCTATTTGTGGGGATGTACCCATTGCGATCTGTGGTCTTGAAGAAGGTACGGGTGCCAAGATTTCCTTCATGTTTGTAAATTTGGAGGTCCAGGTAATCTACACTCTGGGTGTTATACTTTCCTGTAAATTTAATGTGGTATATATTGTTATTCATCTCTCCAAAGAAGTCTTGCAGTTGTTCTACCGTGCCTCCCCATACCAATACAATATCGTCTATATATCGACGGTAAAATTTTAAATTTTGCCTATGCACTCCATAAATTTGTTCTTCCTCCCATCGGTTCAAAAACAAGTTCGCCACACTTGGAGCATACTTTGCCCCCATTGCTACGCCTTTCGTCTGTGTGTAGAAAGTTCCATTATACCAGAAGTAGTTCGAAGTCATTGCCATCCTTAGGCCTTCAATAATATATTTTATCTGCTCCTGTTTTAAATCCGATAGTCGTTGCAGTGCCCACTCGACACTGCTAATGCCATCCTCTTGTTGTTTGTATATAACAATTCTACGTCTATCGTCACCAGTATGTCACTTTCATTGATGGGGATTCCATTCAAGTCCTCTAATAATTGCTTACTGTCCCTTAAGTATGACCTTCCTTTTATCACCAAGGGCTGTAGGAAACCATCCACATACGCCCCTAACCTGGAAAACAAAGAATCGATTCCACTTATTATGGGTCTCCCGGGTGGATGAGTTTGATTCTTGTGGATCTTAGGGACGTAGTATATAACTGGGGTCTTTGCTGCCTTTGGGAGTAGGTATCTTGCCTCTTTTTTATTCAAAATGCCTAAATCTTTACCCCTTTTGATATATTTCTTAAGTTTGGTTTCATATTCTGATTTCGGGTTTTTCTTCAACTTCTTATATGTGTTAGGTATGTTCAACAAGTTCTCCATTTCTTTCTCATAGTCTTGTCTATCCAAAATGACAAGGCCGCCTCCCTTGTCTGCGGGTCTAATGATGATCCCCTTTCTCTTTTCTATTAATTTGATGGTGTCCCATATTCCTTTTCCTTTAGTTTTCCTAACCTCTATGTTCCTTAGGTCGTGTTCAACCATCTTCTTGAAGACCTTAATGTTTTCATCCTGCTGGACTTTGGGATTAAAGGTTGAGTTATTTCTTAGTTGCGAGTGTTGGTAAATTGTATTATTGTCTTCCTTTATGTGGGGATTCCTGGTTGCAAAGAATTTTTTGATGTTAAGTTTCCTCACGAATCTTTGGAGGTCTATGTATGTTTCAAATTTATCCAGTCCCTTATCTGGGGCAAATTTTAGACCCATGTCCAGCACCCTGAGCTCTTCTTCCGTAAAGACCACCTTACTTAAATTATAAATGCCCTCCCCTATTGTTCCCTTCTTCTTTTTCTGGAGGCCTCCTCTCTTTCCTCGTGTGCGTTTTCTGCTCTTCTGTCTTGTGTCCAGTATGTTTCTTCCCCTCTTTGGTTCCGATGACAGCCGTTTCCCCCATAGTTCCTCCTCGTATTGTCTTCTCTGGTCCATCTCGGGTTCCACCCACCATTTCTTTCTGGGGGGCCCATACTGTTGATTCCTTATTGGATATCGGAAAGGTCTCCATTCTCTCTGAGGACCGTGTCTCGTATCTCTCGGGCCTGGTGGTCTGTGTTCCTGTCCTCTGGGAAAAAAGTCTGTGCTGTGCTCTTGCAGTCATCTTTACAGGACGCCAACTCCTAGGGAGAGTAGCAGCAGTGCTAAACTTTCTCCATTTTATAGACAATTTGTCTTGGACTGATGAACAGCAAGGCTTTTGGAGATACTTTTATAACCCTTTTCAGCTTTATGCAAATCAACAATTCTAAATCGTAGGTCTTCTGAGAGCTCTTTTGTGCGATGCATCATTCACATCAGGCAATGCTTCTTGTGAAAAGCAAGCCCAGAACTGGTGTGTGTTTTTTATAGGGCAGGGCGGCTGTAACCAACACCTCCAATCTCATCTCATTGATTGGATTCCAGTTGGCTGACACCTCACTCCAATTAGCTCTTGGAGATCTCATTAGTCTAGGGGTTCACATACTTTTTCCTCCTGCACTGTGAATGTTTACATGATGTGTTCAATAAAAACATGGTAACATTTAATTCTGTGTGTGTTATTCGTTTAAGCAGACTGTGAGTGTGTATTGTTGTGACTTAGATGAAGATCAGATCACATTTTATGACCAATTTGTGCAGAAATCCACATCATTATATCATTCCAAAAGGGTTCACATACATTTTATTGCATATATATATATATATATATATATATATATATACACACAGTATCTCACAAAAGTGAGTACACCCCTCACATTTTTGTAACTATTTTACTATATCTTTCCATGTGACAACACTGAAGAAATTACACTTTGCTACAATGTAAAGTAGTGAGTGTATAGCTTGTATAACAGTGTTAGTTTGCTGTCCCCTCAAAATAACTCAACACTCAGCCATTAATGTCTAAACCGCTGACAAAAAAAGTGAGTATACCCCTAAGTGAAAGTGTCCAAATTGGGCCCAAAGTGTTAATATTTTGTGTGGCCAACATTATTTTCCAACACTGCCTTAACCCTCTTGGGCATGAAGTTCACCAGAGCTTCACAGGTTGCCAATGGAGTCCTCTTCCACTCCTCCATGATGACATCACGGAGCTAGTGGATGTTAGAGACCTTGCGCTCCTCCGCCTTCCATTTGAGGATGCCCCACAGATGCTCAATAAGGTTTAGGTCTGGGGACATGCTTGGCCAGTCCATCACCTTTACCCTCAGCTTCTTTAGCAAGGCAGTGGTCGTCTTGGAGGTGTGTTTGGGGTCGTTAGGTTCTAATACTGCCCTGCGGCCCAGTCTCCAAAGGGAGGGCATGTCGACTTCAGTCTGTTACAGTACATGTTGGCATACATGGTTCCTTCAATGAACTGTAACTCACCAGTGGCAGCAGCACTCATGCATCCCCAGGCCATGATACTCCCACCACCACGCTTGACTGTAGGCAAGACACACTTGTCTTTGTACCTGGTTGCCACCACACATGCTTGACACCATCTGAACCAAATAAGTTTATCTTGGTCTCATCAGACCACAGGACGTGGTGCCAGTAATCCATGTCCTTAGTCTGCTTGTCTTCAGCAAACTGTTTCTGAGCTTTCTTGTGCACCATCTTTAGAAGAGGCTTCCTTCTGGGACAACATCCATGCAGACCAATTTAATGCTGTGTCCGGCGTATTGTCTGAGCACTGACAGGCTGACCCCCTACCCCTTCAACCTCTGAAGCAATGCCAGCAGCACTCATACATCTATTTCCCAAAGACAACCTCTGGATATGACACTGAGCACGTGCACTCAACTTCTTTGGTCGACCATGGCGAGGCCTGTTCTGAGTGGAACCTGTCCTGTTAAACTGTTGTATGGTCTTGGCCACTGTGCTGTAGCACAATTTCAGGGTCTTGGCAATCTTCTTATAGCTTAGGCCATCTTTAAGTAGAGCAACAATTATTTTTTTCAGACCCTCAGAGAGTTCTTTGCCATGAGGTACCATGTTGAACTTCCAGTGACCAGTATGAGAGAGTGAGAGCGATAACACCAAATTGAATACACCTGCACCCCATTCACACCTGAGACCTTGAAGGGAAAATGACTAATTGGGCCCAATTTGGACATTTTCACTTAGGGGTGTACTCACATTTGTTGCCAGCGGTTTAGACATTAAAGGCTGTGTGTTACGTTATTTTGATGGGGCAGCAAACTTACACTGTTATACAAGCTGTACCCTCGCTACTTTACATTGCAGTAAAGTTTAATTTCTTCAGTGTTGTCATATGAAAAGATATAATAAAATATTTACAAACACGTGAGGGGTGTACTCACTTTTATGATATAGTGTTTATTTTAATATGTTTCCAGTTTGAGTGCTGCAGGGTTTTTGATCTCAGGTTTGATGGTGGATTTTTTTTATGCTGAATGGATTTTTAGTGTGTGTGTGTGTTACACTCACCTTCAAGTCATTTTTATATTCACTGACAACCTGAGGAATTAACAATGAGTAATTTCCAATTAAGGAATTTTTTCTCCCACTGACCGCCAACACTAGAAACTTTTTCACCCACTTATTTTAGTAGTGTAAGGGGCACTATGTTACATTGTTCTAACCATATTGCATAGTCTTGGCAATCTTACACAGGAGGCTTGCTGCTGGAAGAGAGAACATTTATATGACCTCATGCAACAGTATGCCTCAATTCCTTTACTATGCAGTGACAGGTCAGTGAATATCTATGATAAATACTCCATTGCCTTATCTGCATGTAGCACTATTCCCAAAGGGTCCTCTGTTTCTGTCTTCAACCTTTTCAAAGACCTTAGCCCCTCTGACACACCATGCTGAGTACACAGAGCCACAATTTTACAGAGGAATCACCGACAGTGACATTAATACTCGGCTTTAATGCTATTTTAAAGAATGCAAGCACTAGACCAATTGGTAAAAGAAACTAGTTTGTAAAGGCGAGTAAAGGCAGGTAGAGGTGTAGGGGTGAAATGAATAACAATGGTAGTAATACACTTAAAATACAGGATAATATTGAGTAACTGGGGCCAGGTTTTACCAATCAGCTAGAGTAACATAACAAAAACAAATAGTATAAACCCCCAGAGGCTATGGTACTTGCTAAGTTCAAGTCTGCATGCATGCCTTTAGTGTTCCAGGAAGGTAAAAATTGATACAATCTATGTAACTACTATGAAACGGAGGAATAATCTTCAAAACATTTTCAAACAATAAATATTTCTGCCGGCATGGTTAGGGCCATTTTGGTGACACACTAATGGAGGCATTGAGTGTCTTCCATATGCTCCTAGTTCATGATTGGCACTTGAGGAAGAGCTCTGGCAGGAATAATTTGAACAAGGCTTAATAGTAATGGAAAGTGCAAGCAACAAGTGCAGGGAGGGGTTAAGTGGATCTCAGCTAAAAGGGTAATCCACAGAAAAATGTCATGTGACGCTGCTCAGTGAGATGCTGCATAAGTACAGTAGTATTTAAGGAACCGGATAGCAACTGTGTTAGCTAGAGTCTTGCTTGGTTTTGTGATGCAGAGTGTTTGGTGGGTTGACAACCCTCTTATCAATCCCGCATTTCAGCTGTAGGTACTGATGGAGGAGGGATCTCTCATGGATCGATGGATTGACCACTCTGTATGTCTGTAGATGCAGATGAAGACTGGCAAATATGCTCTGTGTGGCTGAAGATGGTACCTAACTAGAAGGAAATGTCTGTGGACTCAAGTCTAGAAGTTTCGCTTCCTTTCTTGGCCTGGTGCCAAGTTCCCCTCCCTAACTGGCTCCTGTGTTGAGAGGAGAGCACTGACAGAGGTCCTTACTCCTCGTGATCCTAGGTGCCAAAAAGCATTGAACTTTCCTAAGCAGTACAGTAAATAGATCTACTCTTATCCTCCTGGTGTCTCCCAGTCTATTGAGAGCTGTAGTTCTGCAGATATCCTCCACAGTGCAGTAGTCTGTCCAAGGGACTATATGTCTCAGTGTGCAATGCAGCAGCCCAGTGTTCTCCTCCAACTCCTCCTATGTCTTAGCTGGAAACCTGGCTGAATAATGAACTAAGGTGTGACTCAGAGGCAAAGCAACAGTAAGCAGTAAACAAAAAGTCATGGGTTCAATACCTCCTTGAGCCACTTGGAGTATGACCACGCCTGGCCATTTGCATGGCAAGGTAGGGACCGTGACATTGGATTTGTATTTTAGAAAGTCAAATCCTGCATTACAGAGATGATAATTTGTACTACATCTGGCATGAACCCAAATGCTCTGCATTACCATCTATGAGATTGCTTGGCTAGCTCCCCTGCTCCCTGAATAGTCTTTTGTGCTGCTGCCAGGAAGGGAGGGCTGAGCAGGAAGGAGAAGTCTCACACAGAGCCGCAGCACAGCCAGCATGAGAAGAGGATTTTACACAGGCTGCTCTGGCTCCCAGCATAACAGTGTTGGCAGGGGGAGGGGAGGGGAAGACAGAAGAATCAGCAGCCACATAGAACAACCTGCAGTTGGCTACATGCAGATTAGTAAGCATTTCATCTGTGAATTTAGCTGCTTGCCAATCTGCTTAAAAAAGTAATCCAATAGCTTCTATTTATCCCTCTTTCTGTTAATTGAAAAACCCAGTATAGTTTTAAAGTAAAACTCCATAATATAAAGTATGTTGAATTTACTTTGCAGTTGCTATTGTTTAGTAAGTGTCAGTCTACATAACTGTACTTCTAGACTGGGTTTATTAATGTATAATGTTAATAGTGTAAACTACCTGTAAACTACTCAAACCAAATAACATTTAGCTGTATACTATAAATCAGTAAGAATAATGACGGCCAATATATATAATTGAAAACTATTTGCAACAACAGAAGGCTTATTTTTACTGCTTTTAAATGAGCTTAGACAGTCTGCCTGGAGCCCATACTGGAAAAAAGGAACTGACTCCATTACGTTTTTTTCTCGCTATCTTCTCTATTAAGCAAAAGTATTGTTAGACATCTCTTTAAAAATAATTAACCAATTAAAATATAGAACACAAAAACAAGTTTTAAAAAATATTACCGTGTTGACCCGTTACACCATTAATTCATTAATAGCCAGTATGCTATTTATGCAGTTATTTTTAAGAAGAGATCCCAGAAAAATTGAGACATTTCCTAAAACACCTGGCTGATGCTTACAATAATATGCCCCGTTAGAGGAATTAAATCATTTAGGGGTCATATACAGCACCTCTATTTACATGAATACTACTACTGGTCACAATTCAGGAAAAATGCATGGGCAATAAGAAATGAATTTGTTTCCATTTTAGGCAGTGTGCCATATTATAGTACATTGTATGAACAACAAAAAAAAGTGTTAAATGCATGAAAACACATATACCTGCACATACACATATTTTCAAAGCTCAGTACTATGGAAGTGGCATAATGTGAAATAACATGCAAACAAAGAATGTGAAAATGCATGCTGAAAGTACACACAGAGCAAAAGTAAATCCATCACATGTGTTTGAGCAAATGTATATTTTCGGTTGAATAAATGAGTGGAGTAATTAAATTTCAAGAGCCTGGAAATCTACAAGCATAATGTGCTTGGGAACAGTTTGTCACACACGTGCACCTCCACCAATCTGTACACTCACTAAATATTACACCATAATGCGCATTTGGGTCATACTCTGAAGCAAAGAGACATCTCGTGTGTTGGTAGGAAGGTAGTCCACAGAAAACTCAGGCATTATGCAAAAGATACTCATACAGTGTGGTAGTTTCTTTAAAATCAAGTACAAAATCGGCAGCATTAACAAATAAGGCCAAAGGAACTCACATAATCAGTCACTGCTCCTGCCACAAGGATGTGGTTTTAATGACGTCAGCATGTAGGTCCCTCCTGATGCGTTTCATGCTTGTGCACGTTTTCGATTGATCTGCCTATCACTGATGTCAAGTATCTAACAATCTTAAGTAGCCTCTAAGCTGGAAATCTCAGAATTCCGTACCGGATATGCCGTTACTGCCATTTTGCTGAAGACTGGGCATGACATGGCTGCCGTTTTCTGAGAAACCAGAAGTGCTCTGGTTACCATTTTGTCTAAATCGCAGCCAGTCTAAGCTATTAAATATAACGATAATGTACCAATTGCTTGTTATCACGACCAGTGCCAACAGATTGTTTAAATGGCATATGGACCTGAGATATACAGTCGACTGGGCCTGTGTATATATTATTGATAACACTCAAAGAATTATTATTTTAAAACTAGAATAGAATGGGGCCAATAGATTCTTTACATTACCACTCCCTTGATACACTGAGGGGGAGAGGATGTGGTGAGATGATTTTTACCAAACTGCCTGGAAACTTTGTTCTCTTGGTGCCAAGGGAACCAATTGGAGCACATCTTCTGCATATCGACCAGACTGCTGAGAGGCCAGACCAGTGGAGACACTCGAGGCAGCGCTGGATAGACTGCAGCAATTGCATCTGTACCGTTACCACAGAGAGACTAGAACATCCTCTCACCCACTATTTTCCACCTCATCTGGACTCTCCGGAGGCATTCTGAGGAGAGACTGAGGGGCCCACCTCCTACAGCAAGGGTTTACCACAGGAACTGGTGAGAAAACATACTGACAATTGTTAACACTGCTAGCAGGGAATGAGGTACTAGAGGCAGGACATTAAGTATACTTAACCTTTACAGTATCTTCATCGCACCTATACTGCACGTGTGCTACACCTGTACTGCACCTTTACTCTATACTGTTTTACTACAACTGTAAGTTGCACCAATGCCACTTAAATGTCCCCTAAGATAGCTGGCAGAAGAACAAAACAAGGACTTCCCCTCCCGTAAAACCATATTGCAAGCCACTTTACTCCCTTCTCTCATTTCCTTCATTTTTATGGACAGTGCACATCCAGGCAGTATAGTTCCTGTGTTTTGTAAACTCAGCTTTATTACTGTCCACTGCTGCACTTTAGGTGACCTTGCTACTGTTTATGCTGTTCTGGACGCCAAGTGCCCTCTTATACCAAGTCCTTATTAATAATCACCCTGTATGCAAAGTATGTTCTTTCCATTGTTAATCCATTTCTGTGCTTACTTTGTTACCAGCTATATCAGATGACAATATATTACGTTTGCTTTTACTAACTGTTTCAGTGCCTATTTTATTTCATTTAGTGCTACTACTGGGTACTAAGTTTTACTTTTAGTGATTTTATATTATAATGCATTTTGTACACTCTACCTAATCTGTCAGAGGGGCTGAAGTTCTTTAACCACTTTCAGACCGGACCATTTTGCTGGTAAATGACCAGAGGTCTTTTTACAATTTGGCACTGCGCTGCTTTAACTGGTAATTGCGCGGTCATGCAATGTTGTACCCAAACAAAATTTGCGTCCTTTTCTTCCCACAAATAGAGCTTTCTTTTGATGGTATTTGATTGCCTCTGCGATTTTTATTTTTTGCGATATAAATGGAAAAAGACCGCAAATTTTGAAAAAAAATGATATTTTCTACTTTTTGTTATTAGAAAAATCCAATAAATTCAATTTTAGTCATACATTTAGGCCAAAATGTATTCAGCCACATGTCTTTGGTAAAAAAAAAGTCAATAACTGTATATTTATTGGTTTGCGCAAAAGTTGTCACATCTACAAACTAAGGTACGTTTTCTGGAATTTACGCAGCTTTTAGTTTACGACTGCCTATCTCAGTTCTTGAGGTGCTAAAATGGCAGGGCAGTACAAAACCCCCCCAAATGACCCCATTTTGGAAAGTAGACCCCCTAAGGAAATTGATAAGTGGCATGTTGAGCCCATCGAATATTTTATTTTTTTGCCTCAAGCGATTGAATAATGACAAAAAAATATTTTTTTTTTTTTTTTACACAAAGTTGTCACTAAATGATATATTGCTCACACATGCTATGGGCATATGTGAAATGACACCCCAAAATAAATTCTGCTGCTTCTCCTGAGTACGGGGATACCACACGTGTGGGATTTTTTGGGAGCCTAGCCGCGTACGGGGCCCCGAAAGCCAAGAACCGCCTTCAGGTTTTCTAAGGGCGTAAATATTTGACTTCACTCCTCACTACCTATTACAGTTTTGAAGGCCATAAAATGCCAAGATGGCACAAAACCCCCACAAATGACCCCATTTTAGAAAGTAGACACCCCAAGCTATTTGCTGAGAGGCATTTTGAGTCCATGGAATATTTTATATTTTGCCACAAGTTGCGGGAAAATTACAAACTTTAATTTTTTTTTATTTTTTTTTCACAAAGTTGTCACTAAATGATATATTGCTCACACATGCTATGGGCATATGTGAAATGACACCCCAAAATAAATTCTGCTGCTTCTCCTGAGTACGGGGATACCACATATGTGGGACTTTTTGGGAGCCTAGCCACGTACGGGGCCCCGAAAACCAAGAACCGCCTTCAGGTTTTCTAAGGGCGTAAATATTTGACTTCACTCCTCACTACCTATTACAGTTTTGAAGGCCATAAAATGCCAAGATGGCACAAAACCCCCACAAATGACCCCATTTTAGAAAGTAGACACCCCAAGCTATTTGCTGAGAGGCATGTTGAGTCCATGGAATATTTTATATTTTGCCACAAGTTGCGGGAAAATTACAAACTTTTTTTTTTTTTTTTTTTTTTTACAAAGTTGTCACTAAATGATATATTGCTCACGCATGCCATGGGCATATGTGAAATGACACCCCAAAATAAATTCTGCTGCTTCTCCTGAGTACGGGGATACCACATATGTGGGACTTTTTGGGAGCCTAGCCGCGTACGGGGCCCCGAAAACCAAGCACGGCCTTCAGGCTTTCTAAGGGCGTTACAGTTTTGAAGGCCATAAAATGCCAAGATGGCACAAACCCCCCCCCAAATGACCCCATTTTGGAAAGTAGACACCCCTAAATTTAGGGGTACACTAGTGAGACTAGGTAATAAATGGCGGGTGCCCTGAAACTATAAAAAAAATAACTAACCAACCAGCGTCACCTGTAACAGTTATATGGTGATCACTGGTGAAAGGGTTAACTAGGGGGCAATCAGGGGGCTTTATGCGGTAGTATATGGGGGTCCCTGGTGCTATAAAAAGCTGCGGCGAACCTAAATACCTACCTGCCTAACTAGCGTCACCTGTGACACTAATACAGTGATCAGAAAAACGATCGCTTATTAGGCTGGGTTCACACTGGAGCGATGTGGGAACGCCACGAATGCGCGGCGGGTTCCCGCATCACATGCCTCCCGGCGGCAGTTCACACTGCCCTATGCGAACTGCTGGGAGTGTCAGTGAAATGTTAATGACACCCCCAGATCAGTTCGCATATCGCAGTGCGATCTGCAAACTCGGATTGCATGGTGTGAACACCCATGCGATCCGATTCTGCTGCGGACCAAAAAAAGGGTCCCGTGCGAGTTTGCGGGGGGTGCGGCGGGTGCGACACGAATTCAGCCATACTATCTGTATGGCTGAACTCGAATCGCACAGAGATCGGATGTGATTTGCACTGCAGTGCGGTGCGAATCACATCCGTTCTCATAAACCGCTGCAATGTGAACCCAGCCTTAGTGACACTGGCGACGGGGGGTGATCACGGGGTTAAACCTTTATTGGGGGGGTTAGGGGGGTACCTTAGAACTAAAGGAGGCTAACCCTAACTGCCCTAACAGTTATTACAGTCACAAATGACACCCGCCGGGTGATCAGGGGGTTAAACCTTTATTAGGTAATAAATGGCGGGTGCCCTGAAACTATAAAAAAATAACTAACCAACCAGCGTCACCTGTAACAGTTATATGGTGATCACTGGTGAAAGGGTTAACTAGGGGGCAATCAGGGGGCTTTATGCGGTAGTATATGGGGGTCCCTGGCGCTATAAAAAGTTGCGGCGAACCTAAATACCTACCTGCCTAACTAGCGTCACCTGTGACACTAATACAGCGATCAGAAAAATGATCGCTTATTAGGCTGGGTTCACACTGGAGCGATGCGGGAACGCCACGAATCCGCGGCGGGTTCCCGCATCGCATGCCTCCCGGCGGCAGTTCACACTGCCCTATGCGAACTGCTGGGAGTGTCAGTGAAATAATGACACCCCCAGATCAGTTCGCATATCGCAGTGCGATCTGCAAACTCGGATCGCATGGTGTGAACACCCATGCGATCCGATTCTGCTGCGGACCAAAAAAAGGGTCCCGTGCGAGTTTGCGGCGGGTGCGACACGAATTCAGCCATACTATCTGTATGGCTGAACTCGAATCGCACAGAGATCGGATGTGATTTGCACTGCAGTGCGGTGCGAATCACATCCGTTCTCAAACCGCTGCAATGTGAACCCAGCCTTAGTGACACTGGCGACGGGGGGTGATCACGGGGTTAAACCTTTATTGGGGGGGTTAGGGGGGTACATTAGAACTAAAGGGGGCTAACCCTAACTGCCCTAACAGTTATTACAGTCACAAATGACACCAATGCAAAAAAAAAAAAAAAAAAAAAGCAATTGGTGTCACTGTGACTGGGGGGGCAGGGGTAATTGGGGGGGTGATCGGGGGGTAAAGGGGGGGTGTGAGTGTGCCTGGCATGTTCTACTGTATGTGTGGTGTGTTGGTGCAACTCACCGAACCTCTCTCCTCGGTGCCGGAACGAAAAATACCGACACGGAGGAGAGAATACATCACTTCCTCTCCTGTGTTTACATTACAGGAGAGGAAGTGATGTCACGGAGGATTTCCATTCGTCGGGAGCGATCGCGAGGGGGTGGCCATGAATGAATGGCCGCCCCCTCATCCCGGATCGCTCTCGAAGGAATGCCGACCGCCGCAGGCACCGGGGGGGGGCCCGATCGGGCCCCCCACCCGCGGGCAGGCAGGGACTTATATATACGCCCATATGCCTGCCCGTGCCATTCTGCCGACGTATATCGTCGTGCGGCGGTCGGCAAGTGGTTAAAAGGTTTAGGCAAAGAATACAGGAACCATCCAAACCAGCAGCTCCAGTGGGGGTAGAGTTGCATTGGCCTGACTCTTCTTTAATGCTGGTTTTTGAACATTATAGGAGCATAAATGATTCAGTGCACCAAACCTAGACATAAATTATAATACATTTTGAGGAGTAGGAGTGTCGTTTGGAAACCCTTTGGGCCACTATGAATACCATAAATTGCAGTAAGTGACCTTTCAAGCACTATGTTTGTTTTACTGATGTACCTGCACACTTTAGTCCCTTCTGGACAGAATTTAATAAGTAATTTCCCCTCAGATATTGTGGACCATCTTCAATATGGGAACAGTAGGTCTTTATCTTGTATTATTATTATTTTTTTTTTTTTATTTATTATCCTTTTTCCCCTAGGGAGTATAACTTCCTTTCATTCAAATTGATAAATCTTTGAGTCTGGCTGGTTTCCCCTGGAATGCAGTGGTCTCTATTCTACTTTCCTGGTTGAATCTGCATGCACAATGAATATCTATGACAGGTAGTATGTTTGTTTGTAACATATATATACTTGGATATCTGTGCCTACCTGCCTATTTGTTTATATGAATGTATTTGCATATTTATTTTTGTTTTGCTTGAATTTTCAGAGTTCTATGTCAGTTCTCCGTGAGGAAGCAAGCTTTGTTCCTGTGAAATGCAGTGGAGATTCCCATATGACATCTGGGGATATGCTCATTTGTAGCTATGTAGCATATGTAACTGTGGTGCTTTCATAATTGACACCTACGGTATGTGTTAGGATGTTTGTTCATTTTAAACTATTTAAAGCTTTTTGTACAACAAAATGGAAATTTTAAACTTTTGGTGTGGCACTTTTAGTGCCACACCAAAAGTCTTATTAGTTTGAGCTTGGTAGGAATTTCCTAGAGGTATATATTGTTAAATAACTGGTTAATAATAAAAACTTTATGTTCTAAAAGTAAACCTGTGCTTTGACCATGTAGGTCAAAAGCAACATGTTCACTTAACTTTCTCTCTCCCACAAGCACATACTCAACTTTCCTCCCCTCCACATCACTCTATTCAAGTGCATGAAGCAAAGAAAATATCTTGAATAACTGAATGACATATCAGTATGGATGTCACACCACTTTCTCAAACTCAATCTTTCTAAAACTGAGCTTGTTCTATTTACTCCTTCATGGTCCCCTTCCTATGACTTTATCATTAAAGATCAACAGCACAACCATTGGTCCCTGCACTCATGCCAGGGTTCTGGGTGTAATCCTTGACTCTGACCTTTCCTTCAGCCCCCATATCCAATCACTGGCTAAATCTTGCCGCCTTAACCTCTGTAATATTTCCAGAATTTGCCCCTTTTTAACTAACAACACCACAAAGCAACGTATTCACTCCTTGGATACTTTCAGCCTCGACTACTGCAACTCTTTCTGTAATGGCCTACCCTTACACAGGCTATTCCCCCTTCAGTCTATTATGAATGCTGCTGCTAGACTCATACACCCCACTAACAGATCCATGACTGCTGCCCCTCTCTGCCAATCCCTTCGTTGGCTTCCACTACCCCACTGTAAAAAAAATCAAAATACTAACCACAAGATACAAGGCCATCCACAACATCACCCCCAGCTACATCACCAACCTCATCTGCAGATGTCGCCCAAATTGTTCCCTCCACTCCTCCCAGGACCTCCTGTGCTCTAGCTTGTTACCTCCTACCAAGCTCACTTACAGGACTTTAATAGAGTCTTTCCCATCCTCTGGAACTCACTGCATCGGTATCAGCCCCTACCCTGTCCACCTTTAGGAGATCCCTGAAAACTCATTTATTCAGGGAAGCTTATCCCACAACCACCTAAGAACTGTACCCGAGCCACCCCCATCAAATTGTCCCCCACAGCTATTACCTTTTGTACCACCTCCCCCTCCCTTTAGAATATAAGCTCCACGAGCAGGGTCCTCCTGTCCCTTCTGTATTAAACTGTATTGCAATAGTGCTGTCCCCCCTCCACATTATAAAGTGCTGCTATATAAAACATGTATAATAATAATAATAATAATCTTGTACTTCTGAGTATGGGGGATCATGTAGCTCACTGCCCTTTTCTGCAGATTGAGGATTCGCCATGTCTAAAGGTAGAGGAATAAGCTGTAATACTTACCTTATCTCTTGCTCCTGCAAACTTTCACCATATTGTGCAACTGTGCAAAGCCATTTCCCTTTGCCACTCCACTGATGGCAGGCTTTCTTGCATCATGTACAATGAAGGACCAGCAATCCTGCAATGAGGACGATGAGGTCCCTCCCAAAACCGGTAATGTCGGAAAGAAGTGATCACTGGGGCAAAGCTAAAGTCAGGAAGCCCATTCAATTTATCCTAACCTGTAAAACCCCCGCAAAATAAGAATAAAAATACACAGTTCCATACAGGGTCAGTAGTATAGCAGTAGGCAGGTACTTTTTGAAGGCTGTGCTATGTAACTTCCTGTTTTTTTACTCCCTAAACTGGAGGTAATGGGAAATTATAAAACCACAAGTATTTATTCGCAAAGTAATACACTCACTCTCTGTTGGAGTAAATCAGGCACATCACGTTTACATGGAAGAGAAGTTTTAGGGTACATCACAGGGCTCCCAGGGAGAAGTGGTCCTCTTAGGCTGTGGAGTCTCGTCTGGTGGCGCCGGTGGTTCCCAGCGTCTCTGGCTCGTTATCGCAGTGTCACGGAGGTGAGCTGATGGGTTGTTCAGGGTCGCGCTGTGATGTCATTGCGCACGCGTTCGGAGCATGCGTGCTCCTTCATCAGGCATACCGACCACCATGTTGGAAGTGGTCAAATAGGGAGAAGGCGGTGCTGATTGGCCAGTATAATTAAGGTACCTCCCCGCTGTAGGGCGGGGTTGTTGCGGCCAAAGCCTGGTATTTATCTTAGTAAACTGAATGTTACAAGCTGGCTGAGATACATTGTTGGGGATACCGTGAGACAGGATATGTGTGTACCTAAGCGTGGATATTGGTTAAAAAAGTTTTTTTATGTGGGGAATAGAGTTTAAAAATTTAATTTTTGAAAAATAGAAAAATAAAAATAGATACGGATACAAATGTCAAGAAGTAAAAAATAAAAAATAAATGGAAAAAAATTTAAAAAATATATATGAAAAAATGAAGAAAAGGAGAAAAGAAAGAATTTTAAAAAATAATTTTGAAAAAGGAAAATACAAAAATGTGAAAAAAACACAAAAATACAAAAAGAAAAAATATAAAATAAGAAAAAATATGAAAAAATAATGATAATAATAATAAAATAAAAAATAATTAAAAATTTGAAATTGAAGATTGATAATTAAAAATGTTTTTTAATTGATAATAGTAAAAAATAGATATACACATATATATGAGGAAAAAACACTTTTAGTAGTGGAATATATATGATGAATAGTAAGTAGGACAAAGTGATATATATATATATATATATATATATATATATATATATATATATATATATATATATATATATATATATATATATATATATGAAATATATGAAAAAGGGGGGGGGATATACATATGTATATATACACAAAAAAGGAAAAATGTGCAAAACACATGCACGGGACATATGCTGTGTGTATATCAGTGCGCTCATATACACAGGCTTCTGCACATGTACACGTGTGCATACATATATAAGATCAAATATGAACAGAAGGTTCTAAAAGGTGTGTCAATCTTAAGTATGTTTTGCCCAATAAATGTGCGACTCTGCATACACATGCAAGGAGTACGCATGAGGAGGCGCATATGTAGAAAGAAGATGCGTGTAAAGTATGTGTAATTTATGAGAAAATTATTAGAAAATTATTTTGAAGATATGCATGTATACTAACATATAGCAATAGGGATTTTTCAAAGATTAGTATATATAGGGGTACTTACTCAAGCCGTATTCGTTATACAGAGAGCTTTAATTGTTTTTTTATTATTATTATGATGGATAGGCCCTGTGGAGTTGATGGTGAGAATGAATACTAGTCAAATATTTTTGCAGTATTATAATGTTGGGATGGGAAAAGGGTGGGGGAAAAGAGGAAGGGAAAGCAAAGAAATGGACTGATGGGGGGGGGGGGGGGGGGAACGGAAGGGGACAAGGGAAGGGATGGGGGATGTAATGAGAGGGGATAGTAAACAAAGATTATGTATCTCTCATAGTGGCATCCCTAGTTACACAAATGAGTTTATTTCTATTTCCTCGTTGAGGCCTCCAGGTGTGAGGGTGTCAAGCGTGTATATCCAGAAGGTTTCCCTCTCGCAGAGACGATTGAAGCGCTCTGCGAGGGGGAAAGATCCAGGTACCTGTTCAATTGCCCACACCTGCATGCCTTCAGTAGAACCTTGATGATGTTCTTTAAAATGTCGTGGGATGGTTAAATTGGAGTCTCCTTCTACCGATCTGTGATGTTCACCGAACCTCTTTCTTAGGGTTCAGATGGTACGCCCAATGTAGAGTAAATTGCAGGGGCAACGGATCGCATATACTACGAATTCTGAAGAACAGTTGTAGAATTCTTTAAGTTGATATGTATTGCCTTTTGTGGTGAAGGATTTTTGACGATGGTGGACAAATTTGCAGGTCAAACACTTAAGTTTTTTACATTGATACATGCCCTTCAGGGCGAGAAACGTCCTGGGTGGTCTGAATTTGTTGTTAGTTGATTTTAGTTTACTCGGGGCAATGAAACTTTTTACATTTCGGGCTCTACGGTATGTGATCTTGGGGGTATTCGTGATAGATGATTTTAGCAAGGGGTCTTCCAGAAGGATACCCCAATGGTTTTGGAAGATCGTTTCCATTTTTTTATGTTGAGAGTGATATTGGGTGATAAATCTAGTGGTGTGAGTTTGAGAGTGGGCAGTGTGTTTGCTCTGTATGGTTTCGCATTGGAGGGGTAAGTCATGGGGTGTTTCTGACTGGGTGTCCAGGAATTTGACAAAGGATTCCTCTACTAAGATGGAAGAATAGCCTTTGTCCTCAAATTTTGTTTTGAACAGAGTACCTTGTTCTATACAGTCTAAATTGCGAGTGCAATTTTGTTTCAGACGATTGAATTGGCTTTTTGGAATATTGGAAATCCACCTCGGGTGATGACAACTTTGGAAATACAGATACGAGTTTCCTGCAGTGGGTTTAATGTAGTTTCTTGCGAAGATGCTATTGTCAGTATGGAAGAGTTCAAGATCCAGGAAGGGTAAACTATCTGAACTGAATTCGAAAGAGAAAGATAGACCCAGATTATTGGTATTACAATGGGATACGAAATCATCTATGGGTGGTCCGGTACTGTCCCATATGATGATAATATCGTCTATGTAACGGCCTATATAGATTATGTGTTCTGTGTAGGGGTTGTTGTTCCAGATGTATAGATGTTCCCAGAGGCCCATTGCCAGATTTGCATAGCTGGGCGCAAAATTGGCGCCCATAGCTGTCCCTTAAATTTGTAGATATAATTTTTTACTGAAGGAAAAATAGTTGTGAGTGAGGCAAAAGTTTGTGGAGTCTAAGATGAACTCTGCTTGTGCAGTTTTCAGGGATGGATCTAGGGCTAGGAAGTGTTTTACTGCTCGGAGGCCAACATCATAAGGGATGGATGTATATAAAGAGTTGACATCCAGAGAGACCCACTGGTAAGTGGGCTCCCAGGAGTAGGTTTTTAGAATGTCCAGCAGATGTGTACCATTGCGTATGTAGGTTGGTAGGTTTTGTGCCAAAGGTTGCAAGAAATGATCAATGTAAATGGAAAAGGAGCTAGTTATGCTCTCCATCGCGGCTACAATAGGTCTACCTGGGGGATTCTCTGAGTCTTTGTGTATTTTTGGGAGATGGTAGAAGTATGGAGTATTATAGTATGCTCTGGATAAGAAGGGGGCTTCTGCTTTCGTGATAATGTGATCCCTAAGGGCTTGCTTTATAAGTGCTTAGGCTTCTAGAGAGAAGAGGGGGAGTGGGTCGTTTTTCAAGGGTTTATATGTATTCTTATCGGACAGTAATCTATTTGCTTCATTTACATAATCATTGTGATTTTGGATTACTACACCACCCCCTTTGTCTGCTGTTTTAATGACAATGGAGTTGTTTTTTGTTAGCTTATGGAGGGCCTTAGATTCTTGGGGAGTGAGGTTATTTTTACGACGCTGTGAGGAAGAGCTAGATTTACATCGACATTTTATGTCTGCATATACAACCTGATAAAAACTTTGTATATATGGGCCTTTGGCCTGGCTGGGGTTGAATATGGATTTTGGCCGAAACGGAGTATGTTTCCCTGGAGGTGAATCTAACTGATAATGTGTAAAATAGGGAGTGTCTGATAGGTCTCTAAGCCATAAATATTCACAGAACAATAAGTTGCTTAGCCTTCTAGCTGTCCCTCCGGCTACCTAATACCTTAAAGGGTAACTCCACTTTCGTGGGGGGAAAAATAGCAAATAAAGAAAAAATAATATAAGGCATATAATTTCAACACTAATCATATGTAATTGAATGTTATTAAAAATTACCTTTCCTTTTCAATCTGCGGCCACTGTAATTTTTGGGGAATGCATTGCAATATGGCTATCTGGAGTTGTTCTGTAGACAGAGTGTGTACTGACCACCCCCCAGAAACATAATTTCCTGCTCGTGTGATTGGCTCACCAATTTTGCTAGAATTCTCACTAAGGTACAAGTCAGATTTCAGGCAAAATTTTCATTTTTGGAGAGACACTTTTAATAGGATCACATCTAAAGGGATGCAGGCCCAGCAGATTTCCTCATTGGCTAGCACAAAGGTATAAAAAAATAAAAGAGACCAAACATTATTAACAATTCAAAATATTTATTAATTGGAATATATGGTCACTGTGTTATCCATGGGGGGCTAACTTGGACATTATAAATTTAAATAAATATAAAGCCATCTTGTCTAAAATACATTTTAAACAATATTAAGCAGTGTCCATCCAGACAATGCTGGATGACTACTCCCCACCGGCTGAGGACAGCCTCAAAGCTATTGGCTGAGCCCCCCCCACCACCACCACCACCACTGTGGCTGACTTGATTACAGTTTGTAAATCCATGTTAAATATGTCTAAGCCCACGTACACACGGTCGGAGATTTCAGCAACCAAATCCGTCGGATTTTGCCCGTCGGATTGAGTCCGACGGATTGTGCCCGAAACTGTTGCATACACACGGTCGGGCCAAGTTGTCTGATTTTGCGGTTGCCAAGTATGTGGTGACGTAATTTCGTTACGATGGGACTACATTCAGGCTAGTAGCCAATAGCTTTGATGTAGGAATTTGATCTGAGCATGCGTGGCACTTGGTCCGATGAAAATGCTCTACACATGATCGGATTAGGTCCGTCCGGCCCAGTTGGTCCGGAAATCTTTCCAACATGTTGGAAATTTGGATCGGACGGAGATTCAGACGGAATCAGTCCGATGCATACCACACACAGTCGGATTATCTGACGATGCGGTCCGATAAGACTCATTCCGACAGATTATCCGACCGTGTGTACAAGGGCTAAGCCTATTGATGATAAGTGAACCATATTCTTTCTAAATAAACCTGGTACAAAACCTTTCAATTCAGAGTGGCGAAATGATAATCCGCCAGACAAAATTAGAAATCTGTGAATTGTCCTGTTGAGACATCTCCTTATTCTGTCCAAGTAGAATAGGTTACCATAGGGTGACCACAAAAGACTCAGTATTATCTCAGAAAAGGCCAATACTGCGGATGGGAACATAAGCTTTATAGCAAACAGATCCCTCTTCATCTTGCACATTAATTCCCATCTTCCCATCTTGCCTAAATCATTTCCCCCAGCATGAATAACTAAAATATGGGGGGGAGGGCCATATGCTTGATAAATAATCTACTTGTTTTTTAAGGTCCCGCCATCTTGAACCCCTAACACCTGACCATAAAACTATGAATGATTTATTGTCCAGACCTAAATTGGTGGAGTAGGTCCTAGTTACGGCATGTTTGGCAGCCCAGAAAATGTAAGAGTGTCCTACTATCCAAACAACTGTTTTGTGGAAATCTGAAAAAGAAGATTCATAAGGTAAGCAAGTCAGGGCGGACATATAATTTATACCGGTTACTACCCCAACGACCTATCTTCATCAGTTTTTCTTCCAGGAAACCCAAAAAATCAGTTGTAGTGGCCGCCCCAATCCTAAATGAATGGGAAGAAAAACAAAAACCTGAGAGGTTTAGGCATTTCAAGCATGAGGCCAAGACAGTTGAAAATTGATACCTGGTCAAGGAAGACAGGTCTTGGTGAATAAAAAATGTACCATCAGAGCAAGCTCTGACTGACATATACCTAGAAACACTTAGAACCGGACAAATTGTTGGATTAGTAGAACTTGTCAAAGAAAACCAATGGCCACCCCCTGCCGGTCGGGACTTAGACCTACAAAGAAAGAGGTTAACGGACCTTTGATATAATACCACGTGAGAACTACGAAGAAAAGATAGGGACTTTCGACTTATGGCCATAAATTCCCCAATCCTGAGGGCTCCAAAAAAAGGCGACTGAGAAAGCAGCTCTGAAAAGAAGTAGCTCAAACTCTGAGGAACATACTGTCTGTAAAATTCTGAGAAGGTCCAACAACAACGCGACCGAAATAGGGCACCTATTATCTTGAGAAGGTTTTGACCTCCTGAAACCTTTAATGAATTGGCTAACCTGAAAGAAAGAAGTTAGAGATGGCAAACCTGCGAATTTCAGAAAAAATTATACGCCCGTTAAAATCCTGCTTACAGATGCCGGGCTGAGGTACGACTGGATTAGTGAGGATGTAAATGACAAGTAGACGTAAGAGGTCACGTTTAACTCATCCAGACCTAAACTTTGGCAAAAGGCACACCATCTGGACCATGAAAGCTTATAATCTGACCAGGTCTTTTTTGACACAGAGTTTCTGAGGTTGGAAAGTATCAGCTCCAATTTGAGCCCCAGAGGAAGTCTGGGCAAAGGGTTCCATTCTGATCTGCTGCTGGGGCCAATTCCCAAAACTTCTTGAACTGTGAATGAGATAAAGCATCAGCAATGTTATTACGTACATCTGATATGTGTTCAGCCTTTAACCAAATATTAAAATGCATGCAATGCAAGACAAGAAAGTGTAGCAGCTTAATAACAGGTTCAGATTTAGAGGATAATGTATTAACAGCAAAGAAAACACCTTTTTTATCTGTGTGAACCTTGATTCTTCGGTTCATGAAAGTATCTTTCCAAATTACCAGAGAAATAACTCCAGAAGGATGAGGTTCTGAAGAACGTCCCTCTGCAACCATTCCCTGTGCCATTCACTAGTGCACCAATGACCATTCATAAATGCTCCAAAGCCCGACAACCCAGCCACATCCATAAAGAATTCCAGCTGTTTGCTATCAATAAATTCTTGCTGCCAGACTGTGGAACCATTAAAGTTACACAGAAAGGCATCCCATATCTTCAGGTCTTCCTTAATACCCTTGGAGATACGAAATGGAAATATGGGTTCTTAAGACCACTGATGGCCAGGGAAAACCTGCGAGAAAATACTCTAGCCATAGGAATAATCCTGGCTGCGAACGCGAAGACCCAGTAATGATTGAGCCTCCTTAAGCAGAACCTTCCTCCTTGATAAAAAAGATGAGATCAGCGATCTCATTTTCTGCAGTTTGAGCAATGGCAATCTGAACTCCATAGCAACTGAATCAATGGTAATTCCGAGAAATTCAATAGAAGTAGAGGTGAGGACCATTTTCTCTTGCACAAGGGGGGATACCAAAGTATTGCCAAATATTGAAAAATAACTGTAGGGATTCTAAGCAAACTGGGGAACCATTTGAGCCAATAAATAAAAAAAAAATCATCCAGATAATGGAGAAAACCCCATGGGGTAAAATGACTGACAAAACCCAGTGCAAAAAGGTGGAAAATGCTTTGAAATAAAAGCAAGATAAAGAGAATCCCATGGGAAAACATTTATCAAAGTAAAATTGACCCATAAACTGGAAACCTAACGAGTTGAAACCTTGCAGGTGGACTGGAAGGCTGATTTAATATCAGCTTTAGCTAACAGAGAGCCTTGACCAAAATGCCTTAACATAACCAAAGCTTCATCGAAGGAAGAATAGCACACCGGAGCTTCAACATCAGAGACTTCATTGTTTAAAGATGAGTCTAAGGGATAAGAAAGGTGGTGAGAGGAGGCGCATGCATGGAGCCATCCAAGCTAGACAAGTCAGCTTAGAGCTCCGTACTGACCGGGACCCGGCAGCCTCTTTCACAGAGTCAAACTGGACTGAAAAGACACAGGATAGTATATAATCTATCCCCAGGGTAAGTGGGCATATTTTGGAACTATGTACAGCGGGCGAAAAGCTAAACTGAGGCAAGTAAAGTCACAGGACTCGCTGACTACAAACACTGTTAGAATGGCAGCAGCATCCTCTTACCACTCCTCACAGCCTGCCTCACAGAAACACTATGAGTTTCCCTCCTCAGCACAGCGCAGTGACCCTGATTTTACCTCAGGAATGACCCCTCTTATTCCACAAAACTCCACTATTGGCCCTGACCTACTGGCTCAATTTGAAAGGGTCTTACACAAGGCATTACAGAACACCTCAGGTGCCATTACAGACAAATTGACACGTGAAATTTGTGAAGTGGGCCGCCGCACTTCAATCCTAGAACAAAGGGTGGATGAATTTGACATCACTACCTCAGTTCACACAGAAGAATTGGAGTCTCTTAAAGAAAAGTACACTAATCTCCAAACCCGCCTTGAAGACGTTGAGAACAGAGCTAGAATATCTAACCTATGAATATGTGGTATCCCTGAGGAAATTGAAGATTTACAATTGACTGTAACAGCACTCTTCCAAGAACTTGTCCCATCAATAGCAATCGAACGTCTAGAAATGGAAAGAATACAAAGAGCCCTAACTTCACCCAAAGCAGACGGACCACCTAGAGATGTTATACTGAAAATGCATTATTTTCGTACCAAAGAGCAACTTATAGAGGCAGCAAGAAACAAAGACACCTTGATTTTTCAAGGGCACAGATATCAAATCTTCCAAGATTTGTCTCAAATTACACTTCTCAAGCGCAAGGAAATGAAACCACACCTGCAAGTTCTTCAATACCACCGCATATCATATCGATGGGGCTTTCCTTTTTCTCTTTGTTTGTCATACAAAGGTACTCTATACACATGCAAATCAACAGAAGATATTCTCAATGTAATTAAAGACCTCCGCCTGTCCACTCCAACTACAGATGGATCCAAACGTTGACTGTCATCTTTACCTCCCCCACAGCTCCAAGATCTTCAGGACCCTCAAGCAACTCAGGCTCCACTCAGTCCCCATAAAAGAGGAAGCTTTACTTCGTCACTTCCTGCTGAAGAAGATATTACAGACAGCTAAACTCTAAATGGGTGATACCTATTTATTCACTTTTTTTTTCTTACTACCGATACAGTACTCTCTCTCAACCATACCACATGTTATACCTTTGTAGTAATACAATGTAGTATTCAATGTTACCTGTTAAACCAATAGGATACTTCTCTAATACAAATTATTTTTAAATTGTTATATCTGTTATGATATTACTAGGATCGATTGCTTTCATTAGATCTACTCTCATGGATCTATCTTTAGCTGATCTCTAACCAGTTGACTAAGGGATATACCTTGCAGCTGCATCCTAGATGTCCTAATGTTTTAAATCATTATCAGCGTATAACACGCACTTTTTTCCCCCTAAAATCAGGGGGAAATTGGGGGTGCGTGTTATACGCCGATCCCCTGCTGTTTCTATCCCCTTCTGCCGCGTCTGTTTATTTTCGGCTATCTTAGGCCGTTCTTGGCTATCTTTGGCCGTCCTCGGCTATTTTCGGCCATTATCGGTGGCTTTCGGAAAGCCGAAAGCCGGCGAGAATGGCCGGCTGTAGCCGAAAATATCAGAGAATGGGCGAAAATAGCCAAGAACAGGCGATTGTGGGCGAAAATAACCGAAGGCCGCCGAGAACGGCAGAGAACTACTGAGCGCCGCCGAGATACACAGGACATCCACTCTGTATCTCGGCTGCGCCATTTTTAAACAGCAAACACACTAACGAGGCTGCAAATGACTGGCAAGGCTGCAATAGAAGGCAGCAAATGACTGACAAGGCTGCAAATGACTGGCAAGGCTGCAATAGAAGGCTGCAAATGACTGACAAGGCTGCAAATGACTGACAAGGCTGCAATGGAAGGCTGCAATGCAAGGCTGCAAATGACTGACAAGGCTGCAATGCAAGGCTGCAATTGACACTGACAAGGCTGCATTGATGGGCATTTAAATGTAAGTTTTTTTCCTTAAACTTCCCTCCTAAAAGTTTTTTTCTTTTAAATTCCCTCCTAAACTTGGCGTGCGTGTATATACGCCAATAAATACGGTAGTTTGCATACATCCTTAGAGGTTAGCTGTTAAATAGGTCTACTAGCTGACCTCTTTACATTTTCTCTTTCTCTTCTGAATAGTTAATTTACATAATTTGCAAAGGTTTATTTAGCCGAATTGTGTTTGGAATTATTTTAAACTAAAATATCCTATAGATATCAACAATTTTTTTTTCTTCTCAAGTTTAACTTACATCTTTTGACTCATAAGTTCAATGATATCTAATACAATATCAGCAGGCTGTCGTAGTCCCGGAGACAGTTCACTGCACCTCCTTTTTTTTCCCTCGAATGCCCAATATTGATTGGACGTTCTTTGGAACATCTATATCTATTGGTTGGTGATTTATCACCACCCCTTAGATATTAGCTCTTTGGAGCGCCCTTTTTTCTAACTTTTTTATTTTTTCCTCTTTTTTTGTCTCTCTTAAACACATTTTATACTAGTGTATATCAATACTGCACAACCCTTACTGAACTTCTCTTTCATATTTCTGTTCCATAGAGTAAATCTACATTCCCTAACACCTCTGCACCAGAGAAATAACCATCTTCAATAATGTCTTCACTGAATATATTAACGCTTAATGTACAAGGTCTCAACTCTCCTCCAACGTGCAGTAAAGCCTTTAAATTTTTCTCCTAACAATTGGCACATGTGGTGTGCCTACAAGAGACACATTTTATCCCACAGTCCACACCAAAATATTTCAGCCGTAAATACCCACAAGTTTATACAGCATCAGCCAATACTAAACAAAGTGGAGTTCTAATAGCATTCCACCGCACGACACCATTGACCCTCACCAAAGAGCTCAAAGACCCTGAAGGGAGATACCTAATCTTATCTGGATTGTTATTAGATAATGAAGTTACTATAGTCTCCTATTACGCTCCTAATAAAAATCCTCTACTATTCCTCTCTCACCTTTTTTCAGTAATTGATTTGCATAAACAAGGTACCCTTACTATTGAAGGAGACTCAAATCAAACAATATACCCATTCCTTGACAAATCCCCAACCCCTCATACTACACCTAAACTTTCCTATCAGAGACTACTGAATCAACACTAACTACTTGATACCTGGCAAGAACATAATCCTGCAAGAAGACAGTATACACATTACTTCATCCTCATAAACAATTTTCCCATATAGATCATCTTTTTGTTCCAGTGAGCATCTCCGCATTCATTCTGAACTCCAATATTATACCTTGTACTTGGTCAGACCATAACCCAGTCATAACAACTCTCTCCTCATTGGTTCCGAAACCCAATCATAAAACATGGTGCATAAATGACAGGTTCTTAGAAAATTCTACATTTAGATTAAACTTGGAGGAAGCCATAAAAGACTATCTTGCTCACAACAAGGCCTCTGATACGGATCCTTTAACTCAGTGGGAATCTCTCAAACCCTATGTTAGAGGGGTCTGTATTAGTCAAGCATCTCATATACGTAAGCAAAAACAACAACTTCATAAACGCCTAGAGGAAGCATTTTACAAAGCTTCTGAAACTTTTCAAGCTTCACATCTCCACATAATAAACTAAATTATGATAAATCACGCATAGAACTTGACCTTTTTTTTAACAGAATCAGCCGAGAAAACTTTACGCAAAACTAAACACACCTTTTACATGCAAGCTAACAAGCCAAATACATTTCTGGCTTTAGCACTACAAAAGACGAATTACACCCCGAAACCTATCCGCCTAAAAATTGCTAAAGATATCTATACTAGCAACCCACTGAAAATCCTTAACGAATTCAAGAAAAAACTAACAGAACTATACAAAGAAACTAAAATGTTAAACCAATCACACCTAAACAATCTCTTATCTACGATTCACCTTCCTTCACTCTCTCAAACTCAACAAGACTTATTAGAGAAACCTATTACTGAGATAGAAATACAAACTGCCATTAAATCACTTAAACTACGCAAATGCCCTGGTGTTGATGGTTTATCAGCCACTTACTACAAACGATTTACTTCACTATGGTCACCCCTCATGGTTGATGCCTTTAACCTTCTTCTTAATGATCACTCACTATTTCCATACGGAATCACTCACCGCCTCCATCTCCATGATCCCTAAGCCCAATATGAATGACACTTCTTGGCCTAATTACAGACCAATATCTATCCTTAACATTGATATCAAAATTTTAGCCAAGATTCTCTCTTCCAGACTCAATCCTATAATTGGTTCTTTGATACATAAGGATCAAACTGGATTTATTCCCTTAAGACAAGCAGATAATAATATATGCCGAGCCACAATTCTAGCTCATATAGCACGTTATCGCCATATTCCTACATGTTTCCTTTCATTAGACATATGAAAGGCATTTGACTCCCTATCATGGCCTTATCTACATTCTATTCTTAACCGATGGAGATTTGGTCCACATTTCCTCAGATGGATCACTACCTTATACCATAATCCAAAAGCACATATTGCATAGTCATGTTTTAAATCTGATTCTTTTAATATAGAAAAAGGAACTAGGCAAGGTTGCCCCCTTTCCCCTCTTCTTTTTGCTTTAGCAATAGAACCCCTAGCCGAACTTATCAGAACTAACCCAAACATTAAAGGTTTACAACTTGGCAGCTACCATCCTAAATTATGCAGTTTGCGGACAATGTCCTAAAATTTTTAACACCCCCTATAATATCAGCACCAACTCTTCTTGATATCCTCTCACAATTTTTAGCCTCTCAGTTAATCTACACAAATCAAAAGCCCTAAATATTTCACTACTTCCTGATCTTCACACCCAATTAATTATTTCCTTAGCATTTGCATGGTCACCAATTTCTATATCCTACTTGGGAGTCAACTTTACTTCTAACTCAATGGATCTATATGCTACAAACTACCCGCCAATGCTATCACAACTCTCTAAACTCCTCTCCAACTGATCAAATTTACCTCTGTTGTGGATGGGTAGGATTGCAGCGATAAAAATGTCTATCCTTCCAAAAATTTTATATCTATTCAGGATTCTTCCTATCGCTATCCCATCACATTTCTTATGTATCTTACAATGGAAAACTTTACAATACATTTGGGGCAATGCCAAACCTCGATTACCTAAACCTATCCTGTATTCCCTCAGAATCCGAGGAGGTCTGGGTGTACCAGACTTTACCAAATACTATTATGCAGCACAACTGTCACAATTAACTAAATACCATGCTACATCTGAAATTCCACTATGGGTGGCATTGGAATCGGTTGACTGTGATCCCCTTTCTACAGCAAATCTTTTATGGCTTTCTCTATCACAACATCAGAAGCTTACTAATCCAATTACCAAACACAGCCTTTCAATCTGGGATAGACTGAAAACTCGATTTGGCCTCCAATCTTCACACAATCCTCTCCTCTGGTTCTTACATAATCCATCATTCTACCCGGCCTGGTCTTCCCTAACATCTTTCCTAGCTTGGTCAAAAGTGGGATTAACAAGGGCATATCATTTCTTTAAAACCTGGGTTATCACAACCTTTCCAACGCTCTGTGAAACATGTAATATCCCGCCCTCAGAAATGTTTAGGTACCTACAAATCAAAAATTTCCTGTCTACTAATACACCTTCAAACTCGACGTTTCCTAATCTCACCGAATTTGAAAAAGCTTGAAACAATGATCTTCATAGAAGAGGACTCATCTCAGATATATATACTCAACTATACTCAACTACTCTCACACAACTCTTCATCCCCACTGACACACACCAAAAAATGGGAAACATACCTTCAATTACAACCAGAACAAATAAACTGGTCCCAAATATGGCATAATACCAAATCAGCATCACCTAATATTGTCGCTCTCGAAACTAATTACAAAGTTCTCACTAGATGGTACCTAGTCCCTGCCAGAATCTCCACGTTTTCTCCACAATACCTGTCCCAATGCTTTCGAGGATGTTCAGCATTGGGAATACACATGCACATATGGTGGGAATGTAAAATAGTTGAATCCTTTTGGTTGGAGAGGTTTAATATACTTTCCACTATGTTTAATATACCTTTTCTTCCTGATCCAGCCACAGCACTCCTAAATGATAAACCAAATATTTTATCGCACTGCCAGTTTAAACTTATGCTCTTCATAACCACAGCAGCCAAACAGACCATAGCGAAAGCATGGAAATCTGACTCACTCTGTATTTTGTCATTTAAGAACAGAATAACTCAGTTCATGATCCACGCAAAGACCGAAGCAATCTTGACAATTTATCGAAGTATGAAGCCTTATGGAGACCACGGTTTGAGCATTTCCTACCTGCAGGATTCGATAATTCATTATTTCTTCTTTGAAGACATTATATGGACAACCTATAATGCTACTATAAACTATACCCATTACTATTAATTAGTGGTTCTCTCTGGAAATTCCCCCATGTCCCACCCCCTTATCTCCTTACCCCCAACACTGTGCAGTTACTACCCCCTTCACTTACTACTTGACTTTCTTGAAGTGTGAATAACTAAAAATAGTTGGAAAGACTTATTTAATCTCCAGATGAAGCCAGGCCATATTGCAGGAACTTGGCCCTGGAACTATGTTCTGATTCTCCCCCAACTATCTTACTTCCTTTTCTCTATTATACTTACTTTCCTGCACCTTACTTTTCCCCACCCGTCTTAATAAACGTATTCTATCCTCATATCTCCTATACTTTACCTTTAATTTGTATAATTCTTGTTTTCTGTATTCACTTTATATGATATAAACATTTAAGATATATTGTGTGTTACTTTTCATAACATAATCGTCTATGTGATACATTACAATTGCCTGTTACCTTATATATACAAGAATGTTATTATCTTTCTTTGTAAATCTGAACTATATTTAACTCAAAACAATAAAATATTTTAAAAGAAGAAAGGTGGCGAATCATATGAAAACAATCACTTTCCTTTTTAGGAACTATACCCAGTGGTGAAATCCAAAAATCCTGAAATGGAGGAACAGAAAAGGGGTCTGCAATCTTGCCATTTGCCAGTTCCTTGGATATCTTCTCCCGAACCACCGAAGTATATGTATAGGCAGATTTCAAATTTTTAACTATAGTGCAACCCACCCCTTTAAAAGTCGGGACCAAAAAAACGTCCTTGAATCCATCAATTAGTAGCACCGCCATCCTGCGATCAGGATAGCATTCTAACCATGGGAGCATTCTTGCCAGATTCACTGGAGTCAGTCGATTTCCCATGAGCGTCCCTGAGAAATGGCTGAAAAGAGGATACGGTAGATTTACGAAAACACCTAATAGCCGCATGGCTCTCATTACAGTAGGAGCACTCGTGCTTGTACCTGCAATTTGTGAGGTATTTGCATTGCTCCTCATTAAAGGCAAAGCAAAAACCCTTACAGAATGCATTTTGAGGATTAGCTGCTAATCTAGGAGTGAACTGAGGTTTCGGTGGTAACATAAGATTCAGCCACAGACCCATGTCATTTGAACCTCAGTGTAATGAGGGGTGTACTGCTAGCTTTTGGCAGAAATTCTCATCATATGTGTACCATGCAGAACTGCCAAAATGGCAAAAGGCTTCTGCAATTATATCCAAATGCTGGAATAAGCCTGAACATTAACCAAGGAAGTGTTTGCCCATGACTGCTGCATAAACGCAGAAAGCCTGTAACCAATTCTGGAAGGTTTTTGGTATAGCCCTTCTCCTATCTTCTTCGGACCTGTCCCATGCCTGCTTGTCTGTTTTAGACAAAAATTCCTTTGAAGCAGGTAACAAAGATAATATCAAGGAATTCGCCCCTCCAAATCTTATCCTTTACTGCCTTAGGCAAATGAAAGCCTAAAGGAGATAAAAAGCATGGAAGGTGCTCTTTAAAAGAAGATTCTCCGACCATTAAAGCCGAGGTTCTGAGAGGCAATATAGGGTTAACCAGCAGTGGAGGGTTAATAACTTTAGAACGGGATAGAATTTCCTTGTCTTCATCCTGTAAAGTGGGTTCATCCAAACGGAACCAACATCATTCACATAATCTGAGAATTGCATATTATCCATAGCACCATAAGAATGTGCCCCTGAATTTATTATATCCATGTCATTATACATCGTATTACCAGCACCAGTGACCTGTGCCCTCTGACCAATTTTTGCAGCAGCACCACTCCGCTGCATTTGCTCTGCACTAATAACTTGTTTTCCTGAAATTTCACCAGTCTTTATTCTTTTTGTTTTTAAAACATTCCCTGCACCAGAGACCTGTGCTCCTTGTGTTTTCATAATATTATCAGTACCAATAACATGTGCCCCTTTGAATTGTTGTAACACATTAGATAAAGAATCAACCAAACATGAGAAATCAGAAATATGAGACACCATACACTTGTCACCATCAGTAACATCTGGTAACTGCTCCCTCACCTCTACAGCTGAAGACTGAGTAGCGCTGCTCTGCCTCAGACGAGGTGCACTCTGTATTACTGCATCATCTGCTCTCTCCCCACTTGACAGATGAGGAGAAGCAGCTGTTCTCTGACGCTTCTTCTTTCTTTCTGGCTGCTATCTTGTTCCGCCTCCGGCTGGGGCCGTCACTTTCACCGCTTCAGGGGTAGTGAATGAAGGTGGAGCCAAGCCGCTTTCTTCCCCAAGGCACCGCATCAGCCACTCCTCTCTGCCTTTTCTATTAGGCGGCATAAAAGAGACTCACGGCTGCTCGGGGAACTGCACTTTATGCCGCAGGCGCTCCATGCTGCGGTCTGGTTCAAAACGGTCTGTGAGGACACCGCTCCAGGCCATTTTATTGGCTCCCTCTGCATGGGCTACTTCAACCGCCAAATTTGACCAATCAGCTGTTCTGCTTTATGCGCCAATCCCATGGCTGTTGCTGCCCAGGGATACTGCCATGACCAATGGCAACCTGTAAAAATAAACAAGAGCAGGAGACTGTGGATACCACTTTGAGCTATCCCATGATGGTCCAGCATAATGCTATGACCTTTCATTGGTGCTCTACATTTGCACACTTGACAGTTAATTATGAAACCACTCCCATTAGACCCACTAAGAACAGAGGCACAGAGAAACACAGAGGCATTTTTTCAGAATAACAAAAGGTAGGAATCTGCAGCAAAGTTTGTTATAATTCCTTGCAATGTACATAGATCACCCAGAGGGCAATGTTTGTTTCTTGACAAAAGTGGAGTTACGCTTTAAACTTTATACTTCCCATTAACACTTTGAGCTGGCTTCAGCCTCTGTCTGGCTGCACATAGGAGCCTTCTTTTCTGCCAGGCCTGACTTTATACTGGGCCTCTGTTGATGTTTTAAAAACTAAAGTTTTTCCGGGAGCAGTGATTTTAATGATGCTTAAATTGAAAATAAAAGTGATATATTCCTTTAAATATCGTACCTGGGGGTGTCTATAGTATGCCTGTAAAGTGGCACGTGTTTCCCATGCTCAGAACAGTCCCTGCTCGAAATTACATTTTTAAAGGAATAAAAGTCATTTAAAACTGCTTGCGGCTTTAATGTCTGGTCTCGGCAATATGGATGAAAATCAGTGAGACAAATGGCATGGGTACCCCCCCCCCCCCCCCAGTACATTACCAGGCCCTTTGGGTTTTGTATGGAAATTAAGGTGAACCCCGCACCCAAATTAAAAAAAGGAAAGGCGTTGGGCCCCCAGGCCCTATATACTCTGAACAGCATTATACAGGCGGTGCAAACAAAACAGGGACTGTAGGTTTGTTGTTAAGTAGAATCTGTTTGTAATTTTGAACTGGCACATTTTTAAAGTGTAGCTCCAGTCAAAAAATCTATTTTTTGCTGTCTGTGCACCACTTCAGAAGATTTCATCTCACTTTCTGTCCCAATGACAACAGTTTTTTGAAAATGTTGTGTTTTTAGTGAAACAAGGATTGTCGAAAAAGCATCAGTGGAGAGGAGACACGTTTTTCCCATATCAACTCTTAGGCCGCGTACACACGGGCGGACTGTTCGCCCAACTTTGTTTGTCAAACAGTTTCGGCAAACAGTCCGCTCAAAATTTGCATGAGCGGACTTGCCCACACACGAGCGGACTGTTTCAGCGAACTGTTTGACAAACAGTTCGCTCAACTTTTGAAATGAACGGACTCGCCCACGTAAGGCGGAGGCAAATCCGCCCATTTCGAGCGCGTGTACAGGTAGGCGGGGCCCGCGAAGGAGACGTCGCGGGCTCCGCCGCCTGGAATGGGCTTAAAGGGGAACCCCAACGCCGAAAAAAATCGGCGTGGGGGTTCCCCCAAAGTCCACAACAGACCCTTGTCCGAGCACGCTACCCGGCCGGCCAGGAAAGGGGGGCGAGCGAGCGCGCCCCCCCTCCTGAGCCGTACCAGGCCGCGTGCCCTCAACATGGGGGGTGCCTTGGGGAAGGGGGGGGCGCGCGGCCCCCCCACCCCAAAGCACCTTGTCCCCATGTTGATGAGGACAAGGGCCTCTTCCCGACAACCCTGGCCGTTGGTTGTCGGGGTCTGCGGGCGGGGGGCTTATCGGAATCCGGGAGCCCCCTTTAAGAAGGGGGCCCCCGGATACCGGCCCCCCACCCTATGTGAATGAGTATGGGGTACAATGTACCCCTACCCATTCACCTGTGAAATAAAGTACAAAAAAAAACACAACACAGAGAAAAAATATTTTATTGCACAGCTCCGGGGGTCTTCCGTCTTCGGGGGTCTTCTCGCCGGACTCCTCCGCTATCTTCGTGTAGCTCTTTTACTAGCGGAGGAGCCCGGCTTTCTTCCTCCCCGCCGCCGGCCTCTTCTCCCGACTTCGGGGGTCTTGTCCCCCTCTTCGGTTCTTCTGCCGGGCCACCGCGCCTTCTTGTAGCTCTTTTACAGGCGGTGGCCCGGTCTTCTGTCGCCGCCGTCACCGCCGCCGCCTTCCGTTCTTCTGTCGCCGCCTTCCGTTCTTGTTCTTCTTCTTCTTCTCCAGGAGATATTGACACGTCGCTCTCTCAGGCCGGAATGCCAGAGCCGCGCTGTTCGGTCACTTATATAGTGACAATGGGGCGGTGTCACATGGTATATGTCACATGGGTTGGTCACATGGGTTGATGTCACATGGGGACTATGACATCGTAAGGGGCGGGGTCACCATGTGACCAACCCATGTGACATATACCATGTGACACCGCCCCATTGTCACTATATAAGTGACCGCACAGCGCGGCTCTGGCATTCCGGCCGGAGAGAGCGACGTGTCAACATCTCCTGGAGAAGAAGAAGAAGAACAAGAAGAAGAACAAGAACGGAAGGCGGCGACAGAAGAACGGAAGGCGGCGGCGGTGACGGCGGCGACAGAAGACCGGGCCACCGCCTGTAAAAGAGCTACAAGAAGGCGCGGTGGCCCGGCAGAAGAACCGAAGAGGGGGACAAGACCCCCGAAGTCGGGAGAAGAGGCCGGCGGCGGGGAGGAAGAAAGCCGGGCTCCTCCGCTAGTAAAAGAGCTACACGAAGATAGCGGAGGAGTCCGGCGAGAAGACCCCCGAAGACGGAAGACCCCCGGAGCTGTGCAATAAAATATTTTTTCTCTGTGTTGTGTTTTTTTTTGTACTTTATTTCACAGGTGAATGGGTAGGGGTACATTGTACCCCATACTCATTCACATAGGGTGGGGGGCCGGTATCCGGGGGCCCCCTTCTTAAAGGGGGCTCCCGGATTCCGATAAGCCCCCCGCCCGCAGACCCCGACAACCAACGGCCAGGGTTGTCGGGAAGAGGCCCTTGTCCTCATCAACATGGGGACAAGGTGCTTTGGGGTGGGGGGGCCGCGCGCCCCCCCTTCCCCAAGGCACCCCCCATGTTGAGGGCACGCGGCCTGGTACGGCTCAGGAGGGGGGGCGCGCTCGCTCGCCCCCCTTTCCTGGCCGGCCGGGTAGCGTGCTCGGACAAGGGTCTGTTGTGGACTTTGGGGGAACCCCCACGCCGATTTTTTTCGGCGTTGGGGTTCCCCTTTAAGCCCATTCCAGGCGGCGGAGCCCGCGACGTCTCCGTCGCAGGCCCCGCCTACCTCGAAATGAGCAGACTTCCCTCCGAGCGGGAACAGTTTGCTCATTTCGAAAGTAGCCTACACACGGGCGGACTGTCCGCTCAAACACAGTTTCAGCGGACAGTTTTTCGGAATTTCCGAAAGACTTTGTCCGTCAAACTGTCCGCTGAAACTGTCCGCTGAAAGCCCACACACGAGCGGACTGTCCGCCCAAACACTGTTCAGCGGACAAGGTTGGGCGAACAGTCCGCCCGTGTGTACGCGGCCTTACAGGAGAGAATTTCCCTTCCTAGGGGTAGATTTCATCTCACTTCCTGTTGTGTCCTTCTGTTTGCAAGTAGGAGACATTTGTAAGTTGGATGTTTGAAAGTAGGGGCCTGCCCTATATGCTCTGCAGAAATTTGGGCCTAAGGTGTTGGTGCTGCCGCAACACTGTAAGCCCTCACAGTTACTCTTGGTGGGCACTGGAACGCCCCCCTGCTGTGAACTATTATATCAAGAATTGTAATTACATGCCATTGTTGGACAGTGGCAGAAAAATTGGGCCTTTGGTGGTGGTGGCGGGGGTGGTGGTGGTGGTGCTGGTGCCACAACACTGTAAGTCCTCACAGTTACTCTTGGTGGGCGCAAGAATGGGCTCTGCTGTGAAATATTAGATCAAGAATTGTAATTACATGTCCTTGTTGAACAGGGGCAGAAAAATTGGGCCTTAGGCACTGGTGCCACAACACTGCAACACCTCACAGAAACTCTAGTTGGAGCGCAGGAATGAGCCCTGCTGCAAAGTATTGCATAAAAATTTTTAATTGCATGCCCCTGTTAAACAGGGGCTGAAAAATTCGGCCTTAGGCACTGGGGCTGTTGCCACGACACTGCACCCCCTCAGAGATACCCTAGTTGGAGCAGCCCTGCTGCAAAGTATTGCATCAAAAATTGTAATTACAGGCCCCTGTTAAACAGGGGCTGAAAAATTGGGCCTTAGCCACTGGTGGCAGCGCCCAAAACCAAAAATGTTCTTACAATCTATCAGCATGGTCATTGAGGAGGAAGAGGATAGTCACTCAGCATAACAGGATAGTTACTCAGCATCAGCATAGGCAGTCTTAAAAGGGATCCGACATTTCAAAAAAAATTATTCAGTTACATCAGCATCAGGTGCTTGGTAGCTGATGGTGATCCAAGACTGATTTATTTTTATGACGGTCAATCAACCGAGTCGGTGGACGGGTGCACCCTGTGATCGGTTTCAAAGCCTCCAGCAGCACTGAATGTACGTTTGTAAAGAACGCTGGATGCAGGACAGGCCAGTAGCTCAAGTGCATACTGTGCAAGCTGTGGCCGGCAGTGATCCATCCTCAAGACCCAGTAACCCAGAGGATTTTTGGTGGGAAAGGTGTCCAAGTCTGATCTTGCCTCTAGGTATTCCTGCACCATGTAAATCAGACGCTGGCGATGGTTGCTGGAACCGATCATACCTTGGGGCTGCGAACTAATAAATTGTCTGAACGCATCGGTCAGACGGCCATCTTCTCCACCACTCCTTCTGTGACTGACCGAAGCCTCAGCAACACGTTGTCCAGGACCAGGAGTTTGTAACCTCCCAGTCTCTGCACAGACCTTTCTGCAAGGCCTCCTGGAGATGTCTCATCCTCTGCTCCCTCTACGATGGCAAGATAAGGTCGGCAACCTTACCCTTGTACCGTGGATCAAGGAGAGTGGCCAGCCAGTAATGGTCCCTCTCCTTGATCCGAAGAATACGAGGATCCTTCCGCAGGCTTTGCAGGATCAGGGAGGCCATGCAGCGTAGGTTAGCTGAGGCATTCGGTCCGGAGTCCTCTGGGTCACTAAGGACAACATGATCCGCAGCTACCTCCTCCCAGCCACGTACAAGTCCACGGGTTTCTTGGGACTGTAAATCATCCCTACAAGACTGCTGCTGCTGCTGCTGCTGATGCTGAGTGCCAGCCTCCACCTCCATGCCGACACAATCATCCTCCTCCTCCTCCTCCTCGTCCTCTTCCTGTGTGATGGGTGGCACAGCAGGAACACTGTCTGGATAAAGGGGGCCTTGAGAGGCAAGGAAGTCCTCCTCTTCCTGCCTCTGTTCTGCCTCAAGTGCCCTGTCCATTATTCCACGCAGCGTGTGCTCCAACAGGTGGACAAGAGGTAGAGTGCCACTGATGCATGCACTGTAACTGCTCACCATCCTTGTGGCCTCCTCAAACAGTGACAGGACAGTGCATGAATCCCTGATCATGCCCCACTGGCGTGGTGAGAAAAAACCAAGCTCCCCTGACCCTGTCCTGGTGCTGTAGTCGCACAGGTACTCATTGATGGCCCTCTGCTGCATGTGCAGCTGCTGCAGCATGGCCAACGTTGAGTTCGACCTGGTGGGCATGTCACATATAAGGTGGTTCTTAGGCAGGTTCAACTCCTTTTGCAGCTCAGCCAGCCAAGCACAGGCATTAAATGATCAGTGGAAATGCACACAGACTTTCCTGGCCTGCTTCAGGACATCCTGTAAGCCTGGGTACCTGCCCAAGAACCGCTGCACAACCAGGTTAAGGACGTGAGCCACACAGGGCACATGGGTCAGTTGTCCCTGTCGGAGGGCGGAGAGGAGGTTGGTGCCATTGTCACAAACCACCATTCCTGGCTTAAGGTGGCAAGGCATCAACCACGTCTCGGCCTGCCCCTGCAGAGCTGACAAAATATCTGCCCCAGTGTGGCTCCTGTCCCCCAAAAAAACCAACGCAAGCACGGCATGGCATCATTTTGCCTGCGTACTTGCGTAGCCCCTTGAGCACCACTGGTTCTGAGGACATTGCACTGGAAGAGGCCATGGAGGAAGAAAAAGAGGAAGGGGTGGAGGAGAGAGGTGTTTCACAACCAGTAGTAGCATTTTGGAGGCGTGGTGTTGGAACAACCTCCAACACTACTGCACCTTGTCCTGCATCCTTCCCAGCTGCCAGAACAGTGACTCAATGGGCCGTGGAAGACAGGTAACGTCCCTGTCCATGCCTGCTGGACCATGAGTCAGCAGTAATATGCACCTTACCGCTGACCGCTCCCGGTCCAGCGAGGCAAGGACATTGCCTTCCACATGCTGGTAGAGAGCCGGAATTGCCTTCCGTGAGAAAAAAGCGGCGTTTGGGGACCTGCCACTGAGGAACCGCACATTGTACAAACTCACGGAAGGGGGCTGAGTCTACCAACTGAAAAGGCAGCAGTTGAAGTGCTAGCAATTTAGCCAAGCTAGCATTCAACCGCTGGACATGTGGATGGCTGGGAGTGAACTTCTTTTGACGGTCCAGCAGCTGGGGCAGGGAAATTTGCCTGATATAATCGGAAGTGGGTGTACTGCTAGCAGAGTGCCCGGAAGAACTTGGCTGTGACACACCTAATTCTACACCTTCATTCCTCTCAGAGTAGGTTTCAGAGACGACTGAAGGTCTAGTGGGGTTGGAGATCCCAGCTGATGAGGAGCAAGGAGAGGTCCGCTTTGTTCTTTGGTGTGGGTCTTTGAGGTACGCTTGCCAACGAGCTGCATGGCAGGTCAACATATGTCTGGTCAAGCATGTGGTGCCCAAGCAGCTGATGTTTTGGCCACGCGAGATACGCTTGAGACATATGTTGCAAATATCAGCGGTGCAATCTGATGCACTCGTCTCAAAAAAGGCCCACACCAAAGAACTTTTAGAATAACGCGCAGAGGCAGCACCCTGCACAGGCGGAACTCTGCGATGTGATTCAGTCGGTGTGCTGCCCCTAAGCTGGCCCCAGGAGGGCATCCTGCATCATTGGACATGTGCCTCCTCCTCCTCTCTCCTACCAGGCACCCACGGGGAGTCAGTGCCCTCATCATCCCCTCCCTCTTCATCGCTGGAGCAAACCTGGCAGTATGCTGCAGCTTGTGGAACATGACTGCCAGATTTCTGTCCTTCTTGAGCATCCCCTCTCTCTGCGCTCACGCTACTGCCTTCCTCTAGCTGAGTATCATCATCAGATCCTACAAAACACTGGGCATCCTCCTGGAGCATGTACCCAACACTGTGCTCAAAGAGACATTAAGAAAATAATTTTTGAGAGAGAAGGAATCAGAACAGCAGAGATACCACGTCCCAGTAATTATGAAAAGAAAAATAAAGGGCCAAGAAAGGGGCTGGGGAATCACCAACCCCTGGGACTTTTAGGGTATCGAATCACAAAATTAACAGAGAATTAGATAAAATAATATCATTTTATTTGTGTTATACAAAAAAGTAATATAACTTATACATTCATAAAAACAATTTTGCCCATTGATGCGTAGACAGGTGTTTCAAGATTGACCAAGATTTCTTTTGTCCATACAGGAAAAAAGGAAAAAGCTGCGATTATTCAACATGTTTCGCCCAGATAGGGCTTCTTCAGGAAAATTATTTAAGCAGCCAGAGAATTAGCACTAAAATAATAAGGATAGATCATGAATGTTAAGATAAATCAATACATATAGATAAAGAGAACATTTTAAGAATGCAAATATTAAATTAGTCTGAAAGAGAAAATAAAATGAAATAGATAGAATAATGTGATATAATGTTCAAACATTTGATAAATACATATATTGAATCCAGTGATAACTATTGAATAAATACAATATGCATAGTGTCTCACCAAAGTCACCAAAAACTCCCTGTATCAGTAATAAATTCTCATAGTGTCATTGGAAGATCGATTGGGTTAGAACATGAAGTCTATACTGGCTCATAGCCAAGACCAAAAATCAAGAGAGATATGTCGCCAATTGGGTCTGTAGAGAGGGATAAATAATGGATGGTAAGTAATGGGAATATGTAGCCCAAAATAATGAGAGGGCCAATGTAAAAGAATAAAAAAGGATAATTCTATGGAACCCACAGTAATAATTACCTGAGTAATTTCATTGAATCAATAAGGCTAACACAGAATTCTGAGAATATTCAATAGTGTGTCAGGATAATCCATGGGCTGGAGTATTTTTTATTGTTAAGGAAAAATACGAGTTGGTACTGAAAAAGACAGAAAAAATGATAGAAAACATGAATAAAAAAAAAAAAGCCAAAACGGAGACCCCCAGCAGGATCTGCCATATAGAGATCCCCAGCAAGGTCTGACTTGGACAGTTAGAGCGGTGGCAGCTGTTATAAAGTAGCCTACCTTTTCATTACAAAGGGTTCCAGAGAGAGACGTCCTATCCCATCAATTGTCAAGAGGCAACTGATTAGGATGGGAGACTTTAAACCTCTCCAGCTCGGCGGCGTCTGACGTCACCGCCGAGCTGCGGGCGGAGAGAAGGGAAGGGCTGCCCAGGTTTCTCCTCGGAGTCAAATTAATTTGTGCGCATGCGCGAGACCGCGTCACCGCGTTGCGCATAGCGCACATTACGTGAGGACGCCATAGCGGCCATTTTGGAAAGTCCCACACCATAGTCTATGGATAGCAGGACTATATTTGACAGTAAGTGAAAGTAACGTACAATGCGTGAGTCAAATGGAACATATACCGACGCAGGTCATATTGCGCATGACATGAATTCAGTGAAGACGCCGTGGTGGCCATTTTAGAAAGTCCCAAACGATGATCTATGACTGGCAGGACTTATTTGATAGTAAACGAAGATGATACACAGGAAGTGGGTCACATGAAAACGCCATCGGGGTCACACTAAGGATTCCCAACACTGTGCTCATGTCTGACAACACCTTCTGCAAAACGGCAAACAGGCCATGTAGAAAAGTGTCCGCAATCTGAGCTTCAACATCACTACATGAGTCACTATAAAAGCCGAGGTACCCATGGAAGCCATATACCCAAAAGTTAGGGGACACACGGGTAAAAGTTAATTGATTAACAGAGCCAGCAAAACACTGGTGTCCCCCGGGGCGCCCGTACAGATCCCATTTCAATTACAGGTGACATATCTACTCATTAAGAAAAAATTGAAATATTTTTATAAAAAAGATTTTAAGAGATTGAGAATAAGATTACAAAATTTAAATATTAAATGCCAATATTAAGTATAATTATTGGAGTTATGGCGAGTTAGGAGAGATTTACAAATAGCAACAAGAAAGGAAAAAAAAAGGGGGAAGGGTATGTCCTCAGAGAAAAGGTTTGAAACTAAAAGCTTCATTTAGGCCAGGTGTATCGGTGGCCTTGAGGTCAAAGATCCAGCGAGCCTCACGCTGTTAGACCCCTTTCACACCAGGGCGTTTTGCAGGCGCTATAGCGTTAGAAATAGCGCCTGCAAAATGCCCTAAAGAAGCTGCACCATTGTGTGTAGTGTGAAAGCCCCGAGGGCTTTCACACTACAGCGGTGCGCTGGCAGGACGTCAGAAAAAAGTCCTGCCAGCAGCTTCTTTGGAGTGGTGAAGGAGCGGTGTGTTTACCGCTCCTCCACCACTGCTGCCCATTGAAATCAATGGGGCAGCGCTGTAATGCCGCCGGCAAAACGCCGCTATTGCGGCATATTGCCGGCGGTTTTAACCCTTTCGCGGCCGCTAGCGGGGGTTAAAAGCACCGCAAATCCGGCGGTAAACCGCCGCTAAAAATAGCGGCGTTTTACCGCCGACGCAAGGTGCGGTGTGGTGTGAAAGGGGTTTAAAAGAATTTGATTATAATTGCCTCCTCTGTCTCCAGGTGTGACGTATTCTAACGCAAAAAAGTGCATTTTGCTATCGTCAAAATTATGAAATAATCCCATGTGGCGACTAATTGGAGTTTCAATTTTCTTTCCCCACACCAGGGAAACATGGTCCCTGATGCGGTGAAAGAAAGGCCTCTTGGTTTTTCCCACATAGTAGGCGCCACATTCACAGGTCATAATGTATACAATTCCCACTGATGTACAGGTGACTGAAAATTTTGGTTTATAAAGTCGTTTGTTTGGCAATAAAATTGAGTCCGAAGCAAGGATATACCTACAAAAATTGCATTTATGACATGGCCTAGATCCGCGTAGTGATTTACAAGTTGTAGAAATTGGGGGAATATAGTGGCTCTTAACCAAAGTATCTTTAATTGACCGAGATTTACTAAAGGTTATTTCTGGATAATCCTTTAGAAATTTGGAAATTTTTGAATCACCTACCAAAAGATGCCAATATTTACTCAAGATGTTTCGTATATCTGAGAATGTTGGGCGCAATAACGAGTAATCAGTCTAAAGCCGCGTACACACAGGCGGACTGTATGGCCAACTTAGTCCGTCAGACAATCCGACGGACAGTCCGTCCTACTTTCGATTGAACGGACTTGACCACACACGGATGCACAAACAGTCCATCGAAAGCTTGCGCGATGACGTGTACAGCACGTACGACGGGACTAGAAATAGGAAGTCCAATACACAGCAATGCAACCTTTCGCAGTGTAAATCCTTTCTGAGCATGCGCCATACTTAGTCCGTCGAACTAGCCTACTGACGAGCGGATTGTCCGCTGAAACCAAAGTATGACGGACAGTATTTCGGAAATTCCGAAATACTTAGTCCGCCAGACTGCACGCTGAAAAAGTCCGCTGAAGCCCACACACGAGCGGACGATGTTGTAAACGTGTTTGTAATTTCTTGGCCTCATATTCTAAATCGGTTTCACTGCTACAATTTCGCTTAAGACGGAGATATTGGCCATACAGAATGCTAGCCACCAGTGGCTCTGGGTGCGAGCTAGAGGCATGCAAAACAGTGTTGGCTGCTGATGGTTTCCTAAAAAGGGTAGATCCGATCTCGCCCTTATTATTTGCATAAATTTGAATGTCTAGAAAAGTTATACTCGACCTACTTTTTTCCATTGTGAATTTTAGATTGTATGTATTGATTTTAAGCAGTTCCATAAATGTGGACAGCTCCGCCTCCGTCCCCGTCCAGATGAGAAAGATGTCATCTATATATCTCCGCCAGACAGGGATGAGGCAGAGGTATTTGGCCAAATCTTCACGATGAAAAATGTGACGCTCCCACCCCCCCAGGTACAGGTTAGTATACGAGGGGGCACATTTGGTCCCCATAGCCACACCCTGAACCTGGAGGTAGTGGGAGCGCCCAAAAATAAAGATGTTATTGTTCAAAATGAAAGAGAGTAGTCTCAAAATGAATTGATTGTAGTTAGTTTGTGCTTCACCAGTCTCGGAAAGGAAGCCCTCCACAACTCCCAACCCCAAATCGTGGGGTATGGAGTTGTAGAGGGCCTCCACATCGAGAGTGACGAGCCAAGAGTTTTCAGGAATGCACATTCCGTCCAGTACTTTTAATAGATCCCTGGTATCCTGCAAATAAGAGGTGAGGCTCTCTACAAAAGGACGAAGAAAGTCATCTACAAGAGCACTGGCTGGTTCAGTGAGGCAGCCATTGCTGGAAACTATAGGGTGACCAGGGGGGTTTTGTGCATGTTTGTGAATTTTCGGTAAGGCATATAGGGTGGGTGTTTTGGGGTCTACTACATTTAAATATTCCCATGTTTTTTTACTTATAAGTCCCTGATGATATGTTGATCCAATCAACTTCCTATATTGGGTAATGGTGTAATTCACGTGGCTTTCTGGAATTTTTTTGTACCATTCTTTGTTTTGAAGTATCCTATTGACCATCAGTTCGTAATGGGCCGTGTCCATTACAACCAGATTGCCCCATTTGTCCGAGGGTTTGATGATTATACTGGATTCATTTTGTAAGGCAGCCAAAGCTGCCTTTTGTTGGGTAGATAGATTAGATTTTTTTGGGATCAACCACTCTGTTTCACAAATCTCATTAGTCACCTGCTGAGTAAAGGCCCATATATTGGGATTGCCTTGTAAGGCTGGAAACAGTTGATTTTGGCCTGTATTCTTTCGGGATGGAAATGGGAGGGGGGGATGGAAATAGGTTGATGGAAACCAGACACATCGCGAGACAGACGATCGGTCTCCTCCAAGTCTGTCTCATCGATATGTCCCTCCACCCACAATTCCATCAACTCCTCCATAGCCTTGATGTCTTTAAGGCTTAGCCCTGACGTAGGTGGGGGCAAAACCGGTTGTTGTGGAGATTGATTCGGTAATCGGGACTGATCATATAGGACATGAAGAGTAAGTTTGCGAGCAAAAAGATTAAGGTCTTTGACCAATTCAAATTTGTCAATGGTCTGAGTGGGACAAAATGTCAACCCAAGTTGCAAAACCGAGATTTGAGCATTCGTTAATGAAATTGAAGATAAATTGATTATTTCAAATTGGTTTTGAGTTGTTTCTGAATGGTGCCCATCGAATCCTTCTTGGATCGTGTACAGGTTGTGTGAAAATTGGAGCTGTACGAAAACCCGACTCAGCGGTGGCCGCGGCCCGGCCCAAGTTCCCTTCGGGCGGAGTTGCAGGCAGCGCCGAGTCAGGTGTGCCACCATGTGAGAGAGTGTCCGTTTGAACATGTGTTTTGGCATTGCCAGTCGATTTTGCATGTGCAGCTCGGGTGTGCAATTATGAGTGAGCTTTTGCTTACCACTCAGTTCTTTCCCAGTGCCGTTTGTGAGATACGTGTTGCCGAAAAGTGCCTGATTGATCCGTGGCCTGTGAAGAGGAAACAGAAACAGATGAATGAGAGGATGTATCCGAGTCCGAGAATTCGGATGCTCCAACTTTTGGATTGAAGGGTCTTTTAGAGAAAGTGTTTTTCTTCAATTTGGTACGGGGTGTCCAATTATAGGCTTGGTGATTATCATAAGCCAATTTGTCCCTCATAAATTTATTTTCCTTCGTTTTCAAAAGGTCAGTAACATATTGTTATAAGTTAGTTTTTAATACACCTTCGCGGTCAGCGAAAAGTGCCTCAGCAGTGATGGACTGATTATCATCATATAATTTTTTGATTTCTGCATCCACTATCTCCAATTCATTGGTATAGTGGGTGCAGAGTAATTGCATCATAATTACTGAACAGTGTTGCAAATTCGCTTCCCATTGTGTTTTAAAATCTAATTCCAATTTATGAATGGTAGGAAAAATTTGAATTCTTAAACCCCAAGGGATTATACGGTCATCTATATATTTAGAAAAATATTGTTTGTTCCAATAAAGACGAGATTTATTTTCAAGCATTCGTTGAAGTCATTGAAAGAACCGATCTATCGATAGACCGCCATTTGTGAAATTTTGAGATTGTTGGAAAGAGTCCATCAAACCAGCGAATGCACTACCACAGTATTTTGCCATATCGAGGAGGAGCCCATATGCAAGGGCTAAAAAACAGACTAGATCGTCTCTTCTGCATGGTAAAAAATCCCCTCAACTAAATGAAGGAGTTAGACTTATTACTCGTTATTGCGCCCAACATTCTCAGATACGAAACATCTTGAGTAAATATTGGCATCTTTTGGTAGGTGATCCAAAAATTTCTAAATCTCTAAAGGATTATCCAGAAATAACCTTTAGGAAATCTCGGTCAATTAAAGATACTTTGGTTAAGAGCCACTACATTCCCCCAATTTCTACAACTTGTAAATCACTACACGGATCTAGGCCATGTCATAAATGCAATTTTTGTAGGTATATCCTTGCTTCGGACTCAATTTTATTGCCAAACGACTTTATAAACCGAAATTTTCAGTCACTTGTACATTAGTAGGAATTGTATACATTATGACCTGTGAATGTGGCGCCTACTATGTGGGCAAAACCAAGAGGCCTTTCTTTCACCGCATCAAGGACCATGTTTCCCTGGTGCGGGGAAAGAAAATGTAAACTCCAATTAGTCGCCACATGGGATTATTTCATAATTTTGACGATAGCAAAATGCACTTTTTTGCGTTAGAATATGTCACACCTGGAGACAGAGGAGGCAATTATAATCAAATTCTTTTACAGCGTGAGGCTCGCTGGATCTTTGACCGATACACCTGACCTAAATGAAGCTTTTAGTTTCAAACCTTTTCTCTGAGGACGTACCCTTCCCCCCTTTTTTTTTTCCTTTCTTGTTGCTATTTGTAAATCTCTCCTAACTCGCCATAACTCCAGTAATTATACTTAATATTGGCATTTAATATTTAAATTTTGTAATCTTATTCTCAATCTCTTAAAATCTTTTTTATAAAAATATTTCAATTTTTTCTTAATGAGTAGATATGTCGCCTGTAATTGAAATGGGACCTGTACGGGCGCCCCGGGGGACACCAGTGTTTTGCTGGCTCTGTTAATCAATCAGAGCTTTTACCCGTGTGTCCCCTAACTTTTGGGTATATGGCTCCCATGGGTACCTCGACTTTTATAGTGACTCATGTAGTGATGTTGAAGCTCGGATTGCGGACACTTTTCTACATGGCCTGTTTGCCGTTTTGCAGAAGGTGTTGTCAGACATGAGCACAGTGTTGGGAATCCTTAGTGTGACCCCGATGGCGTTTTCATGTGACCCACTTCCTGTGTATCATCTTCGTTTACTATCAAATAAGTCCTGCCAGTCATAGATCATCGTTTGGGACTTTCCAAAATGGCCGCTATGGCGTCCTCACGTAATGTGCGCCATGCGCAACGCGGTGACGCGGTCTCGCGCATGCGCACAAATTAATTTGACTCCGAGGAGAAACCTGGGCAGCCCTTCCCTTCTCTCCGCCCGCAGCTCGGCGGTGACGTCAGACGCCGCCGAGCTGGAGAGGTTTAAAGTCTCCCATCCTAATCAGTTGCCTCTTGGCAATTGATGGGATAGGACGTCTCTCTCTGGAACCCTTTGTAATGAAAAGGTAGGCTACTTTATAACAGCTGCCACCGCTCTAACTGTCCAAGTCAGACCTTGCTGGGGATCTCTATATGGCAGATCCTGCTGGGGGTCTCCGTTTTGGCTTTTTTATTTTTTATTCATGTTTTCTATCATTTTTTCTGTCTTTTTCAGTACCAACTCGTATTTTTCCTTAACAATAAAAAATACTCCAGCCCATGGATTATCCTGACACACTATTGAATATTCTCAGAATTCTGTGTTAGCCTTATTGATTCAATGAAATTACTCAGGTAATTATTACTGTGGGTTCCATAGAATTATCCTTTTTTATTCTTTTACATTGGCCCTCTCATTATTTTGGGCTACATATTCCCATTACTTACCATCCATTATTTATCCCTCTCTACAGACCCAATTGGCGACATATCTCTCTTGATTTTTGGTCTTGGCTATGAGCCAGTATAGACTTCATGTTCTAACCCAATCGATCTTCCAATGACACTATGAGAATTTATTACTGATACAGGGAGTTTTTGGTGACTTTGGTGAGACACTATGCATATTGTATTTATTCTATAGTTATCACTGGATTCAATATATGTATTTATCAAATGTTTGAACATTATATCACATTATTCTATCTATTTCATTTTATTTTCTCTTTCAGACTAATTTAATATTCGCATTCTTAAAATGTTCTCTTTATCTATATGTATTGATTTATCTTAACATTCATGATATAGCCTTATTAGTTTAGTGCTAATTCTCTGGCTGCTTAAATAATTTTCCTGAAGAAGCCCTATCTGGGCGAAACATGTTGAATAATCGCAGCTTTTTCCTTTTTTCCTGTATGGACAAAATAAATCTTGGTCAATCTTGAAACGCCTGTCTACGCATCAATGGGCAAAATTGTTTTTATGAATGTATAAGTTATATTACTTTTTTGTATAACACAAATAAAATGATATTATTTTATCTAATTCTCTGTTAATTTTGTGATTCGATACCCTAAAAGTCCCAGGGGTTGGTGATTCCCCAGCCCCTTTCCTGGCCCTTTATTTTACTGTGCTCAAAGAGTTCAGGGGACTCCTCAGGAGGACCTGGTGGGTCTAGGGAAGGAGTCACTGATGATGACATTGAGACGAGGGAAGACGATGAGTTGGCAGCTGCTTTGCTAGTACCCTGAGCCTGGGTGAGAGAGGGTGAGGAGGATGAAGAGGGCTTGGTCATCCACTCTACCAAGTCTTCGGCATGATGCGGCTCAACACGTCCAGCTGCCGAAAAGAAGGACAAGCGTGTCCCATGGCCACGTGTTGATGATGACGATGCACCGCGTCCACGACCAGCACTGTTGTCTCTAGACACAGAGCCTGCTTGCCCTCTTTTATCGGCTCGCGCCTGTCTGCCTCTCCTTGTTGGCCTTCCAGACATGGTAATGGCCTGAAGGGAGATGGGAAAACCAGCAATTGGGTAGTGTATATTGTGCTGGAGGCACACAGCACCCACTAACTCCTGCAGATGCCTTTATTATAGAACAGAAATTAAAGGGTAGATACTGGTGTGTACTGTGCTGTGCTGGAGGCACACAACACCAACTAACTCCTGCAGATGGAAGATGGCTCAATTAGAGAAGAGCTATATAGGTGGATATAATGGTGTATAGTGCGCTCAGGGCACGCAGACAACACCCACAATCTCCTACAGCTGACTGAAAGCTCTATTACAGAAGAGCAATATAGCTAGCTATATAGGTGGATATAATGGTGTATAGTGCGCTCAGGGCACGCAGACAACACCTACAATCTCCTACAACTGACTGCAAGCTCTATTACAGAAGAGCAATATAGCTAGCTATATAGGTGGATATAATGGTGTATAGTGCGGTCAGGGCACGCAGACAACACGCACAATCTCCTACAACTGACTGCAAGCTCTATTACAGAAGAGCAATATAGCTAGCTATATAGGTGGATATAATGGTGTATACTGCGCTCAGGGCACGCAGACAACACCCACAAACTCCTGCAGATTGCTAAAAGCTCAATTACAGAAGAGCAAGAACGCTAAATCGGCCAATAACGAACGGTGTATACTGTGTTGAAGGTACACAGAGAACACCCACTAACTCCTACAGACGCCAACACACTACACAAGGCCTCCGTGCTGGCAGTGTGAAGCAGAGTGACCGCTTCACACTGCCTGCACAGAGAGAGTGACCGCTTCACACTGCCTGCACAGAGATTGACCACTTCACACTGCCTGCACAGAGAGAGTGACCACTTCCCACTGCCTGCACAGAGAGAGTGACCGCTTCACACTGCCTGCACAGAGAGTGACTGCTTCACACTGCCTGCACAGAGAGAGTGACCGGCAGTGTGAAGCAGTCACTCTCTCTGTGCAGGCAGTGTCAAGCAGTGTCTCTTTTTGGGGCAATGTGGAGCAGTCTCCCTCCCTCTCTGTATGGGGAATGTGGTGTAGATGGATGGTGAGCTGATTCGGGGGTTCAATGGGCCACTTGACTGGACTTGCCCCTCAGGCCTAAGGCTGCCAGCCCTCCCCTGGATGGAGTAGTGCATTGTGGGCCATGAGTGCCACACAAATTTGGCACGAACGGCCCATAACGTTCGGTATTCGCCGAACGTGCGAATGGCCGATGTTCGAGTCGAACGTATGTTTCGAGTCGAACATCAAGCTCATCCCTAGTCTCAAGTAACACCTGATTGCAAGAGGTACTGACTGCTCCACACTGCAAGGACCCATGCGCTGGTTGATGCCAGTACTGCGGCCCAAAGATGACATACTACTATCAACAGGGAAAAGCTCCGCTGGCAATTCCAGACTGCCAGGAGACACCTGCTGGTGGACCACAGTACTGCACGCCAAATATCAGGGAGTGACACCAGCGAATGGAACCTTCCCTGACAATACCATTGTTGTTTGTGGTTTTGGGTTGGTTGTGCACTGTTATATTCACTTACTTGTCACCTATGTAAATAAACACCATTATTATTAACTTACATGTGTTTCTGGTTTCCTTTGTGCAGTCCACAGTCTGATCTACTAATTCCCTGACATTATACCAAGGCCACCCCTGACCAGACGTGGCTGCATTGAGGAACCATCCTGATTTGTTAGTTCTGCTAATATGGATTTCAATTAAATTATGTATTATTCTCTGCTGACAGAAGAGGATGGTGAATATTGTCACCAGATTTTAAAAGGGTGGATTAGTTGTAAGGTGTTCGTCTTCTAGATTCCCCTGGATAGCCTAGGCTGGAGTGGCTCAATGGAGGTCCCAAACGCCGGCGGTTAATCAAATACACATACACTCATGGGTACGTGGTGAAGATTACAAGGTTTAATGGGAGAGTGGACCTTCTTTTATATGGTATTTACAAAGCCCTGCCCAGTGAGTTTCACATACATCAACAATTTAACTCATGACATTAGCTCTTTCCTGAAATGTAAGTTAAAGGTTATCTCCTGACAGTTATCTTCAACATCTACTGACTGACCATATTCTTGCGTAACCAGTCCTTATCTTAGCTTTGTGCCTTTCAACAATGTTCAGAGAAGAAAACACAGGCAGATATTTTCCTGAGATATCAATATCTTACATAGACCCTCTGGAGAAACATACAGCTATCTGTCATTTAGTCACGTTAGCTATATAGTTTGTCACGTAAGCCAGTATGCTTGTATGTCTTTAATTCTGAACCTATTGAAATGCAAGCCTAAGCATATTGGTACTAGATTTTTGACTTAGTATATCTTTTGGTAATTTCAATAAGTATTCCCTTATAATCCTCCCTTTGATCATTCTGTGATTTACATAATGATCATTCCTTTTCTAATTTAATAGCACAGGCTTCATACTCCGAACCCTTGTGCTCTTGGTTTTTATACCATACCGTTGGATCCTTAACAATGGAAGTGAGTTTCAGATCCTTCGGAGCGGCCGTGTTTCCCTTTTTACATAAACATTTAATTATCTTATAACAGGCATATAAAAATAGAATGAAGAGAATCACAGTGACAATTGTCATGGCAGCATTTCGGAGCCAAGATATTAATCCCCCAAAACTAAAACTGCTCAAGAAGGGATCCCAGTTTTTTCCTATGTTCCGTGCCTCTTTCTGTAGTTTATTTACCTCTTCCCTGTGTTGGGCAATAACGTCATAATAGTCTGGGACTTCGATGCTGGTATTATGAATCCAGGTACAGCACTCATAATCCTCAGTAGTCTCACAGAGGCCAGTAAGGGCTGCACTCATACTTTCTATAGCCAACTCATGTAGTTCTAGTTGCTTCCTAATTGCCCTAGTTTCTAGATTTAGTTTGGTTATGTCATCAGAATTTTCCTCCAGAATCTCATCAATTATGCCAGTGTAATTATTTAATCTTTTCATTAGGTCAATTCCCCATCCTGTCCAGGAAGGGAACCATGCCCAGGCCATATCTTTTTCTAAAAACAATTCTCGTTTATTACGGTGTCTAAGGGGATATCTAGGATGCATGCTAGCTTCAAGGAGGTGACTGGATTTTTGAGCATAGCTATATTTGAATTTTAGTAATAACATCTTGTCAGTCAGTCCCTTAGGTGACTCATTAACGGGTATAATACTTCTAATATGTCTTTGGCCGGGGGTATTATTCATCTTAGGTGGTCCACATATCCCTTTTAATAGACCTAAGTCTTCTGGATGATATATACAGTTGGCTATAAACCATGTGGGCAGGAATACAAGTAGTACCAGATTACCCCAGAGGCATACAGCCTTCCCTGACACTGAAGGTAAAAACATTTCTACAAGTTCTTATGCTTGTCCTTCTTCTTCGCTATCATGTAGGGTTTCAAGGGTTAATTGTCCAATGCCTTCCTGAATCTCTTGCAGTTCCGGTAGCTGTTCGGGTGGGTCGGGTTCTTCTTCAATAGGTGGGGGGTCGGGGGTTGTGGGAAGCGGTGGGCACTTTTTCAGCCTGCTGGCGTGGATCCAGGTGTTTCCTTGGTCAGTCAGGACCGCAGTTCTGGACACCTTTTCAACCTTCCAAGGTCCAGAGTAGATTGGTCCGATCCTCTTTTTGTGGGCCAGTTGCTTGACTAGCACTTGATCTCCTGGGATGAAGGGGTGTGTTGGCTCTGTGGAAATAGGAGAAAAGGTGACAGAAACTTGTTCGTTCATTTCATGAAGCATACTTACCAGGTTTTTCACGTACATTTCCTGTTGGGAATAAATGTCAATATCAGTGTCTTGGTCTAATGGGGGTAGTTCTATGTTTGCGGGGACTCCCATCAAAATTTCAAAAGGTGAAAGTTTCGTTCTAGCGTGGGGTGCCGTCCTAATCTGGAATAGCACAGAAGGGAGGTGATCAAGCCATCCCTTCATTGTGCCCCCTGTGGCCTTTTTCAATTTATCCTTTATATTTCTATTCATTCTTTCCACTACCCCTGCACTTTGAGGGTGATAGGGGATGTGTAGTTTCCATTGCAGCCCTAACAATTTAGCCACAGCCTGGGTAACGGAAGAGCTGAATGCAGGTCCCCTATCTGACCAAATAGATGTTGGTATGCCAAACCTACAAATCCAGTTATTCAGCAAGCATTTTGCTGCTATATTGGCTGTCTCACCTGCACAGGGAGTGGCTTCAACCCAGCCTGAAAATTTATCTACGACAACGCACAGGAATTTTAGGCTCCCCTTTTGTTTTGGCATGTGTGTGAAGTCTACTTGTAAATCTGTAAGGGGACCTATTGGTGGGGGTAGATGACCATGTAGGCCATGCCGTTTGCCCTGCACATTGTTTTGAGCACAGGTAAGGCAACTTGTGGTCAGGAGTTTGACTTGTTTATTCAAGGCGTTTGTGCAGAAAGATTTGGTGTACATAGTGGCTAAAGGGACGGCACCTATGTGTCCTGGACCATGAAGGTAGGAGAGAATTAGAATACTGCTTGCCTCAGGTATTCCCAATATCTTCCCCTCTTTTGACCACAGACCCTCTGGGTCTTTGGTCAAGCCAGCCTTCACCCAATACAAGACATCTTCCTCAGTGGCTAATGATTGCATTTGTGCCACTACAGATTTAAAGTTAGGACAGGTGAAATGATCCTTAAAGTACATGGACGTGGGGGTGGGCTCCTGGGTGGAGGACTGGGCTGCCTTTTTCGCTTCTCGGTCAGCTAAAGCATTTCCCTTGGAAAGTTTGCTATTATCTGAAGAATGTGCTTTTACTTTAATTATTGCCACCTCTTTTGGGAGCAAAATAGCCCGAAGAAGTGCCTGAATCTGGGTAGCATTGGAAATAGGTTTATTATCTGCTGTTTTAAAACCTCTTTTAGCCCATATTACTCCGAAGTCATGCACCACCCCAAATGCATATCTACTGTCTGTGTAAATGTTCACCTTCTTATCTGTAAATAAAATGCAGGCCCTGGTGAGGGCTTCTAGTTCAGCCACCTGAGCCGAAGAGGGGGGCAGTGGTTTGGCTTCTAATACCTTGTTCGGCAACTGGACTATTGCATATCCTGTTTGGAAGGTGGAATCAGAGGGACGGGAGCAACTACCGTCCACAAAAACATCGTCTGCATTGGTAATCGGTACGTCGTGAGGTCTGGTCTTGGTGATGTGATAGACTCCACTTGTGTTATACAGTCATGAAACTGGTCTGGGTCTTGTGGTAGGCGTAACATGGAGTGCAAGAGACGGACGGCAGGGTTGTTGGCGGGAACATATTTGAGAGACAGACTGTCTGTGTTCATGAGGGAAATCTCATATCCACTGAGTCTTTGTGAGGTCATGTGTTGGGTGTTCATGTTCTGTATGAGGTGGGTGACAGAATGTGTGGTGTAAAGCGTCATCGGGTGTCCCAAGACCATCTTGTTGGCATCTTGTATGGCCATAGCACAAGCGGCTAAATTCTGAAGGCATGATGGCATGCCTTGAACCTGAAGGGGGAGTTTTTTAGATAGGTAGGAGACAGGGCGGTAGCCTGTTCCATGCTGTTGTGTCAAAACCGCGGCAAAAGAGGTCCCCGAGACTACACAGTATAGTTGAAAAGCTTTACCATAGTCTACCAACCCCAGGGCGGGTGCACATGACAAACTGTCCAATAGGGCCTGGAAGGCTTTAAGCCGTTCCTCTGTCCAATCAACCTGCCTAGGTGCTGTTGAGGCGGTGGCCTCTCTTAGTATGCCATCATAATGAGAACAGTCAGGGATCCACTGGCGGCAATATACCACAGCGCCCAAGAATGAGAGCAGGGCTGCCTTGTCTTTTGGGGGGCTCAGAGCTTGTAGGGCTGCGGCGCGTTTGGGGGAGACCATCCTTGTTCCCCCCTTCAGTATGCACCCCAAGTATTCCACTTGTGGCATACACCACTGTATCTTCTTTCTGGATGCTAAATGCCCGATGTGGGCTAGATGGTTCAACAGAGATGTGGAATCGACCGCACAATCTTCAGCAGTGCGACTGCACAAGAGCAAGTCGTCCACATACTGTATTAGCACCGACCCTCGCTCAGGCGTCCAAGACTTGACAGTCTCATTGAGTACCATAGAGAAGGCAGCAGGACTATCAACATACCCCTGAGGCAGGCGTGTCCAGGTTAACTGACCCGTCAACTGGCCCTCCGTCCAGGAGAAGGCAAACATAGGCTGGGCCTCTTCCGCAATGGGAATGCTAAAGAAGGCATTTGCTAAATCAATCACTGTGTAGCATAGAGAATGTGCCGGTATACATGAGAAGATAAAAGTGATGTCTGAGACTAGGGGTGGAAGTGGAATCACTTGTTTGTTAACTGCCCTTAGGTCTTGTACAAGTCTCCACTCCCCACTGGCCTTTTTTACGGGGTAAATGGGCGTGTTCCAGGGACTGATGATTGGTCTCAGGATACCTTTTGATATGTAATCATTAATTTGAGGGGAGATGCCTTTGACTTTCTCTGGGGGTAGGGGATACTGTTTTTGATATTGTATCCCCGCATCTGATCGCATTTGGGGTGCATATGGTGTGCAATTAATAAAGCCCACACTACCTTTGTTTTCTGCCCAAATTGTGTGATGGTCAAGGGAGGAAGGTATCATTAGAAAGAAACTCCTGTGTGCATGTCTTTTTGGGCTGTGTAAGTCACAAAGAGGGGAACTCGCAGTGAGGGAGCCGTCTTTGTCAAACTTAATGGTAATGTTCAACTGGGACAGTAAATCTCTGCCCATTAGGGATACTGGACAGGAAGTCAGGACAGCGAAACTCTGCATACATAGCTCTAGTCCATCCGGGGTAGAGACTGGTAAAGGCGGGGTGACAGAATGAGTAACCGATGTCCCATTTATTCCAATAGAGTGTCCCTCAGTACACAGTGGTGTGTCATACCTCTCATCATTTAATGAGCTAAAAGTGGCACCTGAATCAAGCAGGAAACACACTATGTGGTTGTCTACGCGTAATATAACTTGTGGTAGACTCTTCCATGATAGGTTGTGGCACACCAGACTGAGGGAAGGGACATACTCTAGGCATCCCTATTGGGGGTGTGTTTGTCGGGTAGACGGCCACTGCATAGGGATTCGAGGGGGAGGTCTGTTAGAGGTTGGGGTGTAGGGTGGCTGTGCGAGCGCATGGTTTTGAGATGGTGTTTGGGGAGGTTGCGGGTATTGGGGGTACCTTGTAGTGTGAGGGGGGGGGGCGATTAGCAGTGTTGTACCCCCTTCCCCTGCCCCTTGGATAGCTCACCCTCTGTCTATATGGGCACTGTGATTTCCAATGTCCCTGTTCCCCACAATTAAAACATCCTTGGTCAGGTGGGTAGGGCTGCATGATCATGAGGTGCGGTGGTGAGGATGAGGTTTCAGGTGTGACTAGGGTTTGTGTTTGTGTCAAGGAGGGGAAAATTCCCCCTTTTTGTTCAAAGACCCCTGAAGTCTCTCTGGACCTGGCGTCCTTCATAAATTCATCTGGTGCTTGCTCCGCCCATTTGGGGTTTGTGAATTTGAGCAATTGCGTCACTTTGGGATCGCCTCCCGACATGATGGTAGTGGTAAATAATTGTGGTGTGGCCCCATCTACAGCTTTCCATAGGGAGTATACTCTGGTACAGTAATCATAGAATTTCTCTTTAGGTCCCTGCTTGGCTAGGATCAGTTCTTGGAGTGCAGATGGTCCTTTGTATAATTTGGACCAATGACCTCCCATGCCTTTCCAAAAGGATATCCAATCCTTATCGGTCTGGATATGGGTTGTCCATAGGTCGTCTACAGGGGCTACTTCTGGGCTGTCTGGGTCTACAATGCTAAGAATACCTTTTATGTCATCCTTGTCAAGCCCTGTGCCTGCACTATATTTTGCCAGAAAGGTACCTGCATCTCGTGGATACTTCTTAGGATTGGGACATAGTTCTTTTATTTTGGAGAGTGTACCCAAAGGTAATGGTATATGCACTTCGGTGTCCCCTATGGTCATCAAAGGTGCTTTGAATGAAGCCCCTACTGCTTCTTTCTCAGTTTCCTCTTCTATGGATGATGTCCCTTTTTTACTAATTGGACCTGACTCCTCAGTTTTGGGAATAGGTGTCTCTTTTGTATGGCTTCTTGTAGTGGTGGGGGGCAGCGCTATAATCCTATCCTGCGCTTCTTTTAACATTTCCTCCTTCTTCCCTAATTGCCTTTTTATCTTTTCTAGTTCCTTTTTTAAGTCCTCCATCCTTTGTTCCTCTCTCTCTTTTCCCTCCTGGAATTCCTTCACCCTTTCTTCCAAGTCTTTCTGATACCTTTCTAACTCTATTTTCCTATCCACTTGTACCTTTTCTGCCTCATTGAGGACTACCGTATATACTCGAGTATAGGCCGACCCGAATATAAGCCGAGGCCCCCAATTTACCCCCAAAAAACTGGAAAACTTATTGACTCGTGTATAAGCCGAGGGTGAGACATGGCTGTCCATCCCTGTGTGTCCGTCCATCCCTGTGTGTGTGTCCGTCCATCCATCCCTGTGTGTGTGTCCATCCATCCATCCATCCATCCCTGTGTGTGTGTCCGTCCATCCATCCCTGTGTGTGTATCCATCCATCCATCCATCCCTGTGTGTGTGTGTGTGTGTGTGTGTGTGTATTCATCCATCCATCCCTGTGTGTGTGTGTGTGTGTGTATCCATCCATCCATCCATCCCTGTGTGTGTGTGTGTGTGTGTGTGTGTGTGTGTGTGTATCCATCCATCCGTGTGTGTGTGTGTGTGTGTGTGTGTGTGTGTGTGTCCGTGCAGCCTTGTGTGTGTGTCCAGCCTACCTGTGTCCCAAGCCTCCGTCCCGAGCCGCCGTCGTCCCGAGCCTCCTCTGTCCCGTGCCTCCTCTGTCCCGTGCCTCCTCCGTCCCGTGCCTCCTCCGTCCCGTGCCTCCTCCGTCCCGTGTCGTGCCGATGGATCGCCGCTCCAGGATCGCCGCTCTTCTCGGCGGCCATTCTACAATTCAAAAGCCGCGCCTCCGTCCTCCGCCTGTGATAGGCGGAACACTCAATTTCCCAGCAGCCTGTGTTCCGCCTATCACGGACATCCTCTCATACTCGTCCGTAGTATGAGAATGAACGGATGTCCGTGATAGGCGGAACACTGACTGCTGGGAAATTCAGTGTTCCGCCTATCACAGGCGGAGGCGGAGAAGGAGGCGCGGCTTTTGAATTTTAATGTCCGCCGTCTGTCTGCTCGATACGCTGATCGAGCAGTCAGACAGCGGTGACTCGAGTATAAGCCGAGGGGGCACTTTCAGCCTCAAAAAAGAGGCTGAAAATCTCGGCTTATACTCGAGTATATACGGTATTTCTTTTTGTTTTAGGTCTTCCATAAGTGTTTCTAACTCAGTTCTCCTTTTCCCTATTCTCTCTTCTTCCTCCGTTTTCTTCTCTTCAAACTCTTTTATCTTTGCCTCTAATTCCTGCTTTTCGGGACTACCCACCTCTTCTTGTCCTGTAACTTCTTCCTGTCTCCCCTCTTCCTCTCTGCCCCTACTTACTTGTTCCCATTGGGCCACTTGTTGTGGTGTTGCTGTGGTGTGTGCTATGGCGGCTAGGACTACAGGATCCAGTGAAGGATATAGTTGAAGGTATGAACCTGGCGTCCCATCCTCGTTTTTTACCATAACATAAGGTGGGGGTGGACATTGAGGCGGGGGAGGGGGAGGTGAAGGGGGTGCAAGGGCTTCAGCCATAGCACTGGGTCCTATATTTGGAGTAAGCTTTGTAGTTTTATTTATATGCTTCTTTTTATATTTGTGTAGACATTTATCCCATGCATGGTAACAATCTTTTATATATTGAATATTTTCCCACTTCCCTGGAGGGTACGAATTTTTGTGGATTTGGCATATTTTACTTACTTCCTGCCAGTCTTCCTCAGTACAAGGACCATATGGCCCTGGGTCATGTATCCCCAATTGCTGACACCTTTCTCGGACTTGTGTCCAAAATGGTTCTACCTGGGGGCCAGGGATCATATTACTGACAAATTCATAGGGTGATGGGGTGGCCATGGCTTGGGTTGCTGCAGAATTCCCCATCTAGTAGTCTGGGCAGTGTGTGTCTAGTGACAGGACACAGGTGATAACACCCGGTTTGTTCAACAATCTGGTCTCTGGTCTGGGAGTAGGATCCCTGATCTTTTTTGGGGCAGATGGACTTATATAAAACTATGAAGATTTACCCTTAATATACGATGAAGGGTAAATCTTTCCTGGTGGCGGGATATACCCCTCTTACACCAAGTCTGCAAGAGAAGCCTGTAGGTCTAATGGTCAAAAGAATCTACCTTTCATAAATGCTAAGAAAAAAATAAACCTAGCGTGCAGTGTGAACAGGCGGGTGCTACCTCACTACAATCTGGTTCTTAATACTCTGTATTCATTTAACAACATTTGGGTTTATTCAAACAGATATCCACTCTATATAATTATATCTTATACAACGTTAATACTCTATATACTTACGCTTGCACCTAAAGAGAAACAGACATATTTTTATGGTTTAAGATTTCAGCTTTAAAACATTACATGTACATTTATCAAGTAATCACATCATGATGCAATTCATTATTTATAGTGCACTTTTAAAAGTTCTCAAAGTGGGCGTCCATTTAGCCAATCCTTATGTCACGGGCGTATATGATACCTCCCGTGTTAGAATATAATCATAAATCTCTCTCTTAGTTTATAGTCGGACCAACCTAGTCAGACTCCTCAATACCTGCGAACCCTTTTCACCCCCCAAGGGACCAGCCTAGTCCGTTGCGAAGGCACAGTTTATATATATATATATATATATATATATACAATTAAATTTCTTATAATGGTTGTTTGGACAGGTCAAGCATAAACGCCAATTACCATAAAAAGAGGTAAAAGGTGTAAATATGACTTACCTGTGCAAACCCCACTTTCTGGTACCAAAACTGTAAGGTGTTCGTCTTCTAGATTCCCCTGGATAGCCTAGGCTGGAGTGGCTCAATGGAGGTCCCAAACGCCGGCGGTTAATCAAATACACATACACTCATGGGTACGTGGTGAAGATTACAAGGTTTAATGGGAGAGTGGACCTTCTTTTATATGGTATTTACAAAGCCCTGCCCAGTGAGTTTCACATACATCAACAATTTAACTCATGACATTAGCTCTTTCCTGAAATGTAAGTTAAAGGTTATCTCCTGACAGTTATCTTCAACATCTACTGACTGACCATATTCTTGCGTAACCAGTCCTTATCTTAGCTTTGTGCCTTTCAACAATGTTCAGAGAAGAAAACACAGGCAGATATTTTCCTGAGATATCAATATCTTACATAGACCCTCTGGAGAAACATACAGCTATCTGTCATTTAGTCACGTTATCTATATAGTTTGTCACGTAAGCCAGTATGCTTGTATGTCTTTAATTCTGAACCTATTGAAATGCAAGCCTAAGCATATTGGTACTAGATTTTTGACTTAGTATATCTTTTGGTAATTTCAATAAGTATTCCCTTATATTAGTGACCAGCTGATGGAAACTATTCGATCAGCTCATTCCCTAGTAAATCAGGGTGACATGTCATTTGGGGATGTTCAGCCCTTAATTCAGTTATGCGCAAAGACAGCCTGTCATGTTTTCCTGAAGGAAGTGACGATTTTTCTCCCCCCTTCAATTATGGCCAAGTTGAATCTCTTGTATGGTTATTAGAGGATGATCCAGCCTTTTTTATGGAACGTTATTCTTCCAGTTCACAGCAGTTGTTGTCTGATTGCATCCATTCTGTGCAATCCCTCGTTAGTCAGGCTGTGTATGAATCAGCAATTGTTAAGCCTGTGCTACAGGCATGGTCAGATCTCCTGCATTTAGCTAAGCCACAACATTCCAGCCCTGCCATTTATCACCTGCCTTCCCAAGAATATATCTCCCTGTCGCCTATGGCAACCTCAGCTACAGCCCAGTTTACTCAGGTTCCTACTAAATACTACCCCGTCTCCAAGTGTAGCACCTATCCTGCCTTCAATCCACCTGCCTCTTCTCCACCTGTAACAATCCCACAAAACCCTCCTCCAGCCACTGTTACTTGGCCTTTCTTTTGCCCAGCTACATTCTTTACCTACAGCCCTGAACCTACGTACAAAGCTGCAGTGACTAAGCCAAAAAAGAAACAAAAGTTCTTTCCGACCCACACCATCCTTCCAGTAACCCAACCTGCCTCCACACCGACCAACCCAGTGCCTGCTACCCGGTCTGACGTCCCACTGCCAGCTACCCATTCTGACGTCCCAGTGCCTGCTACCCAGTCTGACGTCCCAGTGCCTGCTACCCAGTCTGACGTCCCAGTGCCTGCTACCCAGTCTGATGCCCCAGCGCCTACTATCCAGTTTGATGTGCCAGCCTTCCAGTTTGATGTCCCCGCTTCCCAGTCTGATGTGCCAGTCTTCTATTATGATGTGCCAGCCTTCCAGTTTGATGTGCCAGCTTCCCAGTCTGATGTGCTTGTCTTCCAGTCTGATGTGCCAGCTTCCCAGTGTGATGTGCCAGTCTTCCAGTCTGATATTCCAGTCTTCCCAGTCTGATGTGCCAGCCTTCCAGTCTGATGTGCCAGCTTCCCAGTCCAATGTGCCAGTTTTCCAGTCTGATGTTTTGATATTGGTGTTCCAGTCTGAAGTCCCAGTGTCTCAGCCTGAGGTTTTGGTGCCCGTGTCTCAGCCTGAAGTTTCGGTGCCCATTACCCAGTCTGCTGAACCGGTGCCCATTACCCAGACTGCTGAACTGGTGCCCATTATCCAGTCTGTGAAACTGGTTCCCGTTACCCAGTCTGCTGAACCGGTGCCTGCTACCCAGTCTGCTAAACTAGAGTCTGTCACACGGCCTGTTAAGCCAATGCCTATTATTCAGCTTGCCGGACCAGTGCCCGGTAAAATAGAAACCAGGAGCAATATGGGGAGCAAGCGTAGTGGACCCGAGGCGTTTCGTCCAAAGCGGACTTCAACTGGGGAATAGCATTGCTCCCTCACATTGCTCACTTAAGTAAGATAATATATGGGCCATGTGACAGATTAGAAAAATGGCTCCGCCCCCCCGGTATGTCAACCGGAAGTGAAAGTCAATAATCCAAAGTCTCCTCCACCATATAGGTCATCTTATACTGTGGCCATATAGGTAGGGGAGCGTAAATAATAGCGTACGCATGGAGCACACCCCACATGGTCCGAACGCCAGACAAAAGAGCACCAATCACCATTTCCGGGCGACACGCCCAGGGTGGTGGCATGGCAATGTCGAAGCGATCCACCAATAAGAGGAGCCAAGTGCATGTCACCTGACTCAAAACTGGTAGCCTGTAGAAATTTTTAAATGTCGTCTATGAAGATTTTTAAGTGCCAAAGTTTGTCGCCATTCCACGAGCGGGCGCAATTTTGAAGCTTGACATGTTAGGTATCAATTTACTTAGCGTAACATCTTTTATATTATAGAAAAAATTGGGCTAACTTTACGCAATCTAAAGGCTTGGTTCTCGCGCATGAGCACGGGCGCCTCGCTTCTGACGTCGCCGGTGACGTCACGGGCGCCACTTTTAAAATCCAGAGAGAGCTGTCAGAGCCCCGGGAATGATTGCAGGAGATACAGCGACTTCCGGGGCTATTATCTGGAAAGTACAAGGTAGGATGATTACCTGGTCTTTGTATTTAGTCTGCTTAGTGAAGGATAGCTGCTTATGGGGGTTTATTATTTTTGCAGTTAGTGATCAGTAGCCATGGATGCCTCACTGCCCCCTAGTGGCCAGCCCACTTGTAGCAGGTATGTACATAGCTTGATGGCTGTGTATTTTTGGAGAATTTTTTAGCATTAGATACCAGCTGGTCTTTATCTTTCTTTCTCTCTCTTGTACATTTTCTTTATAGCCCTTCTAGATCCGATCCGCAGTATAGTGCTCATAGTCGCAGTGGGTCGTCAAAATCTCACCACCAAAAATCCCCTTCAATGTCTAGTCATCATAGATCTTCCAGATCTGAACAGAGCAGTAAAGATTATTCACGCCCCCCTTCTTCTCTCTCTACTAAGAGACCAGAAAAATCATGTTAGGGTTTGCTGGATGCCTGTTCCATCAGACAAGTCGCTCTGAGATCATTGCTTTTCTAAAGCCGCAGTTGAGAGAGATGGTGCAGATCAACGTCTGGCGAGAAGGGTAGTAAAGGAGTCCTTGCAGCAAAGGGAAGTTCAACAATCTATTGAGTCCCCATCAGACCCAATATGTCCCCCGGGGGGGAAGGGCTATTGCAAGAGACATGGTAATCCTCCCAACCAAGTAACCACTCTGTTCCTGTTTCAGACAGCGATTCTGAACTGGAGGATCCAGGTTTGGGATTTGACTATGCATTAGTGCCTGCGTTAGTCAAGGCGGTGAGAGAGGCCCTGAAGTGGGAAGACCCTGTTACTTCCCCCCCCCCCCCCCAAGTTTTTCAAACAACTCAGGAAGGAGCGGCAATATTTTCCTTTTTTATCTGAATTGGGAGAGATCATGTCTGATGAGTGGAGCAAGATGGACAGAAAAAGTTCCATGCAGTCAAAAATATTTAAACTGTACCCCTTTAAAGAGGACGAAGTAAAACATCTTGAATCAGCTCCTTTGGTGGATGCAGCGCTCATGCGTTTAGTTAAATATGTAACTCTTTCCTTGGAAGACACGGTACCTTTCAAAGATTTGTTGGAAAGGAGAATTGATTCAGATTTGAAAATAATTTATCTGACTTCTGGGAAGGCATGCAAACCAATATTGGCGTTGGCAGCGGTATCAAAGGCTATTGAATCCTGGGCCGATAATGTTGAAGAGATCTTGAGAAGAATCTCTATGGATACGGCTAAATATTCTCCTATCTAGGAGATTAGAATGGCTTCCGCCTTTCTTGGGAGGCATCCATTGATGTCATCCGCCTGCTGTCCCGGGCTATGTTAGCGGCAGTTGCGGCGCGCCGTGCTTTATGGCTCCGTCCATGGTTGGCGGATCCAGCGTCGAAGCAGGCTTGGTGCCATATCCCCTTTGAGGGGGCATCTTTATTTGGTAATAAACTGGATAGTGCCATATCCCGGGCCACAGGTGGGAAGTCTGGTTTCCTCCCTCAAGACGTCTTGAGGGAGTTTTCTAGATCATGGAAGTCCAGACAGTCTTCCTTCAAAAAGACCTCAAAAGGGGGTTCTTCTGGGAACCAGGATTCCACTAAATATTTTTGAAATTGGGCCCGCTCAAACATGTCAGGTGGGGGCTCGCTTTTTCCACTTCCGGCGTGTTTAGGCGGCCTCAATTTGAGGTTATTGGACCGTCAGGACAGTGTCCTCTGGTCACAAGTGGGTCTTCGTCAACACCTCAAGATTAAGGTTTGTCCCTACAACAGTTCCAGGCTCAGAGGAGGAGAAACAGGTCCTATTGACCTACGTGAGTTGTTTACTAGATCAAGGCGCAGTTGTACCCATGCCAGAAGATGAACGTGGTAAAGGCATGTATTCCCCTCTGTTCATGATACAGAAAAAAACGGCACATGGAGGCCGGCGATAGATTTGACTCATCTCAATTCCTTCATTTGCAAGAAAAAATTCAAAATGGAATCTCTGCTTATGATTCAGCAGTCAGTGCATCTGGGAGATTGGTTGATATCAATCGTTTTGAAGGACACATAATTCCACGTGCCGATGGCAAAGGATTTTCAGCAATACCTCGGCTTCGCAGTAGGTGAACAACACCTACAGTTTACATGTCTCCCTTTTGGGTTAACAACATCACCTCGGGTCTTCCCCAAAGTCCCTTTAGCTGTAGTAGCTCTTCTACTTGTCTCCACCATTATCTGCACGATTTGCTCATACTGTCCCAGGACAGAGATTAGATCTTGAGGCACAAGAGTTTAGTCATTTCCACTCTGCAAGATTTTGGGTGGCTCCTGAGTCTAGAGAAGAGCCATCTGGATCCGACACAAGCCCTCTTGTTTCTAGGGGCTCAGTTCGATACGTTAGAAGGCACTATCTCCCTGCCAGAAGAAAAGATCGGAGTAATCCGAGACAGGATTCACGCGGCTCTGGCGTCATCTCACCTTTCGGCTCTCCAATGCCTGAAAGTGATTGGCACAATGACAGCCACCATCCCTATGGTGAAGTGGGCCCAATGGCACACTCGTCCCTTCCAGAAGGGGTTTCTGCAGCAGTGGGATTCATCCAGCCAGACACAACGCATACTCCTCACTCCAGTGATGAGGACGTCTCTCCTCTGGTGGCTTCAAGGGAAGAATCTACGCAACCATCATTCAATAGTTCCCATTTCGTGGGTTAGAGTAACATCAGACGCCAGCAACCGAGGATGGGGCTCTCATTGCCTTTCAGATGTGGCTTAGGGCAGGATGACATTCCCATCGCAAGGGATTGTCTCCAACATTCTGGAGTTAAGAGCAGCCTTTCAGGCGCTCCTATCTTTTCGCCACCTAGTGGCAGGTTCGTCAGTAATGCTAATATATGGCCTATATAAGGAAGCAAGGGGAAACTCACAGCTGGTCCTTATTACAGGAAGTAGAGCCAATAATGAATTGGGCTCAGAAGAATGTATCCAACATTTCTGCTGTTTACATTCCGGGGATTCAGAATGTTCAAGAGGACATTCTATCACGTTTCAGAATGGACAGCAACGAGTGGTCCCTCCGCATAGAAGTGTTCGATTGGCTTCTGACCCAGGGAGTATCTCCAGAGGTCGATCTGTTCACTTCGCCGTGCAATCGCAAGATGCCCAAATATTACTCGAGGTTCAGGGACCCTCAGGCATTCTGGATAGATGCTCTCATGGATTGTTGGAAGTTTCGGAGAGCCTACACATTCCCTCCAGTTCCTGTGATTCTGCAATTCCTTCGGAGGCTCAGAGTAGAGAAGGTGGAGATCATTGCGGTGATCCCATTCTAGCCCAACAGGCCTTGGTTTCCCCTGTTGCTGCTCCTCAGCTACCAAGATCCAGTTCCCCTGCCTCTCAGGCCAGATCTACTATCCCAAGGAACGATGTTACACCCATGCCCGTCCTGTCTACACCTCAGGATGTGGTTTTTGAGAGGGGAAGGCTAAAAGCTCTGGGTTGTCCGGAAGAAGTGATTCCAACCCTTCTTAGTGCTAGACGGAAGAGTACGAATAGAGTGTATGAGCGCATATGGTCCAGATTCATGGTCCACATGTCTTCAAGGTCAAATTCGTGTAATTCTCCAGCAGTCCAAGATATATTGTCTTTCCTTCAATCAGGTCTTCATCTATCTCTGGCAGTCAGCTCTTTAAGAGTACAAGTGTCAACCATCTCGGCCTTCACTGGAGTTTCGTGGGTAAATCATGCTTTAGTACGGCAATTCTTTAAGGGAGCCATCAGGCTTAGGCCTCAAAGAAGACCTAGGTTCCCCAAATGGGACCTTCCTTTAGGGCTGGACTTTCTTTCTAATCTCGGGAGAGTTTGGATGGTCCTTTGTCCTTAGGAGACCTCACTCTCAAGACTATTTTCTTGGTGGCAATAACCTCGGCCAAAAGAGTGTCAGAGATCAGGAGTCGGAGGAACCTTTACTGACCTTTTTTCCGGACAGAGTAGTTTTGATTCCTATATTAGGGGCAAACTCTAAAGTAACGTCAATATTTCATGAAAATCAGGAAATCGTTCTACCAGCGTTTAAAATGTCAGACAACCAAGAAGTTCATCCTTTGGATGTTGGTCGCACGTTGAAGCAATATCTGGAAGCTACGGCTTCGTTCAGACAAACATATTTTCTTTTTGTGCTTCTTCACGGCAAGAACAGAGGGATGCGGGCTTCATTCAGATCAATCTCATCTTGGATCATTCAAACTATTCAAAGGGCATACAAAGCAAAGGGCTTGGTTCCTCCTGAGGCAGTGACGGCTCATTCGACCCGGAGTATCTCGACCTCATGGGCAGCATCTCGGCATGTTGCTCCAGAAATCATTTGTAGAGGGGCCTCCTGGTCTTCAATTAATGCATTTGTTTTCCATTATTGTGTTGAACTAGCTGCCCTGTCTTCCATTAATTTTGGTTTACAAGTATTGTCAATGGACAGTGTCAAATAAATTTTTGTTTCTTTGCTCAACATTTTTGCCCACCCGGGTGTGTTTGGCGAGTTATTTCCCACACGTATGCTGCCATGGAGCCTGTCAGGAAAATGGAAAAATTATATCAAATACTTACCGTAATTTTCCTTTCCTGATAGGCTCCATGGCAGCAGGAGTTCCCTCCCAAATGTCTGGAGTAGGCTAGTTACGGAGCACGGATAGTAGCCTGGAGCAAAGATTTATGGGAGAGGGGTCCTATTGTGTAGTTATGGAGGCGGGGCTAACCCACACGTATGCTGCCATGGAGCCTATCAGGAAAGGAAAATTACGGTAAGTATTTGATATAAATTTTCCATTTTTAAATCTTCATTCTTCCACCATACCACAGTCTAATCCAGCACCAGATATACCAAATAAACTTATCAGAGTAAATGCTGGTAACATTATAAACCAACAAACAGCACATTTCCCTCTGGGAGTAACAATCTGCAGCGTCAGCAAATGCCTCTTTAACTGCTTTAGCCCCAGAAGACTTGGCTGCTCAAGACCAGGCCATTTTTTTGCGATTCGGCACTGCGTCGCTTTAACTGACAATGATGCTATACCCAAACAAAATTTACGTCCCTTTTTCCCCCAAATAGAGCTTTCTTTTGGTGGTATTTGATAGCCTCTGCATTTTTTTATTATTTTTTTTTTGGGCTATAAACAAAAGAAGAGCGACGATTTAAAAAAAAAAAAAACAATATCTTTTACTTTTTAAATATCCCATAAAAATCCCACATTTTTTTTATCCAAAAAAAATTTTTTTTCCTAAGTTTAGGCTGACATATATTCTTCTATTCTTTTGGTAAAAAAAAATCGCAATAAGCGTATATCGATTGGTTTGCGCAAAAGTTATAGCGTTTACAATAGGGGATAGATTTATGGCATTTTTATTATTATTATTTTTTTTACTAGTAATGGCGGTGATCTGCGATTTTTATCAGGATTGCGACATTATGGTGGACACATCGTACACTTTTGACACATTTTGAAACCATTGACAATTATGCAGTGATCATTGCTATAAAAATGCACTGATTACTGTGTAAATGTCACTGGCAGGGAAGGGGTTAACACTAGGGGGCGATCAAGGGGTTAACTGTGTTCGCTGTGCGTGTTTCTAACTGTAGGGGGAATGTGCCTGTTAAGGAGGCGAGCGAGATCGGTGTTCATACTTGGTATGAACACATGATCTGTCTCTTCTCCCCTGAAAGAATCGGGATCTGTGTGTTCACACACACAGATCCCGACTCTCGCTCTGTCATGAGCGATTGCGGGAGCCCGGCGGTCATCGCACCCACCAGGCACTCGCATCAGGGTCGGGTACACGCTGCGGGCGCATGCCCCTAGTGGCCAAAAGGTGAAGCGATGTAACATAACATCGTTTCACCCAGCTGTGCCACTCTGCCACAGTAAAACTGTGGTGGCTGGTCGGCAAGTGGTTAAAAAGTCTCAAGGCCACCGACTGATATATGGAGGAAGAAGAGAAAGAGCTTGCATAGTGTTAAACCATGAAAATATTTTATTTTTAAAATTAATCTAAAGCACTCACATTTATACGTGTCTCCACTGACACAAGTATGAATTGTGTATTCATAAAACTGGACTGGCTCTGATCGCAATCCATAGCCACAAGCACAGACCAAGCGTGCGTGGTGACGTCACTTCCGAGGCATGGACATGACATCACCACGCACACCTTGTATTGACACATTTATGTGGATTTATTGCACTGAAATTAGGATTGATTTTACAAAGTACATTTGTTATTAGCACTGTCTTTTCACAACAAAACATTTTGGGTCGGTTTATACAGTATATCAATAAGATAGCAGCTGTGTTTCAATTAAGTTTGATTTGATAGCACTTTGGTGCAGTTCTGTAAATCCGATTAATACAAGGTAATATAGTGCACAAAAAGACTGAGTGTGGTTTCTCCTAGTTTGGGTACCCTGTCTCAGGCTCCCCAAAAGTCGAGGCTTTTGTTGTCTTTGCATTGAGAGTATGTGCCAGTGACCGATGAAGTGGTTGGGCAGCTGGGAGGAAGCTCGCAAAAGGAAGTAATAGGGTAAGTATAAATGTGTTTTATGTTCCTCCTAGATGAAACAACCATTTAATACTTGCAGTTAAGTTTTAAGTAGATTTGCATGTTATTGTTAGATGTTCAATACCGATTGCGTTGAGTAAGACACTCTTGCTACAGTGCTCACCTATGTGCCTGTGCTGCATAATGATTAGACAGACCCAAACTCAATTTAGAATGCAAGCAGATCATTCAGCATACAGCCACCCTGGGGAATAAATGACTTTCTATGTAGCGTATATGAGACAGAAGAGAACAGATGCCTTGCTCACTTCTCAAGCTTTTCATGCACACATAAGGCATTCTGGCAGTGATAAATTGCACTGCGTACAATATACCAATTTTATGGAAGACTTTTATGAACTGTGTAGGAACCCTGCCCTAAGCTGGAGTGTCCCTAGTCTAAATTTAGTGTTTGCAGTTGGGCCATAGGCAGTCTGAGCTGTGTTTATGTTATCTGGAGTTAGTCGATTTCTCCTAAACCCAAGGACATTGTTTGCTTCTTCCTGCTATTGGGGTGTGTTCTCTATTAGATAGAGTGAGAAAATACAAAGTATTGGGGTTATGAATATTTATTCTGCCTCACTAAAGGGCTCATTCACACGGGCAGAAAAAACCCTGTGTTTAGAAGCACACAGTGTATAGATCTGTGCACATCTAAACAGCACCATAGTAACAAAATTAAGGACCGAGACTATTTCTGACACTTGTTGTTTACAAGTTAAAATAATATTATTATTTTTTATGCTAGAAAACTACTTAGAACCCCCACAAATTATATGAACATACAGGGGTATACAAGGTAATGCTGACATATAATCACACACATAGGTTGAACTTGATGGACGTGTCTTTTTTCAACCTCACCTACTATGTAACTATATACTCTGTACTGCACTGCACTGTATTATATACTCTGTACTGCACTATATACGCTACACTGACTGCACTGTATTATATACAGCCCCCCTCCTAAATCATACCAGGCCGCTTGCCCTCAACATGGGAAGGGTGCTTTGGTGTGCCCCCCAAAGCACCTTGTCCCCATGTTGATGGGGACAAGGGTCTCTTCCCGGCAACCCATGTCGGTGGTTGTCGGGGCCCGCAGGCGAGGGGCTTATCGGAATCTTGAAGCCTCCTTTAACAAGGGGGCCCCCAGATCCCACCTCCTTCATGTGAATGGGTATCAGGTACATCATACCCCTACCCATTTACCAAAAAAGTGTCAAAAAGTAAAAACCACAAGAGACAGTTTTTGACAAATCCTTTATTAAAAAAGAAAAAAAAAGTGTCCCGTGATGTAAATTCACCATCAATCACGCTGCCCGATGGACCGGAAAAAAGCAAAAAATGCTCCGCCTCCATAGGAGACCTCCTGCTGACTGCTCTCTCTTGGCTTTGACAACTTTTATATAGGCAAGGGCGGGGCCATTCAGTGATGACCCTGCCTTCTGACATCATACAATGTCACATGACGTCAGAAGGGGTCGGGTTCAACCGGTTACATCACTGGGTGGCCCCACCCTTGCCTATATAAGAGTTGTCAAAGCAAAGAGAGAGCAGTCGACGGGATGCCTCCCATGGAGGTGGAGCGTTTTTTTATATTTTTCGGGTACGTTGGGCGGTGTGATTGATGGTGGATTTACATCGCTGAAAACTTTTTTTTTATTTTTTAATAAAGGATTTGTCAAAAACTGTCTCTTGTGGTTTTAAGTTTTTTACACTTTTTTGGTGAATGGGTAGGGGTACGATGTATCCGATGCCCATTTGCATGGGGGGTCCGGATCTGGTGGTCCCCTCGTTAAAGAGAGATTCCAGATTCTGATAAGCCTCCCTGCCCACAGACCCCGACAACCACCGGCCAGGGTTGTCCCCATCAACACAGGGACAAGATGCTCTGGGGTGGGGACGCAGAGCCCCGCCCCAAAGCACGCACCCCCCCATGTTGAGGCTGCATGCTCGAATAAGTGTCTGGTATGGATTTGGGGGGGGGCATGACAATTTTTTTTTTCATTTTGCCCTTTATTTTAATCTATAATCCTGGGAGCCAACAATACATTGTCACAGATCAGCTGCGGAGCTGATCTGTGTCTCACCTTTACTGCTGTAGGTCGGCTGGCACCTGTTGTTCCTCTAGCTGGTGTTCAGCTCTGTGCACTCTGCAGCTATGGGTATCGCCACCCCTCAACTGTTGCCTAATATATGATTCCTTCCTGCTACTTTCTGTCCAGCCCCTCATGTGCTTCTCTATTTAAATCCCTTTCAAACCAGCTACTGGTTGCTTGAGCAACATATTTTTCTGAGCTCCCTTCATGTAACCTGTTTTACCTGACCTTTCGTGAAATGATCTCTTGTGTACAGACCTGGCTTGTTCTGATTACGTTGTCTGCAGCCCTGACCTTGGCTCACTATCCGGCTCTCCTTTGCTTCATCCATCCATCGATCCTTGTCTAACAGTGTCTTCTGGTACTTCCCTAGCGAGCAGGGTGAACCTGGGGGTCGTGACCTGGGGTCAGCATGCAGCTAAGCCCAAACCTTTGTGAGGGGGTCACTGGCAGAATACCGGCTGGCCCTTAGACTCCACGCCCTGGGGGATCCTGTGTCATCTGCTCGTCTGTGGGCTCACTGTAAGTAGTACCGTGATATGCATTACAGCCGCAAGCAAGCTTGGGTTACATTTTTTCCTTTCCTTTAGCAATATCAATTTTGCTGTGGCATTTTCTATTATGCACACAGATGCACCACTTTACAGGCAGACTAAGGGGACCCCCAGGCAAGATATTTAAAGGAATATTTTAATTTTTATTGTTTCACTTTAGGCATAATTAAAATCACTGCTCCTTTTAAAACAATAGTTTTCAAAATGTTTTCTTGCATTGATACATGTCCCCTATTGCAGTACCCGGGTTCCCATACACTTTTTATGGCAATGCATATAAGCCTTTAAAATTTGGACTTTTGATTTTTCATGTTCGTGTCCCATAGACTTTAATAGATTCGCAGTGTTCTCCTGGTGCGAACCGAATCAAGGGGGTGTTCGGATCATCCCTAATATACAGTAAGTTTATAGGATTGACACATTTATGTGGATATATTGCACTGAGATCAGGCTTGATTGTATAAAATACATTTTTTATTAGTCTTTTCAGAACAAAACAATTAATCAGAACAGGTAACAGGCATAAAAAGTATAGTGGGCACCAATATAGGATAATGCAAGAGCTACCAGTGTTATCAGTTGTATTGTTTGTACTACCACAGGGTAGCTTCTGCTGGATAGTTGGTGGGAAAATGGTGTATCACGGCAGCAGTGAATTTACTGTCTGAGAAACTTCACGCTCCTATTCCAGACAGAGTTCTCACTATTCTCTCCATTCTCATCAAGAACCCCATCCCTGAGCTAACACTCACCAAAATGAAGCAGGTCCCCCTACTCAAAAGGTTCCTCATCAAGATGGTCGCATCAGATTTTGAGGGATTTCAGCATCCAATCAGACAACTATTATCCTTAAAAAGACCAATGAAGTCCATAAGGGGACATTTCCTTTAACAAACGCCTTGCCACCTGTAATAGATGTATAGTGCCACCTACAGGTTGGGGTAAGGCCTACACCTGCAGAAACTCCCACATCTCAAAGATAGGAGAATAACATTCTCTGCTAGGGAAATGAGAGATAAGATAAATATAAATACTTTTTCTGTTTCCCCTGGATGAATCTAACATTTTGTTCAGCTTTAATCATTTATGGTTGGTTGCTATGGATGTCTGTAATTTGCACATTGTATTGAAATTTCTACTGCTTTATTTAGTAGCTGTATTGTATTTGATTGTTTGATACAGCCTTCTGCTTTTTACTCAAAAAAAAAAAAAGAAATGTGTAGAATGGTAGCAAAAAATAAAAATAAACATTTGGCATGTACCCCAAACTATACTTTTTATACAAATTGACTGCTGCAAGCCTCACACTATTTGTACTCAAAATGAATATGACATTAATCAAGTATACAATCTCCACCGTTTTGTATCTGGCACAATGTTGTCCTATTTTTCGGTGACTGACAGACACAATGATCTGTCACTAATGTAAGAGATGAGATTGGAAATTGCAGTGCCAGGTAAACAGGATCTTCATCTAAATGTATAAATCACTGGCGTGGCTCAACAGGCTATTACTCTGGAGCATTTACGGTGTTTCCATCCAACAAATATATTCAGAAATATATTATGGAAGTCATATTGAGGGAAAAAAATATGAATATTAAATGTTTTTTGACTGTATTTAAAGATATTAGCTGGGAATGTTAAAGTACCAATAGCTCCAAATATATATATATATATATGTATATGTATATGTATATATATATATATATATATATATATATATATATATATATATATATATATATATATATATATATATATATAATCTGTAAAAATAAGTGCCATACATACAAACTTGTCTTTCTATAAAATATGTAACCATCTGACAACAACGCTGTACTAACTATCTGATGTTAATACATGGATCTCCCAGCTGAGCTATTATGTTCTGACAGGGGGACTGCCCCCTGACTACGCCCCCCAGGCTGGTGTACACACTGGACGATATATGCCGATATTCGGCCCATTTGTACCAGGCTTTAACCTGTTGGTGTTATCATTTACACTACAATATGTTTTACATTGGTATATTGATGTCTTTGCTCTCATTGTTATCTTGTGTATACCTAACATAGGGGGGCAGAGGGGGGCTGCTTCACACAGAAGGCTTTTATATAAAGGCATAGAATATGGTAAGATAAAAAAACCTTCTGATTTTACAACCCCTTTAAGCTTTTATAATAAAAACTGATTGGTTTCTTTGCAGAGCTGCACCGGATTTTGCACGCTTCAGTTTTAGTAAATCAACCCCATTGTAAAATGGTTCAGACTGGGAGAGAAAAAAGCGGCACAAATAGCCAATCAGTTGTACTGCAGTGCAAAGAGAATGCTGATAGGAGGAGGGAGAAGAGTGATGAAAAGATTAGCTCATCGGTCTGCTGCTTTTACTTACTGAGCAGCTGTAAGGTGGAAGTGCGGAGAAGGCTTGTAACAGAAAGTAAAAAGAAGGCCTGTAACAGAAAAGTATCTACTGTTTTACTTGTATACTTTATATCTTTGAATAAAACCATTATGGGAAAAAAGCCTGCATGTTCAATCGATCCGGCTTTATTGCATAACAGTGCTATACATCTAACAAATGAAGTTTGCGGATGGTAGCAGAGCATGGAGATGACCTAATCAGTTAGCTTCTGTTCTTTTTCTATTTAGTCATAGTCTTGACCAGGCTGTACTGCTTTGACTACTGAATAGAATGGTGATGTCTCAATCTGGGCATGTTGTAGAATATCTGATTTAGAAAAACATTTTTTGAAATGTACAACTATTCAAACACATGTTCCAATTGCAGTTCCCCCTTTAAACAGTAAGTATTTTTTTTTGCATAGATTATTTTCATGGTCCAAAGAATGCAGTGAGGTGTGCAAGTAAAATCATTGGCAATTTATGAAGGAAACAATTCATGTTTTTTAGTTCCACCAATCAGCCATCAGTTGATTCCCATTTCAAAGTTTCAACTGCGTCAGGCTAATGAAAGTGGAAAGATGATTGGGTGCTTCCAGTTATTGCATTTGAGCTAGTTTTATAGCAGCTTTCTCTCTTTATGATCTTTCTGCCAATAGTGACTCGTCAGCCCGGGTCCCTTCTCTTCTCGGATCCTTCACTGGAACTCCTAGCCCCTCCCTCATTCTGTGACCACACAACAAGCAAGAAGCTTGTTATAGAAGCACCCGTGCCGAGCTGCTGCTCTGCGTGTCCATTAAGGTACAAAACCACAGCTCGGCTCCGCCCCCTTTCTCTCTTCATTGGCTTACTGACTCCGATTGACAGCATCGGGAGTCAATGGCACCTGCTGCTGTCTCAGCCAATGAGGAGGGAGAGTCCCCAGACTTCCAGGCTCTCATGCAACATCACTGGATCAAGATGGGGCTCAGGTAAGTATTAGGGGGGCTGAGGGGAACTGATGCATACGTAAGGTTTTTTATCTTAATGCATAGAATTAAGATATAAAACCTTCTGCCTTTAGAACCATTTTAAATAAAAAGGTCTAAAAGGATCACATTTTATTTTAGAATTACATATAAATTACAATTCTGATACAAAGCATGGGGAAGTCATTAACAAATGGAATTATCTTTTTTTACTTGTTTCATAAGGAGCGACCTAACCGAATAAATAAGATGAACAAAGTTGATAAGACGAACAAAGTTGATAAGACGAACAAAAATTGAAATAAATGTACGTATGAGTACTAAAAAATATTAAATATAAAAAAAGCAGAATGAAAAAGAGAGAGAAGGAAATTATAAGTATTGGAGAGAGGAAAGACATAAGTGAGAAGGAAAAAAAGAAGGGAGGCAGAGGGGGGAAATTGAAGCCCCCACTGGGGGAAGCATAACTAGTGTAGAGCTGCACTGCCTGAATGGCGGGTTTGTATATCATGAGAGAGCTGTGATCTTGGGTCCGGACCAGTAGGTAGTCCTAAACTTCTCTTCTGTATTATATAGGGTGGAAAAAGGCTGTATCCACAAGAGGGGTATAAAGGCTTTAGCCGCATTCAACATATGAATGATAAGAGAAGTTTTGTATTTTGATTTAGATCTCTGTAAGATGGAGGAGGCATGCAGCCAGATTGTGGCTTAGGTCAACATGGATAAGTTGTCTAATCGTAGATATCACCTCATGCCAAAAAGGTTGGATTTTTAGCATGACCAGAACACATGCTTCATGGTTCCTCAATTCCCTACCACCCACCAACAGGTCTCTGGAATCTGAAGATTCATTTTCTGAATTATGTATGGGACCCGAACATCATTTTAATAGTACTGGACAATCATAATGGCAGATTAGGAGCAGCAAGAGAAGAGGACTAGAGGTTATCATGTTCATCTAATTATTTAATTTAACTTTTTTAGAGCATACATTGTACATCAGGACTCCTAAACTGGTTATGACTTAAGACTTATGTGATTGTGCAAAGAAGGTGAAAGGTGCAGTAAAATTGCATACATTTTCTTTCAGTCTTTAATTCAGTTTTTTTATGCCTGAATAAAAATGGTCATGTACTCATCATTTAACTAGCAGCTATATACCTTTAATTGTTTGAATGGTTGTTTTACTAATAAGGCCCCTAAGGTATGAGTGGCAAATGTCCATGCTGTCAGCAAGTAATATATTATCTGCATTATAGGTGTGTGTAAAATATAACAAAAGTACAGCCACAAGTCTCCATCGGCATTTTTTATGAAGAATGTTTTTTAAGACTCGTAACATGAATAAATTTGACATTCCAGAAGTAGGAGAGCTGGAGGCAAGAAACACAATAATTAAAAAATTGTAATTAAAAGTTGCCTAGCTTAATAAGAATTTGCATTCAAAACAAAAAACATCAATCTACTTCTTACTTCTCCATGCCAAAACATGAAATGGTGCCTCTGGATCCCTATTTTATAGATTCTTGAGCTTAGCTAGGTGAAATCCAGCATCGTGACTTGACTATTCAAAAATAAAGGCATTATTAGGGTAGAAGAAACTATGCTCAATTGTTGCACAGTAATTCAGTGGGGCTTCATTTACTAATGGAATGCAGGCTGTACAGGCTAAAAATAAATGTTTTATGTGTAAAATGGCAGTTAATAAATAAGTTCAACCTGTGTTCACTTTCAGCACCGGATCATATGCCATAGAATTCAAAAAAGTAACAGGATTTGTGCTAGCACATGGCGGATTCATTACACTGAAAACATATTTTCGTGAAAAAATAGTGGCGCTGTGTTCACATATGTAACGTGACAATAATACAAATTCATCAATAATTTTGCAATGACATCAAAAATAGTGACACAGTGAAAAATTAAGTGAAAACTCTCAGTCCCAGATATACTTAATCCATATATCAATGACAAAAGAAATGTATATAAAAATTGAAAATTAAACAAGAAAGAGAAAAAAAAAAATATATATATATATATATATATATATATATATATATATATATTAACATATACACACATATATATATATATATAAGTGATTAAAAAAAAGTCTATGCAATGTGCTATATTTCAAAAAATATCACTCGCTGCTTAAACTTCTTATACACCTCTGTGTATCCTTCCACCACACCGACTGTGATTGCGATCCTCTCCCTATGAAAACAGCACTCACCGAAACAATTTACCTTGCACTCTCATGCTCGGCACAAAAGCTGTTTTTACATTGGAGTGATGTGAGTTTAATGCGTGAGGATTTTGTTTGTATGTTTTAATACATTTTTATGGTATCACACTATTGGAGGCACCTTTTCATTTATGTTTGCATATGGGAATTTCGTCCTCCTGTGTTGAGCACTGCTGGAATCCAAGAAGTGTGTGATTAACCCTGGTTGGTCTAAACAGCTTTTGTGCCGAGCATGAGAGTGCAAGGCAAATTGTTCCTGTGAGTGCGGTTTTCATAGGGAGAGAATCACAATCACAGTCGGTGTGGTGGAAAGATACATAGAGGTGTATAAGAAGATTGAGTACCGAGTGATATTTTTTTAAATATATCACGTTGCATGGACCTTTTTTTTATCACTAATATATAGGTGTGTATATATATATATATATATATATATATATATATATACACACACACTGTATATTTTTTTCTCTTTCTTGTTTAATTTTCAATTTATATATAAATTTCTTTTGTCATTGTTATATGGATTAAGTATATCTGGGACTGAGAGTTTTCATAAAAATTTTCACGTTGTCACTATTTTTGATGTCATTGTAAAATTATTGATGAATTAGTATTATTGTCACCTTACATATGTGAACACAACGCCACTATTTTTTCACTAAAATACGTTTTCAAACTAGCATATACTTTAAGTTACAGCTTTAGGGATTTCTATTAGATGTTTGTGAGAGCAGTGGTGGGACAATCAGTTCAGGTGTGCAGAACTTATTTACCGTTATTTTATATGATTCATTACATTCATGACAGTTTCACCTTGTTTTTTAAGCTCTGTGAACATTCTTTTTGCTAAGAGAGCATTATCTTCTACTGCCCTTGCTAGCATTAGCACAGCACTTCTTTTGTAAATCTGAAGAACTTTGACATATATATATACCATCTACAAACTAGCCTTTGTCAAATTGAATGGAACACTTAAAATAACCTGTGGAGCTATACGATCTCCAGTAGGTTAAACTACTCTGCCACGTCACGAGCTGCCAAATCACTGATGGAAGGAAAAGTCTAAATCTCCTAATCTGCTGAAAGTGAAATTGTTTCTGCTTGTAAATTTTGAGGAATAATAACTTCACACTTGCCTTCAACTGCAGACATCAGTGAAGGCTTTTTCTTTCCAAAGCTCATTTATAGTGTATCGGGAATAAATTAATATTTGAATATCCATAGCCTGACTACAGTTTTGTTGGAAGAACAACAGCAAGTTGTTTATTTGCTGTGACTATATATTCATTATAACTGACTATGCAGCAGGTGGCGCTGTAGAGTTATATTGTAATGTGCATGTAAATCTATTGTATGATGCAATGAGAGGAAGTGCTTTTCTCAAAGTTTTTGTTGTGTTCCTGTTTCCATGCTGTTAAGATCTATTCTGCTATACTCCATGCAAGTAAAGTTGTTTCCTATATTCAAGAAGCTTCCAGCCCCTCAAAATAATACTCAATCAACAGGTTATGGGCCCAGGCACTGGAGAGAATACTACAAGTCAGTGAGTACTGTATACAAGATGCTGAAATATGGCAAGTGGTTCAGATGTGAAGTTTGCAATTGTAAAGCTGAACAATGCCAATTACCAGCTGTGGAAGTTCAAGCTAGAAATGCTTCTCAGCAAGGAAGACTTGTGGCAAGTGAATACAGACAGACCCACAAACGGAGAAATGGAGGAATGAAACAGTTAAGATAGGCAAACAAAAGCAATTATAAGCTTGCTAGTGGGAGATGACCAGCTTATCCACATAAGAACAAAGAAAATGGTCAAAGGTATGTGGAGTTCATTACAAAAACTGCATGAGTGTTCAAGTCTAAACAGAAGCTGTTTCTGCTAAGAAAGCTGTATAAGATGAGATTAGAAGAAGGCCAGCAAATGTGTGACCACGTGAAAGCTATGCTAGAAATCATAGAGCAGCGGCACGCCATTGGAGAGGACATCAAAGATAACTATATTATTCCCCTGCTCCTTTGCAGCCTTCCAGAGATATATACTGCTCTTATTAACGCTTTAGAAACCAGACCAGGGCAAGAGCTAACTCTAGAATATGTCAAAGGCAAATTAATTAATGAATATGACAGAAGGAAAGAAAATACGCACCATGATGACAAAGCTTTTAGGATGTACACAGGCACAAAGCACAACAAAGAAAGCAGAGCCTGTTTTTGCGGTAAAAGGATTGGTTACTTAAAAAAGGACTGTTCTATCTGGAAAGCCGAGCAGCAAAAGCTAGAGCTATCCACAAAAGAAAGAGTCAAAGCAGCCACAAAGGAAACTGCAGACACATCATGGAGTGGCACCTTTAAAGTTACTCAGGTGCAACAAGCCACATGAATAGCAATGAGACCTTCTTCACAAACATTGATTACAGTGCAAAAAGTTTTCCTAGCAAACGGGAAAAGAATCACTGCAGAAGGTAAAGGCCAGGACTTCCTGAACTGCATTACACCACAAGGAGGCAAACACAGTATCCTTGTAAAGAAAGTGCTGTGTGATTCAGAACTAGGAGGCATCCTTCTATCAGTGAAAAGTCTTGCAAACAATGGTCTCACAGTTAAGTTCCAGGGTGATAAATGCACGATTCACAATAATAAGCGATTCCTTGCAAAAGGAAAACTGGATGATCACCTATACAGGCTCATCACAAGAGACCAGCAAGCCAATATAGTCTCTAATGGCCTACACAGCAAATGTATTCACTTATGGAACAGGAGGCTGGGCCACAGAAGTCCAGCAGCTATACAGGATATTATAAAGAGAGGTTTATCAGAAGATTTGACAATCGTGCCTTGCAAAATGCTCATAAAAAAACATGTGCTGTATTGAAGCAAAAGCCACACATGCTCCTCTTCCACAGGCCCCTCAAAGAAAAAGCTCCCGTCCCCCGCAGCTCATACACAGTGATGTATGCAGTCCAAGGAAAACTCTCACGTCAGGTGAGAACAGATATTTACTGACTTTGATGATTATTCCAGGTAAACAACTACTTATCTGAGGAAACAAGAATTAAACATCAGAGAAACTTCAAGATTTTATTGCCAGGTCCAGCAACAAATTCCAACAGAAACCTGGAATAATATGCACCGACAATGGGGAAGTAGGGATGGGTTAAACGACCCCCTGTTCGGTTTGCGCCAGAACTTTGAAAAAATTGAGAAAGTTCGGAACCAAATAATGAACACCATTGAAGTCTATAGGACTCGAACATGAAAAATCAAAAGTGCTCATTTTGAAGGCTTATATGCAAGTATTTGGGCATACAATGGTTAGGAGGGTCCGGTTACTGCCCTGGGGGATATGTATCAATGAAAAAAAGTTTGTAAAACTCTTCTCATTTTTAAATGAGCAGTGATTTATTGATTCTTAAAGTGAAAGCATAAAAATGAAAAAATCCTTTCAATATAGTGTCTGGGGGGGTCCCCTTTATCCACCTGTAAAGTGGCACATCTGTACTGTGTATAGAAGCTGCTGCAGCAATAATTGCATTTATAAAGCCAAAAAAATTCAATTTTCCCTGCAAGCTTTCTTTATTTTGTAACCAACAGTTTGGGGAGCCAGTCGGTATGATGAGGCCACAATGTAGTGCAGTGGGAACAAGATTAGAGATTTTTTGGGATAAATTCTGGTGTCTCTACCATAGACTTTGGATAGAAATGGGTGTGTAAAAATTGTTCTTTGGGTGTTGTGGTGCCTTCGCACTGTAACCCTATAGCGGTACTCTTAATGAAAGCAAGAATTGGCCTTGCTGTCAAAAATTGCAATGATATGCACCTGTTAAATATGTGTGGAAAAAATGGTCTTTGGGAGTCGTTGGCACATTCACACCTTAACCCTATAGAGGTATTCTTGATGAAAGCAAGAATTGGCCTTGCTGTCAAAAATTGCAATGAAATGCACCTGTCAAACAGGTGCAAAAAAGTGGTCTTTGGGTGTTAATTGTGCCCATGAAACCTACACCAAAAACAATTTTTCTGATGAAATCAACACCTACAACATTAGGCAGACTAGAAGTCCTGCAGAGAGTCCACATCCCAAAAACACTTAATCCGCGACTTCGACATTAGGGGCTTTATAGCTGCTGGTAATCCAGGACTGATTGATTTTGATAAAAGTCAGATGGTCAACGGAGTCCGTGGACAGACACATTCTATGATAAGTAACAAAACCTCCAGCAGCACTTAATGCCCGTTCGGAAAGCATGCTGGATGCAGGACAGCCCAGCAGCTCAGTAGCATACTGGGCAAGTTCTGGTCAGTGGTCTATTCTCATGACACTGTAAGCCAGTGGATTGTTGACTGGAAAGCTCTCTCTCTCTGTTTTCGCACCTAGATAATCATCCACCATGTGATGCAGACACTGCCAATGGGATGTGGAAGCTGACAGTCCTGGCCAGTGAGGACTAAAAAAAATTGAGAATTGCATCAGTTAGATGGCCACCTTCTCCACCACTCCTCTCTTGACCAACAGAAGCCGCAAAACTACATTTTTCATGACACTGTAACCTACAGTGTAGTGTGTTGAGAAAAGTGTTCAATAAACTCCTGTTTGAGGTGTCCTCAAGAGATTTCATCTTCTGCACTCTCTGTGGGGACGGGATGAGTTATGAGACTTTCCCCTTATAACGGTGGTCAAGGAGGGCTGCCAACCAATAGTGATCCTTTTCCTTTATGCTACGTATTCTTGGGTCCTTTTAAAGGCTTTGAAACATGTGGGAGCCCATGCACCACAAATTTACGGAGGCATGAGAAGCAGACTTCTTGGGTTCACTGAGGATTACAGTATCTGAAACGGCCTCCTCTCAGCCATGTACTACTCCCAAGGGTTCTGGGGATGGAAAACCATCTCCTATTGTTTTACATATGTCTTCCTCTGCTTCAATGCTTCAGAAACTGCCAGAATCCTCCTCCTCCTCCTCCTCCTCTCTCTCCTCTTGTGTGTTCTGTGGCATAGGAACAATGATGTCTGCATAAAGTGGGCCTTGAGGGCAAAGGAAGTCCTCCTTTTCCTCCCGCTGCTCTGCCTCAAGTGCCTTAATAATAATCCCATGCAGAGTCTGCTCCAGCAGGAACACAACAGGGTTTGTGTCACTGATGCATGCATTGTCATGGCTCACCATCCTTTTGGCCTCCTCAAATGGGGATAGTACAGTGCATGCATCCTTTATAAGCAGCCATTGAAGTAAGGTAAAAAAAGCCAAGCTGGCCTGAGCTTGTCATTCTGCCATACTCACACAGGTATTCGTTGATGGCCCTCTGCTGCATGTGCAGCCGCTGCAGTATTGCCCAAGTTGAGCTCCACCTGGTGGGCATGTCACAAATCAGCCAGTTTGTGGGCAGATGTAATTCCCACTGAATTTCAGCCAGCCGAACACTGGCCATGTATGATCGCCTAAAATGGCTACAGACTCTTCTGGCCTGCTTTAGTTGATCTTCCAACCCTGGGTACCTATTTAGGAAACACTGCACCACCAAACTGAGGACATGTGCCAACCATGGCACATGTGTCAACCTTCCCTGTCTAAGGGTGGACAGGAGGTGTGTGCCATTATTACACACCACTATTCCTGGCTCCAGCTGGCATGACATGAACCACCTCTGGGCCTGTCCCTGCAGAGCTGCAAGAATCTCTGCTCTGGTGTGGTTCCTGTCCCCTAGACAAACCAGCTGAAGCACTGCAGGGCACCTTTTAGCATGACTCATTGAATAGTCCTTTGAACGCTTAGGGGGTTCTTGAGGTTCATAGGAAAATTGACAAATCTTGCATCATCACCAGATGTATGGAGACATGGGTGCACATCAAACTGCAGCACTGAGCCCTGTACTGCATCCTTCCAAGTTGCAAGCAGCATTACCCAGTGTGCTATGAACAAAATATATCATCCCTGCCCATGCTTGGTGGACCACATGTCAGCAGTAACGTGGACTTTGCGGCTGACTGCCTTGCCCAGCAATGCCACAACATTGTCTTCCACATGATGGTAGAGAGCTGGAATGACCTTACGTGAAAATAAAGAGCAACTGGGAACCTGCCATTCTGGTACAGCACATTCTGCAAATTCACGGAGGGGGGTAGAATTGACCAGGCGGAAAGCAAAAGTTGTAGAGCCAGCAGCTTTGACAAGCTTGCCTTTAGATGCTGGGCATGTGGGTGGCAGGGACTGTATTTTTTTTCTGCTGCAGCAGATGGGGCAGAGAAATTTGCCACCTATAGTCTACAGCTGGTGGTGTGTTGCTGGCAGATGTGCTGCAAGGACCTGGTACACTCTGTGCTATACCATCATCCCTGTCAGTAGAGGCTGCTGAGAGGTCATTAAGTATAGCAGGAACACATTGAGGTGAGTAAGGAGGATGGACAGATGTGTGCCCCTTTTGTGTGGCTTTTAGATGCTCTTGCCAACGGGCTGAGTGGTGGAAGGTTAAATGCTGTGAAGCATGTGGTACCCAAATGGCTGGTGTTTTTGCCACACTTGATGTGCTTGAGACAAAGTTTGCAAATAGCAACAGTGCGATTGGCTGCACATGTACTGAAAAAGGCCCAAACAACCGAGCTATGACCCCCCGAAGTCGGAAGAAGTCGGAAGAAGAGGGCGGCAGTGAAGAAGAAAGCCGGGCTCCTCCGCCAGTGAAAGAGCTAGCAAAAGAGCAGAAGATAGCGGAGGAGTGCGGCGAGAAGACCCCCGAAGACGGAAGAAGACCCCCGGAGCTGTGCAATAAACTATTTTAACCCTTGTGTGTTGTGTTTTTTTTTACTTGTTTTCACAGGTGAATGGGTAGGGGTACATTGTACCCCATACTCATTCACATAGGGTGGGGGACCGGGATCCGGGGGCCCCCTTATTAAAGGGGGCTCACGGATTCCGATAAGCCCCATGCCCACAAACCCCGACAATCAACTGCCAGGGTTGTCGGGAAGAGGCCCTTGTCCTCATCAACATGGGGACAAGGTGCTTTGGGGTGGGGGGGGGCGCACGGCCTCCCCTTCCCCAAGGCACCCCCCATGTTGAGGGCACGTGGCCTGGTACGGCTCAGGAGGGGGGCCTTTGCTTGTCCCAACCCCCTTTCCTGTCCGGCCGGGTAGCGTGCTCGGATAAGGGTCTGATATGGACCTAGGGGGGGGACCCCCACGCTGATTTTTCGGCGTAGGGATTCCCCTTTAAGTCCATACCAGGTGACGGGGCCAGCGAAAATGAGCGGACTTTTCTCTGGGTGGGAAAAGTCCATTCATTTCAAAAGTACGGTGGACTGGCACACACACGGCCGTACAGTCCGCCGAAATGCGAGTCTGGTGGACAGATTGGTGTGCAAAACTACTTTCTTAGTCCGCCGGACTTTTGCGTAAAAAAAGTCAGCCGAAGCCTACACACGGGCGGATTGTTTGATCGTGTGTACGCGGCATTAGACATAGAAAAACTGCCAAAATGTGAAGCCAATAAATGGAGAAAGGCAGCAGAAGAATTAAAGTCACTTCAGCAAATTAAAACCTGGACACTCACAGAGCTCCCCCCTAACTGCAAAAATATAGGAAGCAAGTGGACTTCAAAGTAAAGCCAGACGCAGAAGGGAATATCAATAAATACAAAGCCAGACTAGTTGCAATGGTTACCCCAAGAAATTTGGTGAAGATTACGATGAAACATACGCTCACCGTCGTAAAAAGGCTCCACCATCAGATCAATTCTTAAAGTTTCAGCCGGGAAGGGCATGTAAGTGAAACACCCAGACATTAAAAATGCTTTCTTGTATGGAGACATTAAGGAAAACCTGGAGAAAAAGGAGTATGGCTGGAAAAACCTCACAATATGCGGCACCTCAACCAAAATTCTAAGTAAGAAAGGATTTATGACCAGGGATAGAGAGAAGGGATTATAACTGTGCCAGGAAAAAAAAAAATGTAAATAGCCTAAGTAAAAAAAAAAATACTTTATTACATATACAAAATGCATAAGAAAACAAATAGAGACCGTCAAAATACAGCATACAGAAATATACGCAGGTACGTTACAAATAGCAATTACATTTACAGACACAGGGAAAAGAGGGTGGGCCTGGATCTTGTAAAGGCCAGTAGTACAGGTAATCAAATCCTACGTGTTTCTCCAAGACATTGGCTTCTTCAGGGAAACAGAGGCACATATAATTTCCCTGAAGAAGCCAATGTCTTGGTGAAACATGTAGGATTTGATTACCTGTACTACTGGCCTTTACAACAGTGATCATCAACCCTGTCCTCAGGGCCCACTAACAGGCCAGGTTTGCAAGATAACTGAAATACATGACAGGTGATATCATTTGCTGCTCAGTGATTGCAGTATTCTAGTCTGCATCTTCCCAAGGTAATAAATAAAACCTGGCCTGTTAGTGGGCCCTGAGGACAGGGTTGATGAACACTGCTTTACAAGATCCCGTCCCACCCTCTTTTCCTTGTGTCTGTAAATGTAATCGCTATTTGTAACGTACCCACATATATTTTTGCATGCTGTATTTTGATGCTGTCATGGGTGCAGTAATCTTCCTCTGCTTGCTTACCTCTCCTCATGCGTACAGACTAGAGGCCAGCCACTTCCACCTGGTGGTTTTTATAACCTCTCCTCTAAGCGTGGCTCCACCCCAGGCCCTATCAGGGAACCCTATATTAACCTGTGCACTGCAAGCCAGCGGTGCTGATCAACCATTGTGTATCCATAGTGTGTTTGGCTTCCTGTTTCCTGCTTGCCGTGTGCTCTACGTTTGTCTCTGTTACCGACCTTGGAGTGTTCTCAACGATTCCTGTCTGCTTGTGACCTTGACGTTTTGGCATGTCCCCGACCATCCCTGTCTGCCTGTGACCCTGAACCTTTGGCGTGTACTCTGTTGTTCCTGTCTGCTAGTTGCCCTGACCTCTGCCTTATCCCCTTACTATCCTTGTCGTTCCAGCCTGCTGCTTCCTTCTCCTGTAGTCTACTGTGAGCGTGAGCTGTGAGACCCTAGGGGCCGCAACCTGGAGCTAGACTGCAGCAAAGTCCATCCTCATCACTGGAGGCTCTGGCGAACACCTGCTGGCTCTTAGACTCCATGCCCTGGGGAATCTATGCTCCAGCTCCCATTGGGATCTGTGTTAGTGATCCTGTAGACATGGGTCCTGAATCTCCCTTGGTACAATCAGCAGCATTCAGTCCTAAGGTCCACTACCTAGCGGTGCACTTCCGACTCCTACGGAGTGCATCTGTCACCTGGTCTCAGGTGACCTAACAGATGCTCTCTATTTGTTTTTGTATGCATTTTGTATATGTAATAAAGTATTATTATTTTTTTTACTTAGACTATTACATTTTTTTTTGTCTGGCTCTGTTATAATCCCTTCTCTCTATCCCTGGTCATAAATCCTTATATATTAACCACTTTCAGACCGGACCATTTTGCTGGTAAATGACCAGAGGTCTTTTTACACTTTGGCACTGCGCTGCTTTAACTGGTAATTGCGCGGTCATGCAATGTTGTACCCAAACAAAATTTGCGTCCTTTTCTTCCCACAAATAGAGCTTTCTTTTGATGGTATTTGATTGCCTCTGCGATTTTTATTTTTTGCGATATAAACGTAAAAAGACCGCAAATTTTGAAAAAAAATGATATTTTCTACTTTTTGTTATTAGAAAAATCCAATAAACTCAATTTTAGTCATACATTTAGGCAAAAATGTATTCAGCCACATGTCTTTGGTAAAAAAAAAGTCAATAATTGTATATTTATTGGTTTGCGCAAAAGTTGTCACATCTACAAACTAAGGTACGTTTTCTGGAATTTACGCAGCTTTTAGTTTACGACTGCCTATCTCATTTCTTGAGGTGCTAAAATGGCAGGGCAGTACAAAACCCCCCCAAATGACCCCATTTTGGAAAGTAGACCCCCTAAGGAAATTGATAAGAGGCATGTTGAGCCCATTGAATATTTTATTTTTTTGCCTCAAGCGATTGAATAATGACAAAAAAAAATTATTATTTTTTTTTTTACACAAAGTTGTCACTAAATGATATATTGCTCACACATGCTATGGGCGTATGTGAAATGACACCCCAAAATAAATTCTGCTGCTTCTCCTGAGTACGGGGATACCACATATGTGGGACTTTTTGGGAGCCTAGCCGCGTACGGGGCCCCGAAAACCAAGCACCGCCTTCAGGCTTTCTAAGGGCGTAAATTTTTGAGTTCACTTCTCACTACCTATTACAGTTTTGAAGGCCATAAAATGCCAAGATGGCACAAAACCCCCACAAATGACCCCATTTTAGAAAGTAGACACCCCAAGCTATTTGCTGAGAGGCATGTTGAGTCCATGGAATATTTTATATTTTGCCACAAGTTGCGGGAAAATTACAAACTTTTTTTTTTTTTTTTTTTTTTTCACAAAGTTGTCACTAAATGATATATTGCTCACGCATGCCATGGGCATATGTGAAATGACACCCCAAAATAAATTCTGCTGCTTCTCCTGAGTACGGGGATACCACATATGTGGGACTTTTTGGGAGCCTAGCCGCGTACGGGGCCTCGAAAACCAAGCACCGCCTTCAGGCTTTCTAAGGGCGTTACAGTTTTGAAGGCCATAAAATGCCAAGATGGCACAAACCCCCCCCAAATGACCCCATTTTGGAAAGTAGACACCCCTAAATTTAGGGGTACACTAGTGAGACTAGGTAATAAATGGCGGGTGCCCTGAAACTATAAAAAAATAACTAACCAACCAGCGTCACCTGTAACAGTTATATGGTGATCACTGGTGAAAGGGTTAACTAGGGGGCAATCAGGGGGCTTTATGCGGTAGTATATGGGGGTCCCTGGCGCTATAAAAAGCTGCGGCGAACCTAAATACCTACCTGCCTAACTAGCGTCACCTGTGACACTAATACAGCGATCAGAAAAACGATCGCTTATTAGGCTGGGTTCACACTGGAGCGATGCGGGAACGCCACGAATGCGCGGCGGGTTCCCGCATCGCATGCCTCCCGGCGGCAGTTCACACTGCCCTATGCGAACTGCTGGGAGTGTCAGTGAAATGTTACTGACACCCCCAGATCAGTTCGCATATCGCAGTGCGATCTGCAAACTCGGATCGCATGGTGTGAACACCCATGCGATCCGATTCTGCTGCGGGCCAAAAAAAGGGTCCCGTGCGAATTTGCGGCGGGTGCGGCGAATGGCTGAACTCGAATCGCACAGAGATCGGATGTGATTTGCACTGCAGTGCGGTGCGAATCACATCCGTTCTCAAACCGCTGCAATGTGAACCCAGCCTTAGTGACACTGGCGACGGGGGGTGATCACGGGGTTAAACCTTTATTGGGGGGGTTAGGGGGGTACCTTAGAACTAAAGGGGGCTAACCCTAACTGCCCTAACAGTTATTAGTCACAAATGACACCCGCCGGGTGATCAGGGGGTTAAACCTTTATTAGGTAATAAATGGCGGGTGCCCTGAAACTATAAAAAAATAACTAACCAACCAGCGTCACCTGTAACAGTTATATGGTGATCACAGGTGAAAGGGTTAACTAGGGGGCAATCAGGGGGCTTTATGCGGTAGTATATGGGGGTCCCTGGCGCTATAAAAAGCTGCGGCGAACCTAAATACCTACCTGCCTAACTAGCGTCACTTGTGACACTAATACGGCGATCAGAAAAATGATCGCTTATTAGGCTGGGTTCACACTGGAGCAATGCGGAAACGCCGCGAATCCGCGGCGGGTTCCCGCATCGCATGCCTCCCGGCGGCAGTTCACACTGCCCTATGCGAACTGCTGGGAGTGTCAGTGAAATGTTACTGACACCCCCAGATCAGTTCGCATATCGCAGTGCGATCTGCAAACTCGGATCGCATGGTGTGAACACCCATGCGATCCGATTCTGCTGCGGGCCAAAAAAAGGGTCCCGTGCGAATTTGCGGCGGGTGCGGCGGGTGTGGCGGGTGCAGCGGGTGCGGCGAATGGCTGAACTCGAATCGCACAGAGATCGGATGTGATTTGCACTGCAGTGCGGTGCGAATCACATTCGTTCTCATAAACCGCTGCAATGTGAACCCAGCCTTAGTGACACTGGCGACGGGGGGTGATCACGGGGTTAAACCTTTATTGGGGGGGTTAGGGGGGCACATTAGAACTAAAGGGGGCTAACTCTAACTGCCCTAACAGTTATTACAGTCACAAATGACACCAATGCAAAAAAAAAAAAAAAAAAAAAAAAAATGACATTGGTGTCACTGTGACTGGGGGGCAGGGGTAATTGGGGGGGTGATCGGGGGGTAAAGGGGGGGTGTGAGTGTGCCTGGCATGTTCTACTGTGTGTGTAGAGTGTTGGTGCAACTCACCGATCCGCTCTCCTCCGTGTCGGAACGAAAAATACCGACACGGAGGAGAGAATACATCACTTCCTCTCCTGTGTTTACATTACAGGAGAGGAAGTGATGTCACCGGGGATTTCCATTCGTCGAGAGCGATCGCGAGGGGGTGGCCATGAATGAATGGCCGCCCCCTCATCCCGGATCGCTCTCGACGGAATGCCGACCGCCGCAGGCACCGGGGGGGGGCCCGATCGGGCCCCCCACCCGCGGGCAGGCAGGGACTTATATATACGCCCATATGCCTGCCCGTGCCATTCTGCCGACGTATATCGTCGTGCGGCGGTCGGCAAGTGGTTAAGGAAGACCTCTACATGGAGCAACCACCAGGATTTAAGCAAGGAGATAACCTTTTGTGTAAACTTCAGAAGAGCATCTACGGTCTTAAGCAATCTGCAAGGATGTAGAATGAGAAAATGAAAGAAGTACTTACTAGAGAGGGATTCTCAATAAGTAAAGCAGACCTCTGCCTCTACTCCAGGAATCAAGATGATAGATGGTTATACATTCTTATCTATGTCGTTGACATTATAACCTGTTTTGAACAAGAAGGGGATTACAATCAGATAGTTCACAAGCTGAAATAATTTTTTTAAATCAAAGAGCTATTACATTAGTTACTATCTGGGAATCCAAATAGAGAGAGAAGATGGAAGTTCTCTTCTCAACCAATCTCAAAAAATCTCTGAAATCTTGGAACAATTCCATATGCAAGATGCAAAGGAAGTGAAAACTCCTATGCAACCAGGCTATCAATAGAGCAATGAAGCAGACAATTTGCTACTCAACAACTCGGTAAGCTGCTATATGTTACCACTGTGACAAGACCAGACATAGCCACAGCAGAAAGTCCCAGCTCCCTGTCAGCGTGACTGGAACACAGTAAAAAGAGTTATACAGTACCTCAAAGGAACTATTCAGATATAGTTATGGTTACCAGCAACATCAGATCCAAAACTGGTCGGGTATGTGGATGCTGATAGGGCCGGAGACTGTACAGACCGCAAATCCACAAGTAGATTAACCACTTGCCGATCAGGCCATAGCCGAAAGACTGCTGCAGTGCGGTTGTGTTTTTCTGGGTGGACGTCCTCCCAGAATCTTTCTCTCGTGCTCCCCCTGGGGCGAGCTCCCGCAAACATCTGTGACCTCCGGGTCCGGAATACCCAGCGCATCACGGATCATGGTAAACAGCCGCTGGTAGCGGCTGTTTACCATGTGATCGCTCTGTCAAATGATGGAGTGATCAATTGCAAACAAACCGGCATCATGTCATGACGCCGCTTCCTCCTTCCCATCTCTGTACAGATCGGTACAGTGAGAGGGGAGAGGGGGAGAGATGGCAGCAGTGCTGTGGGCTGGATGTGTAGTGCCCGCAGGGCTGCTCTGGGACAGTACTCTGCCAATACTGTGCAACACTGTGCAATACTCTGCCAATACTCTGCAATACTCTGCAACACTGCAATACTCTGCCAATACTCGCCAATACTTGCCAATACTCTGCAATAAATTTTAACAGAAAGAAAGATTTATTTATTTTTAACAAATTTTCTGTCTTTTTTGATTTATAGCACAAAAATAAAAAACCCAGTGGTGATTAACCACTACGATAGAGGGCACTTTCGCCCCCTTCCTTCCCAGCCCAATTTTCAGCTTTCATCGCTCTCGCAATTTCAGTGACAATTGCGTGGTCATGCTACACTGTACCCAAATGAAATTTTTATAATTTTGTTCACACAAATAGAGCTTTATTTTGGTGGTATTTATTCACGACTCCATTTTTTTATTTTTTGCTATATAAGCGCAAAAAAGTGGAAATTTGGGAAAAAAACAATATTTTCTTTTTTCTATTTTAAAAGAAATCCAATAAAATCTAATTTTGTCATAAATTTAAGTCAAAATGTATTCTGCTACATGTTTTTGGTAAAAAAAAATCCGTTAAGTGTATAATAATTGGTTTGTGTGATCACGGACATATGTACGCAAATGATCATGTACAGATGTGTGCAGGTGATCACGTACATATGTGTGCAGATAATCATTGGGACATGTGATTTTAGTGGGACATGTGTTTTTTTTATTTGGGGACATGTCTTTTTATTATTTGGGGACATGTGTGGTGACATGTGTATTTTGGGGACATGTGTGGTGACATGTGTATTTTGGGGACATGTGTGTGTACACTGTAGGTTTACACTAGACTAGTGATCAGTGAGCTCATACTCACTGATCACCAGCCGGCTGCAGCGATCTGCTCTCCTCTCCTCAGCGACGACTTCCGTGTGAGGAGAGGAGAAGCCGATTGCCTAGCAACCGGCTGTTTGTTTACATCACATGATGGCTGTGATTGGACACGGCCCTCATGTGATCAGGAGGGCCAATCACAGAGCCCTCCTGCCGATCCGAGATGCGCCGTGTCCGGGTGACATGAGCGCATCGGGATCGCGATGCAGCACGGGCACGCGAGCGCGTTCCTGAACGTCCAGTCAGAAGGAGGCGGCTCCCACCTGGCCATATATGTACATTGGTCGGGTGGGAAGTAGTTAAATACCACCAAAATAAAGCTCTATTTGTGTGAAAAAAAGGACAAACTTTTCAAATGGGTACAGTCTTGCATGACTGAGTAATTGTTATTCAAATTGTGAGAGCACAGAAAGCAGAAAATTGGTCTGGTTAGGAAGGGTGTTTAAAGAGCAAGTAAACCCTGATGGGTTTACTTCCTCTTTGTTTCCCTGCAAGGGTAAAGCATAATGGTCTGCTATGCATCGCAAAGCACCCATTATGTGTCACTTACCTGACACAGGAGCCAGCGATTTCACCGCTGTACCCTGTAGCACGAAGCGTCCATCTTCCTTCCGGGTATCGCTGCTCTGGCGCTGTGAGCAGCGATGACGTCACTCCGGCGCATGCACGCGGGAGCCGTAAGTGATGGCATGTTTGCCTTCACTTGCGGCACGCCCAGTGCGCCTGCGTCATTGTCTACAGCACATGCACTGCAGACATTGGTGCCCTATTTTTCTAAAATATCTCCTTAACCGTGTAAGTCAAGAAGATATTTCTTGGACCTACAGGCAAGCCTTAATCTAGGCTTACCTGTAGGTCAAAGTGGTTTGTAAGGGTTTACAACCACTTTAAGTGCTCAGTTGTCAAGTGGTTAATCTTGCAGTATGGGGAAGGAACCATAAGTTGGTCTAGTCAACAGCAGGTAACTGCTGCTCTATATTCAACTGAAACATTGCAGCAGCACATGCGTGTCAAGAAGCAATATGGATTTGTCAACTTTTTGTGGACATTGGGGTAGACATGTCAAAACGAATTCCCATTTTTGAATACAACCAGGGATCTATAAAACGTATGCAATTAGAAAGGGTCAATCCTAGGACCAAACACATCGACGTCAATTATCACCTACTGAGGAATAATCAAGAGCAAGGTGTTATTGACATTCAATACTGCCCATCAGAGGAGATGACTGCTGATGCACTCACCAAGCCTTTGTCGAAGGAATGTCATAGTTGTATCCAGAAGAAGTTGAATGTAATTTGACAAAGCACATACTGTTGAGAAGGGGTGTTGGAAGAACAACAGCAAGTTGCTTATGTACTGTGACTATATATGCATTATACCTGTCTATGCAGCAGGTGGTGCTGTAGTGTTATAGTGTAATGTGCATGTAAATCTATTGTACGATGCAGTGAGATGAAGTGCTTTTCTCAGTGTTTTTGTTGTGTTCCTGTTTCCATGCTGACTTTCTTGTCATGTAAATATGTATATATATATATATATATATATATATATATATATATATATATATATATATATATATATGTACTTTTCCAACTACTGGCAAAACTGGGAAATCAAGGTCATATTCAAACAAAAAAAAGCTTATCCCTTTGGGACAAATTATAAGGATGGCAAGGTGAAAAGGTTCTTTTCACTCACACAAATAGAAGACAGGATTTGTTCTTAAGGTCTACATGGTAGTAAGTTGTCAACAGGTGGGATTTACTGTATATAGATTGTATTAAATGGCCTCTATTGATTTACTGTTTGCTTGTCACACCTGAAAATGCGTTATTTGTATTTAACTTTAGATCCTCATAAATATAAAACCTTATTATGGCAGCTTACATTTCTGTGCTTTAATTTTTATGGCTTTTTAATTAAATCTTAATAAAACAGTGTGTGAAAGGGGCAATTGCTTTCTTCATTGGTTTGTCTTTTGATCTCATTCAGTTAAGTTTATCTTGGGTGCTGCAATACACTTTAACAGAACGCAGCAGTAAATGTTTGTATATCTTACATATCAATCAGTGAGTATTTTATGTGTTTCTTGATTCCTCTGTAAGGTAAAACACAGACTGAAATATAGTCTAGTGTAATTACTGCAGATCAGCACATCTCAAACCTGGCAAGCTTCTCTTGTTAAATTAATTTTCTGTAAGTGGATCAGTAAAGTACATTTGTTTCTGTCCTATTAAAGTCCAAGTTTTTGACTAGACTAGGAGATGTTTTCTGAACTCAAAAAACAGACAATTTTTGAAAGCCTATAAACTATTCTAATTGCCCTGGACAATAAATATAAAGTTAAAGTGGTTATTAAGCCACTCTAACCTGTATGCACCATCAGCACTGCCTCCTATTGTAGTATCCCCCACGTGTGTGATTTATAAAAATAAATGCTGCAAATACCTCTGAGAGATGCAGTAGGCGGGGCTGAGATTCCTCTGATGATGTCAGCGCTTATATTTATAAATCCTTCACAGAGGGGGACACTGCAATAGAAGGCAGTCCTGATGGTGTATAAAGGTTAGTGTAATGAGAGTGGGAGGGGGGGGGGGGGGGTTCACACACAGACAGAGAGAGGAGGGGGAGGAAACACACGAGCAGAAAGGAGAGCAGATAGCAGACTGCTGATGATGACAGGAGCCCTTAAACTGACCAAGGTGTCAGGGCTCAGCAGCCATGATACACCGATGTCAGTTTACAGAGGGATGGGAAGAAACTGACAGGAGCAGCCAAGTTTTGTAGGTGTTACAGGGGGCCAAATGACACAGGACAAGCGTTGTATCATAACATGCTTTAAGGGAGCAGGATCTATTTTTTTGGGGGGGTTAACACTTTAAATTAGAGGCAAACCTTAAAATATACTTTTAGATGCCAGCAAAGAGGGTGGCCTGCCTTGCTTCATCTCTCTTTACATAACCTTTAAGCCAAACTGGTGACACAGTAAGCATATTTCCTAAACGCAATGAGTCCCCCAAGTGAGTCACCAGGCTTTTCTGAGAAACCAGTTTTCTTCCTGGCTTTCTCCAGAAAGGGACCACTCCTGGGTCTTCTCCTTGGCCAAGCTTCCTCCATAACCAGTTAAGACAGCTCTTTACCAAATTCAGATTGATCTCGATATTTAGCACATGTTAGGCCCCGCACAGGCTACTGATCCTAACAGCAGAGTTCCTTACAGCAGCACCACCCCAGACCTCAGTCTGGGAGAAGAGAGTTAGAACATGGCTTGTCCAGATTATTTATATCCTTCTTCCTGGCTTTCTCCATCAAGGTACCACTCCTGGGTCTTCTCCTTAGCAAAACTTCCTCCATCACCAGTTAGGAAAGCTCTTTACCAACTTCAGACCGATCTCCATATTTAGCACATGTTAGGCCCCACACAGGCTACTGGGCCTAACAGGAGAGCTCCATCCAGAAGCACCTCCCCAGACCTCAGCCTGGGGGAAGAGAGTGACCACATGGCTTGGCTCTGATATTTATATCCTTCCACAGCATGCACCAGTGGTCTGAACCACCTACTGGGTTGGCTGAAGGAAATATAAATATGTATAACTCAGTCTGTTTGTGAAATCCCATTCTGTTGCCACTGGCACCAGTAACACCTATAGACATTATTAGGAAATCACAACCCAACTGAACCTTAGAAAAAGGCCAAGTAAAAACCAAACAATCAGTCCTGGCTAACTACTACCCAGCCAAAAAATTCATTTAGATAGTAGCCCCTGTTTAGGACAAGGAGGCTACGTTAGTATTGTCATTTAACTAGTAATAAAACATATAAATTATTTTTCCTTATCGGGCAAGCATTACTGATTATTCCTATGCCACCTAGACTAAACTAGCATGCATTTTTTTCTACTGCATAGAATTGGCCTTTAATTTAGAACTGCATGCAAATCTTTCAGCTACCAGGCATGTTCGAACCTTCAAATTCCAAACATTGATTTGAATCAGGTTGGAATATCTAGGCAACATCGTTATTATTTAATACACTTTAAGTGAAAACTAAATAATACAAATAATAAAGTTTAGCAGTCCGCGAATTTCAAAATTTGCCTTTACAAACTACTGAACTGCAGTTTAAGTAGAGGCATGACATGAAATCTAAAAAAGAAAAAAAGGCAACGACATAAGGATAAGTTGTTTTCTGTATTTGTAAATTTAATTGGAATGTTACACATTCTGAAAACATACATATATCGTAATGCTTCTGGTCAGGAATGAGGTTTTATGTTATGCTTTGGCCAAAACAATCCTTAATTAAACTTCTAGATGTCTTTCTTGTTTTCCAAAACAAAACCTGCAGGCAAAAAGCTTATAAAAAAAAAAAAAGCAATAATGTTATATAGTCAGGTAAAAATGGAAAGGGCTTAAAGTGAACATGTACTTCATTTTAATCTTTTAAAGAAATCATTTTACATAAAAGACTACATTACTGGATGCCTGAAAATACATTTATTAGCCAGAATTGTTTCTTCTGTGCCCACTTCTCATTAAAGTGGTTCTAAAGCCTCAAGGTTTTTTTAATTAAATGCATCCTGGTTAGCAGGTAAAAGCAGCCTCAGCTCAATTCCTTCAGGTCACATCTCCAACATGTTTTGCCCCGCCCCTAGGGCTTAATCATGGAGAACAATTGTTATGAACAGATTTCCTACATGGGTCTGCATGGAATACCTGTGCATACACAATCACTGCACAGAGTGGTATCAAGCACATATGAGGCCTCCATATTAAATTGAAATATCCCGTAAATTCTTATGGGACATAATGTTCATAATTTGGACTTTAAGCTTGGCTATCAAAATATAATTGACTATAATCAAATATAAATTGACCTATGTAATTGTGGCAAAATTAGGACTATTACCAGTTCAAACTTGAGAGTGGATTGAGGCAAAGGAGAAACAGATATGCTTACCACCTGATCCCTAGCAATTTAACCTTCTACACCACCACTATATTTTCTTTTCAAATGTTTTTATTGAGATTTTTAGCAGAGTTAGTTACAACAAGGGTTACAAAACAAAAAAAAAAAAAATATATAGTAATAAAAGTAACATAACACAGTATAATGTAGTGACAGGGTTTTCTCAGCATAATATAGCATAGAAACAAATAATCCACAATAAAGAATAAAGTAGTATTCCTAAGTATCTAATATTCATAGTCATAAAGGGACTCGAACAAGAGTAAGTCTCTTAAAATTTGTATAATAAAGTCTGTAATATAATTATTGTAAGATTTATAAATAGCAATATGGATAATGGCCACTTCTGGACCCCAAGACACCCCTCACAGGGATCTATCTGTGTCTTGGAGTACCTAGGCCAACATCCTAAAGGAAATTCAAACACAGTAGTTATCTTTTATGAAGGAAAATAAAGATCTATTCTTACTCCGCAGCTCAATTCAGATAAACAAATATGTGATATATTTGTCACTTTGCTATGAAATTATTTTTAAAGCCATCCAAAAAAAAAATATTAAAACGCACAGGAGTTCTTTCTTCTATATGATTAAAGAATCAGCATTATCTAAATTGTGGAAGTATAATTTTTGTACCATGTACTCCAAGGTTCCCATAGTTGTTGTTCCTTAATATATAGGGATTTGTCATTAGGAAATAACAATTCATAGGAGTGGTGGAGTTGGGTTAATTCTATAACTTCTGTCATAGTAGGAAGAGAGTCAGTTTTCCATTTTCTAGTTATGGATAGTCTCGCAGCTAAAAGTATATGTGTTACTACTTTACGATATTGTTTGGGAATCGTATGTAAATTCATATTCAGAATGGCTAGTTCTGGTGAAAGTTGAAGGACAATACCTGTTACGGAAGTGAGTAAATGGGAGATTGCCTGCCAGTAGTTATGTAAGCTTGGGCAGTCCCACATAATATGAAATAGGGTCCCCAATTGGGTACAATTTCTCCAGCAATTAGATGACGAGTTCCCCTTGAATTTTGCTAGGATATGTGGAGTCAGGTATTGTCTTTGAACAATTTTTTGTGCCAGTTCCCATAGTGTAACACATGCAGTGGCCCTATATATGCTTCGTAGGGAAGCCATCCATTGTTTAATTGAAAAGTCTTGCCCCAAATCTTGTTCCCATTTAAGGAAGGAAGGTAGTTTGCTGGGTATGTTTTTTTCCCCTAGAATTGGGTATATTGTAGCTACTCCTTTCTGTGAGGTGGCATGGTTATTGAGGAAAGACCATATTTTAACCGGGATTGAAGCTCTGAGTTGTGGATTGTGTAGCAGACATTTTTCTATTTGAATATATGTAGATCGCTCAGAATTCGGAAGCTGTAATTCATTACTTAACTGAGAAAAAGACTTTAATGAGCCCTGTTGGAAGAAGGAACCAAGTTTGATATCCCCACCCAAATTCCAGTCATGTATTTGTACGCCAGGAATTAATGTTGGTATAATTGTTAGAGGAGGGTTTAACACCGTGATTGGAGTTTTATCCCATTTGTATGTGATGATTCTCTGCCAAGAGTGTAGCGTCGCTTTCACCGTTGGTGGGTATTGAGCTGTAATTGTGGACTTAATTTTCCTACTAAGTAACCAGAATTGCATATTAGGCTGTCGTGTGATGTCTTTCTCAATTTGTCCCCATAAAGTTTTAGGAGTAGGCAAGAACCATTCTTGCAATTGGGTCAAAAGAGTTGCGTCATAATAATCCTGTAGATCAGGTACGGTCGCACCACCTATATTTCTATGTTTAATTAGTATATGGCATGCGCAACGGGATTTTTTGCCATTCCATAGATATTTTCCCAAACTGCTTTGTAAGGATTTAAAGTAGTATTTAGGGATACATATTGGAAGGGACCTGAGTTACCACCACTATATTTTCAACAGCAGGTGTATCCCAGAAGCCAGCAGAGATGCAGCCTCATCCAATCCAATTAATCACCGCTTGAAGTTGGCTGCTGGGGGGGAAATACGCTTCACCTAGCCTGGTCTCATTGCCTTAGCATTCTCTCCGTGTGCCTGCATCTACTCTGTACCTGAATCAGGCTGTTCCTGAATTGTGTTTTGAGCCATTAGGAAAGTTTGAAAACATATTATTCCTATTGTCATTCCCATTCCCATACCCTTATGATTATTACTCTCTATATGCAACATCACTAGATACTCTATAAATATTGGTAATTGCTCACTAATGATGAAATATTGGGCAAGTTTGTACATGAGAGACTTGGGATAGTATTCAAACGTTTGACCTATTTGAGAGATAAACTAGTATTGAGCCAACATAGGGATTTAGAAAGAGGGACCCTGTGCACTAAAAGATGAACTTTAAATGTGGCTAAATTAGCCAATGCCCGCATGTAAATTATTCTAGGGTGGTTATACTATCCAATGGTTAAAACTGAACACTAGGTAATATGTATCATGCCGTTCAGTGGGAATAGTCTACTATATGCAATATACCTTAAATGTGGCCTTTCACGAATCAAATGGGAATTCCGACGCAGGATTAATGAACATATACTCAATTAAAAATGTGAAGATAAATTCACCTATCATTATCCATGTACGCCTAAGACATAACTGTAATGCATGTTACATTAACTTTGTAACTTTAGACCATATCCATGAGGATTATGGACAGTCCATGTCAATGAGGATATAGATGGGTCCATTCTTAGGACTTAGTCCCATTGGATTTATTTATTAAAAGCATCACAATTACTGGGTCTAATACAACTTTTAGGTATAACTATACCTTTCTTGCTCCCTGGTAATAATGATATGTTCCAATGTCTTAGCCAGAGAGTGGTAATGAGATAGGATTATTTAGAGATATGCCGACACCTTCACACTGGTCCTACTCTGGTATTTCTGACTAGAGCAGATGCAAAGGAATATATTGTATATTGCAATACTGTATATTTAACATCAACAATGTTGTATATTTAAAGTGGTTGTAAACCCTTACAAACCACTTTGACCTACAGGTAAGCCTAGATTAAGGCTTACCTGTAGGTCCAAGAAATATCTTCTAAACCTATACGGTTTAGGAGATATTTACCTGAAGACAGCCACCGCTGTCTACGGTGCATGCGCCGTAGACAGCGGCATGCAGGCGCACTGGGCAAGCCGCAGATCGCGGCGATATGCCGCCTGTGTCAGCTCCCGTGCGCATGTGTGGGAGTGACGTCATCGCTGCTCCGGCGAATCACAGCGCCGGAGCAGCGAGACCCACCAAGAAGATGGACGCTCGGAACTACAGGGGACAGCGGTGACTTCACTGGCTCCTGTGTCAGGTAAGTGACACATAATGGACTACTATGCGATGCATAGTAGTGCATTATGCTTTACCTTTGCAGGGAGACAAAGAGGAAGTAAACCCATCAGGGTTTACTTCCTCTTTAACATCCTGTGCAATACCTTATGGAATTAGCCTGCTGTATATTTTGTAAATTGTGGATCTGTAATGTGGTAGTTATTATTGCTGTAAGGCACTGCATCCATATTATCAGGCTCTGTTGGAATTTTGTCTGAGATTGCCTTTCTCTTCCCCCTCCTCTACTCTGGTAGCCATGGCGAAGAGAGGGGAGGCAGGGGGTGGGGGGTGAGCTCTCCGAAGGTTTTCCATAAAAGCACATACCTATTGGATGTGTGCCCTCATAGGAACAAACAGGGTGGTCTTATAATGTGCAAAGTCAGTTGTGTTCCCCTGTCACTGTACCATCTAGAGTTGTCAGGGGTTGACTGGCTGTGGGCAGTGCTGGGGGTGGGATAAGCATCACAGCTGGGACCCTGTCTATTTCCGCTCCCTTGTTTGGAAATTAGCCTCTATTGCCATCTTTTCCTATTTATTTATTATGATTTCAGTCAGATGGTACAAGCAGTTAGCCACATATTTAAGTAATTTGATAAAACTGCAAAATGTTTAAGGTGTTAACTATAGCTGCAAGAACTATAACACGTCTTGGAAAGAGACTTACAGTATATATTTTTGTGCTTACAGCATAACTTATGGTAATTAGGAAAATATTTGGAAAACCCAGATCCCACTAAAATGCGAAAGCAATAAAATGCCAATGAGGAGAACAGGATATAGTAATGTTTACCTTGTGTTATACATAGTACAATGACCATTTAGTTATTTAAATAAGATTATGGATGAGATCCACATATATTAAAGGCATAACATGTGAGTTGGAACACATTTATATAAGGAGAGTAGAGTTGAGCGAATGGATCGGCCAAGTAAAAGTTCGGCCAGATCATATCCTGTGTGCCAATTTGGCGAACATCCGAACTTGTGGAACGTTCGGCGGAATGTTTGTATGCTGAGAGCTCCACAAAGCACTGCTGGCTGTACAGTGCATTCTAAGCCCTTATTGGGCAAAACTTTGCTCAATCAGGGCATAGTGAATAGCTGGTTGTTAAGGATGCCGCTGCCAGCTTCTTGGCCTGTTCCTTAACAACAGATGAGTCATCAGCTGTCAATGGACTTCCCCACTGGCAGCTGAATGCCAACAATAGAAAAATTGGAAAAAAAGGGCATGGGAGCTCTCCCCAATCCATACTAGGCCCTTTGGGGTAAATAGTGCCCATACTCATTCATCAAAAGAGTGTCAAAAATAAATAAAAACACATGCAGTTTTTGACAATTTCTTTATTAAAAAATAAAAAAAACAATGTCCCCTGATAAAGATCCATCGTCAGTCACGTTGCCACTGTCAGACCAGAAAAAAGAAAAAAAAACACTCCGTCCGCAACGAAGGCTAACCGCCATCTCCCTGCTCTGCTGTTTGACAGTTCTTACATAGGTAAGGGGCGGGGCTACCTGGTGGCATTAGCTGGTGGCTCCGCCCCTTGTGACATCAGCAGCCAATGCATGCTGGGTTGGTGACATCACAAGAGGGTGGTGTCACCAGGTCATTCCTCTCCTTACCTATATAACAAACTGTGCCCAAAGTGCTCCCATGTTGAGGGCAAGTGGCCTGGTATGGTTCATGGGGGAAGGGCGCTCATCTCCCCCTTCCCTGACCTGCTTAGATGCATGTTCAGAAAAGGTTCTGTTATGAATCTTGGGGGGGACCCCACGCCATTTTTGTTTCTTAAACTTTGCCGGGGGGTTCCTCTTAAAATCCATTCCAGACCCAAAGGGGGGCCCCCACGCCATTTTTTTTTTACCATTTTTCTATTTCCGGCAATTTAAATGCCCTTTTTTCTTTATAATTGTCAAATTTGCTGCAGTAGGTTCCATACACAGTACAGATGTGCCACTTTACAGGCAGACTAAGGAGATCACCCTCAAGGCCCTATATTTAATGAAAAATTTTCATTTTTATTGCTTCACTTTAAATTAAACTTCATTAAAACGACTGCTGCTTTAACCACTTCAGCCCTGGAAGGTTTTACCCCCTTCCTGACCAGAGTACTTTTTACAATTTGGCACTGTGCTGCTTTAACTGGTAATTACCGGTCATGCAATGCTGTATCTAAACAACATTTGCGTCCTTTTCTTCCCACAAATAGAGCTTTCTTTTGGTGGAATTTGATCACCTCTGTGGTTTTTAATTTTTTGAGATATAAATGCAAAAAAATGTAAAAAAAAAAAATTATATATTCTTCTTTTTATTATAAAAAAATTACAATAAACTCAATTTTAGTCATGCATTTAGGCCAAAAAGCCAAAAAGCATTTAGCCACATATCTCGGGTAAAAAAAAAATTCAGTAAGCGCATATTTATTGGATTGCGCAAAATTTATAGCGTCTACAAACTAGGGTACATTTTCTACACAACTTTTAGTTTTGACTGCCTATCTCATTTCTGGAGGTGCTCAAATGGCAGGGCAGAACAAAATCCCCCCAAATGACCCCATTTTGTAAAGTAGACACCCCGAGGAATTTGTTGAGCGGCTTGTTGAGCACATTGAATATTTAATTTTTTTCACAAGTGTTTTACACAATGTTGTCAATGAAATTATATATTGCTCAAACATGACATTGGCATATGTGAAATTACAACCCAAAATACATTCTGCTGCTTCTCCTAAGTACGGGGATACCACATGTGTGGGACTTTTTGACAGTCTAGCCGCATACAGGACCCCGAAAACCAAGCACCACCTTCAGCTTTCTAAATTTTAGATTTCACTGCTCACTACCTATCACAGTGTCTTGAAAACCCCACATTTTGGAAAGTAAACATCCCAAGCTTTTTGCTGAGGGGCATGTTGAGTATTTTGCAGATCTCGCTGTATGTCCCAAAGTTTTGAAATTTGAAAAAAAAAAATTTCCTTTTCGTTCTTCATTTTCCAAAACAAATGAGAGTTGCAAAATACTCATCATGCCTCTTAGCAAAAACCTTGGGGTGTCTACTTTCCAGAATGAGGTCATTTGAGGGAGGTTTTACTATCTTGACATTTCAGGGCCTCCGAAACTTTGATAGGTAGGGATGAGCTCAATGTTCGGGATGAACATAAGTTCGACTCGAACATCGGGTATTCGCTCATTCGCCAAAGAGCAAACATCATGGGGCATTCGCGGAAAATTTGAGGGTCGCCAAATGCCCCATAATGCACTGTGAGATCGCTGTGCATTGCTGTATGTTTGGCCAAAGCATGCACCTGACCAATCACAGCACGCTCTGCTAAGAGAGCCATGATTTACCCAAGGCAGGGTGCTAAGCAGTGGCGGCTGGTGAAGTTTTTGGAGGGGGGGGCGCCAGACCCCGCCCATCATTTTGGCCCCTCCCACTTCTCATAAAACACGCCCCTTATGTAATCTGAAAAAAAATTGACGTGGGTTCCCCCTCCGAGAGCATACCAGGCCCTTAGGTCTGGTATGGATTCCAAGGGGAACCCCCTACGCCGAAAAAACGGCGTGGGGGTCCCCCCCAGATCCACACCAGACCCTTATCCGAGCACGCTACCCGGCCGGCCAGGAAAGGGGGTGGGGACGAGCGGGCGCCCCCCCCCCTCCTGAGCCATACCAGGCCACGTGCCCTCAACATGGGGGGGTGCCTTGGGGGAGGGGGGGCGTGCGGCCCCCCCACCCCAAAGCACCTTGTCCCCATGTTGATGAGGACAAAGGCCTCTTCCCGACAACCCTGGCCGTTGGTTGTCGGGGTCTGTGGGCGGGGGGCTTATCGGAATCCGGGAGCCCCCTTTAATAAGGGGGCCCCGGATACCGGCCCCCCACCCTATGTGAATGAGTATGGGGTACAATGTACCCCTACCCATTCACCTGTGAAAAAAAGTACAAAAAAAAACACAACACAGGGTTAAAATATTTTATTGCACAGCTCCGGGGGTCTTCCATCTTCGGGGGTCTTCTCGCCGGACTCCTCCGCTATCTTCTTGTAGCTCTTTTGCTAGCGGAGGAGTCCGGCTTTCTTCCTCGCCGCCGGCCTCTTCTCCCGAATTCGGGGTCTTGTCCCCCTCTTCGGTTCTTCTGCCGGGCCACCACGCCTTCTTATAGCTCTTTTAGAGGCGGTGGCCCGGTCTTCTGCCGCCGCCGCCGCCGCCGCCGCCGCCGCCCGTTCTTCTTCTTCTTCTTCTTCTCCTTCTTCTCCAGGAGATGTTGCCTCGACGATCTCCCTGGCCGGAATGCCAGGGACGCGCTGCGCTGCCACTTATATAGGGACAATGGGGCGGTGTCACATGGGTTGATGTCACATGGGTTGACGTCACAGTCGCCATGTGACATCAACCCATGTGACCAACCCATGTGACATCAACCCATGTGACACCGCCCCATTGTCCCTATATAAGTGGCAGCGCAGCGCGTCCCTGGCATTCCGGCCAGGGAGATCGTCGAGGCAACATCTCCTGGAGAAGAAGGAGAAGAAGAAGAAGAAGAAGAACGGGCGGCGGCGGCGGCGGCAGAAGACCGGGCCACCGCCTCTAAAAGAGCTATAAGAAGGCACGGTGGCCCGGCAGAAGAACCGAAGAGGGGGACAAGACCCCCGAAGTCGGGAGAAGAGGCCGGCGGCGAGGAAGAAAGCCGGACTCCTCCGCTAGCAAAAGAGCTACAAGAACATAGCGGAGGAGTCCGGCGAGAAGACCCCCGAAGACGGAAGACCCCCGGAGCTGTGCAATAAAATATTTTAACCCTGTGTTGCGTTTTTTTTTGTACTTTTTTTCACAGGTGAATGGGTAGGGGTACATTGTACCCCATACTCATTCACATAGGGTTATTAAAGGGGGCTCCCGGATTCCGATAAGCCCCCCGCCCGCAGACCCCGACAACCAACGGCCAGGGTTGTCGGGAAGAGGCCCTTGTCCTCATCAACATGGGGACAAGGTGCTTTGGGGTGGGGGGGCCGCACGCCCCCCCCTCCCCCAAGGCACCCCCCCATGTTGAGGGCACGCGGCCTGGTACGGCTCAGGAGGGGGGGGCGCCCGCTCGTCCCCACCCCCTTTCCTGGCCGGCCGGGTAGCGTGCTCGGATAAGGGTCTGGTGTGGATCTGGGGGGGACCCCCACGTCAAATTTTTTTTCAGAAATTTGGCGTGGAGTTCCCCCTTCAGAGCTCATTCTCTGATTGGCCACGGCAAAAGTCGCCTGGCCTGGGGAAACCTTTCTGGCTGTGAAAGCTTTTTGCATTCATTCAGCTAAATGCACGAACATTCTCCACAAAGTAGAAGCTAGAAAGCCTTTATGCGGTGACTCACCTCTCACTGTCTGGCAGCTCCGCTCGGGCTAAGGAACGGAGCTGCCTACGTCACTTCCGGGTTTCGTGAAGCAGCCGGAAGTGACTGCCTGTCTAAGAATGACAATGCTCCCGCCCGTAGAATCACAGTGATTTTACGGGCGGAAGCTAGTCGGCGTTCTGCAGTGCGCCGCAAGGCGGGTTTTTAACCCGCAAATGAAGCGCCATGGATGCAATCTTGTGATTGCATCAACGTGGCGCTTCTCATAGTGCACTGTGACCGGCGCCACAGTACACTATGTTAAATTGTTAAATGACATTTTTTTTATTTTAAATGTCTTAAAGGGCCCGTTTTTTTTTTTTTTTTTTTTTTTTTTACTTTTTTTATTTTATTTTTTTTTTTTTTTTACTTTTTTTTTTTTTTTACACCTAGGGAGAGGGGGGGCGGCGCCCGGGCGCCCCCTATGGGCGGGCCGCCACTGGTGCTAAGTCCATGCTCCACACTATATAAGGCTGCCTACAAGGCAGCCTTATATAGTTTTGTTGGCATGGCATGGAGCTTGAGTTAGATTAAGCAGGCAGGTTATTCAGTTAGCGGCACTGTATTTGATATATATAAAGTATACTCTGCAACCAATGTAGCCTATATCTAGAGAGCATTCTGTGGTGTACTGTTTCTAATACACTTCAGGCGGTGTATTAAAATATATATATATATATATATATATATATATATATATATATATATATATATATATATATATATACATATACAGTCTCGTGTGTGTGTGTGTGTATATATATATATATATATATATATATATATATATATATATATATATATATATATATACATACACACACATTCAGCATCCAGTGTAGCCTATATCTACAGGGCATTCTGTGGTGTACTGTGTTTAATACACTTTAGGCAGTGTATTAATATATATATATATATATATATATATATATATATATATATATATTTTATATATTTTACATCCAGTGTAGCCTATATCTACAGTGCATTCTGTGGTAGACTGTGTTTCTACTACACTTCTGGTGGTGTACACAGTATACAATACAGTGCAGCCATTGTACAGTTGCTAATACAGTGCAGGCAGTGTACACAGAATCTAAAATAGTGTTTACGGTTTCTAATACACTTCAGACGGTATACACAGTATCTAATACAGTGTAGTAAGGTGTTGCAAAACAAAAAATACACCATGTCTGGAAGGCAACCAAGGAGAGGCAGATGCTCACAGGCCACTAAAAGAGGGCAAGCAGCCTCTGTGTCTACAGTCAACAGTGGTGGTTGTGGATATGGTGCATCCTCTGCAGGTGGCCGTGGGGCACACTTGTCATTTTTTTCTGTTTCTGGCCGTGTTATTGAGCCAGAACATGCAGAAGAGTGGGTGGATTGGATAACAAAGCTGTTCTCATCCTCCTCATTCTCTGTCACCCAGGCTCAGACTATTTTGCCTTTTAACGCAGCTGCCAAAGCAGCCTATTCCACCGCCTCCTTGTCCACAGTTACGCCATCCATAGCCCCACCAAGATGCACAGAGGAGTCACCAGAATGATTCGACCACAATGTCGGGTACATGCTGCTCCGATGTTGGTTCCCAGGTTGAGGAAGGGAGTAATGTGAGCCTAGAGAGGGGGGCGCCAAGAAGGAAAATAAACTGGCAGTCATGTTCCCCCAGCTGCAGCATACTGACAAGTTTGCTCCAGTGACGAGGGGGGAGGGGATGATGAGGTCACCGACTGTACTTGGGTGCCTGAGAGAAGAGAAGAGAGGAGGCACAACGAGGCAGGATGTCTGCTAGGGAGCAGCTTAAGTGCAGCCACCCTATTGCCATACACAGCAGAACTCCACAGGGGCAGGGACTCACCGGAAAAGGTCCTTGCTGTGGGCCTTTTTCGTCACGTGTGCAACAGATCGCACCATTGTTGTTTGCATCCTATGCCTGAAACGGATCAAGCCTGGCCAGAACAGCAGCTGCTTAGGCACCACATGCTTGACCAGACATATGACGACCTGACATGCAGTCCGTTGGCAACAACACTTGATAGACCCACATCAAAGAAAAAGGCAGACTTCTCCTTGCTCCTCATCTGGGATCTCCAACCCTACTATACCTCCAGTCCTCTCAAAAACCTACACTGAGAGGAATGAAGATATAGCAATAGGTGTCCCAAGTACTTGAAGACAATCTGCAAGCAGTACACCACCAGCTGATTTAAGCAGGCAAATTTCCCTACCCCAGCTGCTGAACCTTAAAAAGAAATTTGGTCACAGCCATCCACATGGTCAGTGTCTAAATGCTAGCTTGGCCAAATTGCTAGCACTGTAACTGCTGCCTTTTCAGCTGATAGACTCTGCCCCCTTTAGTGAATTTTTGGACTGTGCTATACCTTAGTGGCAGGTTCCAAAATGCCATTTCTTTTCACGGAAGGCCATTCCGAATCTCTACCGGCATGTAGAAGGCAATGCTTTGGCCTCATTGGACAGAGCGGTCAGCAGTAAGCTTCATATTACCGCTGACTCATGGACCAGCAGGTATGGGCAGGAATGTTACCTTTCCTTTTTAATATTTAAGATTTTAAATATATTGTATATGTTGTAGACTCATGTGGGAGGCAAGAGTAATACATATATACCTGTATACATTTTTAATGAAGAATGTGAATTAAATAATGAAAAATCAAAATAATCACTAATGTACTAGTTGGATTCTATATTGAATTTAGGAGCACCTCTTAAGTTGGCAATAGATGGATTGAAATCCATCCAGTTCAGCGGGGACCAGCCTGAATTTTGATCCTTTTGTATTTGCTCCTGTTTGACAGAAGTTAATGATCAACTTCTGTTAAACATGATAGTTGGACACACTTTTATCGATCAGTGGCAGCAGCCCATCAACCAACAAGCTGGCAGCTAGCTGGAGTTGCAAGGAAAAATATGCTCAGCTCCTCATAAAGGCTGCTTAGTAACAGTAGAATTGGGCAAATCTGCCTGGTTTAGATTCCAAGCAAATCCTTTTTAAAATGAATGGTACTCAAACTTAGCCACCAACCCCATTTATGTCTTTGGGGCAAATTCAGTTATTAAGTTAAATTTTAGGGCTAATATACAAACTACTGTCCAGAAAAAAAGGCATAAGGAAGACATGTACCAATGCAAAAATGCTTTTAAAAACACCTAATCCAATCAGAAAACACATTATATTCATTAAAAAGTTTCAAGCCATTTTGTGAATGGTGGCAATGTCAATCTTATTATTTCTGCATAGGAGCAAGGTGGGGTATAGGCCTATGACTTTTATTTTGATAAAGGACGTGCCCAGTTTGTATTGCCGTTCAGTGCCATTACTTTGCCAGGGCAGGGACAGCCTTACAAGTGTAAACACATTTTGTAACTAGGCAAAACAAATGTGTAAAATAATTGCACACAACCTCCTGTGTAGAATCCAGTTGGGTTGGGTTTGTCAGACTTTTAGCTTCCAAACCCTATTGAATTGGGCTGAATGCTAAAAAAGGCAATGGAGCAATTCCTAATTGCCAAGGGATTGTCAAACATATGGCATGGGGGACTGGGCAATGCCCTAGGGGACATGTACCAAAGCAAAAAAAAAATTTTTTAAATTGCATTTGGCCTGGGAGCATCGATTTCGGTTATGCTTAAAGTGAAACATCCCTATGACATTGTTGGCCATATATGGCCATGAACAATCTTAACAACCATAGGTATAATAGCAATACCGCTATTATACATGACATTCAACTCTCACAGAACGTGTAAGTGTTTGGGAGTTTGTCCAAACACCCTAACTTGCAAGCTCATTCCTACTTGCATGTTAATGGAAATAGGGGAAGTTGAATAAAATACATTACACCTGACAGACAGACAGTGAATAAAAGTCCAGCTGCGGAACTGATGTTCAGAAAATTTTGTCCATCCATCCAAACCTCCTGCCATACAAGATGAGGCAACAGCAGCACTAGAAACCCTTGATGAGGCAGAAAAGAATGCACTAGAAGTACTCAAAACGAAATAGCTGCATTGTGCCTCTGGTGGGGAGGAAATAGGCAAATTAGAAGTCCTCAAAATAAAATTGCTGCCATGCAACAGTGGCTACATCAGTCAAGAATGTATGTAAATCTGAGAAGCTAATGGCCAGCTGTCAGATGGAAGCCACTGAGTGGCTGTACAGCTGCCTGATTTCTTCCACACACCCCAGCAACAGTCGCCCTCACCCCGTGTGCACCCTCCCCCCCCCATGTTTCCCTGGATCTGCACTCCCATCGCTGTACCTGGGACTGGAATGGTGGGTTCAGTCGGGAAGAGTAGAGAAAAATAAACAGACAGGCGCTCGCCGATCTCCCCTTCCTACTAATAATCAAAACACAATGTGTAAAATGTCACTTCCAGGTCCAGCTTTCATTTTCTCCAGCCAGAAGAAGCTATTGGATCTGTGCTCTATTAGCTTCAATAGAAGGCAAGCGGGCCAAAACTACTTAAAAATTCTTATATTAAGTTGAAACTAATAAGAGTAAGCTCCTGTTGCTGTGTTTAAGCTAAGCTAAATGTAAAAGTTAAAAAATCTATTATACATGCATCTATTAAACATGTTCCAGCCCTTTTCTTTTTAAAGTCAGCGGCTACAAACACTGTAGCTGCTGACTTTTAATAAGGACACTTACCTGTCCAGTGAGCCCGCGATGTTGCCCCCCCCCCCCCGCCGATTCGTTCATTGGATCGGCTGCCAGTGCGGTCATCCTAACTAAGGGAAACAGGCAGTGGAGCCTTGCGGCTTCACTGCCTGTTTCCTGCTGCGCATGCGCGAGAGTGTGAATGGCCCCATTGTTTCCTGGGACACACCCATGTCCCAGAAGACAACGGGGCCACTCGCCGAGGAGGAGGAATTAACAAAACAGCGCGGCGGAATAGGAAGAGGCAGATTAGAAAGACTGCAACAAGGGTTTCTGGTGAGTAAAAAATTTAATTTTTTTTCAAATGTTATTTTTTTTTATATTTTTTTAAGAATGTTAAAGTAGCCAGTAGTAGCCAGTTTTAAGTATCTGGGGGTACAGATCCCGCCCAAAGTAGGGGAATACTGTTCCGTGAACATATGCCCGCTGCTGTCGAGATTCCAGGATAGGATAAATATGTGGAATACCCTTAGGATGTCGCTGGCCGGGAAAGCTAATCTCATAAAAATGATTTTAATGCCCCAACTGCTATACTTCCTTCATAACTCACCGGCAGTAATACATCTAAAAATCTTCAGGGTGGTAAATACTTTATATCGGAAGTTACTGTGGAATACAAAGCCCCCTAGGATCAAGCTGGAACAGCTGAAGCGGTCTAAGGACAGCGGAGGGTTGGCGGTACCCAACCCTTGGCTGTACTATATAGAGGCCCAGCTGCAGCACCTGGTGGGCTCCATGTCACATGATCCGGTGGGCTCGGCTGCCAAATTGATGCTTCATGCATCTGGAGTGGAGACCATCCCTATGGGACTGGAGGCACAGATGTTTAAGAGCTCCAACAAGCAGACCCCTACGCTGTCCATGATACAAAAAGTTTGGAATAAGAGTAGACAGCTTCAGGGGGTACAGGGATTCACAGACTATAGTCCTATATGGGGTAACCACAACTATGTAGAGCTTGCTAAAATACAGCCAGACCCCAGATGGCATGCCCATGGCGTGACAATGCTGTCCCATATATTTCGAGATGGTAAGCTGCTGACCTTTGCAGACATGCGGAATAAATTCAACCTTTCTGAGACCATGACCTTCCCATATTTGCAGCTGCGGCACGCGGTGGCCGCGCAGGGGGACACGGGGGACTGTGTGTTGTCGCCCACCCCGGTGTACCATGCGCTGCATTCTGCGAAAGGTACGAAGGGAATGATATCACAATGCTACCAGATGCTGCTGCCACGGTACTTGCGTGATCACCCCTGCAAAGCAATGCCTCTCTGGGAAAAGGGACGTAGGTCAACTCACGGGCGAACAATGGAATGAGGCCTTAGCTAGCTATAACCTTATGTTCATTAAATGTGGCGCAAAAAGTATCCCAACTCCTCCTGCATCGGAGACTTGGATAACACATATGGGTAGCACCCTCATAATGGAAAAATGTAAATACCAACATAGGAGGTGCCCGGGAGGGTTTGAGCGCATATGGTCACGATGGCTGGACACACCAGGGCTGAGCCCAAATGAGCTTGTGATGTCCAGACTACTACAAGGTCTATAAAATAGACTGCCTAGGTCAGGCAGGACAAGCAGAATGTCGTAACCCTGAGAGTAATGGGAGCAGACAGAGGGAAACGTGTGATGATGTAATGCCTGTATGTACATTAACAAGTGAAAGCTGTTTAACTGTACCTGTGCACTGGAAATTGTTGTATTCCTGTGAACTTAATAAAAACCTTTCTGATTCAAAAAAAAGAATGTTAAAGTAATTTTTTTTTTTTTTAGGGTGGCCTTGCACTTTAATCAGTTGGCGCCGACAGTACGCATATACATTATCTCACAAAAGTGAGTACACCTCTCACATTTTTGTAAATATTTTATTATATCTTTTCATGTGACAACACTAAAGAAATGACACTTTGCTACAATGTAAACCAATGATTGTGCAGCTTGTATGAAAAAATACAAAAGAGGGGAAGGCGCACTGACCTAGTGCATTACCATAAAACAGCTTTATTTAAAATTAAATCAAATAGCAAAATGGCTACTCACAAACGAGTATTGATCAAAGGCAAAATCAATACAAATAGATCCATCGCACCAAACGTTTGGCGAATCCAGACCAGTTGTCCGAGGAATTGGTAAATACCTCTACGGAAATGGCTGTGTCCCCTCTTTTACAAAAACACACGCGTGTGCACATACACACACGTGTGTGGGTGTACATATGCACATAGTTCACTCTAATTTACTTATTATGCACCTATCTGTATACTCGTGCGGGAAAGAGGGACAAGGCTTTACCTTATTTTATTCATTAATATAAGAAAACCGCACCTGTATGTACGGTGAGGAGGTACTCGTAGATCGCTCTCATGCAGGCTGGAGCACACCTGGTCCCGTATAACAGGAAGTGCGGGCGGATATGCGTTCCACCCGCAACTTCTGGGCGCCCCAGCGTGGACACTTCCGCTCAGGCGCACATCGAGGACGTCCAAGCACAGGCGTCCATCGGCATGTCCTGCTCCACTCACGCTCCCGCGTGTAACCAGACCGCTGGAGCGCAAACTGGAGCCAGGAACCGGAAGCACGGGCGGAGAAGAACCCGCCCACAACTTTAGGCTACCGGACACAGCCCAACCTCCCATACGAACACCAGCCTAGTTACTGGGGGCAGCAAAGGAGATAAAATAAACTATGCAAAAATAGGGGAAAGGGGGCGGCATTCAAAATAGATAGCTCTCTAGCGAGAAGCCACACGCCCTAATTCATATTGCTACAGTTATAAAGTGGAAACAAATGACAAGGCATTTTTGAATTAAGAAATAGAAAAAAAAAATACAAAAAAAATTTAAAAATCAATTAATTATTGAATAATTAATAATTACATTAAAAAATCAATTAAATCATAAATTAAGCACAAAAGAGAGAGGAATACTTTAGAGCTAATTAATTACATAGATAATTATTTAAAAGAAGAATTAAAATATATTAAAAATGTATGAATGAAAAGATATATATAAAAAAAATATATATAATAAATAAACAGGTCTTATACCCCAGGGCTGGGTCTACCACCGAATCTCTTTGAACTCTTTATAGATCTGAATAAGTTCATACGCAACCTTACAGTTAAACGTCACTTTAAGTTGAAGGAACTCAATGGAACGGCAGACACTAATATTACACCAACCTCTCCCATTTCCTCTGTGGATTCCCAAGAAGATTTAAAAACATTGGAGATGCTGGAAGACCTGTATAAGGAAGGGGGACAGATTTGCTTAGATGAGTTCTCTTCTATGATTTATGAAGATAAGACCATCGAGACCACCTTTAGACCCAAATCAAGCTTCTACCCCCACTGGAATAAAGGTAATTCTATACCGACCTTCTATGAAGTGGTGTTGGAGGAATTCAGAAGGCTCTGTGGCAATGGGACTCGCAAATACCATAAGGGCCATGATACATCTTTAGATGGCCCTCTAAAAAGCCTAAAAGACAATTCTGACATCGTAATACGAAAGGCAGACAAGGGAGGTGGTCTGGTGATACAGGACAGGGAACAGTACGTGGATGAAGCCTCCAGACTCATTGGAGATAAGAACACATATGAGAAGCTCCCCTGTGATCCCACAGTCAACTACAGTACTGACCTTAAAAAACTTCTGGATGAAGCATTATCCAATGATGTCATCACTAAGAATGAATATCAATTCTTGTATGCCAAGCACCCAGTAGTCCCATACTTTTACCACATTCCAAAAATTCATAAGGACATGAAAAAGCCCCCAGGCAGACCAATTATTGCTGGAATGAATAGCCTTACCAGTAATCTTGGTAGCTATATTGATTATTTCCTTCAAAGGTTAGTAACCAACTTGCCTTCATTCATTAAGGATTCTGGTCATGCGTTGGATATCCTTAGCGCATATACTTGGGAAAAGGGGTATAGATGGCTCTCTTTGGATGTGGTATCATTATACACTTCCATTCAACACGAGTTTGGCCTAAGAGCAATCGAATACTATCTGGCAGAAGCACATCTGTTCAACCCGGCCCAGGCTAAATTCATCCATGACAGCACGGAGTTCACTTTAACCCACAATTATTTTATGTTTATGGAATGTTTCTATAGGACAGGTAAAAGGTACTACGATGGGGGCTAGATTTGCGCCGAGCTACGCAAATCTTTTTATGGGCTATTGGGAGCAAAAGTACATTTGGACCAACAATCCATTTGGAAAGAATCTAGTTCTATTCGCTCGATATATAGACGATATTCTCATTATCTGGAATGGTAGTGATGATGATCTAGAAGGATTCCTGACGCACTGTGCCAAAAACCCCTTTGGAATCACATTCACGCATGTGGTGGATGAGGTATCTTTGGTGTTCCTAGACCTAGAACTGCGAGCTGACGAAGAAGGATTGATCTATTCCAAAACTCACTTCAAACCAAGTTCTGGAAATTCATATCTTCATGCCCATAGCCACCACCACCCAAGATGGATCCGAAATGTCCCTTTTGGGCAATTCTGCAGACTCAGGCGGACCTGTATCCTCAAACAAGACTACGAGACACAGAGCCTCATTCTTAAAAACAAATTCAGAGAAAAGGGATACAAGGAAAAGTACATCGAGGAAGCCTTCTCAAAGTATCTGCTATTGTATGACAAGACTGGAGAAAAAGCTCAGACGATTACATCCCACAATTACAAACATCCTCAGACAAGCTTCTGTACTAGGTTCAATAATAGGGCTCCAGCAATACAAAGGATCCTTAAGAAAAACTGGAGGATACTTAAATCTGATCCTATCATGAAAACTAGCCTCCCCCCATGCCCGAATGTAGTCTTCAGGAGACCGAAAGATCTCAGGAGCATTATTGCCCCAAGTAGGGTGAAGAAGATCAAAAGCAGAGGCCTAAATAGCATCTGGACCACAATATTCGATCAAAAGGGCAGCTATAAATGCGGGAGTACAAATTGTGCTAATTGTACGTATATGTGCCATAGGAAAAGAGACGTAATAGGCACTGATAATAAAGTCCACAAGATCAAGCAGTTCATTAATTGTGGGACCACTTATGTCATCTATGGCATTTTGTGCCCTTGTGGCCTCCTCTATGTTGGCCGCACTTCACGACAGATGCGAACCAGAATGAACGAACATAGAAGTAGCATTCAGATGGAGAAGGACAAGTATTCGTTACCAAGACATTTTAAAGAGACTGACACCAGTAATGTGGAGGGCATGAAGGTTTTTGGGATTGAGGCTATGCCAAACGATATGGATAACGGCAAAAAACATCAGCTACTCTGTAATAGAGAGGCCTACTGGATATTCTGTCTAGGAACTATGGCCCCCAAAGGCCTAAATGAAGAAATCGAACTACACAACCTCCTGTAAGATAGCCCCTGCGAGCTCTGGGGTGGGCTAAGGCCCTATGTAGCTGAGGCAATTTAATTTAATTTAATCTAATTCAATCTAATCTATTTATTTAATCATGGCTACATGAGGCCCATTTGATCTGTTTATGGGGCCCTTCGGTTACACGGGGGCCCAACTCTTTAGACAAGGTGCTTGTACCTTGGGTACATTTCTTTAGATACGGTATACAGAGGCAATTAGCGCTAGGCTCAGCCTTAAGTAGTGACTGTTGGATAGATAGACTTAGTCTTGGTTCAGGTTTTAACCAATCAACTGATGAATTCCAATTTCCAATTATCAATTTTTTCAACTAATTTCTCCTTTTTTAGTTTTTTCCCCCTGGTGGTCCATTGTTGCTGAGGGCCCAAACCTTCTGATAGGGCAATATATTCCCGTAGAGACAGCATACATACTTAAATGATGGTAGACCCAGCCCTGGGGTATAAGACCTGTTTATTTATTATATATATATTTTTTATATATATCTTTTCATTCATCAATTTTTTATATATTTTTAATTCTTCTTTTAAATAATTATCTATGTAATTAATTAGCTCTAACGTATTCCTCTCTCTTTTGTGCTTAATTGATGATTTAATTGATTTTTTAATGTAATTATTAATTATTCAATAATTAATTGATTTTTTAATTATTATTTTTTTTTTTCTATTTCTTAATTCAAAAATGCCTTGTCATTTGTTTCCACTTTATAACTGTAACAAATTTAATTAGGGCATGTGGCTTCTCGCTGGAGAGCTGGTGTGACCTTTGGAAGTTTTTTATAACCCTCTTTTTTTTTTTTTTCCACTATCTATTTTGAATGCCGCCCCCTTTCCCCTATTTTTGCATAGTTTATTTTGTCCCTTTGCTGCCCCCAGTAACTAGGCTGGTGTTCGTATGGGAGGTTGGGCTGTGTCCGGTAGCCTAAAGTTGTGGGCGGGTTCTTCTCCGCCCGTGCTTCCGGTTCCTGGCTCCAGTTTGCGCTCCAGCGGTCTGGTTACACGCGGGAGCGTGAGTGGAGCAGGACATGCCGATGGACGCCTGTGCTTGGACATCCTCGATGTGCGCCTGAGCGGAAGTGTCCACGCTGGGGCGCCCGGAAGTTGCGGGTGGAACGCATATCCGCCCGCACTTCCTGTTATATACGGGACCAGGTGCGCTCCAGCCTGCATGAGAGCGATCTACGAGTACCTCCTCCCCGTACATACAGGTGCGGTTTTCTTCTATTAATGAATAAAATAAGGTAAAGCCTTGTCCCTCTTTCCCGCACGAGTATACAGATAGGTGCATAATAAGTAAATTAGAGTGAACTATGTGCATATGTACACCCACACACGTGTGTGTATGTGCACACGCGTGTGTTTTTGTAAAAGAGGGGACACTTGTAGTCGCCTCCTCTTTTACATGGAGGTGTTTACTAGAAAATGTTCCCTATATGTGAATTTTTTTTTTTTTTTGGGTGGAGCTTCATGACCTTTCCGACCACATGGGTTTAGAGGCTTCCATATATATATACTGGTAGCCTCCAGCGAGAGACCATTGCCCTTTTTGGCTCTGAAGAAAGGGGGTCACTCCCGAAACGCGTTAGCCATTTCCGTAGAGGTATTTACCAATTTCTCGGACATCTGGTCTGGATTCGCCAAACGTTTGGTGCGATGGATCTATTTGTATTGATTTTGCCTTTGATCAATACTCGTTTGTGAGTAGCCATTTTGCTATTTGATTTAATTTTAAATAAAGCTGTTTTATAGTAATGCACTAGGTCAGTGCGCCTTCCCCTCTTTTGTATTTTTTCTCTCTAGTATTTGAACACCCAATGTTCTAAAGGAGGGCTGCAAGACCTAGTGACTACACCATTTCAAACTGTATATATCACATTTCAAAGACCAAGAAACCAGAGCGCAGGAGAATTTGCTGTTTTTGTGCAGCTTGTATAACAGTGTAAATTTGCTGTCCCTTCAAAATAACTCACACAGCCATTGATGTCTAAATCGCTGGCAACAAAAGTGAGTACACCCCTAAGTGAAAATGTCCAAATTGTGCCTAAAAGTGTCAATATTTTGTTTGGCCACCATTATTTACCAGCACTGCCTTAACCCTCTCGGGCAGGTGAGCACTAACGGAAAGCGGCCGCATATATGCACCCTTGTGTAAACAACTTACCATGCTGAGTATGTTCTCCCTGCTCACTCCCAAAATGGTAGCTGGTGGGGATTGGTATCCTCCAGATGCATACTTGTGATCGGGAGCTTTCTACTCATGGGACCGCTGTGACAGCTAAACACAGAGGTCACATGACTTAAATGCATCCATCTCTCCGCTTTTACAATTTTTAAAAGAACGGGGGGCGGTTGGGGGGAAGGGGTTAAAGATAATTCCCCAGCATTTATTTCAAAGGATTGGTGTTTTTTTATTTCCTTTAAACTCACAATACAAGGAGAGCCCTATTCTTGTTGTACAGCTCCCCATGCCCTTTTTTGAAAATGTTGGCTTTGTTGCTCCCCCTTTCCCCCATACACTTCAATGGGGTTTGGTTTTTAGGACTGCACACAGGATTTGATGAACCCAATTTGCATTGAACTCAGGCCAATAACTTCTTCTCATGTATTATAGTGGTAATTTGTGGTTGTTGGCACAAAATCTATCAAACAGTAAAGTGCAGTTATGAGTTTTACAAGCAGTATTTTTTTTTATTTATTTGTCATTTAAGGTAGAAAAAAATTGAATAATTCTTATCTTCCACACTCCTGGTCACCTTTTTTATTTTGTACCTGTTTTTCTTTTTCTCTATCCACTCGTCTTTAACATTATTGTTACAATGAAGGTGGATTTTAACAAGGTTTTGTTGAATAGTGGTGAAAGTCTCACATTAGTGAACAGTTATGTTCCCAAGCATGCAATCCAACATGTGGTTTTGCATATTGTAGCTTGGAACTAAGCTTTGATGGTAAATAGATAAAAAAAATAGATCTTCATATAGTCCTCTGGTGCTGTCACATACTTATAAACTTCTGTTCTCTGAAAAAAATATTTTATCTCTAGCAAGATGTAAACAGAAGTAGACTATTACCTTGTTATTCATCTTAAGATTGTAACAATATCATGCCCAGGCTCACCTACTTTTAAAGCTATATCATCAACCCATCATCTTATTGTTCTTACAGGATAATTTCACCTTTCACAAAAAAATAATAAATGCACATATTTTTGCAGGAAAAAATGTATTTATTACATCTGGTCTGGTAGATCAAGACACCCCCGATCTACCAGATTTAACACTTTGAGGAGAGCCCTCTGCAGAGCTGAACTGCCAAGGAGGTAGGAAACCCTGACCCTTGCCTAGAAGGTTGGGTTTAGAGCGGCCTTTGGGCCTATGGAGGATCTCCCTTTTGAGAGGGGAATGTGTGAGTTATGCCGCGTACACACGATCAAACAATCGGCTGAAAAAGTCCGGCAAACTCAAGTCCGCTGGACAATCCCCCCGTGTGTAGCCTCCGGCATACTTTTTTGACCCGAAAGTACGGCGGACTTAGAAAGTAGTTTTGCACTCCAATCTTCCCGCCGGACTCGCATTTCGGCGGACAATCTGGCCGTGTGTATGCCAGTCCGCCGTACTTTTGAAATGAACTGACTTTTCCCGCCCGGAGAAAAGTCCGCTCATTCAAACGGATCTCCAGGTAGGCGGGGCCCGCGAAGGAGACGTCGCTGGCCCCGCCACCTGGTATGGACTTAAAGGGGAACCCCAACGCCTAAAAAATCGGCCTGGGGTCCCCCCAGGTCCACATCATACCCTTGTCCGAGCACGCTACCCGGCCAGCCAGGAAAGGGGGGGACGAGCGAGCGCCCCCCTCCTGAGCCGTACCAGGCCGCGTGCCCTCAACATGGGGGGTGCCTTGGGGAAGGGGGCCACGTTGCCCCCCCACCCCAAAGCACCTTGTCCCCATGTTGATGAGGACAAGGGCCTCTTCCCGACAACCCTGGCCGTTGGTTATCGGGGTCTGCGGGCAGGGGGCTTATTTCGGAATCCGGGAGCCCCCCTTAATAAGGGGGCCCCCGGATACCGGCCCCCCACCCTATGTGAATTTAGTATGGGGTACAATGTACCCCTACCCATTCACCTGTAAAATAAAGTAAAAAAAAAAACACAACACACAAGATAAAATAGTTTACTGCACAGCTCAGGGGGTCTTCCGTCTTCGGGGGTCTTCTCGCCAGACTCCTCTGCTATCTTCTTCTAGCTCTTTTGCTAGCGGAGGAGCCCGGCTTTCTTCCTCGCGGCCGCCCTTCTTCCGACTTCGGGAGTCTTGTCCCCCCTCTTCGGTTCTTCTGCCGGGCCACCGCGCCTTCTTATAGCTCTTTTACAGGCGGTGGCCCGGTCTTCTGTCGCCGTCGCCGCCGCCGCTGCCGCCTTCTGTTCTTCTTCTTCTCCTTCTTCTCCAGGAGATGTTGACTCGACGCTCTCTCCGGCCGCAATGCCAGGGACGCGCTGCGCGGCAACTTATATAGGGACAAGGGGCGGGTCATCGGTTGATGTCACATGGGTTGATGTCACATGGTGACCCCCGCCCCCTAACGATGTCACAGTCCCGGAGGATGCTGGGACTGTCGCCATGTGACATCAACCCATGTGGCATCAACCCATGTGACATCAACCGATGACCCTGCCCCTTGTCCCTATATAAGTCGCCGCGCAGCGCGTCCCTGGCATTGCGGCCGGAGAGAGTGTCGAGTCAACATCTCCAGGAGAAGAAGAAGGAGAAGAAGAAGAATGGAAGGCGGCGGCGGCGACAGAAGACCGGGCCACCGCCTGTAAAAGAGCTATAAGAAGGCGCGGTGGCCCGGCAGAAGAACCGAAGAGGGGGGACAAGACCCCCGAAATCGGAAGAAGAGGCGGCGGCGAGGAAGAAAGCCGGGCTCCTCCGCTAGCAAAAGAGCTAGAAGAAGATAGCGGAGGAGTCCGGCGAGAAGACCCCCCAAAGACGGAAGACCACTGGAGCTGTGCAATAAACTATTTTATCTTGTGTGTTGTGTTTTTTTTGTACTTTATTTTACAGGTGAATGGGTAGGGGTACATTGTACCCCATACTCATTCACATAGGGTGGGGGGCCGGTATCCGGGGGCCCCCTTATTAAAGGGGGCTCCCGGATTCCGATAAGCCCCCCGCCCGCAGACCCCGACAACCAATGGCCAGGGTTGTCGGGAAGAGGCCCTTGTCCTCATCAACACGGGGACAAGGTGCTTTGGGGTGGGGGGCCACGTGGCCCCCCCTTCCCCAAGGCACCCCCCATGTTTAGGGCACGCGGCCTGGTATGGCTCAGGAGGGGGGGCCGCTCGCTCGTCTCCCCCCTTTCCTGGCCGGCCGGGTAGCGTGCTTCGGACAAGGGTCTGATGTGGACCTGGGGGGGGCCCCACGCCGATTTTTTTCGGCGTCTGGGTTCCCCTTTAAGTCCATACCAGGTGGCGGGGCCAGCAATGTCTCCTTCGCGGGCCCCGCCTACCTGGAGACGTGCTCGAAATGAGCGGACTTTCCTCCGCGTGTGTGGGCGAGTCCGTTCATTTCAAAAGTAGGGCGGATAGTACGGCGGACTTAGTACGCCGTATTAGTCCGCTGAAAAAGTGCCGTGTGTGGGCAAGTAGCCCATTCGGAAAGTCCGACGGACAGTCTGGTGGGAAGTCCGCCAGGCTAAGTACGTCGGATAGTCGGCTACGTGTGTACGCGGCATTACATGTGTGATAAGAGACTGTAACACCTGGGGAAGTTTGCTGTAACTGCTTTGTGAGACAGTGAAATGAGACCATTGCATGGGAAGTCTGTAGACATACAAATGTAATGTGAAATATACTAAAAAGTGCTTAAGGGTTGTGCTGACATGATACTGTGTCATATCAATGCTTGCATAAAGCATGGATAAGTCTTTTTTGACTGGATATTTCTTTATTCTGTGTGATAGGCCCAGCAGGCTTCCGATCAGGAAGTGTGACTATCTTATAAAAGAAAAAGTGGAGCGGGTACAATGTCACATATTTGGTCGGAGGCCGAAGTGCTGAGAGGGCTTGCCTTGCGGCTGGGTGTAGAGCTCCCCTGAAGGTGGTAACAGGGAGTTCTATGCTCGGAGAAGCAGGGTTGCCAGCTGGGACAGGTGGATGGGGTGTCCACTGGATGGCGGTTGGTGAGCAGGATGCACTGCTGGGCAGGGTCCCTCAGGAGTACGAGGTGAAACTTGGCAGCTGGGAGAGCCAGGAGCCAGGTTAGAAGTCATGCACAGAAGGTCATCCAGGTGTCAGGAGAGCCAGGCAAGCAAGCCAGGGTTTAAACATGAATCAGCAGGCAGAAGCGGAGCCAAGGGTGAAGTGCAGGAATGCAGACAAGACAGGTCAAAGGCAAGTCAGGTCGGTAACAGAAAATCCAATAATATCAGTAACAGGAACACAGGAACTCACAGGGGAAGCTAAATATGATCCAGTAATTAATGTCCCATAATGCTGGCTTTAACCTCCCTGGCGGTATCCCCGAGCGTGACTCGGGTTTGGTTTTTTCTTGTAGAATCCGTAATCCCGAGTTACGCTCGGGGTATCATTGCAGAGTGGCCAGCGGAGATCTTACCTTCTCCTGGGGCTCCAGCGATGTTCTCCGCTGTCCTCCCCTGTGATCGCCGACGCGATCGCCGGCGAGATCACCGGCATCTCACTTGGTTCCATTCCCTGCGAGCAGCAGCGGCGCACAGGAGCGGAACTGGGCGGGAATTTCAAAAAGTGAAACACAAACACATAAATAGAGGTGATACACTGTAATCTGAGAGGATTATACTGTATCATCTCTATCTGACTGATAACTGTACAGTGCCCCTTGCCTCCAATAAAATAAAATCTAACATGGCATCAAAAAAGCGCCACTTCGCTACAAAATCGCCTTTGGACCAGCTGAGTGACAGCGGCAGCGACACGGAGTTGCTCGCAGAAATTACCGATAGTGAGTCGTGGGGAGATTTGTCGTCTGACACTGACACGGATCTGACAAGTGACAGCGGTGATGATCATGCACCTGACCTCAGAGATGTGCGCAATTGGTGCCCTATCGACTGCGATACAGACCAAGATTCCCCTTCACTGGATCACCTGGGATGAAGGTAGATGTCGAGCGTAACAACCCTCTGGCATACCTGCAATTATTCCTCACTGAGGATGTAATTGAAAAAATTGTCACAGAGACAAATCGCTACCAAGAACAGCAATCCGCTACGCTGCATGCCAGGTTTTGACAAAACAGAAAATGGGAACCAGTGACCAAAGAGGACATCTGGCAGTTCCTGGGACTCATTATTCTTCAGGGGGTGGTGGGGAAACTGCTCCAGAAATGGTACTGGACCACCAATAAATTACTGGCCACTCAGTTTTTTGGCGCTGCGATATCCGAATACCGTTTTTCCCTCATCATGAAATATTTCCACTTCACAAACAATGAAGAGTTTGATGAGGCCACGCATCCTGCACCCAAACTAAAAAAAATCTGGGAGGTATGGCAAATTATCGTGACCAATTTCCAGCGGACCTACGTGCCAGAAAGGGACGTCTGCGTGGATAAAAGCTTGATGGCCTACAAGGGACGCCTGAGCTGGATACAATTTATTGCATCCAAAAGAGCACGGTTTGGCATCAAATCCTACATGCTCTGTGAGTCATCCACCGGGTACATATGGAATTCGGTAATTTACACCGGTAAAGGCACGAAGTTCAACCCCAGGTACAGCGGCTATGGGATGGCCACATCATCAGTCCTTACACTGCTGGAGCCATTGCTGAACCAGGGATATTGTGTGACCATGGACAATTTCTATACGTCTCCGGAACTTTTTGAGGTTTTGCTACAATACAAGACCGATGCGTATGGTACTGTTAGGGCTAACCGACGTGACATGCTATCTCTGTTCTCCAGGAAAAAGCTAAAAACTGGAGAAATGGTTGCCTGGCAGAAGGGTAAGATGATGGCAATGCGATGGCGAGACAAGAAGGACGTGTGTCTCATGAGCACGGTGCACAATACCTTCACTGCCATGGTCCACACCAAACGTGGGAAAGATGTGCTGAAGCCGCAAGTCGTCATAGACTATAATTGCACTATGGGAGGGGTCGACAGAGCCGATCAGGCAATGACATTTTATCTGGCTATGCGCAAACAGCAAAAAAATATTATAAAAAGCTTTCCGGCATCTTCTGGAGCAATGCCTTTGGAATGCATATGTTCTATACAGAGCACAGAGTCACAAGCCTCTTATTCATGCCGATTTTACCTGGAAGGTGGCTGAGCAGATTTTCATCAAACACCAGACACCATCAGGAGCTGCGATCAGACCTGGACGACATGCTGTTGACGTTGTCAACCCAGAACGCCTAACAGGTCCTCACTTTGTGGACTACATAGCACCAACCGCAAAAAAGGCAGCACCTACCAGGATGTGTGTGGTTTGCTGTTCAAAGAGAGAAAGCAGTGGAAAAAAAGTCCGAAAAGAAAGCCGGTTCTATTGTCTGGATTGTGATGTTGAACTGTGTGCTGTACCTTGTTTCAAAATTTATCACACTCGGGATGTTTATTGAATTTTCTTTGTTTGACAAATTTCATTATTTCGCATTACATTATTGAATAAAATTATATTATTTATTAGATTATAATTCATGATTTTGTGTTTCAAACTTTATCACATCTGGGATGTCTACTAGAGTCTTGTTTGGTCAGGTTTTAGTAAGTAATTACTAAGAATTGCAGGCCTATAATACATAACACCAAATTTCCATGCAAAAGAATTGTACCGCTTTTGGTATAAAATTCCTGACAGAATCATACCACCAGGGAGGTTAAAAAGGCATGGTGGGATCCGCCAACCAATGAGAAGGACCCTTAAGTGCCAACACAGTCATCTCATAACAGCAGAACTCCAGGTGCATATAAAAGACAACTCTTTAGTTTGTTTTGGACACCCTGGCTAAAAAGATTCATCGCTTTTATTTTGCCCATAGAAGGGGGTGCTAATCATAATCAGAAAATGTGAAGAACATTAAACTAAGGCTGGGTTCACATATATGTGAATTGTGGGTTCACCAATTCGCATGACATGCAAGTGTGACCAGCTCTCAATGGAGCTGGTTAACACATGTCTGGGACAGTCGCGGTCCTGCTTAAAAAAGGGTCCCGTGCATGTTTGGGTCTCGTTCAGGTGCAAATTCAGTCAAAAGTTCAGACCTGAATCGCATCTGAGCCGGTGAACAGACACGCACTGGACCCCAGGCATGAAACTACATCTGCACATGTGTGAACCCAGCCTGAGTGTTTTAGTTAATTTGTATACAACCCTGTGATTAGGCATGAATACTTCAGAATGGGATACAAGGAATACATGAAAGAAATTCTGATTACTTCTTTTTGTAATAGAAATCAATAGAGGACCAAGTGACAATCGTAAAGTTGCAACATAGTTCACAATATGATGGTTTAGCATTTGTACCATTTCCTACAACAATTTTTTGTGAGGTCCTACCTAATGCCGCGTACACACGGTCGAACTGTATGACGTACTTAGTCCGTTGAAACACATTTCAGCGGACAATCCATTCGTGTGTGGGCTTCAGCGGACTTTTTCAGCGTGCAGTCCGGAGTACTAAGAATTTCGGTTTTTCCAAAAATCTTTCCGTCGTACTTTGGTTTCAGCGGACAATACGGTCGTCAGTATGCTAGTCCGACGGACTAAGAATGGCGCATGCCCAGAAAGGATTTACAGGGCGGAAGCGCTCTGTCTTGTAAAACTAGTGTTCGTATTGAAGCTAGCATATTCGTCATGCTGCTAATTTTGTGTTTTTTTAATATAGCACATTCTTTTCTTCTTCATAATGCAAGAAAAGTGAAGTTGCTTTGCTGCTTATATTCACACAGAGTTATCACAAATGTTTTTATTCATCCTCATCCTATGATTAATATTCCAATTCGAGAATAAATATATATATATATATATATATATATATATATTTAAAAAAAAAAAATATATATATATATATATATATATATAATTTTATAATTTATCTATTACTATATATTTTTGGAACTACTATTGTTAGTTTAAAATTATTTATTTATTTTGCTTTTTTTTGGGGGGGGGGGGGTTAAACTAGATGGACTTGTGTTTTTTTTGTCCAAGCAGACTATGTAAGTAGAGATAGATAGATAGATAGATAGATAGATAGATAGATAGATAGATAGATAGATAGATAGATAGATAGATAGATAGATAGATACCCAAACCAGCATTTTAGCTTACACATGATTGAATGTTCAAAATCAGCAGAGCTTCCCCTCATTTTAAATGTTAGCCTCAAATTTACAGCGACTGCACTTCCAAGTGCACTTGCAGTGCTTTAAAAATTGCACTTGTAGTTAGCATATTTATATTAACATGAACATGCGTTTTGCAAATAACCCCCATAGTCTTTTGACATGTACCTGCCTACTCACAAATAAACTCTGTTTTTTTAATCCAAAATAAAAAAAATTACAATATTTTTGGAAAAAATAAATCTTTATTTTAAGTCTGTACAAAACAAAATCAAGAGGGAGGCAACACTGGAGACACTTTTGAAGTTTGTGAAGCCTTTTGTCCCCCAGGCACACATCAACTCAGTGGCCACCAAAATTCAGATCCTGTGTAACATGAAAATAGGGAGCACAACATGGTCCTAGAATCCCACAGACCAGGAACAGCAGCAGATGACATCTATGTCCCCAGTAGGGATGAGCCGAACACCCCCCGGTTCGGTTCGCACCAGAACTTGCGAACGACCCCCGCGTTCGAAACGAACGTTAGAACCCCATTGAAGTCTATGGGACTCGAACGTTCGAAATGGAAAGTGCTAATTTTAACGGCTAATATGCAAGATAGTGTCCTAAAAAGGGTTTGGGGACCTGCCTCCTGCCTCAGGGGTCATGGGTCACTGCAAAAAAAAGTTTTAAAAACTGCCGTTTTGGCGGGAGCAGTGATTTTAATGACGATTAAAGTGAAAAAAAAGGTGAAATATTCCTTTAAATATGGTGCCTGGGGGGTGTCTGTAGTATGCCTGTGAAGTGCCACGTGTTTCCCGTGTTTGGAACAGTCCCTGCACAAAATGACATTAAACGGAAATAACACCATTTAAAACTGCTTGCGGTTTTAATGTTATATCTGGTTCCTGCAATATGGTTGAAAATCATTGAGAAAAATGGCATGGGTAGCCCTCCCTGCCCATTACCAGCCTATTTGGGTCTTGTACGCATATTAAGGGGAACCCCGTACCCATATTAAAAAAAGGAAATGCGTGTGGCCCCCAGGCCCTATATACTCAGAACAGCAGTATATAGGCAGTGCAAACAAGACAGGGACTGTGTAGGTTTGTTGTGTTAAGTTGAATCTGTTTGTAATTTTCAACCGGTACATTTTTAAAGTGTAGCTCCAGTCAAACAAACTATTTTTAAGCTTTTTGGAAAACATAGGGAAGGGTTATCACCCCTGTATAATTTGTTTTGTCGTCCATCTTTTTTCATCTCACTTGCTGCTGTCTCCTTGCGTTTGCAAGTAGGAGATGTTTGTAAGTTGGATGTTTGAAAGTAGGGGCCTGCCCTATATTATAGCGGTATGTACTGGGTACAGAGCACGCAGACAGCATGCACTATCTCCTAACACTACTGACTGCAAGCTCTATTATTAACCACTTGACCACTGGGCACTTAAACACCCTTAATAACCAGACCAATTTTCAGCTTTCGGTGCCCTCACATTTTGAATGACAATTACTCAGTCATGCAACACTGGACCTATAGGAAATGTTTGTCCTTTTTTTCACACAAATAGAGCTTTCTTTTGGTGGTATTTAATCACCTCTCAGTTTTTTATTTTTTGTGCTATAAAAGAAAAAAGACCGAAAATTCTGCGAAAAAATGAATTTTTCTTCGTTTCTGTTATAAAATTTAGCAGATTAGTAATTTTTTCTTCATAAATTTTGGCCAAAATTCATACTACTACATATCTTTGGTAAAAATAAGTACAAATTGGTGGATATTATTTGGTCTTTGTGAAAGTTATAGAGTCCACAAGCTATGGTGCCAATATCTGAAAATTGATCACACCTGAAGTACTGACGGCCTATTTCCTTTTTTTTCCACAAAATTGTCATATTATCAGGTTATTTCACACACACAGCATATGCATACCAAAAGACCCTGGAGAATACAATGGTGGTCGTTGCAAATTTTTATCTCACACGGTATTTGCACAGCAATTTTTCAAACGCGTTTTTTGGGGGGAAAAAACAGTTTTGTGCTTAAAAAACAAACAAAAAAAACAGTAAAGTTAGCCCAATGTTTGCATAAAGTGAAAGATGAAGTTATGCTGAGTAAATAGATATCAAACATGTCACTCTTCAAAATTGCACATGCCCGTGGAATGGCGCCAAACTTCGCTACTTAAAAAATCCCCATAGGCGACGCTTAAATTTTTTTTTACTGGTTACATGTTTTGAGTTGCAGAGGAGGTCTAGGACTAGAATTATTGCTCTCGCTCTAACGTTCTTGGCGATACCTCACATGTGTGGTTTGAACACCGTTTTCATATGTGGGCGGGGCTTACGCATGCGTTCGCTTCTGCATGCGAGCACATGGGGACATGGGCGCTTTAACCACTTGCCGACCGCCGCACGACGATATACGTCGGCAGAATGGCACGGGCAGGCATATGGGCGTATATATAAGTCCCTGCCTGCCCGCGGGTGGGGGGCCCGATCGGGCCCCCCCCCCCCGGTGCCTGCGGCGGTCGGCATTCCTTCGAGAGCGATCCGGGATGAGGGGGCGGCCATTCATTCATGGCCACCCCCTCGCGATCGCTCTCGACGAATGGAAATCCCCCGTGACATCACTTCCTCTCCTGTAATGTAAACACAGGAGAGGAAGTGATGTATTCTCTCCTCCGTGTCGGTATTTTTCGTTCCGACACGGAGGAGAGCGGATCGGTGAGTTGCACCAACACTCTACACACACAGTAGAACATGCCAGGCACACTCACACCCCCCCTTTACCCCCCGATCACCCCCCCAATTACCCCTGCCCCCCAGTCACAGTGACACCAATGTAATTTTTTTTTTTTTTTTTTTGCATTGGTGTCATTTGTGACTGTAATAACTGTTAGGGCAGTTAGAGTTAGCCCCCTTTAGTTCTAATGTACCCCCCTAACCCCCCCAATAAAGGTTTAACCCCGTGATCACCCCCCGTCGCCAGTGTCACTAAGGCTGGGTTCACATTGCAGCGGTTTATGAGAACGAATGTGATTCGCACCGCACTGCAGTGCAAATCACATCCGATCTCTGTGCGATTCGAGTTCAGCCATTCGCCGCACCCGCCGCACCCGCCACACCCGCCGCACCCGCCGCACCCGCCGCAAATTCTTTTTTTGGCCCGCAGCAGAATCGGATCGCATGGGTGTTCACACCATGCGATCCGAGTTTGCAGATCGCACTGCGATATGCGAACTGATCTGGGGGTGTCAGTAACATTTCACTGACACTCCCAGCAGTTCGCATAGGGCAGTGTAAACTGCCGCCGGGAGGCATGCGATGCGGGAACCCGCCGCGGATTCGCGGCGTTTCCGCATCGCTCCAGTGTGAACCCAGCCTAATAAGCGATCATTTTTCTGATCGCCGTATTAGTGTCACAGGTGACGCTAGTTAGGCAGGTAGGTATTTAGGTTCGCCGCAGCTTTTTATAGCGCCAGGGACCCCCATATACTACCGCATAAAGCCCCCTGATTGCCCCCTAGTTAACCCTTTCACCTGTGATCACCGTATAACTGTTACAGGTGACGCTGGTTGGTTAGTTATTTTTTTATAGTTTCAGGGCACCCGCCATTTATTACCTAATAAAGGTTTAACCCCCTGATCACCCGGCGGGTGTCATTTGTGACTAATAACTGTTAGGGCAGTTAGGGTTAGCCCCCTTTAGTTCTAAGGTACCCCCCTAACCCCCCCAATAAAGGTTTAACCCCGTGATCACCCCCCGTCGCCAGTGTCACTAAGGCTGGGTTCCCATTGCAGCGGTTTGAGAACGGATGTGATTCGCACCGCACTGCAGTGCAAATCACATCCGATCTCTGTGCGATTCGAGTTCAGCCATTCGCCGCACCCGCCACACCCACCGCACCCGCCGCAAATTCGCACGGGACCCTTTTTTTGGCCCGCAGCAGAATCGGATCGCATGGGTGTTCACACCATGCGATCCGAGTTTGCAGATCGCACTGCGATATGCGAACTGATCTGGGGGTGTCAGTAACATTTCACTGACACTCCCAGCAGTTCGCATAGGGCAGTGTGAACTGCCGCCGGGAGGCATGCGATGCGGGAACCCGCCGCGCATTCGTGGCGTTCCCGCATCGCTCCAGTGTGAACCCAGCCTAATAAGCGATCGTTTTTCTGATCGCTGTATTAGTGTCACAGGTGACGCTAGTTAGGCAGGTAGGTATTTAGGTTCGCCGCAGCTTTTTATAGCGCCAGGGACCCCCATATACTACCGCATAAAGCCCCCTGATTGCCCCCTAGTTAACCCTTTCACCAGTGATCACCATATAACTGTTACAGGTGACGCTGGTTGGTTAGTTATTTTTTTATAGTTTCAGGGCACCCGCCATTTATTACCTAGTCTCACTAGTGTACCCCTAAATTTAGGGGTGTCTACTTTCCAAAATGGGGTCATTTGGGGGGGGTTTGTGCCATCTTGGCATTTTATGGCCTTCAAAACTGTAACGCTCTTAGAAAGCCTGAAGGCGGTGCTTGGTTTTCGGGGCCCCGTACGCGGCTAGGCTCCCAAAAAGTCCCACATATGTGGTATCCCCGTACTCAGGAGAAGCAGCAGAATTTATTTTGGGGTGTCATTTCACATATGCCCATGGCATGCGTGAGCAATATATCATTTAGTGACAACTTTGTGAAAAAAAAAAAAAAAAGTTTGTAATTTTCCCGCAACTTGTGGCAAAATATAAAATATTCCATGGACTCAACATGCCTCTCAGCAAATAGCTTGGGGTGTCTACTTTCTAAAATGGGGTCATTTGTGGGGGTTTTGTGCCATCTTGGCATTTTATGGCCTTCAAAACTGTAATAGGTAGTGAGAAGTGAACTCAAAAATTTACGCCCTTAGAAAGCCTGAAGGCGGTGCTTGGTTTTCGGGGCCCCGTACGCGGCTAGGCTCCCAAAAAGTCCCACATATGTGGTTTCCCCGTACTCAGGAGAAGCAGCAGAATTTATTTTGGGGTGTCATTTCACATATGCCCATGGCATGTGTGAGCAATATATCATTTAGTGACAACTTTGTGAAAAAAAAAAAAAAAAAAAAAAAAAGTTTGTAATTTTCCCGCAACTTGTGGCAAAATATAAAATATTCCATGAACTCAACATGCCTCTCAGCAAATAGCTTGGGGTGTCTACTTTCTAAAATGGGGTCATTTGTGGGGGTTTTGTGCCATCTTGGCATTTTATGGCCTTCAAAACTGTAATAGGTAGTGAGAAGTGAACTCAAAAATTTACGCCCTTAGAAAGCCTGAAGGCGGTGCTTGGTTTTCGGGGCCCCGTACGCGGCTAGGCTCCCAAAAAGTCCCACATATGTGGTATCCCCGTACTCAGGAGAAGCAGCAGAATTTATTTTGGGGTGTCATTTCACATATGCCCATGGCATGTGTGAGCAATATATCATTTAGTGACAACTTTGTGAAAAAAAAAAAAAAAAAAAAAAAAGTTTGTAATTTTCCCGCAACTTGTGGCAAAATATAAAATATTCCATGAACTCAACATGCCTCTCAGCAAATAGCTTGGGGTGTCTACTTTCTAAAATGGGGTCATTTGTGGGGGTTTTGTGCCATCTTGGCATTTTATGGCCTTCAAAACTGTAATAGGTAGTGAGAAGTGAACTCAAAAATTTACGCCCTTAGAAAGCCTGAAGGCGGTGCTTGGTTTTCGGGGCCCCGTACGCGGCTAGGCTCCCAAAAAGTCCCACATATGTGGTATCCCCGTACTCAGGAGAAGCAGCAGAATTTATTTTGGGGTGTCATTTCACATACGCCCATAGCATGTGTAAGCAATATATCATTTAGTGACAACTTTGTGTAAAAAAAAAAAAAAATTTTTTTTTTGTCATTATTCAATCGCTTGAGGCAAAAAAATAAAATATTCAATGGGCTCAACATGCCTCTTATCAATTTCCTTAGGGGGTCTACTTTCCAAAATGGGGTCATTTGGGGGGGTTTTGTACTGCCCTGCCATTTTAGCACCTCAAGAAATGAGATAGGCAGTCGTAAACTAAAAGCTGCGTAAATTCCAGAAAACGTACCTTAGTTTGTAGATGTGACAACTTTTGCGCAAACCAATAAATATACAATTATTGACTTTTTTTTTACCAAAGACATGTGGCTGAATACATTTTGGCCTAAATGTATGACTAAAATTGAGTTTATTGGATTTTTCTAATAACAAAAAGTAGAAAATATCATTTTTTTTCAAAATTTGCGGTCTTTTTACGTTTATATCGCAAAAAATAAAAATCGCAGAGGCAATCAAATACCATCAAAAGAAAGCTCTATTTGTGGGAAGAAAAGGACGCAAATTTTGTTTGGGTACAACATTGCATGACCGCGCAATTACCAGTTAAAGCAGCGCAGTGCCAAAGTGTAAAAAGACCTCTGGTCATTTACCAGCAAAATGGTCCGGTCTGAAAGTGGTTAAAAAAAAATTTTTTTTTTTATTGTTCATTTTACTTTATTTATTTTAGTTTGACATTTTTTTCCCCAAAAATATATTTTTGATCACTTTTATTCCTATTACAAGGAATGTAAACATCCCTTGTAATAGGAATATGGGGTGACAGGTCCTCTTTACAGTGAAATCTGGGGGTCAATATGACCCCACATCTCACCTCTAGGCTGGGAAGCCTGAAATAAAAAATAAAAAAAAAGATTCTGGCTTTGATCGTACTGGCGAGTTGGTAGAAGCACCGGAGGGCGGTGAGGGGTGGGGGGCCTCTATGGCTGGGTATTTCAGGGTATCACCGAGTATGGCTGGGTATGGCAATTTATGGCAGGGTATTGCAGAGTATTGGCGGGGTATTGGCGGGGTACTACAGAGTAATAGCAGGGTACTGCAGAGTATTGGGGGGTACTCCAGAGTAATGGTAGGGTACTGCAGAGTAATGGGGGTTACTGCAGAGTAATGGCAGGGTACTCCAGAGTAATGGCAGGGTACTGCACTGCAGAGTAATGGCGGGGTACTGCAGAGTAATGGCGGGTACTGCAGAGTATTGGGGGGTACTGCAGAGTAATGGGGGGTACTGCAGAGTAATGGCAGGGTACTGCAGAGTAATGGCAGGGTACTGCACTGCAGAGTAATGGCGGGGTACTGCAGAGTAATGGCAGGGTACTGCAGAGTATGCACTGGTATTGCAGAGTATTGGCAGGGAATTGAGGGGTTAAATTCGGTGAGCAGCGATGTGGGCACTGCAGATGCAGCCCACATCGCTGCTGACACCGATCTCTTTCCCCTCCGCTGTACCGATCGGTACAGAGAGGGGAGGGAGGAACCGGTTTGTTTACAAGTGATCACTCCGTCATTTGACAGAGCGATCACGTGGTAAACGGCCGCGACGAGCGGCCGTTTACCGTGATCAGTGATGCGCCGGGTCCTGTGGACCCGGCGGTCACGGATGCTCTCGAGTGCGCGCCCCAGGGGGCGCGCGAGAGCAGAATTCTGGGAGGCCGTTAATTAACGGCCTCTCAGAGTTAAACAACCGCCCTGAAGCCGTTAATCGGCAATGGGCAGTTGTTAAGTGGTTAAAGCTAGATCACTAGCTATATAGGTGAGGTGAATATAGTGGTGTATACTGCGGTCAGGGCACAGACAACAACCACTACACAGCAGCAAGATAGGAAATCAGCCAAAAACGATTGGTGTGTACTGTGTTGAAGGTACACAGAACACCCACTGCTTCAGATGCTAACACACTACACGAGACCGCCTCAAAGGCGGCCTTATATAGTGTGGGGCGTGCACTACACAGCCTGAGCTATGATTGGCCACAGGCAGGATGCCTGTGGCCAATCATGGCTCTCCTCGCTGCTGGCGCTACGATTGGCCAAGCATGCGGGGTCACAGTGCATGCTTGGCCAATCATGAGCCAGCAATGCACTGCGCCACCGCAGTGCATTGTGGTCCGCGCGCGCGCCACTCGAATTTTGACGCGAACGGCCCAAACGTTCGGAATTCGCCGAACAGCCGAACAGCCAATGTTCGAGTCGAACGTACGTTCGACTCGAACACGAAGCTCATCCCTAGTCCCCAGACTGTGGTACTACAACAGCCTGCGTCTTCTGTCAGAGCAGACTGAAGCCAGGCAGTCACTTCCGACTCTTCCGTCTAGCCTTTCCTTCACGCTTCGCTGGAGGCTGTGCCTCTGGTGGTGGACTTGTGGTAGGAGGAGGAGGAGGAGGAGGAGCAGTAGGGTCTGTGTTGAAGAGTCTGGTGGTTGGTGTTAGCTCATCCTTCGGACCCCGCTGAATACTATTGAAGAAAATAGCCTCGCACAAGTTGCGCTGTCCCTTGTCCATTTCAAGCAACTTGCTGGCCAAATAAGTAGCGTAGGCCTCTTCAGGATTGGGGGGTTTACTAAGCAATTGGCTGGCTTGACATATAAGCGCCAATGACTCCTCCTCTGTCTGTGTCATCCTCCTGGGCCTTTTGCTGGCTATGCGGAGGGGAGGGACCTGACTTTCTGTCCGACTCCTGCTGGGTCCAGCTATCTCCTGCGTGTGGCTGGTCCCGGCCTCCTCCTCCATACCACTGGTCCCGGCCTCCTCCTGGGTGAGCTCATCCTGTGTAAAAAATAAATAAATTAATTAATAAAATATGTATATATTTTGACCTCATCAATCACTGACAATTTTACAGTTCTCACTTGCAAATACATTTGTCTTGAAATACAAAAGGCTATCATTTTGACACCATCATTTTTCCATCAGTTCACCAAGATTTTAGCCACATTTGTGGAAACTACTGTATCCTTCTATCTAATTTAATTTGTGATGAAATCCTAGATTGGGAAGCAATTCAAACATTGAACTTTACATCATTAATATTTGAGCAATCCTAACTTTATAAACTAAAATATACCTGGCTCCAGCTGGGCGCATCAACTTCTTCCAGGAAGGAAGGGTCTGGATCTTCCTGGGGTGGCTCAGCTGAGGTGGAGGGAAGGGTGGAGGTAAGGGTAGACGGAAGAGTGGAAAGTGACTGCCTGGCTTCTGACGGGTCATCCAGAAAACGCAGCCTGTTGTAGTACCACAGCCTAGGTACATATATCTCATCTGCTGCTGCTCCTGATGTGCGGGACTCTAGGATCTTGTGGCGCTCCCGCCTATACATGTTACGCAGGACAGCTTGAATATAGTGGGTGCTTGGCATCCCACAGGTTCCTGTGCATCTCAAACATCTCAATGAATGTTGACAGGAATGCCTCCTCCTTAAAGGGGTCCGGACTGTACTTTTGCATTTTGAGTTCTGAAAAAAAAAAAAGAAATACATAAATACTAATGTCAGACCAAACGCACACTATTTATATTGAGACAATGTAGGCGAGACACACACTACACCCACACTACACCCACCCACACTACCCCCCCCACACACCCACCCCCACACACACCCACACTACCCCCCCCCCACACCCCCACACACACCCACACTACCACACACACTACCCCCCCCCCCCCACACACCCACCCCCACACACACCCACACAAAACACCAACCCCACTCAATCACCAACCCACATTAAAATCAACTAACCATCCACAAGGTAAAATCCCACTTTATACATTCCTAACCCAGGCCTAAAACCCTAAAAATAAAAAGATCACCATCTTACCGTCGTGTGTATCACTCGCTGCTTCCGTTCGGACAAACGTACGGCCTCGCGGTAACGCTTTATATACAGCGCATGCGTCAAGCTCCGCCTGCGTCGCCCACGTCGCCCGCCCCTGACGTTCCTTGTGACCGTATTTCCCCGCCCCTTTTACCCTCGTTCCGCTGTGGGAGAGTAGCTAGATAAAGATGGCGGACGTATTTTCTGAGAGCAGCGCGGAGGAAAGCCCTGAACCCAATACTTCCAGAGCTAGGAAGAGGTTTAAGGCCACAAACATGTCTTTCGAAGAGATGGTGGAGATGGTGGACATCTTAATAAAAGAAGATTACGATGGGAAAAATGGCCCCTATCCCAAACCCAATATCCGGAAGGACAGAATAATGAGTACAGTAGTGAGCACTTTGGAGAACACATTTGGTGTCCGAAGAGCTAAAGATCAACTCCGCAAATGCTGGTCGGATATAAAATCCAGGGAGCCAGATCAATACAGGAGAATAAAAAAGGCGCTCAAAAAAAGTGAGTACTTTGCGCTTATTTTGACGTTCGTACCTACCCGTTCGTAAAAGTTGGTAAATCTGGCGTATTAAACTGTCGTCTGCTTGATCGTTCGTATGACTGTACGTAAATGGCGCGTATCAGTATATGGTATTGGTTTAGGTTTTTTATTTGTTAGTTCTTTTATTGTTGTTAATGATACCTTGAATTGTGACATTCAATTTAGGATCTCTTTGTGTACATATCTTTATAGCTACAACTGTTTCATCACTTTATTCAGTGTAATGTATTGTAATTAAGATATAGATATAGAAGTTCCACATCTCAACTGGGGATAATTTCGTGTAGTTTGGGACATCATAGAAAATTTTTTGAGATCATCACACACAGGGACTCAAGGGGATGATTCTGGTGTGTCCATCTATGAAACTTGGCTAAATGATGTAAAGTATCACAGTTTGTTTAAAGGCTAGGTTCACACTGCTGCTATGTATGAGATCGGATGTGCTTCGCACCGGACTGTAGTGCAAATCACATGTGATCTCTGTGAGATGCGATTTCAGCCATACAGGTAGTATGGCAGAATTTGCATGGCATCCGGCACAAACTTGTACAGGACCCTTTTTTTAAGCCACAGCAGAATCGGATCGCATGGGTGTTCACACCATGCGATCCGATTCCTGTCTGAGTTTGCAGATCACACTACAATGTGCGAACTGATCTGGGGGTGTCATTAAAGGTTTCACTGACACTTCCAGCAGTTTGCATAGGGTTGTGTGAACTGCCTCCGGGAGGCATGCGATGTGGGAACCCACAGTAGATTTGCAGCTTTCACGCATCACAGCAGTGTGAACCCAGCCTAAAAGGTCATTTAAATGATGTATTCAACTAGAATTTTGTAACAACTAGCTAATAATTGTACACCACTTCGAACCAATGTTTAATATTCAGATTTCTGGATTCAAATATCACTGGGCTTAAAAGTCTACCTTTTTTGGTTTGTTTCATTCTCATAGGGGAACAAAGACTCAGACATGAGTTGGAGCAGCCCAGGACCCCTCGACCTCACCAGCCTGATTGGGCAGTTAGCCCAAGCCCAGTGCCAGAGGACCCCAGCCCAGTGCCAGAGGACCCCAGCCCAGTGCCAGAGGTGGAGGGGCCAGAGGTGGAGGTAGAAGAAGAGGTGGTGGAGGTACTCACCTCACAAAGTGAGTGTCTGACAACGCAGCTTAAGGTAAACCATTAATGCCTGCATATGTTAACACTATTTTTTTTTTCATACACCTTTTTTAGGTGATGATCTGGTTGTAGAAAGACAAGCCGCAGAGCCATTCACAACTGACAGCGCCCAGAGGCTGATTGGGCAGATCATGGTCTGGAATGGCGAGATCGATTGCATGCGGAACCAGATCCGCAACATGCACAGGCAGTTGGACACCATTCAGCAGCAAATGAAGAACATGCTTGATGTTTTGGGGAGAATCTTTTTTTTTTTATTCTTTATTTATCAGAAAATTTTCTTTTTTTTTTTCCTTCCAACAGAGTATATTTAAAACAAATTCCAACAAGAGGAAAAAAAAAAAACCTTATTACACATATATTCATTCATTCCTTAATTTCTTTGTGGTTTAAACCTACACCATCATAATATTAAATACCCCTCTGCTATCCCCCTCCCCCCCCTACCCACCCCCCCCTTTCCTTGCAGGATTACTAGTGGGTTTCCTATTTATAACCGTTGTTTCTGGCCGGGTATTGTTTTCTTCTTAAATTTATTGTGTAATTTCCTCCACATATCTCCAGGACAATTTAAATTCTTCCCACGATGCCCATTTATCTGAGCCTCCCTCTTCTACTATTAGGTCAACATCCCCTTCATTATAATTTTCTATTTTTTGTATTTCATTTATACGGAAAATCCAATCCGATATTTTAGGGCTCTCATTTTCTCTCCATTTTTTTGGGATTAAGTTTTTGGCGGTGTCTAGCAGTATGGGAATTAACGAGGTTTTATATTGCTTTATGGGTTCGTCTGTCCCATGAAATAGGACCGTCCACGGATCTTCTCTTATTTCCTTTTTAGTTACAACTTTGATTATCTCTAAGATTTTTCTCCAAAATTTTTTAATAATGGGGCAGTCCCACCAAATGTGGGCCATCGTCCCAGATTTTTTACACCCACGCCAGCAATCCGAAAATTGCTCTACTATATATTTGGCCATTTTATCGGGTGTCGCGTACCACCTTGCAAGGCACTTATAGTTCGTTTCTATCAGTTTATTATCTACTACCCCCGAGTGAATTAATTGAAATATCTTATTACGGGTTTGTGTGCTACATTGTGACCCCAACTCTGTTTCCCACTTTTGGATGTATGGCGGGTCCTCCAGCTCGTCTCCCTCTGAGAGAATCTTATATAAATGAGTTATGTTTTTTTTTTATTTTTCTCTCAGGCATAGCCGCTCCAGAGGTCTCAATTCCTCTTCACTGCGGATTGGCTGAGGTAAGTTTGAAATAAAGTGGCTTGGCTGGAGGAACCGCCATACATCGATCATGAGATCTGTGTCCGCACACAGTGCTTGAAATGAGGCTATTTTACCATTAACTAGTATATCTTTTAATTGTGCGTTATCTTTCCTTATCCAATTGCCCCCCACCTCCTGTTTACCTGGTGTGAAATAATCATTTTCTTTGAGAAAAATCAAGGGTGAATTGTATCCCCAATTATTTTGTGAATGTGTTCGATCCTAAATCTTTAAAGCTAAACGTGTTATCTCGTGTACGTTTTGTCCAATGGACCTAAACTGTGGAGGATTCCATATCGTGCGTCCTAAAAGTGCTTGACTCATTGTATTCTCTACGCTCACCCATCTCTTTTCATTTGCCTCTTTCGCCCATTCAACTACTCGAGACAGAACCACTGCATTGTAGTATCTTTTTAGGTCCGGGACTGCCAATCCCCCTTGTCCTTTCCCCCTGCTTAACACCGCCATAGCAATTCTCGGTTTTTTATGTTGCCATATGTACTTCGAAATTATATTTTTCATTAATCTAAAATAGGCCGAAGAGAGCGGAATGGGCAGCATTTGAAACTTATATATAATCTTCGGGACCAGTATCATTTTAACTGCATTGATACGCCCGAACCAAGAGAGGGGGCATGTTGAAATTTTTTTTATTTCTCTTTTAATTTCATCGAGTAAGGGGATATAATTATTCGTAAATATTTTCCTTATGGTGTCCGAAAGATAAACTCCCAAGTATCTGATCTCCTTGCGCCAGGGGAAACGGAATTCTGCCCGGAGCTTCTCCTCTTCCTGGATACTGATATTGACATTCATAACTTCGGACTTGCCGAGGTTTATTTTCAAATTCGATATTTTGCCGAATTTTTCCAACACCCTCAGCAAGTTCGGGATCGTAATCCTAGGATTAGTGATGAAAAAAAGCACATCATCCGCATAAGCGGCAAGTTTGTGTTCATCCCCTCCCAGCCTGATCCCCTTTATGTCCTGATTTTTTCGGATATAAGTCAGTAACGGCTCCAGAGATAAAGCAAAGAGAAGTGGGGACAGTGGGCACCCCTGTCTAGTACCGTTTCCCATTTGGAATTGAGAGGAGGATTCTCCATTAATTTTAACCGAGGCCTGCGGATGGTTATAGAGAACCTGGATCCATTGGATCATTCTCGGGCCTATACCCATAACTTCTAACGTTTCTATCATAAGTCCCCAGTCTACCCTGTCAGATGCTTTCTCTGCATCTATAGACAGGAATAGACCTGGGGACCCGCTGTTTTTTAGGGCCTGGAGGAGGAGTAATGCCCTCACACCATTATCCCTACCTTCTCTCTCGGGTATAAATCCGACCTGATCTGGGTGCACTAGTTCGCTCATCTTATTCTTCAGCCTGGACGCCAATATTTTGGCGAATAATTTTGTATCCGCATTCAATAATGCTATTGGCCTATAGCTTGAGCAAAGTAAGTGATCCTTCCCCTCCTTCGGTATTACCGTGATTGAGGCCCGCAATGCTTCAGCTTTCATATCGTATTCTGTGCCGAGCCCATTCATATAATTGCATAATCTTGGGACTAAGATCTCCTTAAATTTTTTTATAGTAAATAATCGTGTACCCGTCCGGCCCTGGACTTTTGCCCAATTCCGTCTCCTTTAACGCTTTATAGATTTCCTCCTCAGTAATAGGTCTGTCTATATTATCTCTATCACTCTCTTGTAATTGGGGTAAGTTGGTATCATACAAAAATTCTTTGATAATTTCCTTATCCCCTTTAACACACCCCCCTTTTTGGCCTACGTTATATAGGGCATTGTAATATTGTCTGAATACCTCCGCAATTTCCTTAGTGGTATGGACCATCTTCCCGTTCTTATCCTGGATTTTATCAATAAAGTTAGTCCCCCTCCTCCCTTTTAACTGTCTCGCTAGATATTTGCCAGTTTTATTTTTCCCATAGTGTCTCTCTCTGACTCTCCCATCATGTGCCCTCCTTGCTTCCTGATCCATAAGGTCCTTAAGTTCCTCTCTTTTATTGATCAAAAGGTGAAAGAGTTCCTGCTGTTGGACCTTTTGTTTTTTATGCTCTTGTTCTAATCTATGGACTTCTTTAATCAAGTTCTCCCTTCTCTGTATTTTAACTTTTTTTTTATTTGCGCCAATGGAGATGAGGATACCCCTGATATATGCTTTATGTCCTTCCCATAGGGAGGCACCCGAAGTGTCCCCTGTATCGTTCGTCGAGAAGTAGAATTCTAATTCTTTCCGGATTATCTCAATGGTATCATTGTCCTGTACAAGATTTTCATTTAATCGCCAAGTAAAGGGTTGTCTGTACAACCCAGGTATCCTCATATTCATTGTCACTGGAGAATGATCTGACAGGGAGACTATTCCTATCCCTGTCTCTACGACGTCCTCTAACAACCTGTGGTCCACCAATATGTAATCCAGCCTGGAATACGTCCCGTGCACTGGGGAATAGAAAGTATAGTCCTTCATTTTTTCATGTTGTATCCGCCATGCGTCCACCATTTGATGTTGTTTCAGGCGATGTTTAAATATTTTCAGAGTCCTCTCATTCGTCCCCCTTGCGCGGGACGTACTATCCATAACTGGATCCATACAGAAATTAAAATCCCCTGCTAGGATTACATTACCAGATTTAAAATCTGCTAATCTCCGTAAGATCAGTTTCATGTATCCTAAGGGATTGTTATTTGGACAATATACATTTGCAAGAGTAAGCACCCTGTTTCCTAGCTCTCCTTTAAGGAACAAGTATCGGCCCTCAGGGTCAGTCAGTCTGTCGAGCAGAATGAATCGTGTATGTTTCTCGAATCCAATTGCCACACCCTTAGCCCTCCTAATTGGGGAATCCCCATAAAACCAGGTCGGAAAGCTGTCTGAATATAACTTAATATTCGAATCCTGGGATAGGTGGGTCTCCTGCAAGAATACCACTTCTGCTCTGCATTGATGCAGTTCCTTTAAGAGTTTATACCTTTTGTTTAGGGAATTTAATCCTTTTACATTGTATGATATAAGATTTACCTCAGTCATCCTGAACTGGCTGATGACATGCTTAATCTACACCTATTTATCCAACCCATGATTTTCATGTTTCTTTCGGTCCCCCACTCTGCAAGGCAATTCTCCACCCACCCCTCCCCCCACCCCCCCCATCCCTTCACCCACCCCCCTCCCCCACCACTGGCCCAATCCTGGCCTATACTTGACATTGGGAGGCGCAGCTCCCCTCTGCAAGTAATACCTTCCAGGGTGTGACTCCAACTGCGGTCTTCCACTTCAGCACCCCCTGTCCCCCCAACCCTAGGGGAGAAGAGACAACGTCTCCGGGCAAGGAGTGGTGGAGCCCGGATCCGCCCAACCTATCCATCCTCCTGTCCAGCCCACCCCCGCACCCCCCCCCAGGCCCCCCCCCCCACCCTGAAAAAAACAGACATGTAAGGAAAAAAAATAAAAAAAAATAACCAGAAACAATCGAAGAACCAAAGAGCCAGAGCCAAAAAAACTGACATCCACCTCCTCCCCTCCTTATTGACCCACTACCATTAACATTAAATTTCACGAGAGTCTCGAGGGATCTTAGGGGGAGGGATTCCCAAGTTGTTACAAAAGTCCTCAAGTTCATCTAGGAACTTTAACTTGAAAGTCCTTCCCTCTCTCTGGACTATCAGAGCTGTCGGAAACCCCCAGCTGTATCTTATATTTGCACTTCTCAATTGTTCCAGTAGGGGTTTAAGTTGTCTTCTCCGTGCCAGGGTCCCTGCAGAAAGATCTGCAAAGACTTGTAGAGTTGTCCCTTCGTATTGTAATGAAGGTGATCCTCTTAGTTTGCTCCAAATCTTGGTTTTGTCCTCATAAAGATGAAATTTTAAAATCACGTCTCTAGGTACCTCTACCCTTAGTCCTGGAGGTTTCCTCACTCTATGGACACGATCTAACTTTAATTCTTCACCTTCCACTCTTCCTAATATAGGGTTAAATAACTTCCCCATTTTTTCTCCAAGGTCTTCTCCTTGTTGTTCAGGTAGGGCTCTAATCCTCAAGTTCTGACGTCTGCTCTGGTTTTCCTGTTCCTCCAGTCTGTATAAGATGTCCCTGTGAGCCTCTTGCATCTTTCTAGACTGCGCTTTTAAGTCCAGTATTTCCTGAGCCTGTTTACCCATTAGGTCCTCCGTTTCTTCTATCCTCCTTAACAGGTGACCCATATCCGCCCTAACGGTTAAGATCTCTGACTTAATTATATTTTCCAATTTCAAAAACATTTCTTGTATTTCACCTTTTGTAGGTATTTGGGAGATATCTGTCTGCTCCCTGTTTTTACCTTCCATAAGAAATTCCTTTCCTTTGAGCTTGCTATTGGCCTGTTTAGGAGATAGCAAACTCTTCACTAATGATCAGACAATAGAGCACTCTGATCACAGTTATCAAAGGGAGAGATCCACCGTACTTCTCCGTAAGCCAGAGTATCTCCCTTAAATGTCCAAGTCTTGAACAGTAGGGGCCAAACAACAAAAAAATAAATAAATAAATAAATAAATAAATAAATAAATAAAAACCACAAGAAATCCCCTTTTTCCCTTTACACTTTACACTCAGGTGTGTTCTCCCAGCAAAAATATGTTCAAGGGACTGAAGGTGTGATCTTCTAATACTGAGGGATTACCAAGCGCTATATTTGAAATCTTCGGTCCCTCCTGCAATAGGGGAATCCTGATGCGACTCTCAGTCTTTGTCGTCCCCGGCTTCTCCTCACATTCAAAACGGGGGCATGAAATCTGGCCCGTACCGGCCTTAAACACAGAGGGGACCCTTAAACTGGGCTATCTTTGATTTAGATCAGCTCAAACAGAGGCAGAAAAGATAGGGACGAAGAAAAGAAAAAAACACACCAATCAAGAGTGTATCAGAGTCCAATGCTGTACTTTTCAAGGCTTAAATAGCATATAAAAATTGCCATGTATAATCAGTGTCCAAGGCTGTACTTTTCAAAGCATTAAATAGCATATGAATATTGATATGTATATTCAGAGAATTGCTAGTCAGAGGATCTAAATGGTGTTCAAGTCCGTCAGCTTACTCCTTAGTTGCTACTGCTCTATATTTAACTGGAGAAAATATAACAGTCCAGAAAAAATGATTTGGTTGGGTCTGACCTGTTTGTAGTCTTCTTCGCTATTAGGCTCTTCAGCTCACCGGGCTGTACTCGCTCCGCAGCGTCTGGTGGGAGAGTATGGGGGGGGAAGAACCGAGGGCTCCGCTCGCTCCAACGAGATCCTCCGTGCCATCTACCAGTGTTCCTCCGAGTCACGCTGGGAGTGCTCTCTGGCTCAAGTGAGCGGGCGTTCGAGTGTGGGCGCTGGGGCTAGAGCAGGCATCATTTAGGAGCGCCGCGCTCTCTCACTGCGCTCAGCTCCGGATGGTACGGCGAATCCTCCTCCATCCCTTCGCGTGGAAGCCGCAGTTAGGCCCCTCCCCTCTCACGTACGCCGCATGACGTCCCACGCCCTGGTGGTTTTGGGGAGAATCTAAGCCCCTTTTCCCTAAAATGCAAGATCATGTTCTTCATTTGCTTGCAAAAATCATTTTATGTTTTTTGAAATTTTTATTCAGTTTTTTAGAGTCCAAATTTAGAAGATGCACACAGTGTGTCAACATGTGCTATGTGCCATCAGAGGATCTCAATGTACGTATTTTGTGTTTGCAACCCCTTCCTCATTCCAGTATGTGAGAGGAAGGGATTGCACCCACAAAATGCATCCATTGATCACTCATAATGGGAGATAGCACATGTTGACATTACCAATTTTTGGTGCACATCTTCTAAATTTGGCTTTTACCCTTGTTTTATGTAAATAGTTCAACTTTTAACATCCAACAAATATGTATGTGTGTATATATCTAGATTTTTTATTCTTTTCTAAAAAAAAAAATATATATATATATATTGTTTACTACAAAAAATCTATATTGTTTACCAAAAAATTAGCAAAATAATATATTGTTTACTACAAAAAATCTATATTGTTTACGTTCAAAAAGTTTTTTATTAACATAGAAGACATAGAGTACATAGGAAGCAGTTTTTTGTCTTGTACACAATAATGAAAAATAGTAACAAAATGTACTCCAAACCATGTCAGATTACAATAAAATTGACAGATTAACAATGTGATTTACAACCGTCGAGAACCTAATATAAGCAAGCCTAGACAACGGGGCACATAAGCTTATATATGTAACATACATAGAGGCTAGGACATTATCATGCAGGGAGGAGCGGGAGAATTAGTTCCGTGTATACAAAAAGTTACAGAACATTCTCGTCTTAACTAGCGTTATTCAAAATCACCTCCAGGGTGAACGAATATTACAATTGAGTACATTCAGAGATTGAATAATAAAGTACATGTCAAAGAAAAGGATAGAAGGAGAAAAGGGGGAAAGGAGGAAAAGACTAGAGAGGGGGTGGTGGAAAGGAGAGGGAAAGAAAGAAAAGAGAATAGAGGGGGGATAGGGGAGGAGAAAAGTAGAGAGGGAAGATTTACGGCCGGCCGGCTCCCACTAAACAGCTACAAGCCAGCTGTTAACTGCTAATCAGGGAAAAAATGTTACTAAGGATCTAATAAATGGTGATCAAAGTGCAGGGGTAGGTAGCGTTCAACCCATGGGTGCCACATTTTAGAGTGTCTAGGGACAGTATCTTGAACAGTTGCTTCGATTTTGCTATGTATCATTGCTTGCCTAACCCTGTTCTTGGTTTCAGCCAAGCGCAAGGTGGGAGTTTTCCAGGCTTTAGCTATCGTTTGTTTGGCTGCTGTGGTGACCTGTAGAGCAAGACGCATCTGCGCTCTTGTGTACAGAGTTGGATAGAAATTGAGGAGGGCTAATGCAGGGTCAGGGTCTACTGTGTTGTCAATCAAAGTGGATAAAATCAAAAAAACCTCAGTCCAGAAGCGTTGGACCACTGGGCAGGTCCACCAAATGTGCAGGTGTGTGCCCCTCTCGCCACAGCCACGAAAACAGTCTGGGGAGTAAGAGGGTAAAAATTTCGCTATTCTATCTGGTACTAAATACCAACGCATAAGGACTTTATAACTCGCTTCCAGGGCCACAATATTCTGTGAGGAGAGTTTAGTATGAAGCCAGATATCAGACCAGTCGCGTCCATCCAGGTTCAAGTCCAGGTCCCTGGACCAACACCGCGCATATGTCGGAAGTGCCGAAGGTTGGGAAGTAAGATGTGCGTATAATTGAGATATGGTACAGAGTTGCATATTTGTTCGAATATTGTATACGAACTTCCTCCCCTGTTCAAGCCTATAGTCTGTCGTACAAAGTGTGAGATTTGGAGATAGCGGAAATATTCACTATTTGGTAGTTGTTTTTGGGCTTGCAGGGAGGAGAACGATTTGATTGAGCCATTAGCCACCAGGTCACATATACGAGTTAAATCTGATTGCACCCATGCTCGGAATAAGGAAGAAGAAGTGTAAGCAGGATAGAACTTGGGGTGACCGATGTAAGATAGTAAGGGGGAGTGTGGGGAAATCAACTGAAATGTTTTGCATAACTTATCCCAAAGTTTGAGAGAATCAGAGGTCAGAGGATTGGAGATGAGGCCACGGGCAGCATGGGGAAGCCAAAGAAGATTAGTTAGGGATATAGGGTGGAGATCTACCGCCTCCAGACTCACCCAAATGGGAACCTCAACTGTGGCATGATAAAGCGTCATTTGGGCAAGCTGGGCCGCGTGGTAATAATGTTGGAAGTTGGGTACGCCTAGACCACCGGCCCTATAGTGGCGAAGTAAGGTGGGTCTAGAGATCCTAGGTTTTGTAGAGCCCCATATATAAGTAAAAACCCGGTTTTGAATGATACGGTGGAAATAGGAGGGCACTGGAATGGGGAGAACTCTATATAAGTAAAGAAGTTTGGGGAGTAAAGACATCTTGACAGCGGCAATACACCCCATCCAAGAAATGCATAGGGGACGCCAATCTTGGAGTAAGGATGAGAGGTGTCTCAGCATGGGGAGATAGTTCGCTCGGAACAGATCTGCAGGATCACTGGTAAGTTTTATGCCTAAATACGGGATAGAGAAGCTAGACCATTGGAATGGAAAATTAGTCTTGAGAAGTGCCATTGTGTCGTCGGGTAGTGTCACATTAAGGGCCTTGGATTTTGCCTGATTAACTTCTAGGCCGGAGATTTTAGAAAATTTGTCAAGGAGATCGAGCAAATTGGGGATAGTAATGTAGTGTGGGGAGGTAATAAAGAGTAAAGCGTCATCTGCGAATAGGCACAATTTCTGGGTAATAGAGGCAACCTCCAATCCCCTAATGTCCGGGTGAGCTCTAATAAGGGCAGCCAGGGGCTCGATTGCCAAAGCGAAAAGTTGCGGCGACAGGGGGCATCCCTGACGTGTCCCTCTCCGTATTGGGAAATTCTGAGAGCTAAACCCTGAGTATTTCACTGACGCCTGAGGGTCAGCATATAACAACATAATCCATTGAAGGAAATGGGGACCAAAACCCCAACGTTTCAAAATAAATTGTAAATAAGGCCAGGAGACCGTATCAAATGCCTTTCTGATATCTAAGGATAGGAGGTGCATAGGAATTGAGCGCGTTTTCGCAAGGTGTTGTAGCAAAACGACTCAGCGGATATTATCACTAGCCTGTCTACGGGGAATAAACCCTACCTGATCCTTGTGAATCAATTTTCCTATGATCGGGTTGAGGCGCAGGGCAAGGATCTTGGCTAAGATTTTTATATCTACATTAAGTAGGGATATGGGGCGGAAATTAGACCATAGGGTGTCGTCAGAGTTGGGTTTGGGGATCATAGCTATCGTGGCCATTAAGGAATCTCTACCCAGGGTTTGCTGTCTTAATAGGGCGTTAAACGAATTTGCTAGTAGGGGGGCTAATACATCTGAGAATTTTTTATAATAATTACTAGGTAAGCCGTCGGGGCCAGGGCGTTTATGGGGTTTGAGAGATTTTATAGCTGATAGTACTTCCTCCGTCGTAATCAAAGTATCGATAGAATCTCTAGCTGTGTGGGATAGTTCAGGTATAGACAGATTCTGAAATAGGGATTCAGCATGTTGATGGGAGAACTGGGTTTTGTCTGAGTATAGGTCAGCCAACTTCTCACGAAATTCGGCTAGTACTTTAATGGGATTACTAGTATAGGAATTTTTAGCAATTTTAAGTCTGATTGGTTTACGGATCTTGTCAGGTTGTCGAAGACGTAGGGCCAGAAAGGTATCAGGTTTATTTGCTTTGGTATATATCTTGTGACTAGCCCTACGAAGGACTTTGTCAGCTGACTCGGCCAATAGAAGGTCTAGTTCCAGTTTAGTTTTTTCAAAAATAAGCCTATGGGGTTCCGTAGGAGAGTTTTGAAACTGGAGAAAGTGTAAGTGGTACTCTTCCTCTAGTTTTTGCTGTCTGCGTTGCCGGTCTTTCTTGATATGTGTGGCTAGAGAAATGCAGCTGCCCCGGATTACCGGCTTGTGAGCCTCCCAGAGAAGGACCGGAGATATGTCTGCAGAAGTGTTGTGTCTTAAGTAATCTGTAATAGCAATACGAATATCAAGGCAATAAGTTTGATTGGTAAGATGAGCTTCGTTCATACACCAGGACCTTTCCTTGGCCCTGGGAATCAACGAGGTGATAGTAGTGATAACGGCGCAGTGGTCAGACCAGGGAACCGGACATATACTGGACTGGAGCACAACTGGGAAAGAGGCCACCGGAGTTAAAATATGATCAATCCTACAGAACGATTTGTGAGGGTACAAATAGAACGTGTAGTTCTTCTTCAAGGGATTACATTCCCTCCAAGTGTCTAGGAGGGAAGCCGTATGAAACTGTTTCCTAAGCTGTGCCGAAAGGGAGTGGCTATCAGGCGTATATGGTGATTTGTCTAGGTGGGGATGCAGGGTTAGATTGGAATCTCCACAAACAAAAAGTGTACCTTTGCAGTGAGTTTTGATAACCTGTAAGAGGTGTGAAAAAAAAGGATTAGGGTTGCCATTCGGGGCATAATAAGAGACTAGTGTGGTTTCAGTATCCTGGAGTAGACCTACCAAAATAATGTAGTGGCCTTCAGGGTCCTTAATTTCCACAGTGGGTGTGAAGGTAAAGAATGATGGAACGCTATCAAAACACCCCTATGTTTAGTAGCTGCTGAAGCCGTAAAGACCTGAGGGTAGTGGGGACTAAAAAATTTGGGGGTGTGGGATATCGCAAAATGGGTTTCCTGAAGGGCCACTATCCCAGGTTTCATGGAGTGGAAATTTCGGAAGGCCTTAACCCTCTTGTTGGGGGAGTTAAGACCCTTGACGTTCAGAGATAATATATTTAAGGGGGCCATCTATAAGCAAAATGGGAAATATTATAGGAGAGCGTAAGGGGTGAGGGAGCCGACCGACCTGAAAGAAACAAAAGAGAAGAGGAAGAAGAAGCAAAGGGGAGAAAGAAGAAAAAGAAGAGAGAAATACTGTCTGCAGGGCAAACCATGAGATGACAGGAACCGTCAGACACCGAGATGGTTTGCTCGGCCAGGTAATGCTCAGTCCCCAGGGCCCAAAACAGGTGACCCAGGAGAGAGTGCATTAGAAGAGGGGGGAGCAGTGACTGCTCTCCGTCGCCACAAGGGCAAAAGTAGTACATAAACAATACAATTTGCTAAACCAAGCAATAATCCAAACAAGAACAAACGGGAGTAGGAAAACAAAAAAAAAAAAGAAAAAAAAAAAAATAGAACATGAGGAACTAGTCCAAACGACAGAACCACAAAAAGTAATGGATATACAGTTGGACTAGTGTGCAGTACTCCAATACTATAATATCGCAGAGGCCTTTAAATGGTCAAAAAGGGCGGGGATGGGGTAGATAGGAAAAAGGGATAGGGCAAGCCAGGGAGGAAATGGGGGGAAAGGGGTGAGAGCCAGGATAAGAGACAGGGGGGAAGGAGGGGTAAGGAGGGATGAAGTGGTATATGCTAGGCCAATGAGAAGACTAACTTACTTCTACAGAAATTATAGTGGGGATGTGAAGATATGGTAATTACAGGCATAATCAGATTGCACCGACCTGTTATTCAGAAAGTACAAGGTGCCAGCGTTTCATAGCAAAAATAAACTGAAGACATGAAGGTTAATTCTGAGAGACTGGTTATAAAGAAGCTTATAGGCAAAAGTCATAATGAAGAGCTGTGAGTCAGGGGCCATCGATAGTGAAAAAATGAAAAAATCTGGGAGCGAATAATAAAAAATTTACAAGGGGGGGAAGAAAAAAGAAAGTACATACGGAACAGCAGGTAGAAAGGATTCGGTGGAAGATGTCCTCCGGGACAGAGGCCAGTAGTCGTCTTCCGCACGGATGTCCGAATCCTAGAAATGCTCACGATGGGAGATAAAAAATGAAGAAAATAAAGTAAGAGAGGATAAGAGCACCTATACAATCAGTTCAGCGCGGTGGGCGAGATTTGGGAGTAGAAACAACACCATCCGACAGCCTAGCAGGGGTTCCTTTGCGAACAGACACAGGGCCTGGTTGGTTGCGATGCGGAGTAGCCGAATAAGGATGCGTCGCCGAACGAGCTGGTGTGCGAGGCAGGTTGGACTCTGTATGCGGGTCTGGATGGGTAAGATGAAGACCTTCCAGGAGGCGCTGTAAAGATTCCGGGGACGAACAGGTGTGCTGCTGTCCTTGGTAGGAGAACTGTATTGCGAACGGGAATCTCCAGGTATACTTCAGCTGGTGGTGAAGTAAGATCTGTAGCTGAGGCTTCATGGCTCGGCGCTTGGTAATAGTAAGGGGAGCTAGATCTGAAAATAGTTGGTATGTGTGCCCCTGGAATTGTAAGGAATCCTTGTTGCGGGCTGCGCTGAGAAGCTGTTCTTTCGTTCGGAAAAAATGTAGCCGAACAATAATGTCCCTGGGAGGGCCATCTGCTTGCCGTCGGGTGAGGGCTCTGTGAACCCTATCAAATTCTAAGCGTTCAATAGGTATGCCCGGGGCTAGTTCTTGAAACATGGCCGTTACAAAGGACTGAACATCGGCCACGGATTCGGGTATGCCTCTTATCCTCAGGTTGGCTCTACGTGAGCGGTTCTCAGCGTCTTCCCAGCGTGAGAGAAGGGTGACATTCTCCTCCCGGAGAGCTGTTTGTTCCTGAGCTTGTTCCTGTAAAGCGAATTCGATGTCATCAACTCTGGATTCTAAGGCAGCAGTGCGCTGGCCTATATCCCGTATCTCCCTCGAGAGACGGTCTGTAATCTGCTCCGAGGTAGCGTTTAGGGCTTTCTGCAGCATGGTCTCCATGTGCTTGAGAAAATCGCTGGGGATCATCCCCGATGGTAGCGGGGATACTTCTGTGGGATCGTGTGTGCTCACCTCCCGGTCATCGTCGCTGTCCGAGGTCTCTCGGCTGGGGGCAGAGGACGCCCGCTGGATAGCAAGGGCCCTCGCCACCATTTTGGACGAGGCGCGGGCGAGGGCTTCCTTAATAGGTTTTGGCTTGTTCTTCCCTCTGTGGCCCGTCAGCACCATTCCACTAGATGCCAGGGCTAGCGGGGGTGAGGCATGATCCAAGATGTAGATTGATTCGGGCTTGGTTTAGCGGTTAAATCCCAAAGCGGCGGCGGGGAGTGCGGAGCCTTAGCAAGGTGCGTCCGCCATGCCAGACCTCGCGCATGCGCCCCCCTATATTGTTTACCAAAAAAAAAAAAAAGGCACTTGTTTCAAAGTGCACTATTACAACTTTTCTAAAAAGATATGTGTGTGTGTGTGTGTCTCCTTCTTTCAATACTCAATACCTTTTTGGGAAGTAATTTTGTGTTTTCTGTGACAAAGGACCTTATTTCCTATTGGGAAAAAAAAAAAAAACACTTTGCAATACAAATGCACTATGACAGGAATATGCAATTAGTGGAAATCCAGCTGTTAAATAACTAAAAGTCCCATGAAGCATAGCAAGACTGACAGCTACAAGCATGAGACCCAGAGGCATGATGGACTTGTAGTTTTGCACCAGCTGCAGGTCTGCCAATTGCATATCCCTGAATTAGGAGAATGTAGGAGACAACCACCTTGAAAAGCAAACAAGAATCAAACTTAAAAATTTGATCAGACAATAGATATTTGAAGAAAAGGAAATCTTTATTGCTCAGCTGGCATTGGAATAGCCCCCCTACCATTAAAATAGGTGACATACTGGTCACGCACCTCACGTGCTGTTTGGGGGGCTAAGCCAGGATGGGCATGATCCAGCCCTGTGAGTTCTGGCATTAGTCCGGCCTCAGGCCCAATTGGCTGCAGGTAATGGGTTCCAGAATGTTTTCTTAAAAAGTTGTGTAAAATGCAGCAGCAGAGAATGACATAGTTCAGTTTGTACTCTGCCAAGTTTATTGCTGTCAAAAACAGACGGAACCGGCTGGCCATAATACCAAAGGCATTCTCCACAACCCTTCTTGCTCTGGCCAGCCGGTAATTAAAAACCCTCCTCTCCGGGGTGAGGGTCCTTTGGGGGAAGGGCTTCATCAAATGGTCACTCAGACCGAACACTTCATCAGCGATAAAAACAAAAGGTAGACCCTCCACATTATCAGCATCTGGTGGCAAGTCCAGGCCACCAGTGATGAGACGGTGGCAGAACTCGGTCTGCCTAAACACTCCTCCGTCAGGCATCCGGCCGTTCTTCCCCACATCCACATAGAGAAAGTCATATTGTGCTGACACCACCGCCATTAACACTACACTATGGAACCCCTTATAATTCCAGTAGTAGGACCCCGAATGGGGTGGGGGCACAATCCGCACATGTTTCCCGTCGATCGCCCCTCCACAGTTGGGAAAGTCCCAACGGGCAGCGAACTGGGAAGCCACAGTCTGCCATTCCTGTGGCGTGGAAGGAAACTGGGGAGTCAAACACAGATAAAAAAAAATTGTCATTAAATCAAAACAATTCATAACAAATAAAACTCAAAAACATTTTGGAACAGCAGTTAAACATAAATATTGAAAATGTTTTGCAGCAAAAAAAACAAATAGACGGCCCAATTCCCAGATTACTCAGCCCTCTGATGGACCAGGGGACATAAGTTATGTGGGTGAGTGGGGTGGGGCCTAATTAATGAGTATACAATCCCTGAAACAAATTTGAGTGGGGTGGGGGCCTAATTATTGAGTATACAATCCCTGAAACCAATTTGAGTGGGGTGGGGGCCTAATTAATGAGTATACAATCCCTGAAACCAATTTGAGTGGGGTGGGGGCCTAATTAATGAGTATACAATCCCTGAAACCAATTTGAGTGGGGTGGGGGCCTAATTAATGAGTATACAATCCCTGAAAATAATTTGAGTGAGGTGGGGGCCTAATTAATGAGTATACAATCCCTGAAACCAATTTGAGTGGGGTGGGGGCCTAATTAATGAGTATACAATCCCTGAAACCAATTTGAGTGGGGTGGGGGCCTAATTAATGAGTATACAATCCCTGAAACCAATTTGAATGGGGTGGGGGCCTAATTAATGAGTATACAATCCCTGAAACCAATTTGAGTGGGGTGGGGGCCTAATTAATGAGTATACAGTCCCTGAAACCAATTTGAGTGGGGTGGGGGCCTAATTAATGAGTATACAATCCCTGAAACCAATTTGAGTGGGGTGGGGGCCTAATTAATGAGTATACAATCCTTGAAACCAATTCCAAAAGGGTGGGGGGGCAGTAAAACTACAATGGAGCTGACAATATGAATTAGAGAAAAACAGTCTCGGCTGTGGGTGTATAGGGGCCCAGGATTGCATGCTGGGGACGTTAGTGAAAGCAAATATGCACGTGGGACACAAAAAGGTAAAAGCTATAAAAAAATGACACAAAAAAAAAAAAATACATCAAAAAAACAATTGCATGTATTCATATAAAGGGGACATTCACAGCATATTCCTGTCATGGATATTAAAAGTCATGATGAAATTAATACAAACATACAATGCATATAATGCAATATTAAAAGAACAAACTTGCCTTCATATATTCCTTCTGCAGGACCCGAATAATGGCAGAACAGGTCTCTGGAATAATGATCCCCAGAGCCTGGGGGGAGATGCCTGTAGAGAACTTGAGGTCCTGAAGGCTTCTCCCTGTCGCCAAGTAGCGCAACGTGGCGACGAGCCTCTGCTCCGGAGTGATGGCTTGCCGCATGCAGGTATCCTGCCTGCTGATATAAGGGGTCAGCAAAGCCAGCAGACGGTGAAAAACGGGGTCCGTCATCCTGAGATAATTCCTGAAATCATCAGGATTATTCTCACGGATCTCACGAGTAAAGGCATATGTGAGAATTGGTCACGCTGACGCAACCAATTCTTTGTCCATGAACTCCTCCTCGCCCTGTTCACAGACTGGGCTCGGGTCAAAGTATTAACCCCAACACCAAGCCCCCATATAGCACGAACTCGCGAACGAGTACGTCCACTCTCCATGGCTTTGAAACGGTCGGCTGGACAAACAAGCTTAACTGAACGCACTGAAGAACAGCCAGACCTATGAAGAACGATCTGAAACTCATAAACGAGCGGACCAGAAGCGCCTAACAACAGGTACCAACTGATCCACGCGTACCGAAAGACAGATACAAACCTCACAGGCAGACTGCGCCGCAGAAAACGGACAAATTAAGCTGAAGTCTGAAAAGCGTCTCTAACCAAACTTCTACTAACGCAAAGTCAGCAGAAGGAGCCCAAAGGGTGCTTTGCTGTGTCTTGGACTTCCTATTTCTAGTCCCGTCGTACGTGCTGTACGTCATCGCGCAAGCTTTCGTTGGACTGTTTGTGTATCCGTGTGTGGTCAAGTCCGTTCAGTGGAAAGTACGCCGGATTGTCCGTCGGATTGTATGACGGACTAAGTACGCAATAATAATAATAATAAGCAATTCATTCAATTTATTTCCAATCTGGTAGGTCATAGTTCAATGAATGAAGAAGTGATGCATGAATGCCAGGAACCTCTGTCTATTCCCAGAACATCTTACAAGCTGTGAGAAGAATACCAGGATTATTTGTGAATGATAGGAAGATGGGGAATGGCTGGAGTCCTTCACATTTGCAGCTCTTAACCTCCACAGTGCTACAAGAACACCACTGTGGGCAGCATTCAGTGGTATTGGAGGGAGGATTATTACAGAAGAACATGGGATACTAATTTATTAGAAGAAACTTTTGTGACCACTGCTATATGCCCCCAAAAAAATTTCAGCTTTAGATTTAACAAGTTTAATGCCAGAGTCAATAAACTTCAGTGGTCAAAGTGCATGATTTGGCACCATTCAGTTTCTGTGTGCGAAAAATTGCAACGGCTTTTTCAGTGCACGGGGGTGCCATTAATAGTTAATAGCTTCCTTGCGTGTTTTCCTAAAAGCAGCACATTTTATGTGTGGTTCCATGTGGGTGCAGGAATGCGTACATATTACGCACAGTCCCGTAGCCTTTGATACCTTTACTTCTATTGTGCTATTTGCTGGGTGTCCAGTGTGCCCCTGTGTCTTTAAGAAGGGGTGGGCTCCCTTCAGGCATACCTGCCCTAAATCTGTCCATAATTATATATGTGCTCCTACTATGGAGGCTCTCAAAATGTATAGAGTTAGGACCGCAGATAATACTAGGGTGCCTTGTTGTGGCCTCTGCAGCCAACACCTGTATTTGCAAATGTACAAACTAAACCATTTGATTTTAACATGAACTGTTAGACAGGACAATTCATTTTGTTGCAGGTTGGCTGGTAAGTTGAGCTGGGAATTTTTCTTTGTTGTTTTACATGCATTGCCTTTCCATGTGCGGTTGGCTTTACATGTTGCACAATATAGCCAGCAGGTTTATTTTTTATTGTTATTATTATTCCTTCATAAAATAACGTCAGAGTGTTCTTGTATAGGGGTTATTTACAAAGTGATTGCTCCACCACTGTAGTACAAATATACCATGTGGGTAAAAAACATAAGCTTCTGCTAAGAAATTGCCTCTTGCAGCCTTTATAGTGAACCAATGAATAATAATAGGAAAAAGGTTAACATAAACTGCTTGTATCAAGCTGGCAGGATTGAATTAGTTACTACTCCTACATTCAAGTCTCTGACAAACTCTCCCCTTTTCTGTTACCTAGTGCTGGCATGCATACAGACATGGATGGAATAGCAGAGGAATGCACACTGCCTTGGGCTGTAATTAAACAATTCTTTAAAAGAGATGATCACTGATTCACTGTATAAATTATGTACCATTGAACGTCTCTCTGAAAATACAAAACGTAAGCCTTATGTGCTGGCCGTAAATGAACTTGGCCAAAAACAATAGCATGCAAATCATTGGTGTTTATATACTAGATTTAAAAGAAATAGATTAAATATTGCAACAAACTAAAGAAGGCTAGTAACTGTTTTATAAAGACTGATTTCCTTAAGGTAAAGATGAAAATACACATTTATAAATTACATATTACATATAAAATGACATACCAAAAAAAGCTAGACATTGTACTACCAATTTTATATGGTCCATGGCAAGCTATATTTCAGTATTATCAGTTATTTACAACCCAGAGAGGTTGCTTTGTTCTGCAATAAAAAAAATGCATTTTTCTGTTGTTTCTGAAAAACGTATGCCATGAAAAGCAAACTAGATTGCATAAGACCCCAATTTACAAAAGAGACATAAGAGAAACCACAAAATGTCTAATTGGTCAGGGTGGATTTGACAGTGACAAAGATGAAGATTTTTTTAATGCTAATATTGCACCAGCACTTGCTGAAAGAGCAACCCACTGTGAATCCTGCTGGTAACTGTGGTGGCTATGCTATTATCGGAATAACTAATTTCCTATTGGGAAGTCTGTGGGCTGTTAGTAATAGCCAGGGTTTGATCGCTTCAGCAGGAAAAGTGAGCTGTGACAGCTATAGAAGTGAAGGAAGATAATATGATTTAGGCTTGTGAAGAATAGGTCAAAGAACTGTACCCAAATCAATTGTTTGAAGTTGTTATGTAGATATCGGGCTAATTCTTGCAGAAACTAAAACAAACCTAACTAAAACACCTTGCTCAGAACTACTTTAACACATTCCTCCGTCTATATCTTCTATGAGCCCTGAGCTTCTTAGGACCCATATCACCTTCTTTCCCAACCCCTCCTTAACCTACTCTCCGCAGAGACTGAGCCAGAAACCCTCTAACGAAAATATCACCATTAGCGATGGGCCGAACACCCCCCGGTTCGGTTCGCACCAGAACATTCGAACTGACTGAAAATTCGTACGAACTTTAGAACCCTATTAAAGTCTATGGGACTCGAACGTTCAAAAGTGCTAATTTTAAAGGCTAATATGCAAGCTATGCAACAGAAAACACCAGCAATAAGGGGTATCTTCAGGTGTATACTGTGCTGGAGGCACAGAACACCCACTTTAACTCCTGCAGATGCCTGTAATAGAGAACACCAGCAATAAAGGGTAGATACAGGTGTATACTGTGCTGTGCTGGAGGCACACAACACCCACTAACTCCTGCAGATGTCTGTATTAGAGAACACCAGCAATAAAGGGTAGATACAGGTGTATACTGCGCTGGAGGCACACAACACCCACTAACTCCTGCAGTTGGCTGTATTAGAGAGCAACAGCAATAAAGGGTAGATACATGTATATACCGCGCTGGAGGCACACAACACCCACTAACTCCTGCAGATGGCTGAGAAAAGAACACACTGACCCTGCCTATCTAGCTCTTTCCCTGCACACCAACACACTACACAAGGCCGCCGTGATGGCGGCCTTATATAGTGCAAGGCGTGTACTAAACCCCCTGAGCTATAATTGGCCACAGGTATCCTGCCCGTGGCCAATTATGGCTCTCCTCGCTGCCGGAGCTGGGATTGGCCAAGCATGCGGGGTCACAGTGCATGCTTGGCCAATCATGAGCCAGTAATGCACTGTGATGGTGTAGTGCATTGTGGGTCGTGCCACAATGCCACACGAATTTGGTGCGAAAGGTCCACAAAGTTCTGAATTCGCCAAACAGATGAACGGCCGATGTTCGAATCGAACAGCGAGCTCATCTCTAATCACCAGTTACCTCCCACAACAATTTGTGCCTAACCCATTATTTACAAAACTGCTTTTAGTATAGGAACAGGAAACCAAAAACACCCTTAATTTCATTTGCATTGGGTAATTTCCTAAATACATGATGGAACTGAAATAAATTTGTTAGTAATATTGTTTTAATCAGCCCTCAAAATTTCCACTCTTTGGCTCAGGTATAGACATGGCCAGCAGTAAAATCTGAATCCCCAGCCACTTAGTGGGGATTCCATACTGAGTGTTAACTGTCCCAACTGTTTGCGAGGCATCCCACCTCAACTGTTTTGTTCCAGGAATGAGCACCGCCACACACCAGTACAGGTTGCTCACTCTGTAAAGCCAGTGCACCTTCCCACTCCGCACAGGCTAGCAATGCGGGCATTTCAATGTGTACTCCTGTATGGAGGCCTGGAGGCATAGGTCTGAATCATACCTATTCCTCCAATTACACCCCCCCCCCCCCCCAATCGATTATACTGTTGTGAATTCATGAAGAAATACATTTAATATTCACTGGCAGAGATGAGAGATTTCAGTAGGCCTCAAAAAGTGGACGAACTATAATTTTGATATTATTGAACTGTTACCCTTTTGAAGACCTTTAAAACAAACTACATGATCTCACACTTTTTGCTTTTCCAAATGTTCAGGGGATTAGTTATCTGTAACTTTTATAAACCCTGTGTTGAAACAAGAGACTGGAACAATGATAACTCTTGTCACCAAACAAAAAGATGTGTACTTATTTTGTTGGTTAGATTGAGAAGACCAAAATTGCATAGGGAATGATCACATGGAAATAGCCCTCAACTAGAAAAACCCATTGTGCTCAAGTGAAGACTGTTTGGACAATATACAACCATGAAGACAAAATTCAATAGCTGACATCTTGTCCAACAAAACCTATTGTGTAAACTTTTAGGGGCTTGTGGACGCAGCTAAGCTATCTAAACATTTATTGGACTCAAAGTCCATCTCAAAACATGGTGTTAGAGAGATATGCAAGTCAGACATATTTTAAAAGTACTCATACAGTGAATATAAGTCATTCAAATTATATGTGATATTTGTAGGTCACAAAAGAGATGTTATAATTTTAGTATCTAATGATCTAAAGAACTTTGTCATAAAGAAATTATATATGAAAGTGTGATTATAAGTAGAAGTATTTTAGCAACGAATTAGTATTATGAAAAACATATAATCATGATTATAACTGTATAAGAATTTAACCTATGTTTAGATAAACAAATATTGATTGGATACCAGAAATATACATGTATCCATATAGATAATAATTTTATGCGATTTTGATTGATATATATAACCTGTGTCCTTTCTAAATAGACTAGATTTAATAGATATACATTGATATACATAGATATAACCATTTTATACAATGGGATTATTCAAAATTATGTTAAGCGTATTTTCTATTATATCGGTTACTATCATTCCTGAACACTAGAGATATATTCGTTAGAACATATATAAAAACTAATGCATATTATAAAAATAAAAATAAATTAACTTAAAGACATAAACACCAAACACATGTGAGACAGCTGGTGGTTGAAGGTGCTATTACCTTAAAGTCATTAGACTCCTGGGAAAGGTAATCATTACATTTTGCCTGCCAATGAGGAGAGAACACATACCTTTTGGGCAGAAATTAGTATCATTTTATGATCTTTTTGTTTAAAAGGATATTTAAGAAGCAAGGAAGATGACAAGAGGGGAAGGAACTCAGGGACCCACCCTGGGGGGACACTGGGAGTTACACACACTCCCAGACAGACTGACTGTCATGTACCTGGTGCTGGAGCCCAGAATGCAGGGAGCAGCCTCTCGTAAGCCTCAGGCTCGAGAACCCCTGGTAGTGGAGACAGGGAGTCAAGAGTTCAGAGGGCACAAGTGCGTGTGGTGTGGGACTGGTCCGGACCTCTGAAGTAGCAGGAGAAAGGCAGGCAGGTACAGCAAGTTGGAACTGGTGACTGGAACACCACAGACAGCTGGGAGGAGTTCTGTTGTGCAGCAGGAGCACAGGATCTGCAGACTGCGAAGTGGTGCACAGGAACCTGGCAGGAACACTGGAACAGCGGTAGTATGGAGGTGCCTGAGCGTGGCAGGAACTCTGAAACAGCTGACAGTGAGGAGGTGTCCTGTAGTACAGCAGGAGGACTGGATCGGCGGGAAGGTGCTCAGAAGACAGGCAGTAACACAGGCAGAGTCAGACAGGCCGGATCAATACTAGCGGGCAGAGCAGGTACCAAACGGAGGCAGGAGGGTAGTCGAGGTACAGACCGGGTCGGTAACAGGCGGGCAGCGATCAATCCAAAGGAAGAGGCAGAAGGGTTGTTGGACAGGCCGGGGTCAGAGGCAGGCAGCAAACAGACGTCGTCAGGAACAGGCCGGGTAGACAGGAATCAAGTCAAATGGCAACAGGTAGCAGGGTCACAGGAAACGCTGTAGACTGGACAGCAAGGAGGCACAGTGACAGATTCCCTTAAATAGCCCTCTAGGCGCCAAAAACAGTCACACGCGCGTCTGTGTGCACCCGCGCACACCCGTGTGCATCCGCATGCGCCCTTCTGCGTCATCACGCACCCACGTACGCCCGTTCGCGCTATCATGCACCTGCGTGTGCCCGTTCGCACTGTTGCGCACCTGCGTGCGCCCGTTCACGCAAACGCACACCCGCGTGCGCCCGTTCACGCTAACGCGCACCCGTGTGCGCCGGTTAGCTCTTAGGATAGGGATTCTGTGGGCAGGTGTTCCATATACCGTGGAATTACCAGGACGTCCTTCTTGACACTGACACTCATGCACCATGCATGAATACATATTTTAACATTCATCAAATTCCTGTACTGCCATCTTAAATCCTGGGAACCAGCAATCCACACTAATAGCAATTTTGGAATGGGTAAATATGCCATGTTAATTATATCTTGCATGTTCTCTTAAATATTGATGTATTGAATATTCTATTATTGAAAATCATTCTCCTGAATCAATAACCGCCTTTTAGATTTATCTCTAAATTCAGTTTTTCATTATATATTTCTTTTTGCATAGATACCACTTTTATTGACAAACAAATGTCTAATTTATTTCACATTGTTAACCACTTACTTACCTGCAGTATAGTAACGGTTGGATGTGTGAAATACAGATGCTCTGTTTAATTGTCAACTATCTTAAGTTTATTGATTCTACTGAGAATTGATCACGGTGATATTATGGCCAAGGTACTACACTCCCATTTTGTGGGTGTTTCCATTCATTGTCAAGGTGTTCATGTGACGCAAATCGATATTTTAATTTCATGTAAATATTTGTTTTTTGTCAACCAATAGATTGATTTGTATCTTAAAAATATCTTTGTTAAAAATTACTTAATAAATACTGTGCAGGAAAATGTCCTTAAAAAGCACAACAATACCTATGACTCCAATTCCACCCCTCAATCTATCATACCTATGCCTCCAATTCCGCCCCCCCCCCCCCTAATCCATAATGCCTATACCTTCAATTCCCCCTGCCCAGTCTATCATACGGTATGATAGATTGGAGGGGTGGAATTGGAGGCATAGATATGATCGATTGGGGGAGGGGTGGAATTGGAGGCATAGGTATGATCGTGGGGGGTGAAATTGGAGAAATTGGAGGCATAGGTATGATCGATTGGGGGAGGTGGGTGGAATTGGAGGCATAGGTATGATGGATTGTGGGGAATATTGGAAGCATATATGTGCTGGATTGGGGGGGATTGGAGGTATAGGTGTGCTTGAGAGGGGAGGGTGGAAGACAAGGTGTCCTGGGGGGGTGGAAGCAGAGGTATGCTGGGGGTTCGTTAGAAGTACAGGTGTGCTGGGGTAGGGGGGGCCACATTGGAGGCAGAGATATGCTGGGAAGAGGAAACAGAGGTAGAAGTGTGCTTTATGTTGTTGTTGTTAATATTTATTTTTGTAATTTAGTTCTGCATAAAGCATTTAACAGGTTAATTTCATGAGATCATTTATGAAGGTTTGTTTAGGGGAAGAATTAGGAGCGTGGCAGGGTAGGGGTTGAGTGCCGGTGTTCTGGCAGATAGTGTCCTGCCATCATATAGTGTCTGCCCCGTACTGCGCAGCAGACGAAGCTTCAGAAAATCTCCGAAGCTGAACGGCGCCTGCGCCGTGAGTGGAGGTGGTAGCCCCCCCATCCAAGCAGACATAGGGTTGTGAAAATTAGAGGGCCCCTCGCGGGCGAGCTTCGCTCGCCACGCTTCGGGCTCGGCCTCGCTGCACTCGGCTCTTTTATATTCCTACTCTATGTCCACTTGGATGGTGGGGATAAAACCTGGACTTACGGCCGTTCATCCTCTGCTATTTTCGGAATCTGTGTTGCTGTGTACTGCACATGCGCAGTACACAGCAGACACAATCCGATGGGGGACCTTATATGATGGGACACCGGCAACTAACTCTTAAGGCCCGGCTCCTAGCTCAGGACTTGAAAATTTGGAGTCCTGGTGTTAATCTTGTGTGCTTTTCTTATATATAAAATTGCAGCATGTCTCTTACATAACAAAACTTTTATAAAGCAAAACAGAGGAAAAAAAAACACTCATCTTTTTGAAACACATAATGTCATTGTATTTGTGAAGTCAGTGTGTGGTGCATGTAAAAAAGAATATGAAGGACCTACTTGTCAGCTTAAGTGCCAATATTTATAAGGCCCCTTTCACACATGCGGATGGTATGTCCGTATTTCATCCATCCGTTTGCGGATGAAATACGGACATACAATTATCCCTATGGGATAGCGGGTGTCTGCGGATGAGCATCCGCAGACACCCGATTTCGTCCGCCTCCGCAACAGTCCGATTCTGCAGACGGAGGAAAATCCTATTTTTCTATCCGTCTGCAGAGCGGATCGGAAGAACACGGACAGACGGTCCGTGCTCGTCCGATCCCCATAGAGGAGAGCGGAGAGCTAACAGGGCGGTCCCTGCACAGTGTGCGGAGACCGCCCTGTCCGCAGCCGGCTCAGCGGGGACAACGGAGCGATCCCCGCTGAGCGAGCGGATCTTCACGGAGGCGGATCATTACTGATCCGCCCCGTGTGAAAGAGGCCTAACTCATTTCCAGACACCCTTTGCATTTTAATCTGCTTATCTCAGCTTATCATTATTAATAATGTTTTAGATGACAACAGAAGAGTAAAAATAAAATGTTAAATGTTTGTGCATTTAAAACATTCTCCCTCAATAGGGATTAATGTATGTTAGCATGCTTAATGGGACACTAAATAAAAATCACACTAAATAAAAGGTTAATGCAATATTTTAGTTTATTAGTGAAATTTAAGCACATTCAGAGAATTCACATTTCTAAGGGAATATGTTAAAAACAAGGGGTGTGCCTGGAATTTTTACTTGTCAGTGCTAACTGTATCAAAGGTGTAGTAAAGAGAGATTGAGAAAAGGGATTTTAACGGTGCAAAATAATGATTCCAAAGTAAATATATAGATTTTTTTTTATATATACAATTTTATTACAATCAGGATTAAAATAATTGTACAAGGGAAACAATGCAAAAAGCTCAACAATGGTTTACATAGACAGTCTTTGAGGATCACGGATGGATGGAAAAGAATATCTATTGCACACTAGCCCTAATTTGGGATGTGGTGCCAACCTTAATGGGTGTTTTCATGTAGCCGGACCAAACTAAATCTGCATCGAAGGTGGTTGAAGGTCATTTAGAAAGATATAGGTTGCTATGGCTGACCTTTCTATGAAAATTGAAATTGCTATCTACAGTATCTATCTCAGGTACCCTCAGGATTCATTACTGGCTCTGAACCAAAACAGGAAGTGCAATAATGTTTTATCCATTAGTAGAAAAGGGAAAATTAGGAGATAAATAATACTTTATATATTTCCACATTTTCATCATAAATATATACATGACTATGTTGTCTATTTGTTATGTAGCTTAACTCTTAAAACACAGCAGCTGACTCCAACACATTGGAGTTGAATTAGTAAAACTGGACAGTGCAACATTGTGGGAAGCTGTGCACAGAAACCAAATCAGCAGAAATCACCATAAAAATGTTTTATTGTCAAAGCTTAAAGCGGAGTTCCACCCAAAAATGGAATGTCCGCTTTTCGGAATCCCCCCTCCAGTGTCACATTTGGCACCTTTCAGGGGGGAGCAGATACCTGTATAATCCAGGTATTTGCTCCCACTTCCAGGCCGCAGTATCCGCGGATATCTATGCTATATCTTGTGCCTCCTCCATCCCCCCTGCTGTCTTCTGGAAGACACACAGGTCCCAGAAGACAGCAGGGACCAGTGGAATCACGCAGCGCGACTCGCACATGAGCAGTAGGGAACCAGGCTGTGGAGCCGCAAGGCTTCAATTCCTGATTCCCTTACCGAAGAGGGTGGTACCTCCACCCGAGAGCCGAGGGACAGATCAGCTTCGGGTGCTGACATTGCGGGTGCCCTGGACAAGTGAGTGTCCATATTTTAAAAGTCAGCAGCTATAGTATTTGTAGCTGCTGACTTAAAAAAAAAAAAATTGGCAGAACTCCAGCTCTCCAGTTTTAGCAAATCGACCCCAATTGTACTTTGGATAAATGCAGTATAGGATGTTTTTCCAGTCTTAAATAAAAACAAAAAACTTTTTCAATCACTTCACTAAACATGTCCAAAAACTCTGTGGCAAATAAATGCCTGCTTTGGTCTTTTAAAACAGCGGTTGTCCTCAAGGACACACTTTCACCATATATATTTTAGCAATGTTTTCCTCTGAGAGTCCTTTGTGGTGGAGCTCATAATATTTAGATATTATCATTTGGGAGTCTATCCATAGTTCTCCTTGCCATGATCTGACATGGGTGTAAGATCTTCAGAATATGGAGAGTCTTTTTTAAAAGGGCCTCGATGTAAGGCTAATACATGCCTGTCACTGTTGCATTCCAAGTGCATAACTGTTGCCTTGAAGTTTCTGGTGAACTGCATGAGCAACATCTGAAGCAAATGACATTGTTTCTTGGAAACCCTTTGCATTCTTCAAAAAGCTTTCCCTTGATTGCATACTTTCTGAGAGGATGTAGTTTATTGTGAATGAGACAATAATAATTTGAGTCTATTTGCCTTTCTTCACTGTTGCAGCTGTTAGTAGGTGTAACTCCCATTTTTTGAATGGCAACCATATTTCTAGTGTCTATCTTTAGTGGTAATGTTTTCTTTTCTTGTAGTTGGAGGCCTAGGAATGCTCAATTCAACAATTGAAAATCTTGGATCATTCTTAGCTTTGGTTAAATCATGAATGAACTTTGAACAGAATGAGAAAGGTGAAAAGGGGACTCAATGTTCCTCCTTATTTATTGATCTCACTGTTGCCCATTTTTCAGCGTTTATTATAAGGCAATTTTGCTTTGACCATGCTTAAACCATGTGTAGTGTCTTTGTAGATAAGATTTGGGAGATGTGGGTCTTCCTTGCCAATATCAAACTCAAAATGAAGTTCACTTCTGGAACTTCTGGTTGCCTCTGTCGGTATCTCCCATACTCCTATTCTTCTAGTTTCATCTGATGAACTGGCCGCTAAAGTAATATTAAACCCATAAACAAACATGTATTATATTACAACTGAACAGTTCTTAGATGTGATGGCTGCATTTGTTAATTTTTTTTAGGTTTTCTTCTATTTTCATCTGGTAATTCTACCAGCAAGTCTTGCTTTTCACAGCACAAGCTCTTCAGCAGAATGAATCAGTTTACATGGATGAGACCAGGGCTCGAGCTCTGCAGGAACGCATGGGAACGTCGTTCCTGTACTTATTCCGCAGCAGGAACGGCGTTCCCATTATCAGCCGTGTCCTGCAGGACTGGCTGTGCTGCCAGCTGGGAACTGCGCATGTGCAGTTCCCTAGATGGGCAAGTCTACAGCTCGGGCGGCACCGGAGGGGGGCAGGCAGGACCTGATTAACAACCCAGAAGCAGTGCTGGAGTACTCCTGCTGTGATCCGGCGATGTGTCCTGTGACAGGGATATTGGCTGCACCTGTCGTAGGGCTAAGAGTCTGAGTGAGTTCTGTACAGAGCACAGCCCTTTCCACACGAATGGGAGAATGTGGATCCGCTCTGCCTCCTCCCACCCCTCTCTCCCTGTGCTCACCCCAATTCTGGGCAGCCCGTGTGATGGGCCTGTGAGGAGGAAGTGTGAGCGGGAAAGTTTGATCAGAGCAGCCGGCAGCCACATCCTAAACATGAAGCCGTGCAGCCTCCTGCTGGGACCTTCCAAGTGAGTGAGCGGTGAGTGGCCTCTCCCCCCTCCCTTTCTGCTCTCTCTCTCCCAAATTCCTCTCCCCCCATTTCTTTCCTTATATGTAGTTAAAGAATTTTATTTCTGCAGCCTGTGCAGTAGCTGGTCCTATGTGATATGAAGTGGGTGCTCACTGGTGTAATGCGGTTTGGCTGTGGTTTGGCTGCAGTTTGGTTGCAGTGCTTGTGTACTCGCAGTCTTCCTGCATGTCACCCCTGGTCCCATAAACTTCTGTTAGGTTGCACATTTTTGCCACATGTTCTGAAAGTGCACATAAATCCCTGCGTGCTGCATCTTTGGTGCACTTAAAAAAAAACTTCAGCAAATAACGCACAACCTAAAATAAGTGTATGGGACTGTGGCGAAGGAAAACTGCAAGTACACCAGGATTGTACACACTTGCAACGGGCATTGCCACTCCACTGAAAAGTGATCCATGCTCAGGTAACTTTTCAGAGGCATTTGACAGGCAGTAAGGAGTTGATATCACATTTTCTCACTGCCTGTTTTAACCTCCTAAATGCCAATCCCACCAGGTAATGACACAATTCACTTCCAACTCCACCTTTATATCCACAATTCTCTTTAGGTATTAGATGTGCTCTCATCTTATTGTTTGCACATCTAATACATAAAGAGAGATATGGAAATTAGGTGGAGTTCAAAGTGAATTTATACACCTAAGTGGAGTACTTGACAGAAAGTTTGAGGAGTTTGTTAAACACTAGGGATGAGCCTGGTGTTCGATTCGAACCCATGTTCGAATCGAACATCGTCCGTTCGACCGTTCATCGAAACCAGAACTTTGTGGGCCGTTCGCATCAAATCTGTGTGATATGAACAGCCCACAATGCACTGCGCCAGTCGCAGTGCATTGCTGGCTGATGATTGGCCAAGCATGCACTGTGACCCCGCATGCTTGGCCAATCACAGCGCTGGCAGCGAGGAGAGCCATATTTGGCCACAGGTTGGATGCCTGTGGCCAATTATAGCTCAGGGGGTTTAGTATACGCCCCACACTATATAAGACCGCCAGCGCGGCGGCCTTGTGTAGTGTGTTGCGGCGTTCATAGAGAGAAGGATAGGCAGGGACAGTGTCAGCTGTGCTTTACTTCTTTAGATAGCTCTGTTACAGTGAGTGTAGTGTTCAGGGAGAGAGCAGGATAGCCAGGGACAGTGTCAGCTTTGCTTTGCTTCCTAACCTAGTGCTGTTACAGTGGGTGTAGTGTGCCTCCTGCACAGCATGCACCTGAATCTACCCCCTCGTTGCTGGTGTTGTGTAGTTCATTTGTGCAACACAGGCATCTGCCTAACATTAACATAACGTATTTTGGGTGCAGGGTTCCCCTTAATATCCATACAAGACCCAAAGGGGCTGGTAATGGGCTGGGGTAGGGGGGCTGATGGGGTAGCCATGCCATTTTTCTCAAAGATTTTCATACATATTGCAAGGACAAGACATTACATTAAAGCCGCAAGCAGTTTTAAATAGCTTTTTTTCCCTTTACAAATGTCATTTTGTGCAGGGACTGTTCTAAACATGGGAAACACATGCCACTTCACAGGCATACTTTAGACACCCCCAGGTACGATATTTAAAGGAATATTTCCCTTTTTTTTTCCCTTTATGCGTCATTAAAATGACTGCTCCAGAAAAAAACGTCAGTTTTTAAAACTTCTTTTGCATTGATACATGTCCCCTGGGGCAGGTCCTGGGTCCCCAAACCCTTTTTAGGACAATAACATTCATATTGGCTGTTATAATTAGCACTTTAGATTTCGAATGTTCGCATCCATTGTAATTAATAGGGTTCTAACGTTCGTGCGAAATTTCGGTCCGTTCGCAGGTTCTGGTGCAAACCGAACCGGGGGTGTTCGGCTAATCCCTATTAAACACAGAGACTGGCAGACATATGCCACCATAGACAGATCAAAATTTCAACATTTCTACTGAACCAGCTGAATTTCTATTAACGTATGGGCAAGCTGGCTGTACTGAAGTTGAATCATCCATCCCTCTCCCCAATGTATCCGCATCTCTCCCCAGCATCATCCATCCCTCTCCACAATTTATCCCCATCCCCGCCCAGCATCATCCATCCCTCTCCGCTCTACACAATGCATTCTCATCCACACCCAGCACCATTCACCCCTCTCCACAATGTATCCCCATCCCCACCCTACATCATCCATCCCCATCCCCGCCCAACATCATCCACCCCTCTCCAGGATTCTGGGTGGGGATGGGGATACATTGTGGAGAGGGATGGATGATGCTGGGTGGGGGTGTGGATAGGCATACATCGTGGATAGGGATGGATGATGCTGGGTGTGGATGGTGATACATTGTGGAGAGGGATGGATGATGCTGGGTGGGGGTGTGGATAGGCATACATCGTGGATAGGGATGGATGATGCTGGGTGTGGATGGTGATACATTGTGGAGAGGGATGGATGATGCTGGGTGTGGGTGAGAATACATAGTGGAAAGGGATGTGGATACATTTATTTGGGGGGGAGGGAGGGTCTTGGGTGAGTTCCCACACTTTTTTTCCCAGGACTTGACCCCTGGATGAGACAAAGCACTTAACACTGGTAAGGGTAATTAAAATGATCATATTTTAATTATTTATGCAAAACTTTTATCCCAAAAGGAAAAAAGATAGATGTAGATGATTATAAAGTGTGGGCTAGAGTTTGGCTTCAATTCGTTAGTGGATCTAAATCTGCTAATAGATTGAATACTACCATCCCCCCAGACGTACAATGCTGCTGTTTGTTGTGCCTCCACTTTTCATTCCTCCAGAGTTGTGTCTCATACTGTCTAATACAGGAGGCGTATTGTTGGCCAGATCACCAGATGAAAACAGAGGGACAAAAAATGAAGAATTTTCTCAACTGATGGAGCCACCACATCTAATGGTTGGTAAGCTGCAATATATGACATTTTTGGTTTTACTGGTGTTTTTCAAAAGAACAGGCTCTCTTGCAGATGTATCGGTTACAGAAATAAGACAAACAATTTTCCACTGACATGGAAAATGATGAGCTTTTATTTATTTATGTAAAACCTTTATACCAAAAGAAAAAAACGGTGCTGTAACTGCTTGTAGGCAGGTGCAGTCTACATTCTCCACTGCAGGTGGCGCTTGTATGCAGAGGTATTGCAGTTGGAGAAGTCAAGTCAACATGGTTCTACTATGGTTTCCTGGGTCACTGTGGAAGCTATACAATTGGATGCTGCCACCCCATGTGACTATATATATATAATGAGCAGTACTGTTTCAGCCATCCCCACTCTTTGTCATGTGTTATGTAATTAACAAGTAATAAAAGCTAATTTAAATCTTGGTTAGATAACTCCGGGTATCTAAAAAAAATATATAAAATGATCCTTTACAGTGAGGCTGTACTGCAAGGGTTAATTGATCGTCTTAGTCTAGGGGACCAAAAAAAAAGATTTACCCAATCCTCTGCTCCTTTCCACAGCTAGCCCAGTCCCTGCAGCTTATTCTACCTCACACTCCAGCAGTCTAGGGCCCCGATATCATGAAGACCACAGCAGGGTCAAAACATGGACATGATCATGCCAAGGAACCGACAAAGACCAGAGCATGAGGGGGCACCATCTGCCAGGGGAATGGAGTATCAGATGAGTTAAACTGTTTTGCCTCTCCCCTAGACAAAATGAGCTATTAACTCTTGCACAGCCCCACTGCGAGGGATTGTTGTAAATTTTCGCCTTTAATGTTCATTCACACATTTCTGTAATATTTCATACATATCATGATAATTTAACCAACAACAGACACCAAAACAATTAAATTGAAATAAAGTAGTAAGAAATTATATACAGTTTTATACTGATTCATCTCATACATCTGATGGTAATAAGTTGCATGTTTCTTCCAACCTAGTTTCTAAACTCTCAAGTGCAGTTCTCAGATAATACTATGAATAGCAGTTCTGTAGATAATACTATGAATAGCATGTACAAATAGAACTGCCTTACAAAAATAAATAAATGTAATAATCCCTGTTTGGACTCTTGGGTTGTAATGTTGGCAGCCCATTTATCCAGCACAACTCTTTTTTTTCTAATACAATAATTCTCTCTTCCCCTTCTCTCTCTCCCCCACATAGGTACATCATCTAGTACAATGCATCTAAGATCAGTCTACATATGTTCTAACAATGCAAAATGTCTGGATACAGGGAGGAAAGGTTCTGTCTTCTAATAGAATGACTGTGTTAGGAAATATAGTCCTTCACTTTTTTTGAGTAGTTTCCGCAACATACTGTTCAAGAGACTACAAGGGCAAATTAATGTGTAAATTACATATGTTGACTGACAGGTGAAGAAACATTTTATCTGACACCATTTGGATATCCTCTTGTTTGAAATGTCTCTACCATCTCCTGCAACCTTATTAGAAGACTCTTTTTTATCTAAAACTATCCATTACACTAAGAAGTTGTCTACGAACCACAGATTTAAAGACATGGGATTGATAAAAGCTGTCAAACTTGAGTAATTTATTTGTATCTGTTGGTTTACAATAAATTATATACACCAAAGGGGTTGATTTACTAAAACTGGAGCGTGCAAAATCCGGTGCAGCTCTGCATAGAAACCAATCAGCTTCTGTTTTTTTTTGTCAAAGTAACAGACAGTAAAATCAGTCCGTATATGCAGTAAACTATGCTTGTTATATTCATTGTGTAACCTAGGGGGTTAATCCTCTGCCAGTGGTGACCGGTAGACATTTTTTGAACGGGCGGCCGCCACGGCGGAGCAGGCGAAGCCGCCGGTGATGGTGTTGGTGTCACCAAGGGACCGGACAACTGGGGGGGCTGTAGCATGCTGTTTTCCGCAGCCCCCCCCCCCCCCCAGTTGTCCGGTCCGTTGGTGACACCAACACCATCACCGGTGGCTTCCCCTGCTCCGCCGTGGCGGCCGCCCGTTCTACTCGCCACAGGTCATCACAGTGGCGATGGCATCACATTCCTCCCTCTTCCTTGGCGGCCAATCAGGTGCTTCAAAAAAAATTCATGTGCCCGATGCCCTGAAAGGGGCAGGATGCATGAATAGGGGGTGGCTGCGGTGGCCGTGGATAGGATTGTGCTATGCATGAATCTAACCATTATGCATATAGGGGGTAGCGTGATAGAGGGGGTGGCGCACGCTAATGGACGGGCTGTTGCTGTCCTCCGCATTGATTAAAAAGGCTGTTTGATCCTGTCTTCTCTGTTCCTCCCCTTCTTCCACAATCCCCAAACCATCTAATGATAGTACAGAGCCTTGGAGGCACTCTGCACAGGCTCAGTGTGTATTGCTAGAGAGGGAGTTTTTTTTGGAGGTGCATGTGATCAGCACAGGGCCAATCAACACTGTCCAGACAGAGGGTCAGGGGTCACATAGCCTCATAGGACAGTCAAAGGAGAATGAAAACTCCTCCTACAAGCTTCATGATTTAAATTAGTTTTTATCTCTCTCCATTCCAACAACTTTTCCTTAGTCTGGGGGAAGATAAAAGGGGGAGGACAAGTGGGCGGGGGAGTGGGAGATTAGGGGAGCAAGGATTAGAACTTTGAGATCCCCCCCCCCTCTCTTGCCTCCTCCATGGGGAAGAAACTTGATGCATATTGCTATTTTGATGGGATATTAAGAGATACACCTTTTATAAATATTTGTGTATTTATGTTGTCTTATGTTCTGTTAGGGCCGGTTCACACAGCGATGCGCGGCGAGGCGTCTCCGACTTGCCTCGCCGCGACCTGCACGGACCTCAGCGGCGACTTGCAGAGGACTTCTGCATAGAAGTCAATGCAAGTCGCCCCCGAAGTCGCCCCGAAGTAGTACAGGAACCTTTTTTCTGAGTCGGAGCGACTCGAGTCGCTCCTCTCAGAACGGTTCCATAGCACTGAATGGGGGCGACTTGCGGGAGCGAGGCGAGGCGAGCCGTGTCGCCTCGCCTCGCGTCGCAGTGTGAACCGGCCCTTAGTCTATTGGAAGAATACTGTATTGGCTTTTTTTAAAGTAATGCATTATGTTTTGTAATTGTTTTCTCTTAAATTGAATAAAAAAAACTCCTCCTACAAGCTTTAACCAGACACTGATAGACATCATAAGACTGCTATATACTTCTGAAGAGAGAAGGTATTTAGCAGTTTTATATTTACTAAAATAATTGCACTTCCATGTTCTGTTCTGTTTACTGTGGGAGACCAGATATGGCGAATGCAGGGTCCTGGGTTTAGTAAAACTTTAACTGAGCAAGCCCCAAAGTGTCCAAAAATATAATTTATTTTGGTGTCAATCAACATGTTCAGTTGACTCATGTTCAATAAAAACTGATAAAGGGATACAATGTCACCCTACCAGAGGGCAAATATATCAAATTATACAGTGAAGCCATGCACTGTAATCTTGTATAAAGTATTCTAAAATACAAATACATTTTTTAAATTATCAATAAATGCATCCACAAAAGACAGGACAACATTGGCTTCAATAGGAACTCATTGTTACACATACATTTGTTTCTGAAAATAAAAAATGTGATTGGAACAGAGATCAGTGTTCACTAAAAGAAAGCCCAGCCCCCAACAGTTAGTAACACACCCCTTGGAACACTTAACCCCTACACTGCCACCCACTGGTTAACCCCTTCACTGCCAGTGTCATTTACACAGGAATCACTGCATTTATATAGCAGCGACTGCTGTATAAATGACAATCGTCCAGAAAAATGTGTCAAAAATGTCCAATGTGTCCGCCATAATGTCGCAGTCACAATAAAAATCGCTGATCGCTGCCATTACTAGTAAAAAAAAATTATTAATAAAAATGCCATAAAACTATCCCCTATTTTGTAAACGCTATAACTTTTGCGCAAACCAATCAATAATCGCTTATTGTGATTTTTTTTTTACCAAAAATATGTAGAAGAATACGTATCGGTCTAAACTGATGGAAAAAAAATTTATATATATTTTTGGGGGATATTGTCGCTCTATTTTTGTTTATAGCGCAAAAAATAAAAACCGCAGGGGTGATCAAATACCACCAAAAGAAAGCTCTATTTTTGGGGAAAAAAGGACGTCAATTTTGTTTGGGAACCATGTTGCATGACCGCCCAATTGTCAGTTAAAGCGATGCAGTGCCGAATCGCAAAAAGTAGTCTGGTCTTTGGCCAAAATCCAATCCAAATCATATATGACATATCACAGAATCCAAGGCAGTGTTAACAGTGCTTCAATAGAGGATATTTGAATTAAAGAAAATCAAACAAGTCCCTCCCTAGTTATATTGCCTCGCTTTAACACTCTCTCAATAATGTCAGAGATTTGAGCTTTTATTACCCCATGTAGGATTCATTGGCAACTTTAAATCCAACACTAAAGAGAGCTCCACCTGCTGCCATTAAACAAAATCTACAAAACAATTACTGTGTATGCAATGTTTCATACTTAAAGTAGAACTATAGGCAAATTTTTCAATTTGGACAGAGCAAGGAAGGATATACCCCTATAAAATTTTACTTTTGCCATCTGTGTCCCATTGCAGAGACTTCCCTTCACGTCCTGTCCCATAGCCAAACAGGAAGTGAGAGGAAATCTCTGCAAATTAAGGGAATTCCTTGGGGATCCCCAGGTCACCATAACTAGTGTCCCCATTGGAAACTTTCCTCTCTATTCCTTTTCTGGGGACAACCCAAAATTGGAGATTTTCTTTTACTTTCACTTTCAATGATCATGGTATAGAGAATAAGGGAAAAACTGCTACTGTATATATTTATTTTACAGCTCAATACACAAATGAAATACATATAACTAAAATGTCTCACCTACCAAAGGATGTGTGTTGCTGTCCATTCGGACCGAAACTATTAAAGAAAATAAGTGCAAAGTCAGTAAACATTTCCTTTAAAGTCAAGCTCCAGACAAACATCCTAGTACACAGATAAAATACATATAAAAAGAAGCTGTCCTACCAAAGTCTCCATCCAGTCTTTGGATATACACCGCTCTGTCACACAGCACAGGCCTGCCTGACAGCTCTTCTCCCCATCCCCAGCTTGGAAAGTAAAGAAACAGATGAGCTCATGTCTCTGTTACTCTGCTCTCTACTCCTATCAGCATGCTCCTTAAGACATGAGCACTGCCGCACAAATGATTCACTGATACTGGAGCAAATTAAAATAGTTACACTGCTTAAATAAGCAAACAAAATGCTGTATTAATGATTACAGAGCTGCAGTAATTTGTATTTTATATCTTTCTGGATTTTAGCTTTACGGTTCAAGATTTCCTTACACTATAACAATACGGATGCTTTGTCCTCTCCAGGACCTTAATCTTCTGCTCATTTACCAATGTTATAGTCCCAGTAATAGCATATATGTGTTTAGATAATGTCATCCCTTACAAATAAAATACCTGTCCAAAGATACTTTTTATCTGCCGTTCTTTTCACTTACCATATTTGCTTATGTATTGCATTAGTTTATGCTCTGAATATCTCTGATGCCTAATATGATCTCACCAAAAGGAAAGAACTTGGATCATTAAAAAAAACTGTATTCATGAAAATATAATTGGATGCATATTTTCGATGAAAAAAATGATTTGATAGGACAGATTCGTTTTTGGATTTGCATCTGACTTTGTGGTAAGGTCATGAATAATATACTCTGACATTGGTAATATGAGTCTGTGATTACTCTTTTTCCCATTTTTTAAATTACATCAAATATAACTACTCTAATACCTAGATAATTATATTATTTCCTCTAAAATTGTTTGGTATGGTTATTTAAAAAGATTATAGATTAGCTCCAATGTGAGAGTATTCAGTTCGTTTTTGTAATACCACAGGGAACCTTAAGTTTGGCTATTATGCTATCTCTAGGTTCACATACCTTCTGCGAGAGGGCTTTACATCTATTTATAAAGCTATGAAATTGCATGCAGGGAAATCAAAACTGACCATAAAAGCCTGATGTGAAAGCACTATAATGCATTATTTTCACTGTGTCTACACAAGTTAATTATTAGCATGACTCCAGTAATGACCCACTTATTTTTTAAATGTCTTTGTTAAAAGACTTAAAAAAACCTGTTTATCCATCTTCCAGAAAATCCATTCATATGAGGTGGTATTTTCGCTGACTCACATGCAATGCCATTCACTTTGAATGGCAACCCAATGCACCTTGCCAGTGTATCATAAAGCACCTCCATTTTAGCACAAAGCAATGCACAGATGTGCATTCCGGTGATCTGATTTGAAAAAAAAAAGCACAGGTGCATAAGAAATGTGCATTGCGATAAATAGGCTGCCTTAAGGTAAAGCACATTAATGTGCAAATTCGGGCATAGTGTTTGATGCCTGTGGGGCAGAGCATGATCAGCAATTCTGAAAGTGTTAAGGAAAGAGCAGAGTGCTAGAAATTAACACAAACCTTAGAAATGCAGAAAGGAGCACCAGATCAAAATCAGATGAAACAGTCCAAGAAAATTTAAAGTGGTTGTAAACCCCTGCGTATACCCAGTGAAGGAACTAGCATCAGGTGATACACAAAGATGAAACCACTTCAACAAAAGTTGTACCTGTTTATCTGCGGCCCTCTCTCTTCTACAGCCATCTAAAACGCAAATTTTACACAGCAAAACGTAGTAGATGGAGATCTTAAGTCTCACTCTGCATAGCTCAGTGAGGAGAACTCTGATCCTTGATTAGAAGGAAGGGACACCACCCCCCCCCCCCCCCGCATAGTACATGGGGAACATGCACATTTTTGGCTGTCAATCATAGTCTATGTGCTGGAGCTCTCCTCCCCATTATCAATTATCTTTTGGAGTTGGAAAAAGCTATCAGAAGTGACTCGTGTAGAGAACAGAGGAAGGAGGCAGTAGAGAAAAATAACTCAGAGACAAGAGCTGAAATATTTCACAGACACTCTGCACATCATGTAGGCAGTTTTATTAGGCCACAATGGAAGAGGGAGGGACAAAGTAATTTTTGTTGAGAAATAATAATTACAATCTCAGAGACAACAGCCAAAAATATTGCACAAGCATGCTGCACATGGTGTATGCGGTTTTACTAGGCTGCAATGGAAGAGAGAGAGAACCAAGGAAGCACATAATGTAAGCAATGTAACTAGGCCACAATGGAAGAGAAAAGGATCGGCAGTTTTTATCATGATATAAATAACATCATAAAAATAATCCTTGCATAGATGCACTACATATCATTTGAGCGGCTTTCTAGGCGGCAATGGAAGAAGGAGAGACAAGGCAGATTTTATCATGAAATACAGTTTAGAATGTATTCTTTATAAGACAAAGGGCAGAAATATTGTGCAGACCTCATGGTCAGCATTACCACAATTTTATGCATTTTGTAAGGAATGCACAGCATGCAGCTTTTCATCCAAAAAAAAAATGACATTTAAGTCTATATGTCACAGAAAAAAAAGGAAGAAATATTGTACAATCTACAAATACATTTAAACAGTTGTAGTAGGCTGCATTTTAAAACTGACACAACACATGCAGCTTTTTTACCCTATAAAAAAAGAAGAAATATTGTGAAAACTGCCTAGGTGTTCACATCAGCCAAGCCTAGGTGATGCATAATAATGAAAAATTTTAAAAGCATCACTAAGGCAGCCACCACTGCAGCTACTCCGCCTTTCATGAATGAATAATCCAAGCAAGTTTGGCCATAAATGGGATCCCACCACCCTGTGGAAAGAATTCTAAGAGCCGCTTCCACAACAACACTTCCAGAGGATGTATCTTTGCTCCCTTTTCGGTGGCAAGATGAGCTCTGGCATTATCTCTATGTAACATAGATCCAAAAGGATGGCCAACCGGTAATGCCCCCCCACCCCCCCTCCCCCCACACACACACACACACACACACGCGCCTTTTGATGGCCTGAATTCTGTGATCCTTACACAGGACCTGCAGCACTAATGAGCCCATTAGCCACACATTTCTAGTGCCATTGCAACAGTATTGCTGAGGACAATGCTGTCCTCAACTATTTCACGATTTTCAACTATTTCAACTATTTTCAGCTGTCACTAAAACAAGTCGCTCAACCACTAGCTCCAGTGGTGTCCCCATTACTGCCTTCCTTCCTTATATTCTAGTAGCTGAGAAAAAGACACCTGCCTACTGAAGGATGCAGCTTGAAATGGTTGGGTGGAGTTAGGAGACTTACAGTGAGGTTGAAACCTGTGCTTGAACCTACACTGTGTGGTCCCATGCAGACTTTCTTCTCCACTTGATGTACCATGAGATAAACCTCCCGAACCTCTTCCATCCATATTACTTGAAGTCACAGATGTTGTAGCAAAGGCAGATGGAGATTCTTGTGCAGTGGTGTAGGTGAAAAGGGAGGTGTAAGAAGGAGGAGTACAGGCATTTTGTGCTGACCAGTGTCATCCATATGTTGCTGCAGCTGCCATTGATCATTGTGGAAAACAGTCATGTGTCTCCACATGCAGGTGGTACCCAAATGAATGGTACATTTACCATGCTTGATAGTCTGTAATTCACTGTGGTGCTGTCTGCAGCATATGTGTGAAAAAAGGCACAGACTGCTGAGCCCTGGAGTGAACATTGGGATATCAAGGCACCTATGGAGCAGTGCTATCCAATGGAATAGGCCAGCTGCTCCCTCCACTCCTCTGCTAGCTGCCCCTGTATGACATCCTGCCTCGTTGATGTTATGCCTCTCCTTTATTCTACAGTCTTTGACATGGGGTATGGTCTGCCATATATGCACCCCACTCCTATCACTTGAGCTTACTTGGCATTAAACTGCAGCTGTAGGAATATCACTGCCAATTGCTCCTCCCTGCCTATTGCCCTCTTGGTCTATGTTTCTGACATGCTTTTCCTGTTTGATAAAATACATTTCTGTACATCCTCCAGCAGCATATAATTCAGTTGTCTCTACAATACCAGTTTTTGAGGCAACAGCAGAGTTAGCCATCGAAGGCACATTTCCAGTTTCAGATGACGACTAATGATGAAGGCTTAGTTAACCACTCTCCACCATCTCCTCAATGTGTTTTGGCTGTAAAGCATTCCCTCCACCAGAAAGAAAAAGAAGATGTGCCCTGCCTCTCAAAGGTGTGGCCTCAGCAGTGGTGTATCCACCATGGGTGCCATGTGTGTGGTGCACACAAGCTCCAAGGGGGGTGATGCCCACTGTGCTCGGACACACAATGCACTCATGGAGGAGAATTGGAATAGACGAGATAAGTCTGAGGCACTGCAGCTATACTTATCATAATCCACTGCCTGGCTCTTCACAGGGAAACGAGAGCTAGGGAAATGAGAGCAGTGAGAGTGAAGCCTCCATCGTGTACCATACCAGGCCACACTCCTTGAATGAATATGTAAATAAAATGTATCTAAAAGCAAGCCATACATCATACAATCAGATTGTACAATCTTTCTACAACTCCCACTCCCAACTTTACAAAATCATGCAATATGAGGATAAGTCCAAACAATCATCTGAGGTTGGAGTTGCCCTATGAAACTAGAAAGCTTCCCGGGCTTATACTTAACACGGAAGCCATAACAGGACTCATAGTCCAAGTCAATTGCCTCTTTATTCCTGAAAAGGCCTATCTCTAGTTATCCTGGTGGTGGTGTTTGCTGGGCTTGCAGAGCTCAGGTGCCTCCTGAGAAGATGCTATGTGCTTTATGTTTTATAGAGGTCAGGGTTTGTTGCCTTCCCCCTTTGCAAGGTACCTCTCTGATATTATAGTGAATGTGTCATGGTCTGGCATAGGAATAGTGGTCAAGCACTTGCTGACCCCTTTCCTGGCCAACCAGGTTGCATATCTTGATACAGGTCTACTATGTATTTTAACTCCCGACAGGCTCACGCAGATTTACTGCGGCACAATGGCTCTCCTGGGCAAAATCCTGTAAACACATAAATCCCTGTGCTGTCAGAGGAGAGGAGACATGTTGTATGTTTCTACTAAGTAGGAACAATGATTTTGTCAAGTATCAGGTGTGACCAGAGCTGTTTTAATGGCAACAGAGGAACAAACGCAGGTAAGGTGAAATTATATGATTTATTAAGATAAGGGAATAAATAAAACCACCTCCAATATACTGCAATGTGCAACCAAACAATAGAAACCCACATATAATAACAGACAAATATATACAAGTAAAGGGGGATATCAGAATCATAAACAGGGCCAGGCCAGGGTCATCAATGGGAGGTCAGCAGCTGGGGTGAAGGAAGACAAACAGGACAGGGCGAAGATGGATAGATCACAGGAGGTACAGGTACAAGGCTCAGGGTCCAGGGTTCAGGAAACAGACAGGAACAGGATCAGGTACGGGTACAGGTACAAATGCAGATACAGAGCTTTACAGGTTCAGGGTCAGGGCGCAAGGAAAGATACCAAGGCAAGGCCTTCCCTGACAGATCTATTTGCTCTCCTAGTCAATCCTATTCCCATACAGCTAGAACACAGTGAGGGAACACACATTTAACCCCTTGATCGCCCCCTAGTGTTAACCCCTTCCCTGTCAGTGACATTTACACAGTAATCAGTGCATATTTATAGCACTGATCACTGTATAGATGTCAATGGTCCCAAAAATGTGTCAAAACCAAAGGTGATCAAATACCACCAAAAGAAATCTCTATTCGCGGGAAAAGGACGCAAATTTTGTTTGGGTAAAACATCGCACAACCACACAATTGTCAGTTAAAGTGATGCAGTGCCAAAATTGTAAAAAGTACTCTGGTCAGGAAGGGGGTAAAATCTTCCAGGGCTAAAGTGGTTAAGGGGAATTTCACTACATTTTTCGGTAAATGTTTTGGATTAATACAAGGCTTTAGCTCAGCCAATTGTGCCCTTTTTTTTTTTACCAAAAGCTTGCAAATAAGCCTTGGAATAAATCAAAAAAAGGGAAAGAGTAACTACAGTTTTGTTGAGAAAAAAAAAAAAAAATCCCTCTGGGTGATCAATGTGCATTGCATGGATTTTAACACGCATGGTTGCAGATTTCTACCTGTTTTTGCTCTGAGAAAAAAAGCTGCTTGTCCTTTGCATACTGATTCTGAGTGGGAGTGACTCATTTATTTTAATCAGCTGGTGCACTTTAATGGTTTGTATGAGAAAAGTTGAAATGTCTTCATCCCTTTAGAAGTGATTAACTCTTACAAAGCATCCCACCAAAAAAATGCATTTCTGTTGCCTAAAGCCTGACTTGTATCTTAGTGCAGAATTCTTCACCCAAGCAGAAAATAACATTTCTGAGGGCGTTCTGTACACCAACTGCGTACAGAGCATCTTTCATTTCCATATTGCATTGAATTTTAGAGAAAATAACAGTGTTGCAATCTGAAAACAAGAATAGTTTTTAATAACATTAAATTACAATATTAGAAATAAACAGCCCCTCCTATAATAACTGGCCTTTGCAGCAAGGAGCACATGGAAGGGCAACTTAAATAACACTATGGGGGGGGGGGGGTATTTACAAAAGGTAAATCACCTTGCACTATAAGTGCACTGCAAGTTTACTTGAAAGTGTAGTCACTACAGATCTGAGGGAGGGGGACCTGCAAGGAAAATAAAAAACAGCATTTTAGCTTGCACATGATTGGATTATAAAATAAGCATAGCTTCCACTCATTTCAGATCTTCCCCTCAGATTTACAGCGACTGCACTTCCAAGTCACTTTCAAGTGCGCTTGCAGTGCAAAGTAGATTTCCCTTTCATAAATAACCCCCTATGGCTTGTATAGCAATTGTATATGCTTTATTGTTTTTTAATTTGCCCAAGGAATACAATATACAACAAAAATAGAAAATTGTATTTATTATTTAAAAACTCCCCATGTCTTCATCAATAGCAATCCATATTCTCTTTTATCACCATTTTTCACCATGGTGTTTAGTTGTCCCTGATATGACAAAAAAAAGAGCTAAAAAGAATAACTGAGATTTGCAAATTATAATTCCAATCAAATGCAAGTAAAAATCTAGCACAAGGGGTAATGACCATAGTCCAATTCAAAGACAAAAGCCAGCTCAAGACAATAAGCTGGACAACCCAAGAGTGTACCCAGTCAAAAAAATAAAAATAAAAGTATGACAATGATATGTAACGAATGTTTAACCTGGGCTTTACTGGGAGTATAAACCATTATGGAAATGTCTATAAAATTCTGAGCAAGCACTGGGGTTTCCCTCTTTGTGTTTTCAGACAGGTTGGACAGATAAGCATGTGTCAATTGCCCCCATATATTTGTATGATCCTGCGCACGCCTTGCAGCAATAGACTAAGAAATTCTGAGTGCTGCAAAGAAGTGATGGATGGTGCTGTAAAAATACAAAGTCAATTCATAGAGATAAAACTGAGAGACGCACTTAACGAGAATTATAAGCAAACCATTTATTCACCACCATAGGACAAACTGACATTTCAGGACCTCTGAGGACCCCTTGCTCAAGCAGGTATTTACAGTCAGTCACTTCCCCATTCAACACAGTTCAATAAAAAAAAACAAAAAAAAAACATAGGCCCAATTTCTTTTCTGGGCCAAAGGTACCCTTTAACCTGTTTTCCAAACTGTGGTTTTACTGCACTTCAACATTTGTGCTAACTTGAGAGCCCAACCATCTGCCTCCTCTTCACACCTCTTGTATCCTCTGAGATCTTTAGCTTTCCTACATCATTTGTGCTAATTTATTCCAAACTTTTCACAGCTCATCTCTAAGTGCCCAGCTTCTTCAGCACATAATTATCTATTTAACATAAAGTGCAGATCAGTCTTCACAATTTCAAAACAGTCAAAAAGCTAAATGGAAAATATATACTAAAAATGCAGTGCTTGTGATAAGAATCTTTACTAAGAATATAATTACTCGTATAAAGGAAACACTTAATAAAATCTGTACATAAATGTTTATATATTTTGACTTAACTGAAGTTGGTTCCACTGAACATTTTGCTGTGGGATCTAGCCAGTAGTTAATATGTTCATTTCAGAATGTTAGCAGCTAAGAAGGGAAGGAATATAAAGTAGAACTGTGAGAAAAAATAGTTAGTGAGGTCAAATGCTATACAGCAAATGTTGCTGCAGAAAAAAAATATGGAATCAATGAAAGGTGCAACACACACACACATTAAAATGGGAGGGTTTCTGAAACCTGCTCTGTTAGGCATCACCTTTTTCTAAGAAACCCACCAAATTCAGACTACCCATGCAGATTTTATTCTGATAGGAAACTTCTTATATATATATATAAGGTTTTCTGTATATGAAAGATAGCAAAGAGACTACTTGCTATTGACACAGGCTCCCAGTTCCACATAAGGAGAGATGGTTATCGTATTGGCTTAGATAAGAATTTAGGTTAGGTTGGCATGCTCCAGTGGTGGCTTATGCTCCAATTTTTTTTTTTTGGGGGGGGGGGGGGGGCGCAAAAAAACTGGAAAATACTGAAAAAGATCATCAATTGCAGCCTCCCTGTGCCCATCAATTGCAGCCATTGTGCCCAACAAATGCAGCCACTGTACCATCAATTGCAGCCATCAAATGCAGCCACTGTGCCCATGGGCGTCCGCAGAACTTTTTTCAGGGGGGGGGGCATCATCTTAGGGCTACCCATGAGCCGTCCCTTTTTGACAGTGTCATTATCACATTATCATGGTCAGAGACTACAGACGTAGTCCAGTCCCTAGGATAAGTAATGGATAATGGCCGACAGGCCCTCTTACCAGACCCAGTGAGACTAGAGCAGTGATCCCTCTGGCTGGATGATCACTCACTCTGGGTTTCCCTGGGGCGACTCTGGTCAGTAGTGTAGCATGTCTGTACCCTGCCAGTGTCTTTGCCTTTCTCTCTCTGGTGGCACTAGGCAGCGTGTCTCCCTCTCTGGTGGCACTAGGCAGCGTGTCTCCCTCTCTGGTGGCACTTGGTAGTGTGGCACTCTCTCTGGTGGAGCTGGGCAGCGTGGCTCACTCTCTGGTGGAGCTGGGCAGCTTGGCTCACTCTCTGGTGGAGCTGGGCAGCTTGGCTCACTCTCTGGTGGAGCTGGGCAGCGTGGCTCACTCTCTGGTGGAGCTGGGCAGCGTGGCTCACTCTCTGGTGGAGCTGGGCAGCGTGGCTCACTCTCTGGTGGAGCTGGGCAGCGTGGCTCACTCTCTGGTGGAGCTGGGCAGCGTGGCTCACTCTCTGGTGGAGCTGGGCAGCGTGGCTCACCCTCTGGTGGAGCTGGGCAGCGTGGCTCACCCTCTGGTGGAGCTGGGCAGCGTGGCTCACCCTCTGGTGGAGCTGGGCAGCGTGGCTCACCCTCTGGTGGAGCTGGGCAGCGTGGCTCACCCTCTGGTGGAGCTGGGCAGCGTGGCTCACCCTCTGGTGGAGCTGGGCAGCGTGGCTCACCCTCTGGTGGAGCTGGGCAGCGTGGCTCACCCTCTGGTGGAGCTGGGCAGCGTGGCTCACCCTCTGGTGGAGCTGGGCAGCGTGGCTCACTCACTGGTGGAGCTGGGCAGCGTGGCTCACTCACTGGTGGAACTGGGCAGCGTGGCTCACTCACTGGTGGAGCTGGGCAGCGTGGCTCACTCACTGGTGGAGCTGGGCAGCGTGGCTCACTCACTGGTGGAGCTGGGCAGCGTGGCTCACTCTCTGGTGGAGCTGGGCAGCGTGGCTCACTCTCTGGTGGAGCTGGGCAGTGTGTTTCTCTGGTGGCGTGGGCAGGGTGACTCTCTCTCTCTCTGGCTTCTGCCAAGCACACTCCTCGTTCTTTGTCCTGTAGCACTCTCTCCCTCAGCTTTTTTCCAGACAATCTCTCTCTTGATCAAGTGGTAGCCGACTCCCTGTGGAAAATGGGGCAACAAATCTTTGGGATTACATGTCCCATGATGCTGTCCTCTCCTCGTCTCCTTTGATTGGCCCTCAGTTATGGCCAGTGGGGAAGGAACGGAGGGGGCAGGAAGCTGGGTGGGGAACCTAGTGAGAGCCACTGTCTCTTCTCCTTAACTGGAGAAAGGGGGCGAGCGGGGGAAACCTGACAGCCCGCAGCTCGCCTTTCTCCTGTCACAGCACCGCTGAGTTCTCTGCTGGACTGAGCAGGGAAAAGAGCCTGCAGTCACACTACACTGATCGGGGGCTTGACAGCACCTTGATGGTGTCACCTGACTGGCAGGTGGGACCCGGGTGTGGGCTGCCCAGACCCATATAGCGACACCACTGTGCTGAATTTAACAGTGCTGATCCGATCCCTGATTCCAGGGGGCAGAGTTGCCAACCCTCCGAGGCAAAATTTACTGGCAGGATGCCAACAATTTACAAACGGCACCAATTTTTTACTGGCACTGCAAAAAAGTACCTAAAATTACAGTTTTCAGTGCCAAACAGTGCAAATATCAATATTTAAACAATAAACATATATCTAGTTCTATTAGCAATGTGTTTAAGTTTAACAAAAGTAAAACAACGTATATTTCTGCATTGACATGAAGGTCAGGTTACTATAACCCAGCTAGCACAGAGTTCCCCCATATATCAGAGTCTGCACGAAACTTATGTAAAGGGGAACGCTGCAAATCATGATCTAAGGGGGAACTCTGATGTAGAGGGGGGCTCTGGTGACCAGAGACCACCTTATATCAGAGTCCACTGTGTTCCCTTTACATCAGAGATCCCAACTGCATCAGAGTCCGCAGATTGAGTTCCCCCTTCCACTGTAAGGGGGAATCCTGCAAACTCTGATGTAAAGGGGAATGCCAGGAACTCTGATGTGGGGGGGGGGGGGGCTCTGGTAACTAGAGACCACCTTCCGTACAGTGAATACACTAAAGTAAGGGGGGTTACTAATATAGGGGGGAAACCTTTATATCAGTACCCCCTTACATCAGTGGCTCCCCCTCAGTTTGGCCTGGCGGCACTGTCACTGACCTCCTCTCAGGTGCACCGTGCAAAGCTCAATCAAATGGCTCCAGCTTGGTGGCTCTGGGTTTTATCCTACAGGAGACGGTCAGAGGCTGCGGATATGCTACAGGAGACGGTCAGAGGCTGCGGATATGCTACAGGAGACGGTCAGAGGCTGCGGATATGCTACAGGAGACGGTCAGAGGCTGCGGATATGCTACAGGAGACGGTCAGAGGCTGCGAATATGCTACAGGAGACGGTCAGAAGCTGCGGATATGCTACAGGAGACGTTTAGAGGCTGCGGATATGCTACAGGAGACGGTCAGAAGCTGCGGATATGCTACAGGAGACAGTCGACGGTCAGAAGCTGCGGATATGCTACAGGAGACGGTCAGAGGCTGCGGATATGCTACAGGAGACGGTCAGAGGCTGCGGATATGCTACAGGAGACGGTCAGAGGCTGTGGATATGCTACAGGAGACGATCAGGGGCTGGGGATATGCTACAGGAGACGATCAGGGGCTGCGGATATGCTACAGGAGACGGTCAAGGGCTGCGGATATGCTACAGGAGACGGTCAAGGGCTGCGGATTTGCTACAGGAGACGGTCAGGGGCTGCGGATATGCTACAGGAGACGGTCAGGGGCTGCGGATATGCTACAGGAGACGGTCAGGGGCTGCGGATATGCTACAGGAGACGGTCAGGGGCTGCGGATATGCTACAGGAGACGGTCAGGGGCTGCGGATATGCTACAGGAGACGGTAGGAGAGTGCGGACATTATACAGGAGACCAAAATGTGCTCACTACTACTTATTCAGATAAAAATATATGAATAAACACCCTTAAGACCATCAAGCACAATACATAATCAATTATATTATGAGCAAACAGTACACACAAACTATACAGACACAATATACAGCAGCACTTTTCATCAGAAAATCAGCCAAATCATATTGCTGCTGCCTCCCCTCTCATGACATGCTGGGATTTGTAGTGCCCCAGACACATGAGGTGGTAACTCTGGAGAGGACTCAGGAGGCTGTGCCTGGACTGGACTGGTGAGCACTGCAGGCAATGGTTAGATGGGAGATCTCAGAAAACTTCCTTCCTAGTCAGTTTAGAAGCAAATAGCAATGCAGATCTGACACAAAAAAAACGATGTACTCACTGTACACAACAAGCCTGCTACACAGCCCATTCTCTGCCCCCCTCCTCCTGCCCATTAAGACAAGGCAATGAGAGACATTTAACTAATCACTAGCTTACCCTCCTCTGCTAGGCTGAAGACAGTCCGTCCGGTGTCTTGTAAAATAGGGTCCTCCATCAGATGCTGTCCTCTGCGTACTGCGCATGCGCAGTACACAGGAGCACAGATTCCGAAAATTGCCTGCGCCGTGAGTCCAGGTTCTATCCCCACTATCCAAGTGGACATAGAGTTAGAATAAAAAAGAGCCGAGCGCAGCGAGGCCGAGCCCGAAGCGTGGCGAGCGAAGCTCGCCCGCGAGGGGCCCTCTAAAATTCTAAACCCTATGTCCGCTTGGATAGTGGGGCTACCTCCTCCACTCACGGCGCAGGCGCCGTTCAGCTTCGGAGATTTTCCGAAGCTTCGTCTGCTCCGTACTGCGCATGCGCAGTACGGAACGGACACATATCGATGGTCGGACTCAATTGGGCAGAACACCGGCTCCACTGCAGGCTGACTCCTCCCCTCCTCCTTCCAGCATCTCCTGTGCAGAAATCGAATAAGGCGCGCTGTGGAAGGAAGGGGGGGAGGGAACAAGACTAGTAGCAGGCGCAGCAGTGTCAGAAAGATCATCGGGATGCATCGGAGACTCTCTGCATGCTTCGGAACTGCACATGCGCAGTTCCGAGCCGGGACCGTCAGATTTTTTTATTCACTGATTTTAGGCTGCCCCTAAATACACGGATGGTTGGGAACACTGCCAGGGGGGGGGGGGGCAGTTGACCCCCCTTGCCCATATCTGCGGACGCCCATGACTGTGCCCATCATATGCAGCCATTGTGCCCAAGTCCGTAGCGGTAGGGCAGATCACTATGACAGGCTGGGGGGAGAACCGCACAGATGTGCTAGCCTGCTAGAATGCAGTGTTATAAGGGAAAAAAAAATATTGGAGACACCATGTTTTTTTAGCACCAGGTGAGGCCGACCCTAGTGATGCCACTGAATACAATCAAGTTTTACATTGCAATGACATGTATACCAGTTTTTATTTGTGTAGCATTTGTCCAGCAGAATTTTTTCCTCTCTGCAGACAATTGGTTTCCACTGTGTCAGTTTTGTTTTCAATCAAGTTGAAAGAGACATTTCTGCTGATAAAAGAAAAGGTCAAGAACATTTTCTATTGGGGAGATAGATCAATGCAGCTCACTATAAGAAAAGTTAAACAAATGTTTGGAATGATATAATATGACCAATCGATAATCATTCTAAATAAAATAAAATATACAAAGAGATCACCAGAAGAAATGATGCCATGCTTTTTCCTACTACATTTTTCCTATTCTTAAACTTGAGAATGAGGACACTTTATGGGCAGGCGAAATTTGTGGCACATGCATCACACTGTGCAAAAAAGTGAGTATGATTAAATATGATTAAAATATGCTGAATGTTGAGGATGGCTTAAAGTATACATGAACCCATTCAGTTTAAAACAGAAATAAAATAAAAAATAAAAAAACATTTGTGTATAATGTATACATGTAAAACATTACAAATACTTTTTTTTTCTTTTTTTTTTTTTTAAATAAATGATCACATCATTTCTGTTCTCGGTTGCATAAGGAGCTTGTGAAACTGGGGGAGGACCAACAGTAGTACACTGATTTTCCCAGTGAATGGCTGTGCAGTGCAGGGGAAGGATGTCAGCAGTGGTCTGATCATTGGAGGACAGGCAAGCTTTTCTCCCAGCACAGCCAGAAAAATGACCACAATGGGAAGGATGTGCACTCATGCCAAGTTTGGTCATTTTGAAATAAAAAAGCAGGGAGATCACCAGGTATTTCACACAAACAAGCAATGTAAAGAGAATGTGATACTTTTTAACAAAAGTACATGCTACAACTGACACATACCAGAAATCTAAAATGTTGGGGTAGTGGCTCAGGAGTGAGCCTGCTCAAGTACCCTCATAGCAAGCTGCTTGCTGTAGGGTCACTAGGCAGAAGTGAAGGGCCAGGACTGCTAGCAGGGACCCGAGAAGAGGAGGATCTGGGGTGCTATGTGCAAAACCATTACCTGGGTAAATGCGACATGTTTGTTATTTTCTTTTTGAATCTGCCTTTAATAATTTTAACCTGTAGCTGTCACAAGCATTATGTGTCATACCCATATAAACTGCAGACTATCTATTGTTTTCAATAAAACATATTTCATCAGTGATATGTGAAGATCAGCAGGACGCAGAAGAAAAAGTTGGTAAAAATGTCTCCCCGTACATATTTTCTATGGGTTTTTGTACATATAAAACAAAAATACAAAATACATAAAAGGGGGTTTTAAAACATTAACACTTTAAGGGATTGTTCATTTTAATTAATTGTTTTCAAAAGAAGATTAAATGATATGTTTATAGAGACTCTTTGAGAACAGTGAAAATGCCCAAAGCGTCATTTCTTGCAAATTTACAATGTGACCACATTTCTTGTGCTGCAACACCTTAGGCCAGGCATGTCCAAAGTCCGGCCCGCGGGCCAATTGCGGCCCGCGGTCCGGTTTTGGACGGCCCGCCTGGTTGTTTAAACATATATATATTTTGTGGCCCCTGGCGATCTCCCAGTGCTGGGGCCACAAAAGATATATAGTTCAGCTGTGTCGGAGGGAGGAGGCGAGACGAGTGCAGTGCACACAGGAGGGGAATTTCCTGTTTACACTGCAGCCTCTGTAATAGGAAGTCCCGTCTCTGCCATTGGATGACTGTGCTGTCCATCAAAGGAGGCGGGACTTTCTCTTAAAGAGGCCGTTGTGTGAACAGGAGATTCTCCTGTAAGATGTCTTTGGCACTCGTCCTGCCCTCCTCCATGGCTGCACTGATGGTAATGGTAGCTGCATTCCTGGCAATGGTGGGTGAAATTCCCGGCAATGGTGGGTGAAATTCCCGGCAATGGTGGGTGAAATTCCCGGCAATGGTGGGTGAAATTCCCGGCAATGGTGGTTGAAATTCCCGGCAATGGTGGGTGAATTCCCGGCAAGGGCGGGTGAATTCCCGGCAAGGGCGGGTGAATCCCTGGCAATGGTGGCTGCAATTTTCCGGAAGCTTCCCTCTTAAAGTGAAGGTGCGTGTTATACACCAATAAATACGGTGTATCCAAATAATACACTTGAGTTCATCTATTCACCACACACAGCCACAAAGGCAAGAGAATTCTTGTTGGGCATTGTATTAGTGCTCGGACGAACACACTTAGACCGAATTTTAATTGTTTAAAGAATGTCAGGCAAAATGGTCGGCCCTCGCTCATGTTCACTTCATCAAATCTGGCCCTCTTTGAAAAAAGTTTGGACATCCCTGCCTTAGGCCAATTATATTTGTAAAGCCACTTTCAAACAGGTGCTGGCACCCATACTGCATGCAAGAAGAAGTAGTTTTGGTACCTGTATCTGCTCCCAGTTGTGTTTAGTCAGCCAATAGAGGTGGATGCATGTGCAGCGACTGCACAAACAAAGCCACATTTGAAAATCTGACAGCCCTGCAGGAGCATGGGTATGGCCCTGAATGCAGACAGTGTGAGTTCAGCGCTGTTCACCCGTGCATGGCTGTCAAATTTTGACATGTGTCTGTGTCAATGAAGCCGTTGAAACTGCATCCACTACCAAAAGCTACCAACACGCATCTGGGGGTGGATGCAGACCTCAAAACAAATGCTCCTTGCACGCAGTACAAATGCCAGCATCCAGCTGAAAGGGGCTTTAATGTGGAATCTAATCAGCTCAGTGACTATATAGACATTTGCAGAAGTACAAGCCCTATGTTTAGATGACTAAAAGTATATTTTATCTTCATTCTCTATAGTCATATACAGATTTTTATTTTTAATTATGTGTATTATTCTATTTGCTAAATTTGCCCGTCAATAAACATTTCTGATTGATTTACAAGTTACAAGAAAGCATTTTTAATATATTCAAACTGATTGAACACTGTTCAAACTGGTCCATCTGCTTCCGAACAATGCAATATAATACAAAGAAAAACCTGCGTAATCATTAAAAAACTCCCTTAATTCAGTACTTTGTGAACATACATACTAAATGATAATGAGAAGCAGGAAATGAAGCTTTGTTCTCAATTTACCTTGGAGGGTTTATTAAAAGTACTAGATATTTTGCTAATTTAGCCCATTGGCAAGACATCTCGCGGGAAAGCTGAATATTTAATAAATGCCTCTATTAAATGTGTTATCTTTCAATTGCCACACTTGGAAAACCACCAGAGTGATGAAAATTACCTCCAAGCAGATGTCGGAGCCAAGTGCAGGCATAACACATAGCTAGATCAGGTATGGGCTCTGAAGCTGTGCTGTTCTCAAGGGACATGCATTTTTGGCACATATTTAGCTAGGGAAAATTCTAAATAATAATAGTTTGGCAAAGGTCTATAGAAATCGACTAAACTGAATATGAAAAACCTGAAATAAATAGTTTGCATCACACTCTTTATGCAAAATAAGAAAACTCTGCTGCAGTATGCATTACAGTGTGCTGTGTATTGTTACCTTTGCGGTCCTTACTGTTTAGAATTTATAACACATATCGCTGTGGGTTTCTCATCCTACATTTTATTAATGGGTTTGGCAAAAAGCCTATCAGACACAGGAGGGGAAGTTGTAGATAGAATTTGTGGGCACTCAGGCGGTGGAGTGTTTTTTTTATTATAGAAGGTTGGTTTCCAGAGGGAAACCAACACAAGACAACCTTTGCTGTACAAGAGGAGAGGAAAGAGTGAGGTGACCCAGTTGGGGGACTTATTTTAAGTACTAGTTGTATACGTCATACTAAGGTGCAAATGCTCCCTTACATGATGACATCCAGTAAGACAACACATAGCTACAATTATGATTGGATTGGGCCTGAATCATACCCTTTGCTGCAATTTAGGAACAGGTAAATCTCAACATATTATAACAGTAAAGCTCCTTTAATTTAAGTGAATTTTCAATCACAGTAAACATGGAAAACATTAAAAGCATGCTTCAATTTTATATATATATATATGAATAAAATAAAATTAGATGAATGTATGTAGCCAATTAGCACAGCTGATCATATCATACTGTCACAGAACCTGAAGGCATAACAGTGCTGACAGCAGGCCATTGTTAAATTACTGAGGCAATAAATATGTTCAGATCAGCATTGTGGAAATGACACCAAACATATTTAGCACAAAGCTTAAAGCTTAATATAAAAACTCTTAAGCCCCATACACACTATCAGGTTTTCTGCTGAGTTTTTCCTTCAGATTTACCAAAACCATGTAATATAAGGTCAAACCTTAGGAGTTTCAATTTGTATATAATCAGGCAGGCCCTTGCACTATATGGTTTTGGTAAACCTGAAGGAAAAACTGTTAGTGTGTATGGGGCTTTACAGAAAAAAGGAGTTTTCTCTGTAAAAATGACTGTAGCTGCTGACTTTTAATATAAAGACACTTAACTGTCCAGGAATCCCGCAATGTCAGCACCCCGAGCCGATTCATCAATCGGCTTCGGTTGTAGGCGCTGGCATTTTAAGTATAGGAAACCGGCATTGAAGCCTTCAGGCTGGTTTACTACTACGCTTGCACGAGTCGCACTGTGACTTCTGAATGGTCCCCCCATTTTGTGGAACCTGTGAGTGTTTTAGAAAGCAGCGGGCGGAAGGAGGAGGGGGCGAAAATGACGTAGATTGACGATTGGCCATCTTATGAGGAAGTGGGACTAGGTACTTGTCAAAAAAGCTACCTGCTCCTCCTCCCCAACAAAAATTGCCAAATGTGGCAAACCCCATGCACACACACACACACACATTATATATATATATATATATATATATATATATATATATACCGTATATACTCGAGTATAAGCCGAGATTTTCAGCCTCTTTTTTGAGGCTGAAAGTGCCCCCCTCGGCTTATACTCGAGTCATCGCTGTCTGCCCGCTCGATCAGCGTGTCGAGCAGACAGACAGCGGCCATTCTATTCAAAAGCCGCGCCTCCGGCTCCGCCTTCGCCTGTGATAGGCGGAACACTGAATTTCCCAGCAGCCTGTGTTCCGCCTATCACGGACATCGTATCATCCTCGTACTACGGACGAGGATGATACGACGTCTGTGATAGGCGGAACACAGGCTGCTGGGAAATTCAGTGTTCCGCCTATCACAGGCGAAGGCGGCGGCGCAGCTTTTGAACTTTACAATGGCCGCCGACGAAGAGGGCACGGGACGGCACGGCACGGGACGGGACGGGGGCAAGGCAAGGCACGACACGGGACGGATGCAAGGAGGCAAGGCACGGCACGGGACGGAGGCAAGGAGGCAAGGCACGGGACGGAGGCTCGGGACAAAGGTAGGCTGGACACACACACACACACACACACACACACACACACACACACACACACACACATGGATGGAGACACACACAGGGATGGATGGATGGATGGATGGAGACACACACACACAGGGATGGATGGATGGATGGATGGAGACACACACACACAGGGATGGATGGATGGATGGATGGAGACACACACACACAGGGATGGATGGATGGATGGACACACACACACACAGGGATGGATGGACGGACACACAGGGATGGACGGACACACAGGGATGGACGGACACACAGGGATGGACGGACACACAGGGATGGACGGACACACACACAGGGATGGACAGGCATGTCTCACCCTCGGCTTATACACGAGTCAATAAGTTTGCCAGTTTTTTTGGGGGTAAATTGGGGGCCTCGGCTTATATTCGGGTCGGCCTATACTCGAGTATATACGGTATATATATACTAGGGATGAGCCGAACACCCCCCGGTTCGGTTCGCACCAGAACTTGCGAACGACCCCCGCGTTCGGTACGAACGTTAGAACCCCATTGAAGTCTATGGGACTCGAACGTTCGAATTGGAAAGTGCTAATTTTAACGGCTAATATGCAAGATAGTGTCCTAAAAAGGGTTTGGGGACCTGCCTCCTGCCTCAGGGGACATGGGTCACTGCAAAAAAAAGTTTTAAAAACGGCCGTTTTGGCGGGAGCACTGATTTTAATGACGATTAAAGTGAAAAAAAAAAAAGTGAAATATTTCTTTAAATATGGTGCCTGGGGGGTGTCTGTAGTATGCCTGTGAAGTGCCACGTGTTTCCCGTGTTTAGAACAGTCCTTGCACAAAATGACATTAAACGGAAATAACACCATTTAAAACTGCTTGCGGTTTTAATGTTATATCTGGTTCCTGCAATATGGTTGAAAATCATTGAGAAACATGGCATGGGTAGCCCTCCCTGCCCATTACCAGCCTATTTGGGTCTTGTACGCATATTAAGGGGAACCACGTACCCATATTAAAAAAAGGAAATGCGTGTGGCCCCCAGGCCCTATATACTCAGAACAGCAGTATACAGGCGGTGCAAACAAGACAGGGACTGTGTAGGTTTGTTGTGTTAAGTTGAATCTGTTTGTCATTTTCAACCGGTACATTTTTAAAGTGTAGCTCCATTCAAAAAAACTATTTTTAAGCTTTTTGGAAAACATAGGGAAGGGTTATCACCCCTGTATAATTTGTTTTGTCGTCCATCTTTTTTCATCTCACTTGCTGCTGTCTCCTTGCGTTTGCAAGTAGGAGATGTTTGTAAGTCGGATGTTTGAAAGTAGGGGCCTGCCCTATATTATAGCGGTATGTACTGGGTACAGAGCACGCAGACAGCACGCACTATCTCCTAACACTACTGACTGCAAGCTCTATTATTAACCACTTGTTAGCCCAATGTTTGCATAAAGTGAAAGATGAAGTTATGCTGAGTAAATAGATATCAAACATGTCACTCTTCAAAATTGCACATGCCCGTGGAATGGCGCCAAACGTCGCTACTTAAAAAATCCCCATAGGCGACGCTTTAATTTTTTTTTTACTGGTTACATGTTTTGAGTTGCAGAGGAGGTCTAGGACTAGAATTATTGCTCTCGCTCTAACATTCTCGGCGATACCTCACATGTGTGGCACATGCGAGCACATGGGGACATGGGCGCTTTAATTTTTATTTAATTTTTTTATTGTTCATTTTACTTTATTTATTTTAGTTTGACATTTTTTTCCCCAAAAATATATTTTTGATCACTTTTATTCCTATTACAAGAAATGTAAACATCCCTTGTAATAGGAATATGGGGTGACAGGTCCTCTTTACAGTGAAATCTGGGGGGTCAATATGACCCCACATCTCACCTCTAGGCTGGGAAGCCTGAAATAAAAAATAAAAAAAAGATTCTGGCTTTGATCGTACTGGCGAGTTGGTAGAAGCACCGGAGGGCGGTGAGGGGTGGGGGGCGTCTATGGCTGGGTATTTCAGGGTATCACCGAGTATGGCTGGGTATCTCTGAGTATGGCTGGGTATGGCAATTTATGGCAGGGTATTACAGAGTATTGGCGGGGTATTGGCGGGGTACTGCAGAGTAATGGCAGGGTACTGCACTGCAGAGTAATGGCAGGGTACTGCAGAGTATTGGGGGTACTGCAGAGTAATGGCGGGTACTGCAGAGTAATGGCGGGTACTGCAGAGTATTGGGGGGTACTGCAGAGTAATGGGGGTTACTGCAGAGTAATGGGGGGTACTGCAGAGTAATGGCAGGGTACTGCACTGCAGAGTAATGGCAGGGTACTGCACTGCAGAGTAATGGCGGGGTACTGCAGAGTAATGGCAGGGTACTGCAGAGTATGCACTGGTATTGCAGAGTATTGGCAGGGAATTGAGGGGTTAAATTCGGTGAGCAGCGATGTGGGCACTGCAGATGCAGCCCACATCGCTGCTGACACCGATCTCTTTCCCCTCCGCTGTACCGATCGGTACAGAGAGGGGAGGGAGGAACAGGCGTCATAACATGACGCCGGTTTGTTTCCAAGTGATCACTCCGTCATTTGACGGAGCAATCACGTGGTAAACGGGCGCTATGAGTGGCCGTTTACCGTGATCAGTGATGCGACCCGGCGGTCACGGATGCTCTCGAGTGCGCACACCTCGGGGCACGCGAGAGCAGAATTCTGGGAGGCCGTTAATTAACGGCCTCTCAGAGTTAAACAACCCCCCTGAAGCCGTTAATCGGCAATGGGCAGTTGTTAAGTGGTTAAAGCTAGATCACTAGCTATATAGGTGAGGTGAATATAGTGGTGTATACTGCAGTCAGGGCACAGACAACAACCACTACACAGCAGCAAGATAGGAAATCAGCCAAAAACGATTGGTGTGTACTGTGTTGAAGGTACACAGAACACCCACTGCTTCAGATGCTAAGTAACACACTACACGAGGCCGCCTCAAAGGTGGCCTTATATAGTGTGGGGCGTGCACTACACAGCCTGAGCTATGATTGGCCACAGGCAGGATGCCTGTGGCCAATCATGGCTCTCCTCGCTGCCGGCGCTGCGATTGGCCAAGCATGCGGGGTCACAGTGCATGCTTGGCCAATCATGGGGCAGCAATGCACTGCGCCACCGCAGTGCATTGTGGTCCGCGCGCGTCACTCGAATTTTGACGCGAACGGCCCAAACGTTCGGAATTCGCCGAACGGCCGAACAGCCAATGTTCGAGTTGAACGTACGTTCGACTCGAACACGAAGCTCATCCCTAATATATACATATACATACATACACACTATATAGATGTATATCCCTGCCCAAGCGTATGACTTGCTTTACTTTGCTGCTATGTGCTCTAGCCCCAGATCTTTTGTAGACCTAGCAACGGCCCTAGACATAAGAGTTTTAAATGCGAGGTACATGGTCATATAATTTTGCTTCACTGCACCTTTTGATATATAGTACATATAGTATTTGTTATCAACAATTTTTTGTGCTGGCTGCACACTATTTAGGGAGCTACCTAAGTACAGTAATATTTTGGTTTGAGTATTGTATGTGTACAGCCCTTTCCAGCTGTATTTTGACAGTTTGTGTGGGTAGCTGAGGGGGGCAAAAACCGTGGCTCAGCCAACCTATTTGTCATCCCCCGGGTGCCCGGATGAAAGAGCCTCAAAGTGTCCAGAAGCTTTACATTATTGTACACTCTCTGAAGAGGGATCCATGAGGGGTCATGTCCACACCCCGATAATGACGCAACTGTGCTGAAGTTAAGATCGGATACTTGATTCCAGGGGGGGCACTTGACCCCCCTTGCCCCTACTAGCGGACGCCCATGTTTGTGACCTGACACTTAAGTAAGAGCAAATGTATCCTTTCTGTAAATTCTATACAGAGTTTTAGTCTTATAAATAAAGGAAACAAATTTGGTATGCCCACCATGATATTAAATAATGTATAAATGTTTTGAAAACAGTACATTTACAATGATCTTAGCACTCACAACCTGGTATTCAGTTGTGGTGCTGTCCCTAGAACTTGGGTGATTGCCGACCACACAGTTCATAGATCATATGTTATCTGCAACCTAAATGAAATTTATAACAGAACTGTTATTCATGAGTTTGGCATTACTCACATTTAAGCCTAGAGCTTCAGGGTTCTGCCAATGAAGCGAGTGAAAACAGACAACAAGATTCATGAACGGTGGTAACATATACTTGCATGTACTTAGCACTTCAGCTTTTGCAATTCAAGGTTTATGTAACTGGGTTTGATGGTGGAAAAGAAGGAGATATTTAATTCTGTATATATATATATATATATATATATATATATATATATATATATATATATATATATATATATACAGTTCACAAAGAAGCATTTTGTGATTAGAATGCAACAAAGTGAAACTTCAAAAAAGTTTAATTGTTTATTCTGCTTTCTTTACAGTCAGTAATTGTTTTTCGACAGGTCACTTTTTTTTCTAGAAGTAGACTTCATGCAGTGCAAATTTATAAAAATGTGGTGACTTATAATTAACCATTTCTGGACTGTCCATGGTGGATTTACATCGCTACTTTGACATTAAACACTGTTGTTATGGCAGCAGATAGCTGCCAGAACCCCAGTATTTTCTTCAACGGTGGGAGGTCCGCTTTGAGATATAAGTGGTCTTCGCGGAGCATTCACCACATTATCACTTTTATCGGTGGTAGAGAGATGTGCCTATCCCCCCCTCACCGCATACTGGTCATCTCCGGCTTACCTGATCTGTTGGTAGTGGCAGAGACGATCAAATCCTTTCCCCTGATAGGTTGGAAGTCGAGTGAGGGAATGATGGCCCCCACTTAACTCTATGCCATTGGATGACGAGAGCAACATCAAACATCATTTCCGCCCAAGGGTCTTAAAGGGACAATTTTTTTTTTATGAGAAAAAAATGCTTTTTTTGTATTTTATTGCTTTTAAGTGTAAATGAGATCTGGGTTTTTTTTTATCCCAGATCTCACATTAAAGAGGTTCTGTCATGATTTTTTTTCTATTACAAGGGATGTTTACATTCCTTGTAATAGGAATAAAAGTCATCCATTTTTTTTTTTTTTTGAAAGGACAGCATAAAAAAAAAAAAAAGTAAAATAATAAAAAAAAAATGTAAAGCACCCTGTCCTCCGTGCTTGCAGAGCGAACACATACGTAAGCTGTGCCCACATATGTAAACGGTGTTCAAACCACATATGTGCGGTATCGCTACAATCGTTAGAGCGAGAGCAATAATTCTAGCACTGTAACTCAAAACTGGTAACCTGTAGACATTTTTAAATGTCGCCTATAGAGATTTTTACGTGACAAAGTTTGTCGCCATTCCCCGAGCGAGTGCAATTTTGAAGCGTGACATGTTGGGTATCAATTTATTCAACGTAACATTATCTTTCACAATTTTAAAAAACTTTACTGTTTTCTTATTTTTAATTCAAAAAAAGTATATTTTTTAAAAATGCGTTTGTAAGACTGCTTCACAAATACGGTGTGACAAAGTATTGCAACAACAACCATTTTATTCTCTAGAATGTCTGAAAAAAAATATATAATGTTTGGGGGTTCAAAGTAATTTTCTAACAAAAAAAATAATTTTACCTTGTAAACACCAAGTGTAAAATATACTGTATCTCTGGGGTGATCCCATGACTGAAACCCTACTATTAAATACTTGTGTGACAGACCACAAAAAGAACAGTCACTAAAAGGGACCACAGAGCTTTAAATAAAGTTATCAAAAATTTGAAAATGAATGAAAATAGATACAAAATCTAAAAAGTATATCTTATCCATCACATTTCCACTTAAATAAAACAATCTATGACATCTACCACAACGTTGTGATATAATGGACAGTATACAGTACACAAAAAATAATTTTCGCGATTATATCGAGACAAGCTGAAACTTGAAAAAAGGCACAATTATGCTGGTTTTAAAAAAGTTTAATTTTTTATTCTGCTTTCTTTACAGTCAATATTTTTTTTTCCACAGGTCACTTTTTTTCTAGAAGTGGATTAATGCAGTGCTTTCAGAGGATGAGGGTGAGGCAGCTTTGATATGAATTTGCTTGTCCAAGTCTTTGCTTGTTTTTAAAGTGTATGCCAGGGCAAAAACAAAACAAAAAACTATAAATTACATCTCTGCAATACATGCACTTTAACCAATGTTTATCCCATTAAAGACCCTGCAAATACAGAAAAATACCCCTTAATCTACCAGAAACGTACACAGCATTTTTATAAACTGAGCATGTAAGTTCCGCCCAGTTTTATCTTACTAAAATATTCAGATCCACAACATACTAATCATTCTGTCATCCTAATATAAGAATTAGGAGGACAAATTAGACTCTTTGAGATAATACAGCAAGTGTGCACAGGATATCCAAATAAAATAACTCACTGCTCCAGGTGAGACAGGAAGCCTAATGATATCGCAGGTGCCTGCCTCGGCTCGCCTCCACATATGATCAACACTGAAGAGATGGCTGCAATCCATCAAAATTCATTAAAATTCTTATTTAATAACGAACATCCCAAGTGTTACAGACAGTTCAAATCGTACCATTTGAACTGTCTGTAACACTTGGGATGTTCGTTATTAAGTAAGAATTTTGATGAATCTTGGAGTGCAGCCATTTCTTCAGTGTTGAAGTGTGCACAGGACACAGGAAAGCTTTGAAATTCTGATAGGATCAATAGATATTTTCTTTTTCTTTGTTTTTTTTTTTCACAGTCAAAAAAGGTTTTATTGAGAATATTTTCAGGTTTACAATTAACATAGAGTTATAAATGTTACCAACAATGGATTGTATACAAACATTGATACAGATAGATAGCAGTCGTGTTGTAACCTAACATCTCATTAGAACAAGTAATGAGAGCAAAAAACACATAGAGAGGGATAGAAATTAGTAATATCACAAGGTAGGTTATGAATTTGGGGAAGGGTGAAAAAGGGTACAGGATAAAAGGGATTGGTATTCAGGGAGGGGGAACCATCGCACTAGGGTTCGTTTTCTTAGGTTAAGTGTGTATCTAATAGAGACGCGTATAACACAGCCCTTTCATTTGTTCCTGTCTATATCCTTTTTCTCTTTAGAGTGGCGTAGAGGGGAAATTCAGCTCATAAGTAATCGGTAATCTGAGGAGAGGGTAAAGGCCAACCAAGGTTGCCAGGTTTTGTTAAAGGATGCGCTGTTCTCTTTTTTCATAGCCACTAATTCCTCCATTTTAAAAATGTATTGCACTCTGTTTAACCAGTCCTTAATTGTTGGGACTGTGGGGGCTTTCCAATGGGCGGGTACAAGCGTTTTAGCAGCAATGAGTAGGTGTCGGGAGAGTGATTTTTTGTAGCGACTTAAGGTAGTTGGGACTAAATTAATCAGGCAGGCGGCTGCATTTAGTTCTATGTTCGTTTCCGTTATATGTTTTATCCAGGTCTTAATTCCATCCCAGTATGTGCTGATGAGAGGACATTCCCACCAAATATGTATAAATGAGCCAATGCAGATTTTACATCTCCAGCATTTATCTGAGGTGGGGTGAGACCATCCCCCGATCTTTTGCGGTGTCAGATACCACAGAGTGAGGACCTTATAGGAAATCTCTTGGTATTTGGAGCTTAGCGAACATTTGTGTGTCAAAATACATGCCTTTTCCCATTGCTTTTCAGAAATTTTCATTTAAAGATCAAGCTCCCACTTCCTTTTGTGTTTATTGTTATCCGCGTGTGGCATACAAATTAGCCATGAGTATGCATGGGATGTGGTATGAGCTACCGGTGATCTTTTTAAGCATATGGATTCTAACTGCGTCAACGGGAGGCAGAATTTGGATTTGTACTTACTGTTTACCACAAAGTCCCTTAGTTGCATGTAGAACCACATGCCAGGAAATGTCTCACCCACCTCAGAGCTAAGTGCGTCTAGTGTTTTGAGCTTCGAGTTTGTCATGCAATGATGAATAAGGAGGTCCCTTGGTAATTTATGGTGCATACCCGGTGGAAAATCAGGGTTGTTGGCGAGTGGTGTCAGTGGACCCGGGATGGATGCGATTTTATGTAAACTCGCTATTTTGTGCCAGATAGTGATTGTGTTTACAGTCAGGGGGTGGTCTATCTGTTTATCTTTTTTGGAGTGTGTGGACCATGGATAGTAAAGTGTCTTGTGTACAGTTAGATTGCTTTCCAATTGGACCCAGTCTTTGTTTGGGCCATGACAGTGCCAGTCTATGAGTCTGGTGATGTATTTCTTAAAGTCAGGAAGGCCCATACCCCCCTTGCTTTTGGGGAGCGTTAGCAGAGTAAAATTGATTCTGGGCTTTCTATCCACCCAGAGGAAGCCCCTCTGTGCTTTAAGGAGAGTGCTAAAAAAGGTTTCCGGAATTTTTATGGGTAAGGCATTAAATAGATACAATAGTCTGGGTAGTATCATCATTTTCAAAATGGACGCTCTCCCAAACCATGAGAATTTTTTTGGTTGCCACCTTAGTAGGTCTTTCGTTATTGCGGATAATAGGGGTTTGTAGTTGGAATTGTATAAAGCGTCGAGGTTGCTAGTTAAGTTTATACCTAAATATTTGAGTGCTGTCTGTTCCCATTTATAAGGGTAGTTGTCTTTCAATCTCTTAAGTTGGTCAGGAGGAAGGGTAAGGTTGAGTGCTTCAGATTTTGATTGATTCACTTTAAAATTGGAGATGAATCCAAAGGTTTGGAACACTTTTTGAAGGTTTGGTAGGGATATATGCGGGTTGGTGATAAAGAGTAATAGGTCATCCGCATAGGCGGCTATTTTGTATTCTCTATCGTTTACTGTGAAACCCTGAATATCTCTGTGTAAGTTGATTGTTCGTATTAGGGGTTCTAAGGTGATGATGAAGAGGAGTGGAGATAGGGGGCATCCTTGGCGTGTTCCATTGTGGATCGAGATGGGGTCAGAAAGTGTGTTATTTACTTTAATTTGGGCCTGGGGGTTTCGGTAGAGGGCTGAGATCCACGACATCATATTTTCCCGTAGTCCAATATGGGCACAGGTGTCCATCATGTAGTCCCAGGAGACTCTATCGAAAGCCTTCTCTGCATCGGTAGAAAGCAATATTCCGGCTGTGTTAGAGTTTTGAGCAAAGTGAATTAGATTCAGTGCCTTAGTAGTATTGTCACGGGCTTCTCTACCCGGCATGAATCCCACTTGTTCAGGGCCTATAATCTTTGCTAGGAAGGGTTTTAATCTGTTGGCGAGTATTTTGGCCAGGATCTTGAGATCCACATTCAGAAGTGAGATGGGTCTAAAGTTTGCGCATTCGGAGTGGACCTTGTTCAGTTTGGGGATCACAGCTATGTGTGCCATTAGGAATGAGTTGGAGTCATTTCTGTTTTTTGCTAGGAAGTTAAAAGCAGATCGAAGGGGTTTCAAGAGAGAGATTGTGTAGGTCTTGTAGTATTGTGATGTAAAACCATCAGGGCCAGGGCTCTTTCCTGTTTTTAAATCTGATATTGCGTCTGAGATTTCTGATAAAGCGATAGGGTCATCTAGCTTATGTGTATCATCACTTGACAGGGATGGTAATTTACTGTTTCCCAAGAAGTCTTTGATTGCTTCTCCTTTTGTCTGTGTAATGTGGGGTGGTTTGTGTTGGGCCGGCAGGTCGTACAATTTAGCATAATAATTGTGAAACAGGTCTGCCATTTCTTTAGATTTGTATTTCAGAGTCCCCTCCTTATCTTTTATGGCGTGGATATGACTCGATAGCGTTGCTTCCTTCAAGGCCCTAGCTAATTGCTTCCCACTCTTGTCCCCTTGTTCATAAAAAATATATTTTTTAAAAAAAAGGGATCGTTTGATTTTGAGATCTAGTAGAAGACGCAGTGCCGTTCTACATTCATTCAGTTGCTCTTCTACCTGAAGAGAGTGAGAGTGTTTATGTTGTAATTCCAAGTTGGCAATTTGTTGGGATAGCTTCGTAATTTCTCCTTCTCTTTCCCTTTTCTTCCTGGCACCCCATTTTATAAGTTCACCCCTCACCACTGACTTGTGTGCTTCCCAATTATTTAGCGGATTCGTATCCGTGTCAGTGTTGTTACGAAAGTATGTATTGATTGTGTTGTGGATGTCATCTTTCACTATTTGGTCAGTAAGGAGTGTGGGGTTGAGCCTCCAGTTAAAAGCAGGTTTGCGTTGTGTACCCAGTTCTATCGAGATAGCCGTGGGTGCATGATCAGAGAGGGCAATAATTCCTATCTCGGCTGCGAGTAAGTTTCCTAAGTCCCTTTGTGTGACAAAGATCATGTCAATTCTTGAGTAGCGTTTGTGGGGTGCGGAAAAAAAGGTAAAGTCCTTCTCCGATGGATGCACGGATCTCCATGCATCAACCAGAGTCAGAGACTGTAGTAGCGATTTCATTCGTTTAAGAAGCCTATAGCTGACATGGGTATGTCCAGAAGAAGTATCTTTAAGGGGGGAAAGAGGGATGTTAAAGTCTCCACCCAATAGGATACACCCCTCAGCGAACCATTTAAGTTCTTCGATTATTTTGCCACAGAAAGGCACATGGGAGGTATTCGGGAAGTATACATTAGCAAGTGTTATGGGGGATCCCTCCCAGGTGCCCTTCAGGAACAAATATCTGCCCTCGGGGTCAATAAGTTGGTGCCTCAGTTCAAAAGGTGCGTCTTTGTTCAGCAGGATGGACACTCCTTTTGTTTTGGCAAGGGGGTTGGTAGAATGGTAAACTTTTGTGAATACATTGTCAGTGAGTTTAGGAATACTCTTATCTTTAAAGTGGGTTTCTTGTAGATATACAACTAATGGGCGCACTTTTTTAAGTTCTCTTAGCAATTTGGACCTTTTTTCAGGTATATTCAGACCGTTTACATTATGCGAGATAAGAGTTGGTGTTTTCCCTAAGAAAGCATATGCCATCTTGGCCGTAAACCTAGGGTGGGTGGGTGTTGGAGAAGCTGCGTCTGTGAATGATTTTCACAAGAGATGTTGGTGACGCAGAGTGTGTTAAGGTGGATTGCTTTGGGACTGAAAATTAGATTGCGTACGTGCGTGGGGGTAAGAGAGGAAAGGGAAGAAAAAAAAAAGGGGGGGGGTGGGTGGGATGTGGTGTGGGGGGAGAGGAAGGGGGAAAATGAAATTAGTTAAGGTATAAAGAGGAGAGTACCCACCAGCCACCAGTCGGTGGTGGGTCAGTTTGGGATTCAACTAAGGTGCGTACGTGTTAGTACTTTCCCTTTGGAGGAGAGTGGGAGGTGATCAGATAACAGTCTAACTAACTGTACTTTTGACTGCTCTGTAACAGTAACGAAGGTGACCACTAGGGGGGCCCTGCACATCTCACGATTCTAGACCCCATCAAGAGGTCATCTGTAAGTAAGAAGTCTGAGACCATCTTTTAGCATCCGTTTTAAGCTACAGCGGACTTGAGTGAGGGGAGAGAGGAGGAAGAGAGGGATGTACGAGCTGCAATTAACCAGTTTAAAGAAGAAAATAACATTATAAACATTTTATAAAAACCGTTTATAAAAAAAACTGTGGCCTTATTGCCAAGCTGTATAACAAATCTTAGCTTAAATAACTGTAAACTTTTAACCCATGTCCAGAGCGTTGAACTGCAACTGTCAGCAGTACATATTGAGGAGCGGACACCCCCATATATTTGAGGGGTAATCCAGTCCCCGTGTAAGATCTTTGGGTTTCCCACACTAAACAGTGGGGCCACGAGATCAGTAGCAGATGTGTCAGATTCCATATTAAAGCACAGTTTGGTTTCCGTCCCGTATAGGCCCTATCCAATCTTATCGTCCTAGAGCAAAGCATATCATGGCAAGTTGGAAAGGGGGCTCTTTGCTAGTGTTTGCCGGGTTTATACGTAAAAAAAGGTGTAGTTAAGATGCATTGAATGACATCCTGAGGATTAATCTGACATTATTTCCTGCCTTGTGTCTCTAGGATATTCCTTCCCCCTGTTTATTTTTGTTGGAAGGAGAATGTGTCAAGGTGGCTCAAGCAATGCTACTCACAGTTCCGCAGCCAAAAGAGAGACACCGTCCTGAGGGAAGTAGGGGAATGTCATACTCCCAAATGGTGACAGTCAAGTCATTGCACCATTTAGCCATTCTCAGAGCCTAAATAAAAGACAAAAGTTAGTGCATAACATAATAGAAGCATAGGGCTACGCTGCAGGTTATTTCAGTCTCTCCGCATAGCACGGAATTCAAACCTTGTTTGAGGAAGAAAGAAAAAAAGGGGGAGGAGAAAAAATAAGAAAGAAAAAAAGGGAGTCCCCATATAGGTAGGTTGGTACAATTGCAAGTATGAGTCTCAAGGAGTAGCCTCAGAATGTTAACTTCTAACTTTTCGGGTATTGGATCCCCCTGTTGCTGTGAAACTGTGACAGCCGCCAGGGCGGGATAATGGGCGAATCTTTCAAAAACAAAACAAGATGAGTTGCACCATATCAAAGTGCAATTTTAGGGAACTGGGTAATAACAGCTTGTAACAGGCCAAGATGTAGATTGTAGGAGGTATGTCCGCTTCAGTAGCCTCTTGTCTCCCTTCCTCTCGGGCTCCTAGCACTTTTAGAGGATGCCGGGGACTCAAAGTTGTTTCTGTCAGTGCTTCTGCGATGCTTGCCTATTTGGTAGGGCGATTGTGCGTGGGGAGTTCCCGCTGAGAATTGTGGGTTGTTAATTGCCGGTGGTGTGAGGAATTCAGCATACCAGTCCGGCAGTTCCATCGGTGTGATTTGTAGATCCTCACAGAATTTTTTGAGGTCATCAGGGACTTTGAGCAAATGTTGTTTCCCCAGGAAGTTTGCTTGCAGTGCAAATGGAAATTTCCATCTGTAGTTGATTCCTTTGTGTTTCAGTACTTCTAGAAGTGGACGTAATGCTCTTCTATTTTTAAGTGTGATGGGTGAAAGATCCTGAAAGAGTTGAATCGTGGCTTCTTCGTGTACTATCCTTTCCTTCATTCGTGCTTTTTGGAGGATGTCTTCCTTCAAGCTGAAGTTAGATATGCAGCAAATGATGTCCCTTGGAGGAATTCCGTTTTGCGCTCTGGGCCTGAGAGCTCTGTGTGCCCTGTCAAAGTCGATGGGAGATTGTTCCGGCCGTTCAATGAGAGTATTAAAGATGGCTGTCAGGGCTGGTCTAATTTAGTCCGGGGACACCGTTCCGGGCACTCCTCTGATTCTGATATTGTTCCGTCTACCGCGGTTGTCCAGGTCTTCAATTTGCCTGTTCATATCGATCAAATGTTGGGAATGCGAATTTGTGATATCGTCCAGTCTGACCAGTGCTCTGTCCCTCCTTTTCCCAGCCCTGTCTGAGATTGCCATTTGCTCTGACAGTCTCATTATTTCGGTTTTAATATCTGTGATTGCTGCAGCAAAAGAACTTTTAATGTCAGCGGCAATGTCTGTCATAGCTGCATAAGTAAGAAGTTGGTCTGTTTTACCGTTGCCCGCGGCTGAGTCCTCAGATGCTGAGAGGGAGACTTCATCGTCTTCCATGTCCTCCACAATGTTGTTTCTCTGTGAAAGTGCCATTTTGGAATTTTTGCTCCCTCCACAGTATTTAAATTTGCTAAGGTTTGCTGGCGAGTTCTTCTTTTTCTTCTGAGGTGTCCCCAAAGAACGGAGGATATGGCTGTGCGTGCTTCTCCTTGATTGTGTTGACATATTCGTCTGTCAGGTCTGTTTTCAGTGCATAGGCCCCTCTGGTCACCGGGGTCTCCCTACATTACAGTCATGTGTGCTGTTCACCAGGCCACTTCCCCTGTAGTGGTGTTCGCCAGATCTTGGATAGGAGATCTGTATCGTTAGTGGGGTGCACACCAGTATTGGGGATAAGCTGGGATAAGATTAGGTGAACACGGATCAATACAAACCGAGCGGAGCCAGTTAAGAAGGTGCAGGGTGTACTAGGAGTAGCAAGATGGCCGCCGTCTTCAGTAAATAGGCCGGGGCCTCAGGCTTTCCCCACTCTGGTGGCCGTGTAGCTATGCTCCGCTCCGCTTGCCTCCCGCATCCCCCAGCACTGCCCCCAAGATTTGCCAAGGGTGTATGCTCCCACTAAATGCAGTTTATTAAGTCCGCTGTGGATGGGGTGTCGTGGGTGTACTCACTGCGGCATGGCGGTGGTATAGGCCAGGTCCGAGGCCTGGATGTCCGTTCCGTCCGTATCCGGGACTCCGCTGGACTCTGTGCCTTGCTGCACCGGCCCTGGTGTCTCCGGATGTGCAGCGGTGTGTGTCCGTTCGGCGCGCCGTCTCTTCACGCCGGTGGGGCTGCGGCAGAGGCCGGCGTGGGCCGGAGGTCTTGTAGGCCGCAAGATGGCGCTGGGTGCTCCGCAATGCCGCCGGGTGTGCTGGCGCCGTCAAAGTTCTTTATGACCCAGCCGATGGCCTCCGGGGGACAGCTCCTCAACCCCCGTGCTCCGCACAGTGCCGATGTCGCTTTTTGGGCACTTTAAAGAGAGGATGGCGGGGGATGGCGGTGGATTTCGCCTGTCTCATGTGGAGCTCAGCCGCCGCCGATATTTTCTTGCACTTACTGTATTAAGCAAAATCCAACAAAACGCTTTCAATTAAAAATGTATATTCAACAGACCAAAAAGGGTGCAAATAAAAAAAGGAGTTTGATTCTGCATGGAATATTTTTTGCACATAATCTTTAATGCCCAGCACTTATTACATGCAGATAATGTTGAAACCAAGAAACACAGAGTAAGAGACTTTAGCAGATTATCAAAACACCTGGACATGGTGACACCTACACACCAAGCTTACTTCAATAATGGCCAGTGGCGGCTGGTAAAGTTTTAGGATTCCTTTTTTGACCCCTTCCACTTGGTGAAGATGGGCGTGGTTTGAGCAAAATAGTGGGCGTGGCTTTAAGGTGGTGTGGTTAGCGTCTGAGATGAACGAGGATGGAGGGAGAGGGAGAGAGGGATGGAGGACAGCAGGCCCAGATCCTACACAAAAATAGAAATATGTATTCTAGAAAGTTTAACAATCAGCAGATAAAGATATTCCAAACACCTGGTGTTAGCACTCCAATCATCCCGGCACCATAGTTGTTATGGTGTCAGGATGATTAAAGCGCATTATTTCTAGTATTACAATGTAAAATATAATTAAATCATTCAACTCACCATAATGCAGAATCAGTGGGAGCCCTGAGCGTATCACCTGCCACGTCGCCTGCCACCAGATGCCATCAGGCGTCCCCGGCAGAGTCCGTCCTTACATCAGGTGCCCCCAACGGATTCCCTCCTTACATGCAGCCTGTGTCACATCAAATGCAGCCACATCAAATGCAGCCTGTGTCACATAAAATGCAGCCTGTGTCCCACCAAATGCAGCCTGCGTCCCATCAAATGCAGCCAATACCTGAAACCGATACCAAAAGTGATGTCAGCTTGGGCGGAGCTCGGGAGCCAGATAAGGTTGGGGCCTCTCCACATGGCAGTGAGTGATGTTTCCCTCATGAGATGTGTTTTGCTGCTGCTGCTGCTGCGCCTGCTACATGGCTGCCCTACATGGCGAGCGTCCTGCTTACAACATGTCCCCTCATGGCGGCCGGTGAGTGCTCTTCTCTATTTCTAACTGTTGCTTGCTTTCTTCTTATGTGTCCTGCGGCCGGTGATTGCTGTACAGTACTAATAATCTAGCTTACATCACTTGCCTAACAAGACGGCCAGCCTGTGTTATACTTAGTTTAGTTTGTCCCACATTGTCTCTCTCTCTCTTGCCTAACATGGCAGCCCGCCTGTGTTATACTTAGTTTTGTCCCACATTGTCTCTCTCGCCTAACATGGTGGCCGGCCTGTGTTATACTTAGTTTTGTCCCACATTGGGGGTTATTTACTAAAGGAAAATCCACTATGCACTGCAGGTGCACTTGGAAGTAAAGTCGCTGCAGATCCGAGGGGGACATGCAAGGAAAATAAAAAACAGCATTTTAGCTTGCACATGATTGGATGATAAAATCAGTAGAGCTTCCCCTCATTTCAGATCTACCCCTTAGATTTAGAGCGACTGCACTTCCAAGTACACTTTCAGTGCATTTTCAAGTGCACTTGCAGTGCAAAGTGGATTTTCCTTTAGTAAATAACCACCATTGTCCTTCTCTCTCTTGCCTAACATGGCGGCCGGCCTGTGTTATACTTAGTTTTGTCCCACATTGTCTCTCTCTCTCTCTTGCCTAACATGACGGCCGGCTCGTGTTACACTTAGTTTGTCCCACATTGTATCTTGCCTAACATAATGTCCACTGTCCAGCATGGCAGCCGGCCTGCGATAGTGTGTGTTACATAACTTAGTGTCCCACATTGTCTCTGTTGCCTAACATGTCCATCATGGTGGCAAATGACTGCTGCTGTTACATAAATCATCATTGTCTCTTTCCTAACATTTTCCTGCATGTGCCTTTCTGAGACCATCCTCTGCTTTTTGTATTGTAGCGATAACGACCGCGACAGATGGATTTTCATCATCCCCACTGTCACTGGTTTACTTGGCCATACCAATATGCTGGATGCAGCAGGAACAAACAACAAGCACTGGTGAGAGCAGCTTCTAATTCGAAAAAATAGTAGGTGTCAACATGTGTGAAAAAATCAGAAAACAAATCAAAAAATTCCCAATTTTCCTAATTTTTTCCCCCCTTAAGGGCTTTAAGTGCAATGCAAACGGATGCCACTGCCAGCAAAATGTCAGCTGTCTGGAAGTTTTTTTTAAAATTGATGAAACCAACAAACGCAGACTGCAAACTCTGTTCTGCCAAAATATCCAGAGGAGGATAAAAAGTTAGTTCTTATAATACCAGTAATCTCATAAAACACCTCAAAATAAAACACAAGACTGAGCATGGTGAATTTTTTTTTTTCCATAAAGTTTTTATTCAATATAACAATCGATACAGACAAGTGGGTTAACACAGTTGTATTGGTACAGCTTATGGTCAAGAAAACAAATCAATAACAAACAGAGATGATAAGCCGTAGGTGCGCCCTGTCCACCAGGGCTGTAGTCAAGGACCAGGAATGGTTTATAATAATGAAATGAAGTCTATGGGTGGAGAGCAATTTTCTCCTTGCACCTCCCCCCAAGTTTCTCCCTCCCCCCCCCCCTGCAAAAGACGAGATGGGGGTTTGCAACTCCAAACCTGGTTCGGGAGATAACTGTAGTGGAGCTTGGTAGGGTGCGGCAGGCGACCAAAAGGGGTGCCTGCTTCAAGGGGATAGCAAAGTAGAGGGAAAAGGATAAGAGAAAGGAGCTTAGAGGAGAGAGGACAGAGTGAGGGAGGGTCAGGGTTAAAGAAAGAAGGGAGGGAGGAGGGGAAAAGGAATAGCCAGGGGTGTTTAGGATAGGTATAGGGAACGGGGATGGCGCCGCGCCCGCCCCCGACGACTGGGGGGTGGTTTTCCCGCAACCCTGCGAGGTAAGTATCTTAGCCCGGGGTTACGTATTTCCGGTACTTAGTAGTAGTCATGAAATGTGACCAGCAGGCCCAAGTACATGAGAATTTGGTCATTCTTTCCTGTGAGATATGGATCAATTCCTCCATATCTTTGATTCTTGAAATTCTTGTCGGCATGCATGTTGAATGCCGGTGTTTAGGAATGCATAATCTAGCAGCATTGACCATATGCATGGCAAGAGATTTGTAGTAGGTTTTGTTGTGAATTCATTAAGAAAAAATAACAATAATACATTTAATATTTACTGTCAGAGAGCCTGGTAACATTTAAATCAGCAGACCAAAGGACCACTTCCCCCTCCCATCAGAATTAGATGACCAATTTATATAACCCATTGAAAAGCTGGGTTGCGACAAACAAAAGTATCAAGCTGACTAAGACTGTCACCGCAATGACTTTAATTCAAGAAAGACTTAAATAAATAAACCTATTGTATTAGAGAGTGAACAGATATCCTAAAGTCAACCTCAATATGGACTCAGATGTCAATGAGACAATGACTAAGGCCGCGTACACACGGGCGGACTGTCTGACGGACTTGGTCCGCTGAAACGTGTTTCAGCGGACAGTCCGCTCGTGTGTGGGCTTCAGCGGACTTTTTCAGCGGACAGTCTGGCGGACTAAGTCTTTTGGAATTTCCGTAATATTGTCCGTCCAACTTTGGTTTCAGCGGACAGTCCGCTCGTGAGTAGGCAAGTTGGACGGACTAAGTATGGCGCATGCTCAGAAAGGATTTACACGGCCGAAGGTTGCATTGCAGTGTATTGGACGTCGTATTTCTAGTCCCGTCGTACGTGCTGTACATGTCATCGCGCAAGCTTTCAGCGGACTGTCTGTTCATTGGGTGTGGTCAAGTCCATTCATTCAAAAGTAGGACGGACTGTCTGTCGGATTGTCTGACGGACTTAGTTGGACGGACAATCCTCTCGTGTGTACGCGGCCTAAGATACGAAGTGGAGATCTACCCAACAGGACAAATAAGACACCTCTATTAGAAAAGTAAACAATAGAATGGTATCCTGAATGTTCAAAGTCCATTTGAAGACACTACGATGAAACATTGAAAATTGTGTATATTTTTACATCATGAATATACGTATATTAGAAGCAGGGATATAATATTTGACTATAGTGCAAATGTCTCAAAACACGGTGTGAGAGAATGATACAAATCAGACATATTTCAAAAATACTTCAAGTGATTAAAACTGTATGTGATATTTGTGGGTCAACAAGGAGATATTGTGATTTGGTACCTAGTGATCTGGGGAACTTTGTCATGGAGAGATTATATATATGAAAGTGTGATCATAAGTAGAAGTGTTTTAGCAACAAATTAGTATTATGAAAAACATATAATCAAGATTATAATTGTATAATAATTTAACCTAGGTTTAGATAGACAAATATTGATTGGATACCCTGAATTATACGTGTATCCATATAGATAATAATTGTATGTGATTTGTTTGATATATATCTAACCTGTGCCCTTTCTAAATGGACTAAAAGATTAACAGATATACATTGATATAAATATATATCACCATTTTATGCAAGTGATTATTGAAATTTGTGTTAAACCGTATTTTATATTATGCCATAATTCTTGAACACTCAAAATATATTCGTTAGAACATATATAAACAACGAACGCATATTACAGAAATGGAAAAATATTAACTTAAAGAAATAAAACACCAAACACATGTGAGACACCTGGTGGTTGAAGGTGCTATTACCTTAAAATCACGAGACTCCCGGGAAAGCTAACCATTACATGTTGCCGGCCAATGAGGAGGGAACACATACCCTCTGGGCAGAACTTAGTATAATTTTATGACCTTTTTGTTTAAGAGGATATTTAAGAAACTAAAGAGGAAAAAGAGAGGAGGAAGCTCGGAGGAGAGCTGGGGGGTGAGAGTCAGGGGGAAGCTTAGGGACCCCCCCTGAGAAGGGACACTGGAAGACATGCATGAATACACATTTTTACATTCATGAAGATCCCTGCTCCTTGGAACTCGGAGGTCACATCAAGTAATTCCTCTGTAAGAGAATCCATGTTGAAGCCACGGCAGCCATCTTAAAATTCCTGGTAACCAACACTCCACACTAATAGCCATATTGGAAATGGGTAAATATATGTTTATCATTTATTCTATGTTCTCTTAAATATTGATTTTGAATATTCTATTATTGAAAATATTTCTCATGAATCAATAACCGCCTTTTAGATTTTTCTCTAAATTAATTTTTCATTATAAATTTCTTTTTGCATAGATGCCAACTTTATTGACAAACAAATGTCTAATTTATTTCACATTGTTAACTACTTACTTACCTGCAGTATAGTAACGGTTGGACGTGTGAAATACAGACATTCTGTTTAATTGTCAAGTATCAAAAGGTTATTGATTCTACCGAGAAGTGATAATGATGATAATTGTGTCCAAGGTACTACTACGCCCAGTTTGAGGGTGTTTCCAGTAATTGTCAAAATGATCAAGTAATGTAATCTGTATTTTAATATTTCATGTAAATAGTTGTTTTCTGCCAACCAATAAATGTAGCTATTTTGTATGATCACTCGTCTCCGTGAATAAGTTTCACATATATAGACTGTGTCATATAGACTGATTCTGTATCTTAAAAATATCTTCGTTAAAAATTACTTAGTAAATATTGTGCGGGAAAACGTCCTTAAAAAGCACAACAGTTTTTTTGGATAAGGACGTGTGGTGTAGAAGGAACTGTGCTGGAGTGTAGTCAAGGGTGAATGTAGTAATCTGCAAGATTAAGCTATGAACCTCCCTCCAGAAGGGTTGAAGATTTGGGCAATCCCACCAAATATGGAGCATAGTTCCTACCCCTGAATTACATCTCCATCAGGTGTTGGGTATTGTGGGTGAGAATTTATGGAGGCGGGAGGGTGTTCTGTACCACCCGGTGATCACCTTATATCCGTTCTCCTGGATAGCAACATTCAACGAGCTCCCGTGTGCGTATTCATGGACTCTAGTCCATTCCTCAGATGTCAGGGGAGTTTGTAAATCTCTATTCCATGAATTTTGTGATGGAGAGAGAGTCAAGTTGGGGGGTTCTAAGAGTAGGGTGTATAAGAGAGAAATGAGATGTCTTTGAGGTGTCTTGCAGTAACAAAGAGATTCAAACAGAGTAAGTTGTCTCGTCCAGTTAGTTTGGGGGAGTGAGTAGAGAGGAAGTGGCGTATTTGTCTATATGTCCAGAAGGAGAAGGAGGATATTTTGGTAATTGCTCTGAGTTTGTCTTGGGGGGTGGGTTTTCCATCTGAGTATAAATGGAGGGTTAGGACAACTTCAAATGGCCATTCGTGTTGAAGGAAGTTGGGCGAGTCTCCCGGAGGGATGTCAGGGTTTCCTCTTAGTGTGGTTAATGGGCCTGCAATAGGGGCAAAGGATCTGCAGGTTGAAGCTTTCCTAAACATCATTAATGTATTAATGTTATATAAATGAGTGGATGTGTCAGAAGTATCTGTGGCCAGTGTTTTGGGGATAGTCAAGGGAGAAGGTGTATAGGTCTAGGTGAGAAGGCATTTTCAAGGGATACTCATGATTTTTCCAAGGTGTGAATGTTCCAGTCAGCGATTCTTGTGAGATGACACGCAACATAATATTTATGCAAGTCTGGGAGACCAATTCTGCCTCTGGATTTAGGTAGTGTAAGGTGAGCATATTTAATGCGTGGGGGGGATTCTCTCCAGATAAAGGCAGAACAGGCCTTCCGATAAGTAGAGAAGAAGCTAGCAGGTAAGGCTATCGGGATTGTTTGGAAGTATAGGAAACGCGGTAAGATAATCATTTTGATCAGAGCATAGCGGCCAAACCATGATACGTTCAAACTCGACCATTCTTTGAGATGGTCTTGGGACTTGAGCAGGGCCGCGTGGAAGTTGGTTGAGTAGAGGTCTGATAGGCGGGTTGGGATTTGGATTCCCAGGTAGGTGATTGCAGTCTTTTCCCAGTGAAATGGGAAAGACTCTTGACAATGGGCAACTTCATGGGGGGGGAGAGAAAGGTTTAAGGCATGGGATTTTGTGTAGTTAATCTAGGCCATCAGGACCGCTCGCATGTAGTCCCAGGCCACCCCGTCAAAGAAAAGACAAAGAAAACAAAGAAAAAAACATTTAGAAGGGAAAGCGAAGGAAAAGGTAAATTAAGCAACAATGCATTAGCTTAAAGGAACCTATTTAGAAAATAAAAAACAAACCTTTACAACCCCTTTAAGAAAGGAGTCTAAGTGATGTCTGTTTTTACTAAAGCACCCCACAAGGAGAGATGGCATGGAGACCTAGTGGCTGAGCTACTTTTCTGCAAGCTGACACCAGGTCAAGGCCCTTGGACTATCTCCACCAGGGGGTCGTGGGACACAGGATGGACAGGGATGGCTGGCATAGGGGCAGACTGATCAGGAACAAGTGGACCAGCTGCCAGGGTTAGCAGGCTGGTCTGTGGTTGGAAGGTTTGTGGGATTATTCATGGATGACAATAATACAGACTTGATGGCAGCTGGTGGTAGCACACACTGGTCAGAGACTGGTGCATTAGCATGTTGGTCTGGAGCAGGAACAAGATCTGACTATAAAGAAGCTGAAACTGGCTGACAAAATGGTTGAGGCAGGAGTAAACAGTTACAGAATTGTGTGGACTGGAAAAAAAATTCTACTTCTCTTAGGTCTGAACATTGGAGTCCTGCGGGTGATTGCAGGTTATTGATCAGTTTGTGACACCTAAAACTAAAAAACAACTGAGCTGTCTGGTTATATGCAATCAAAGGAGAGATGAGGTAAGGTTGAGTCGATTGGAAAGGTGCAAAGGAGAATGGGTGAGATGAATCAAGAAGGGGCTAGATTGGGGTTCAGGTATGAGGGGAGCAAGTAGAGGCAGCAGGATCAGGATAACAGATACAAGTGGCAGGAACAAGATGACAGGTTCAAGGCAGCTGGGTCAGGGTGGCAGGTACAAAGCACAAAGCAAAGTGGGTGAAAATAAAAATACAGAGAACAGGTACAAGAGTAGGCTCACTGGTACAAAGCAGCAGGAGCAGGCAGTTTAAGGCACAAAGCACATGGCAAAAGTGCTAAGGAACTGTTTAAACTAAGAGGAGGAGCTAAATACCCTTCTAGCCGCCAGCATCAGGTGGAGACAAATTTCTAGGGTCTGCTGACTACTGGGACACATCCACTTGTGCACTCTGGATGATTCACCCTTCAGGTCAGAGGAATCACTATGTCACCAAAAGGTGATCCAGTTCCTACCAAGAACACAGATGAAATGATTTCATGGTCCCTCTACTCTCTCCTCCTCTCAGTATGCTCCTTGCACTGCAGCACATCAGCTTGGCTCCTTGTTCTGCCCTCCCCCCCCCCCCCCTTAGTAGACTGGAAATGGCTGATACCATCAGTATAGATGTCCCACCACTTCCTCAAACTAAGCCATGGTTCACACTGAATGCGGCTTTGAAATTATGCTTTCAAAGCTGACAGTCAGTGCGGTTTTATGTGCGGCTTGCCAATATCTGTGTAAGTTCATGCAGTTGCACATGAAATTGCCAAAAATTGTGCAGGAACCTTTGGCAAAATCAGTGAAAGTTGGAGTCACACCGATTTGAACGGTTACATAGGCACAAATAGGATGTGACTTGTCATGTGACTTTAAACTGTCAAATCATATTACAAGTCGCACTGCTGTGAACCAAGGCTCAATCTTTCAAAAGCCAAACTCATAAAATTTGAACTGTATTGTAATCGTACTGTATTTCTTCTATTCTGTAAAGCACTGCACAAAAGGGACACTATATAAATCCTCTATAATAATAAATCCTGCATGATAATACAAGTATTGTAAATACCTGTATTTAATGTTGTATTTAAAAATGCATTTAATACGGCATTAATGAATGCAAAACTACAATGATTTGTGCCCTTTAGATTTGTCAGGAATCAGCTTTAATATTAACATCATCACTTTGAAATTTGAGTTTAAATGTTAATTGGTTTAATAATGTGCACATACAAAAGAAACATGCAGTAGTAATGCAATGAAAGCATGTAAATGTGTTGTCTCTAAATGCTTGATAGTGAGTATAGATATCATTTTCTTTGTATTTTATTCTGGAAATACATTTTTGTGTACTAGATTGTGTACTTGGTCCACAATATGGTGTATGGGTAGTTGTAGTCATTGTATGATAAGGATCATTTGCATACAGGGGAAGATTTTCCCATAGTATACAGTCCATTATCTAGAAAAAGAAAAAGCACTGTCCAAATTCTGGGTATTTCAAAGCTCCATTCATGTGTGAGAACCAGATGTGTTGATAATATTTCATGAGTGCTAATGTACAGTGCCTCATGGGGTTGTCAATCATAACGTCACTGCACATGCATATGTTTATTAGCCCCATTTAGACATAGATAATTTGCCTGAATCTTGTTAAGCTGCTGTCATTTTCTTGCAATATTTAGCCCATTTTTAAGAATCTGTCTTGTTACTATTAAATCAGCTCAGCCTTATGATGAACAATAACAATCCTGATTATCATATAATTATGAGTTCCCTTTTTCCATCCATATGAAAATGAAGCATGCATTAAATTTTTTTGTCCAAGTTGTCCCACGATCTTCATTAACCACTTACAGACCGGACCATTTTTCTGGTCAAAGACCAGACCACTTTTTGCGATTCGGCACTGCGTCGCTACGCAGTCAAGCGACGTGGCTCCCAAACAAAATTGACGTTCTTTTTTTCCCACAAAAAGAGCTTTCTTTTGGTGGTATTTGATCACCCCTGCGGTTTTTATTTTTTGCGCTATAATCAAAAATAGAGCGACAATTTTGAAAAAAACGCATTATTTTTTACTTTTTGTTATAATAAATATCCCCCCAAAATATATAAAAAAAAAACATGTTTTTCCCTCAGTTTAGGCTGATACGTATTCTTCTACATATTTTTGGTAAAAAAAAACGCAATAAGCGATTATTGATTGGTTTGCGCAAAAGTTATAGCGTTTACAAAATAGGGATAGTTTTATGGTATTTTTATTAATTATTTTTAAGTATTTTTTTTACTAGTAATGGTAGCGATCAGCGATTTTTATTGTGACTGCGACATTATGGCGGACACATCGGACATTTTTGACACATTTTTGGGACCATTGTCATTTATACAGCAATCACTGCTATATAAATGCAGTGATTCCTGTGTAAATGACACTGGCAGTGAAGGGATTAACCAGTGGGTGGCAGTGTAGGGGTTAAGTGTCCCTAGGGGTGTGTTACTAACTGTGGGGGGTTGGGCTTTCATTTAGTGAACACTGATTTCTGCTCCAATCACGTGGAGCAGAGATCAGCGTCACTAGTTTCTAGGCAGAATGGAGAAATGCTGTTTACAACAGCATTTCTCCATTCAGCCGTCCCATGAGACGATCGCGGGTATACCCGCAGCGATCGAGTCCGCGGGACCCGCGACTGGACTCATGGGGGGCCCGACTGGGGCACGAGCACGCCGCCAGCGGCGCGCTCGCGATGGCAGAGCGGCATTGAAGATTGGACGTACCTGTACGCCAATATGCCTGCCCGTGCCATTCTGCCGACGTACATCGGCGTGCGCTGGTCGGGAACCGGTTAATAATTCTTATGTATTGTGTTTATGTATTAAATGCAAATCAGGGCCATATCAAAAATATGGATCATCATTTATTACATAAGACCTCAGACTACCTACAGTTTGTTTAACTATCATGCTGGAGGGTATATACAAATATTATTGCCTGAACACAATTTTGCAATGTGTTAGTAAAACTGTACATATCATTGCATTTGTGTATCTATGCGTATTATACCTTGTTTTTTCAGGACAAATTGGGATTTTATGTGGTGGTAAATGGTATTGGATATCAGTTTTTTTTTTTTTTTTTTAATAATCAAAGGAAAACTGGCCTTAACCACTTCAGCCCCGGACCAATTTTCAGCCTAAGGACCAGAGGTCTTTTTACAATTTCACACTGCACTGCTTTAACTGGTAATTGCGCGGTCATGCAATGTTGTACCCAAACGAAATTTGCGTCCTTTTCTTCCCACAAATAGAGCTTTCTTTTGATGGTATTTGATTGTCTCTGCGATTTTTATTTTTTGCTATATAAATGAAAAAAGACCGAAAATTTTGAGAAAAAAAGATATTTTCTACTTTTTGTTATAAGAAAAATCGAATAAACTCAATTTTAGTCATACATTTAGGGCAACATTTATTCAGCCACATGTCTTTAGTAAAAAAAAATGTCAATAAGCGTATATTTATTGGTTTACGCAAAAGTTATAGCGTCTACAAACTAGAGTACATTTTCTGGAATTTACACAGCTTTTAATTTACGACTGCCTATCTCATTTCTTGAGGTGCTAAAATGGCAGGGCAGTACAACCTCCCCCCCCCAAATGACCCCATTTTGGAAAGTAGACACCCCAAGGAAATTGCTGAGGGGCATGTTGAGCCCATTGAATTATTTTTTTTGTCCCAAGTGATTTAATAATGACACAAAAAAAAAAAAAGTTTGCAAAAAGTTGTCACTAAATGATATATTGCTCACACATGCCATAGTTATATGTGGAATTTCACCCCAAAATATATTCTGCTGCTTCTTCTGAGTACGGGGTACCATATATGTGGGACTTTTTGAGAGTCTAGCCGCGTACGGCACCCCGAAACCCAATCACTGCCTTCAGGGTTTCTAAGGGTGCAAATTTTTGATTTCACTCCTCACTACCTATCACAGTTTCGAAGGCCATAAAATGCCAAAATAGCACAAAACCCCCCCAAATGACCCCATTTTGGAAAGTAGACACCCCAAGCTATTTACTGAGAGGCATGTTGAGTCCATGAAATATTTTATATTTTGCCACAAGTTGCAGGAATATTACAATTTTTTTTTTTTTTTTGCACAAAGTTGTCACTAAATGATATATTGCTCACACATGCTATGGGCATAAGTCAAATTCCACCCCAAAATAAATTCTGCTGCTTCTCCCGAGTACGGGGATACCACATGTGGGGGACTTTTTGGGAGCCTAGCCACGTACGGGACCCCGAAAACCAAGCACTGCCTTCCGGATTTAAATATAAAACGCTACCAAAAAAACTGTTAGCAATCGCAGGGATCAGGCCTGACTCTGCGAACGCTGCAGTTATGTGTTTAGTGTTTTGTAAGTGACAGTGATCGATCGATACTGCAGTTGGGTGGGCTGGGCGGAGGGGCAAAATGCAGGTGCTAGCAGGTATCTGGGCTGATCCTGCTAACAATGCGTTTTTTTGGAACCCTAAACTGCTGGGGACGCTAGTATAGATCTGATCAGATCAGATATTGATCTGTTCAGATTCTATACCACTACGGGAGGTTTATGCTTTGCGCGTGGGTGTTAGTAGTACTGGCACTAACCTAGCGCTGCCTGGGGCGACGCAGACCCTGACCCTAAAACCTAATTGATATCACCCGCCGGGTGATCAGGGGGTTAAACCTTTATTGGGTAATAAATGGCGGGTGCCCTGATGCTATAAAAAGCAAACTAACCAGAGTCACCCATAACACTTATACGGTGATCACTGGTGAAAGGGTTAACTAGGGGCAATCAGGGGGTTCAAAGTTTTATTAGGTAGTATATGGGGGTCCCTGGCGCTATATAAAAACCTGACGGGGAACCTAAATAACTAACTGGCTAACCAGCGTCACCAGTGACACTTATACGGTGATCGCTGGTGAAAACTAAAAAAATAACTAGCTACCTAGCGACACTAGTGACACTAATGCAGCGATCAGAAAAATGATCGCTTAGTGACACTGGAAAAAGGGGGTGAAAGGGTTAACTAGGGGCAATCAGGGGGTGAAACCTTCATTGGGGGGTGGTAGGGGGCTACCCTGGACCTAACACTAACTGCCCTGACAGTTTTTACTGTCACAACTGACACTGAATGCAGTGATCAGTAAATAAATGATCACTGCAATCAGTGACACTGTGACGGGGGGGGGCGGGGGGGATCGGGGGGTGATCGGGGGGGGTTGTGTGCCTGTGTGTGCCTATGTGTTAGTGTAGTGTTGGTGCACACTTACTGTGTCCTCTCCTCGTAGTCCGGTCAATAAGACCACCCCAAGGTGAATGAACATCACTTCCTCCCTGCCTGTGTTTACTATACACAGTGGGAGGAAGCTTCTCATTCGCCAGGAGCGATCGAGAGGGGATGGCCAGAAACCAACGGCCATCCCCTCATCCCGGATCGCTCCTGCAGCGAAACGGACCGCCGCATCCAGCGGGAGGGGGTCCGATCGGACCCCCCACCCGCTGGAAGGCGAGCAACGTACATGTACGTGCTTGTGCCTGTCGTGCCATTGCACCGACATACATTGCCATGCAGCGGTCCTTAAGTGGTTAATAAGTAAAAACAAAATCCTTTTTAATTTAACCGTATATTTCATACTGTTATGATAATTTACCACCAAAGAACAATCCACAATAAATTCTCCTTCTCCTGATGATCAAAAGATACCACATTACCACATATGTGTGTGTTATTTGTTGTTTGTACTTACCTCACCTGTAGTGAGGTCCAGAAACAATGGTACACATTTTGCTTTTTTTGTCAAACCTAAAACACACTGAAACTAACTGACATTGATAATATTTGAAAAAATGCTTTAAAAAAAAAAAAAAAATCCTACTGAAAATATACTGACCCGGACACCAACCATGATCTAGGTCAAACCTTGATCTACCATTAGCTATTTTTTTTCTTTATTTTGCTTTATTTTTTTACACACTATTATTTGTTTAAATTGTTCTCCCCTAGCACAGAGAGAAATATACAATATATCTATGGCGCCCTGGTCTTAAACAGTGCTGCTAATAAATATAGTTATGCTAGGTGGTAACTAGCTTGGCTAATTGGTATGATGATCCACTGATTCCTGTCCCAAGTGTGAGCTGTAGTCTATCTCTTTTGTCAATAGGTCACACTGTTGCTTTTGGCATTAGAATGATGGATTACCATAAACTCAGGTAATGGGTAACTAGGTTGTCTCAGCCAATCAGCAGGAGTTTCTTTGGCTGCTGTATATGCTGATATAGGCTATTTATTTGGGAGGGTCAGGTGATCAGGGTTCTTCCCACCCGAGGCTGCAGCCTGGGTGGGTGTGTGTTGAGAAGCTCCTGGTTGCTCCTGGTGGCTAGGCCTAAAGCCTGAGGCATGCTGGCTGCTAGGTTCACTTAAGGCCTATCCAGTTCACTCCTGTTACTGTATTATTTGAAAATTCCTATCCATTGTGATTTAAAGAAGTTGTCACCTAGACTTGTTGGGAAGTACACAAATGTTCTACAAACCTGGGACTACGGCCGCCACATTTTCTCAGACCATGCTGTCATCCGATGGCACAACCAGGAGGTATCACTACCATTGGCTCAACCGGAAAGACTATTCAATTGCCTAAAGTATATATGAATGTACATCGCTAAATAAAAAAGGTCATAATAATTAGGACCGTATACAAATAACTAATGTTAAGCATTCTAAACATGTATAAACATCAATAAGTATATATATTAAAGTCCACATTGTGATAGTGAATAAGTGAAAATAATCCACAAATATGAGACTAAGTTGTGACGTTGATCCAGGTAGATGAACATCAATTTCCAGATATCAATAGGAAAACAAATATGAAGAGAAGATAATGGGAGATGCCACCAACATAACAGAGGCTTACCAGAGCTAATGGACCCATTAGGCATATGCCTAATGAGTGGTCAAGACTTGTGGTGACAACGCACCAATACACAGGAACATCCACGTTTGGGGGATGTCACAGGAAGATGATGTTCACACTGTCCTTCAGGGAACTCACAACCAGGAGGAACACTCAGAGGAAGGCAGATTAAATCCTTTTTTATGGGCTCACATGTTGTAACCATAAATGTAATAAAAATTCCACATAGTGTTAATCCGCATAACAAGGAAATGTATTAAAAATTTGAGGAACGCTCACATTTGAGTAGATAAAAAAGTGCTTGTAAAAAGACTGAAAGTTTAACGCAATGGCATCAGCAGGCTCATCCCAATGCATTTTGTCTAAGGAGACATTATCTGGGGTTTAGAAATGCTGTAGCCATCGCATTTATATAGGCTTAGAAGCCCAATAACAAGATACAAACTTGTGGGTAATTGGTCATACAAAAATGCAATCACTTCCTGGTTCTCAAAATGGAGGCGGCACGTGCCACTCTCATGCCTCACTATGAATAGCGAATCAGCGTAAATACAGACGATGTCATCTGATCATCATCCTATAGTCTTACGATGTGTGTACCAAGCCTCAATGTCAAACCTGTAGGTGATTGGTCATGAGAAAATGCAATCGCTTCCTGGTTTGGAACATAGCAGCACCATGTGCGATTCATGCCTCGCTATGGATAGCGAATCGGCATTCTAAAGCGCTCATCAGGCTTTCGACTTATAGGTGTGTAGTGTGCGCACTAAGCTTCACTATCAGATGCCTGATGTCCTCCTGATCCCTCAGCAGCGATGGTAATTGGTCCACCCACCCTGAGTCACAAGTGCAGGACCGAACACTGCCGAATCAGTAATCCTGAAGACATACACACCTGCGAGCCATGCCTCTCTATGAAACAGCTAGAAGAGCTCGTAACCACACATCATTGGCTGAATGTCGCTCTGATTTTTATAATAAAAATGTCATAGGACAATACCTAAAAGCTACATTATAATAGAGTTAGTATTGTACCAAATGCATATGGAAGGTGAAAAAGAACCGATTTAAATGATATATTGCAAAAGTGTGTTAAATGCCCCGCAGGTTTGAATCTTAACTGGGGTGATAATCCACTGCAATTGTAAACTTGAAAGTATATATTCACATAAATCTAAATTGTCTAACACGTAAAGTTACATCAACGTGAACAAGAAAAAAGTTTACATAAAAAATATATAGAAAAAATTATAAATTAAAATCAGAACCCAGATAATCCCAATGAAGTAATAAAAAATAAATATACTGAAAAATAAAAGGTTTACAATTATGCCTTATTGAGAAAAGCAATAATGTCCCACTCTGCATTTATTCCAAATGGAGAGCGGAACTGTAACTCATAAATCCAGTAAGTTTTGAGGCATGAAACACCCCTGGTCATAGCTCCATCCCTCCAAGGGGGAATATATTTATCTGTGATCAAAAGCTCCCCTTGGATTTCTATTGTGATATTGTCGATAGTGCCTAGGTACAGTATGTTTAATGCTGCCCTTCCTAATTTTAGCTACGTGTTTTTGTTTGCCACAAGGGCAAGTGAGTAGGTATACAACATTCTTAGTGGCACAAATGCAAAAATGTTTAATCGCTTGCCAAAAGCCTCACACCAATATACGTCGGCAGAAGGGCTCGTACAGGCTGAATCACATTTCTGTACGTTGTCCTTTAAGAGGCAGCCAGGGGGCGCATGCGCGGCAAGCTCCGTGAGTCGGGTCACAGGTCCTGCGGACTCAATCGCCGTGGGGATACCTGCGATCGCCTCACGGGGAGGAAGAATGGGGAGATGCTAATGTAAACAAACATCTCCCCATTCTGCCTAGTGACAGTGTCACTGATCTCTGCTCCCTATGATCGGAGCAGAGATCAGTGATGTGTCACACACAGCCACGCCCCCCCACAGTTATAAACCCCCCCAGGACACACTTAACCCCTACACTGCCACCTAGTGGTTAACCCCTTCACTGCCAGTGTTATTTACACAGGAATCAGTGCATTTGTAAAGCACTGATTGCCGTTTTTGATGACAGTGGTCCCAAAAATGTCCGAAGTGTCTGCCGTAATGTCGCAGTCACGATAAAAATCGCTGATCGCCTCCATTTTTAAAAAAAATTATTAATAAAAATGCCATAGAACTATCCCCTATTTTGTAAACGCTATAACTTTTGCCCAAACCAATCAATAATTGCTTATTATTTTTTTTTACTAAAAATATGTAGAAGAATATGTATCAGCCTAAACTGAGGAAAAAAGGTTTTTTTTATATATATTTTTGGGTGATATTTATTATAGGAAACTGTAAAAATAATGTGTTTTTTTCTAAATTGTTGCTCAATTATAGCGCAAAAAATAAAACCCACAGGGGTGATTAAATGCCACCAAAAGAAAGCTCTATTTGTGGGAAAAAAAGGATGTCAATTTTGTTTGGGAGCCACGTCGCACGACCTCACAATTGTCAGTTAAAGCGACGCAGTGGCGAATCGCAAAAAGTGCTCTGGTCAGGAAGGGGGTAAATTCTTCCGGGGCTGAAGTGGTTAATAGGATACACTTGATTAGTGGTTGTTGACCTAAACTTTTTTGTCTTACATGTACCGCGTGTGTTATATTGACAGACGCCACATTTTTTACATGGATAGTAACCTATCATGTTGCCAAAAAAGGAGGGTCTGATAGGTGGGTTGATGATATTGGGGCCAGTTTTACTCTGTTAAGAGGAAGCTTCTCTATATGCAACTTTAGCTTGATCTGACAGCAAAGAGCCCAAAACCCGATCGCTTTTAAGTACACTCCAGTGTTTATTAAGTATAGACTTTACCTGCTTATGTTGCACAGAGTATGTTGTCAACACTGACTATTTAAAAGATTTGTTAGAATCTTGATGGGGTTTCTCTGCCAACAAGGACAGCGTCAAACCCAACTGATGGGCTATACATATATACAGGGAGGTGACATCGGCTGTGGCCATGATGTAGTCTCCCCGTATATTCACAGTTTCAAGCAATTTAATGGTGTCCCTAATATCCTTAAGATATGAGGGAGTTTTTCTCATCAACGGTTGAAGAAAAAAGTCTGTATAACGACCAATACATGAGGTCAATAGAGTCTATGCCACTCACGATTGGGCGTCTCGGGGGTGTAAAGAGTCCTTATGGATTTCCGGTAAATAGTACATGGTTGGGATTCTGAGTGCAATGGGTACTAAAAATGCTTTTTCTTTTTTATTCAAAATATACTTATTATAACCTTTATTAATGAGATTCACTAATTTGTTTTTATAATTAGAGGTGAGATTAGTTGGTAATTCATTATAGGTATCTACATTGCTCAAAATCCTATACATTTCTTTCTTGTAGTCTACCTTGTCTAACACAACTGTACCACCCCCTTTGTCAGCATGGCGAATGACAAGGTCCTTTCTCTCTCTAAAGATTTAAGACCAGCATTTGGTAATAAATGGTTGTAATTTTTTTGGGGCGGTAATTTAGCAAGATCGTTAAGGACTAAATCCCTAAAAATTTTGATGGTGGGGGTCATCTGAGCAGGGGGATTAAAAAGAGAGGGATTGGATAATCCCAAATGTACTGTCCCAGAGATGGCAGCCCTTGGTGGGTTGCTATAGGGATTTGAGATCAAATATCTTTGAATGTAAATTTTTATAATATACGTATGTAAATCTATAAATGTGCTGAATTTATCTACGTTTTTTGGAGGGGCAAATTTAAGACCTTTATACAAGATTTTTAGTTCCTCTAAGTTTAACTCTTTATTACTAAGGTTAAACACACCATGACCCGTTATGTTCTCCTTTTTCCTCTTATTTCGCCTCCGTTCTCTGGTGCCTCTCTTAGATCTGGACCCCTTTTTTCACTTGATTGTCCTTGTAAAAACCTGATTCCCCTGAGAAATAGGGTTGGGTTGATTATACCTATATGGGGATTGATTGTAGTCCCTCTCCATATATGAATCTTGATCATCATTATGGGAATCAGGAAGTGGGGAATATCTATTATAAGTGGTCACCAGAGGACAATTATAATATTGAGAAGGGTGGTCATTATACCTACATACAGATGAACCTCTCTGATATTGACCTCTACATATGTCTAGGTGTAGTAGCTGATAGAAATATATATGTAAAGTAAGATATATTACTGTTTATTTTGCACTTTTTTGTTGCTCTCGGCTGAAAGTAAACAAAAGTTCACTCATGTACATACTGCACTGGTAATGCTAGCATAGCATCTTCCTTGGCTAAGGAGAGACAATGTCTTCAAGTTATATAATAATACTAAACTTTTATGTCTTATTGTGTGAATATTAGATTGATAGTTAGGGCGTAAATTTATTGTTCATTGCATTCCCCGATCTTATTTGCATGTGGTACTCCACACGGTAATTGTACATAATGTCTTATATTTATCTATCCTTGTGTGAAATGCCATTTGTTTTTGTACATTAGTTATGTTCAAATACTTGTATGTGGTACGCCACATGTATTTGTTACTACTGTTCACCTTTACCTGTTACCCCTCCCTATGCCCTTTTTGCCAGGACATCCACTCTCAGGATTGAGAGTACTTGATTTTTTTGTTGCAAACTCTGGCACGTAATTTCCTTGGCAGGAGGAGATTGTAGCACCCTTGTCTCAAACAGGGCTGGTAATAAATCTAGTTGTGCTAGGTGGTAACTAGCCTGGCTAATAGGTAGGTTGATCCTCCGATTCCTGTCCCAAGTGTGAGTTTGGTGTAGTCTCTCTCTTCTGTCAATAGGTAGCACTGTTGCTTTTGGCATTAGAATGATGGATTACCATTGGGTGGGTGTGTGTCGAGAAGCTCCTGGTTGCTATGCCTGATGCCTGAGGCCTATCCAGGAGGCATGCTGGCTGCTAGTTTCACTTAAGGCCTATCCAGCAGTTCAGGGTTCTGCAAAGGAGGAGCAGCCAAGGTTAAGCCTGAAGCCTGGGGCAGAACTGCGTGTGTTAGAAGTGAGGGGAGCTTGATTGTTATCGGTGGTTAAGGATAAGCAGTTGCCACAAAGGGACGATGACTCCTGTGACCTCAGGCAAGTTTGGAAGGGATGCAGTTCTGAAGGAGTAACAGAGCAGATGCTTCACTAGCCACGGAGAGTGAAGTAGGGGGAAAGCTTCAGTAGAGACTAATCCAGAAAGGCAGCGGGTAGCTGTGAGTAAAGCTTGCACAAGTACAGCGGGTAGCTGTAAGTAAACCTTAAAGATAATGTACAGCGGTTAGCTGTGGGTGAAGCTCGGGGAATCCAGCAGGTGGCTAAGAGTCCAAGAAGTCTAGTGAAAGAAGGCGAGCTGAACTTAAGGATCTACAGTGGGATACTGTGAGTTAAGCTGGAAGATCTACAGTAGGATACAGTGAGAGAATGTGTTGCCATAGGAAACAGCAGTTGCTACAAGATACAGATTGCTGCATTCAGCTTAAAGGCCCTCTTTCTGTATTGCTGTCTGCCTAGTTCTATTTTTGTGTGTGGCGTTTGCTTTAATTGCTATTGCATTTGCCTAGGGATGTCCTTTGCCCTAAACCCTCTCTCTCCAATGTTCCTGTTAAGAGAAATAAAGCTCTCTTTGTTTATTTTTACAAAAAATGACTGGCGCCCAATCTTTTCACCTTGCACCACACCCACTATGCCTAGTAACCTGCACCCTGAGGAGGAATATCGGTTCTCCCTGGCTCTAGGGGTCACCATCAGGCCCTTGTAAATGGGGGGGGGGGGGCTGATACATATCTTTCTCTCCATTCAGAGGAGAAAAACAACATGGGGCAATCTGAGGCTATCACAGCAATCAGGTGATTGGGAATGAGGTCTCCCAATTCCTGATTAATAGTACCAGACATGGGGCTCTCAGGGAGAGCCCAGTCTGTGCTGGGAGTGCACTGTGCTACATGCTCCCAGCACAAACACAGGTACGCATATATGGGGCCTCACGGTAGAAGAACCACTTCAGTGAGTCCCCTTTTATGTGTACAGGTGGCAGGAAGGAGTTAAGGAATAGAAGCAATGAGAAAAGAGTGAGGAACCTGACTAAGACAAACCTGTCATGTGTGCTTAGTGAAGTGACATAATATTGCACTTAAGATTCACTATCACAACATGCTGAAATGATGGCTGACTCTTCTATAGAAATGTGATACTGTATCTTAGTATGTGGCAGTAAAGTCACAGGACAACTCCTGGGAGCTAGATTGTTCAGGTACAGTGCCAGAGCAGACAGTTTTGTGACATTAGTACACTTTGCCTACAATTCCAGGGGGAAGAGGATATTGACAGAAGCACTTCACAAAGCTGTCTTTTCACATCAAGCTTGAGAAAGCAAGTGTTATTTTGCACATAGGTTGTGACCAAAAACAAAGATAGAAATTGTGGTTAAGTGGTGTGCTCGGCAAGTCATTGCCTAAAGGTACATTCACGAATGCAGACTACTGCATGATACCAATACAAATCCAAAACTGGTATAGAGGCATTCCTGGGTCTTCCAGAAGAGATAGATTAAAACAGCAGCGTTTTTTTCTTCTATCTTTTGATGAAGGTCAGTCCATCTTTCTCAAAACACTACAACATGGAATTGATCTAGTGTCTTGAGTAAGATGTACTAAACTTCATTGAAATGTCTACAATAAAAATGCTGCTATTTTAAACTATCTCCTCTGCAAAATCTTGGAATGCCTCTATACTGGTTTTGGATTTGTATTGGAGGAAATTTGTAGCAGTTTTTACTGTTCCATTCAAGACTCGTGAATGCCTCTATACCAGTTTTGGATATATATGGATTTCTTTGTAGGTGAGCACTTGGGCATTTACCACACACATAGAGCAGTGCCTACCAATAGGGCTGTTTATGTTTAGTGCCTTACAATAAATAGAACCTTGACTGCAGGCTGAAAATATCTGTGCTGTGATGATGAGCCATTGCACACAATATGAACATCATAGCATATGGAGAGTTTGCTGGACAAGTACTAAACCGCACACTTAGGGCTCATGTCGTTGAGCCTTGTTTCCCTATATCTGGCATGCTTTTGGAACACATGTCAAACACCGGTTAGCAAATTCTCATTGATATTTTTTTAGCAAAACACATGGCAGTTCAGAGGCTGCTTTTAACCTGTTTTGCATGGTTGGGCTACGTTTCTTTGGATGCAACATGACCCATTAAGGTGTCCTTGAACTTCTGTAAAAAAAACAGGCTTAAAGGGGTTGTAAACCCTTTAGGTTTTTCACCTTAATGCATCCTATGAGTCCTGCTGACTGTGTCAATGGACGTAGCAGTAGGACTCAGGAGCGCGCCCACATTGATGTTTCCTTGGAATGCGGGTCTCCGAGGGGGCACTCCATGCAGGGAGGAGTTAGGAGCGCAGCAGGGGGGCCCAGAAGAGGAGGATTGGGGCCACTCTGTGCAAAACCCTTGCACAGAGAAATTAAATATAACGGGTCTGTTATTTAAAAAACAAAACAAAAAAAACTAACCTTTACAACCCTTTTATGCAATCTTTTCTTATCAAAGGCTGCATTTTAAATTCAAGTGCATAGCAAATGCAGTGTTTGAAAAGAACATGAAACATTAGTGAGAACAGGAGGTTGCTGGAATTTAGATTTATTCCTATTGGAAGAACAAGAATCCCACGATGGGTAATAGCAAGAATTTGTATAGGTGAAGCTAAATACTTCATTTTACCAAACGTTCATATATTATTGATATGTATGCATGACAAATTCAAAATGTAGGATTTAAACAAAACATTACATACACATGCTGTCTAAAATTGTTTAAAAGTCGCTCAAATCATCCATACAAAAACAAACATTTTAAGGCACTTGTAGATCTAGAAAAGGGACATGCTTATCTACATACTGTATGTGCATGGACCTCTTCACATGTAGAACTGATAAATACTAATTAGTGGTGTTATTTAGCCTATGGTGAAAATGATCAAATTCATGTAATAGTAAAGGAGTCATTGTGGACATTTATATTTGAGTTGGTTAAAAATTGTCAATGTAAGCTTGAGAATCTGTAACTTAACTTACTAGTACATTTAATAAGATTGATGACATTGACTTTCACAGAGTCTGAGTTATTTTATGATACAGATCCACAGAGTGTACATTTATTACATTTAGCATTAATTCTTTAAAGCGCATGTAATCCCGACAAATAACTTTTCTTATTTGCTTCCATTTAGTTTGCCAACTATACCTTTGAAAGTTTTTTTTATTATATCTGGGGTTTTTCAGTTTTTTTGGGGGGGTTTTTTGTTTTGTTTTTTTACACTGGTCCTGGAGGTACTGCAATACCAGGTCGATGCGTGGAGTGGACAGAGCGAGCTCTTCTTCCATCTCCCTGTTCTAAAAATCCATTTAATATATGGTCTCCAGATATTAAACTGATAAGAACCGATTTTTTTGAAAGCCCATGGCGTGTGAAACACATAAGAAGGCCGACCGCAGGCGGGCCTGAGTTTGTAGGAGGAGTCGGGGGTATTTAAACCCGCCCTCCTCCTCCTTGCTCCTGTCGGCGTGTTCGGTGTTGTTTATGGCTGTTCGTAATTTCCGGCACGACTCCACGAGGTCTCGGCATCTTCGATTTCCGGCGGCTTTCGGCTGTTTCCGTCGGCATTTCGGCTGCTTCCGTCAGCAATCAGCTGGTTCTGCCTGTGGTCGGCTTTCCCCGTTCTTCGGCTCTTCCCGGCAGTTCCCGGTTCCTCTCGGCCATCCTCGGCTCCGCGCTGAGGTTCGGGCAGGTCATTTGTCGCCTCTTCATGAAGGTAGTGTTGAGGCATGGGGAAAGGTGGGGATGCGTTTTTTTTTTGGTGTTTCCCGGAGTAGTGGCAACTGGGTTTTGTGGCCGTAGGGGGTTTGTGGGTGGGGGGGCGATTTAAAAAAAAAACGAGGATTGGGGAAAAAAAAATTAAAAATGCAAGCAAGGAAAATAAATAAATAAATAAATAAAAAAGAAACATTTTTCAAGGGAAGTATGCATTGTGGCCGTAAGGGGCAAGTGTGGGGGGGGGGGGGGGAGGGGGGGCGGTCATGGGAAAGTTAGAAAAAAAAAAGGGGGGAGAGGATAATGGATTTAATTGAACATTGGGAATTAAAGAGGACATGTTAGGCACATGTTAAGGGAAAAGGGGAAAAAAGAGAAACCGCATATCATTGGGGTACATGTTACTTGCAGGAGGGGTTAGGTAGGGGGGCTGTTTCTGGTCATATATGGTTTGGGAAATTCACCTGCTCAGATGGGGGGGGGGGGGGTCCAGGTTCTTAAGCAGCCTGCGTTTGTGGTTTGTTTCCATATAACTTGTTTTCTCTGCAGGTGGGAGTCTCACGTTCATCAGTTTCTCGTTGCTGGTCAAGGTTTTCCTCATTTCCTGTTAAACTATCTATTCCCCCGTTGCAGTAAGTGTTGGGGGGGTGGGTCACCCAGGTTGGGGTTCGAGTGTGTTTTCATGTCAGAGGCTCGTAGGTTGGGGGGGTTTCAGTTTTTTCGGGGGGTGGGGTGGGTTGAGGTTTCCCGGTCAGGTTACTCAGGCCAAGGGTTGGTTGGGGGTGGGCTGTCACACCACTGCGGGGTCACCCACCACGTCTGTGGGTGTCATACGGTTGAGATGTTCATTTTTAATTGTCTTGAGCAGTGGCAAGTCTCCTCAGCCATTTAGTCACATCAGGGCTCGTTCATGTTTCGATGGGTAGGTTTCATTCATTACCTGACACGTTTTTCAGGTTCGTAGGTTGGGTCTAGTAGTTTCATCTATTTTAGTTCCATTCGTATTTTTGTTGTAGGGCAGGTATCAGGAGCCAGTCGCAAGCCTTGTTCTGTCCGGGTTGGAGGTGCTCGAAGGTAAGTCAGGTTTGGGGTTGTTGTTCTCTTGGTTTCTCATTTCCTCGTTTTGTGGGTTATTCGCTGCTACGCCATGTTTCTATCTCATGGTTAGGTGTAGCAGGTGCAGAGGTTCGTTTTTAAATGGGCGTAGGGCAGGTGGCAAGTCTCACCCAGTTGTTGGTTTTAGTTGCAGGGAACCTGTCACGCTTTCAGGTTCAGGAGGCCTGAGTTTTCGTTTTTAATTAGCCTACGTTTGTAGGTTTTCTCGGCCTCCGGTAAGTTAGGAGGGTTATAGTCTTGGAAGGCCGCGTTTGGGGGGGGGGGGGTTCTTAGGCTGAGTTGGTGGTCGGTGGAGGGATCGTTAGGTGGTTGTTGTTTTCATGCTTGTTTATTTAGGATATGTTTTTGTTCATTTAGGATATGTCGCAGGCTGCAGATATCAGAGATTTTGCTTCCATTTCCTCTTCCCCTGCAGGGGTTCGGATCAAGGCAGCTCGCCTTCAATGAGGACCTGGACTGTCCCGAGGTTGATGGCAGAATTGCGTCTTAGGGGGATCTCTTTCTCGGCTTCAGCCTGCAAGGCGGAACTTTTTAGACTTTTGTTCCCCACCTCTTCAGGTTCTGGCGTGGAGCAGGCCACCCTGCGTAAGGTGTCCTCTTCCCTTTCCCAGATCCAGGCTACCCTTAGCTCGTTGGCAGGTTCTTTTCAGGAGTTATGGGCCAGGTTGGAGGTGCTGGAGTCCAGTCCTAATCCAACCCCTGTGGATCTGGCGGCTTCTGGGATTACGGCAGGAGCTGAGGTTCCCGTCGTGTCGGGGCCGGCTCAGGTGGTGGCAGGTACTAGTTCTGATGTCCCTTCGGTCACCCCAGCCCACTTTTTCCCGGGGAATCACAGGAGGGATATTTTGGAGGGCAAGGATGTTAATCTGGCTTCCTTGTTGATTGCTGCTCATGATGTTGCTGACAATAAGTCTTATGCTTACGGCGATGTGTCAGTTATCATCAAGTCCAGGGATCATAGGTTGAACCGCAAGCTCTCGATCCCTGAGTTTGTGCTGGCATTCAGTATGTTCAGGGACATTGTTTGCTCGATGAGACCCCACAGGAGGGAGGAGTTGGATCATTACTTGTATGCGGTGGTAGAGTTGGGTCACAAATTTGGGGGAACGGCTTTTTATGACTACCACCGTTCGTTTTCTGCTAAAGCTGCTGCCATGTTTTCTCAGCATCGGGTGGTCACTAATTGGAGTAGTGTGGACACTGAGCTCTTTTGCCGTCATTTTGCCGGTTTGAGGTCTCCTGTCTGCGCCACTTGCCAGTCACCATCTCACATGGCCTTCTGGTGCCCCAACACTGAGTTCCCTGTTCTCCCGGACACATCTAGGGGTTTCCCCAGTGCTCTGCCAGCTCCGACTCAGTCTGCCACTATTGACAAGCTGGGACGGCCTGTTCAGTATCTGGGGAAGTCGCAGATTTGTAATAATTTTAATTATGGAGTTTGTAATTACAGTCAATGTCGATTGTTGCATATTTGCTCTGGTTGTTTCAGGGCCCATCCTAAATCTGCCTGCTCTCTCAGGCAGGGCAAGCGCAGCTGACTGAGCCAGGTCAATGTGGATCTGTTGGAGTTTTGGTTGATCACTCACCCTTCTCCTACATCCAGGGGTTTTCTGGTGGATGGGTTTACGGAAGGTTTCCATACGGGTTTTGTTGCTCTGCCTACAAGCATGTTTGAGAGTTCCAATCTCAGGTCCTCTATGGTGGATTTGGGGGCGGTAGACACCTTGCTGCAGTCCGAGCTGGATAAGGGGTTCATCATTGGTCCCTTTCAGGTGTCTCCTTTTCAGCATTGGAGGGTCAATCCTTTGGGGTTGGTGAATGGGAAGTTTTCCAATTAATTACGTTTGATTTACGATTTGTCTGCCCCTCATTGCTCCACGGTGCCTAGTTTAAACTCCTTAATCCCATGGGAGGAATTTTCTTTGAAATATGCTTCAGTGGATCAGGCCATCCAGCGAATCATCGAGGTGGGGGGGGCGCCTGGCTGTCCAAAGCAGACATTGCGGACGCGTTCAAACTCCTTCCGATCATGCCATCGCTCTGGCAGTGGCATGGGGTGAAGTGGAGGGGGCTGTACTATTTCGCTACCAAACTCACCTTTGGTTCGAAAAGCAGTCCTTGGTTGTTTGATGCGTTTGCGCAGGCCCTGGCTTGGATTCTCGCTCATGTGGAGGGTTGTCACGAGGTCATCCATTACCTGGATGATTTCCTCCTCATTGAGAGTCCTGGGCCAGCTCCTGTAGATCTGGGCAAGTTGTGCTCTGTTTTCATGGCTCTCAATGTCCCGCTGGCTGTCAAGAAGTTGGAAGGCCCGGCTACGGCATTGACCTTTTTAGGGATAATACTGGACTCCAAGGCCTTGCAGGCCAGTCTCCCGGCTGACAAGCTGGTCAGGATTAGGGAATGTATTCATACCTTCTCATTCTCACAGTCTTGTTCCAGGGTGGAGTTGTTATCGTTATTGGGTACGTTGAACTTTGCGATGAGGATCATTCCGCAGGGAAGAACTTTTATTTCAAGGTTGTTGGTGTTATTACCATCGGCCCCGGATTCGGACTCCCGCATCAAGCTGGATACTGCCGCACTTGCGGATCTGCACATGTGGGATCATTTCCTCTGGCATTGGAACGGGATTGCCATGTTCATTCCGACGGCATCCTTTTCCTCTCCCCGGGTGGGGTCGGATGCGGCTGCCATGGTAGGTTATGCTACCATTTTTGGCACCCATTGGTTGGCCGGACCATGGCCGGAGGAGATTTTGGCCATCCCAGGGTTTACAGATTCTTCTGCCTTGTTTGAGATCTTCCCCATAGTGGCAGCGGCCCAGGTGTGGGGTGGGTCTTGGACGGGGCAGACGGTGGTGTTCTCCACGGACAATTTGGCGGCCGTGGAGATTATCAACAAAGGCAGGTCTAGGTCTTTGGTCATCATGTCCTTTGTGCGCAGGTTAATTTGGTTGTCCTTACAGTTCCATTTCCATATACATTGCAAATTCATCAGTGGGGTGAAGAACGTTGCGGCAGATGCTTTGTCGTGGCTCAACTTCCCACTATTCTTCCAACAGGTCCCAGATGCAGATGTTCTCGCCACACCTTCCCCGCAGCCGTCACTGTTGAGGTTGGACTGAAATCCCATTTACTGGACGCTGCAGCACTGATCAATGTGTCATTATCGGCAAACACCAGGAAGGCGTATGCCTCAGCCTGGAATACTTTCCAGATTTTCCAGTCTCGATTCACGTTTTTCGATGGGTATGATGTACGTTTTCTGCTGGCTTTTGTGGCTTACTGCCACTCCCAGTTGAGGTTGTCTGATGGCACCATCAAGTCTTATTTGGCAGGGGTTCAGCACCACCTGTCCCTGCAGGATCCAAATAGATCATCCATCTTTTCGGCGCATGCTGTTAAGGCCATTCTGAGGGGCGTCCTGAGGAGCAGCCCCCCTACTTCGGTCAGGAGATTACCGGTCACAGGGCCCATTTTACGGGGCATGTCAGAGTTACTGGACAGGCTGCCTTTTGGGAGGTTCCTCAGTTTGGTCCTTGAAGCTGCCATCTATTTGGCTTTTTTTGGGTTCCTTAGGCCGGGGGAGTCAACCCGTACTGGCCCGGGTTCAGGGGTACTCACTGTAGGTCTTTTGGTTAGGCATCCAGACCATTACAGGTTGCATTAGTCTGCGTGTGAAACTCAGCAGTTTGGGGCTGGTATGGATGTGAGGTATTTTAGTACCGGCGGTGCCTGGTGCCCTGTGGCAGTCTTGGATCAACTCGGGGCGTTGGTTGCGGGCAAGCCGAGGGACAGCCCGTTGCTACCCTTTACTCATGCTCCCCTCACTATGGCACAGTTCACCGGGCATTGCCGGATGTTATGGTCTAATCTAGGTTTGAACCCGCAGAGCTTTCAGGCCATTCTTTTAGGATAGGGGCGGCTTCCGCGGCTTCTCGTCAGGGGATTCCGGCCCATGTAATTAAGAAGTTGGGGAGGTGGAACTCTGCATGTTTCACTAGATACATCCAGGATCCGCAGGTTGAGATGGCTCAGGCTTTCAGATATTTAACTGGCTGATGTTATGGTTTTGGTTAATAAACTTGTTTGTTAAACTACCCTATTGTCTTCATTTTTGCCCCCTTTAGGTATACTGACCACGTGACCTTTTAGCACACCCCAGGTCTTTTCCTTTTGTGCTCTTTCATATCATTCTCTCGTAATTTCGTTGAGACTCTGAGTACAAATAAGAAGGCCGGCCGCAGGCGGGCCTGAGTTTGTAGGAGGAGTCGGGGGGTATTTAAACCCGCCCTCCTCCTCCTTGCTCCTGTCAGCGTGTTCGGTGTTTCCCACCCTCCCGTCCCCCTTTTATTCTTATTTTCCTTTCTATTTCATATTTGGGTATGCCCCATTTAGGTATACTGACCATGTGACCTTTTGACACACCCCAGGTCTTTTCCTTTTGTGCTCTTTCATATCATTCTCTCGTAATTTCGTTGAGAACTCAAAAACTTCACCCGGTACAAAAAAAATGTGTACACACATAAAGAGGGTACACAAGCCCTCTCAAATCAGAAGCCCTTGCCCTGAATCCCCCATGGCGTTAGGCTCCTGACTTACATGAAAATCTGTGCATAAAACTATTTACATTCCTGGATTAAAACCATATATGCTCTGCTATGTGGCCTCCCCAAGGACGTTTTCATTTCCATAAGGTGAGAAACATTGTGAGGAGAGGTAAGGCAGTGGCTTTGGATTTAGAGCATTGCACGATGACTGTAGTGCAGCTTTATTGTGACAGTTCAGTCATTAACGTACTCTGTAAAATGCTTTGCGGCAAGTAGTTGATGTTGTTGATGGAACTTGGTGGGTGGCTAAGGTATTCCATTTCATATTTTATTATTGTGAAATAGATTCCACAGGGAGCCAAACTGAGGCATTCCTAACACTTTCTGAACATCTCTCCAAAACTCTGGCATCCTCCCCCAGAGCCTCAGTTCAATACCCTAGACAGGAAATGTTCTGTTTTATGTCTGTCAGTCCTTTATGGTATTTAGCAAAATAGTGACAGGATTTCTAAAGGGATTTACATCTTGTTACTGATGCAGAATATCTCAGAGAAAGTTGACACGTTAACTTTGGGAAAAGTATGTTTTCTATTTTTGAACATAACGCAGATGTTTGGTTATTTATTTGTACATTTTATAGCATACATTTTTGTATGTCAATTACGATAGATGAGTTAACTCCCTTCACATAGCTGCAAAATATAAGGAAAATGTGCTATTGATCTGGTTGAGTTTCCATTCCCATTTCTGTCTCCTTCTATCTCTAAAATGTTAGGCCTTTGTCTTATCAAGCCATTTTTGAATCTAAAGCTTAACACAAATAATGTTTTAAATGTGTGTTGATATTTACAAAAAATACTTTTTTTTTGTTACAATAAATCTTTATTGTGATTTTTAAAATAAGATAAAATAAGACTTTCGTATAGAAAGGCAACTACATTTGAACAGTCATAAAAAGTAAAATAGTAAGGCACATGTGAAGTTAGGGCAAACCTTTAATGAACCCCAAAATAAGAGGGAAGTTCAGAAGTAGAAGTTTTCAAACAAATAAAGAATCACAGTCAAGGATCAATTTAAGACCGAGCATTATGGAAACTTATGCTGTATCCACATTATATGAACAATAGCAATCAGGTATGTAAAGACTTATGGTACCACTCTAACAAAAGTTTCCAAATATTAAAAACTACATGTTTTTTCCCGTTGGATGATAGAAAAAGTATTTTGTAGTTGGCATAAACATGAGACATTTGTATCACCTCTCCAGAGCTCAGGACTTTAGGGTCTGTCCAGTGTCTGACTAAAGTAGGGCATTCAACTAGGAAAATATGAGTCACTGTCAGGAGCATCTAGTGCTCCTGCTCCTCATTCCAGCACCCTGGATTTGGCCTTGGCATTCTCCTTGTCTGTCTGCCCTCCCGCAAGGTGATTAATGTGGCCATTTTCTGAATGGCAGACCAAACCTAATTTAAGCCAGCCAAACCTAAGTCTCACGCTTGTTATAGAATGTGATAATATGTGTAAAATCTTTTTTTTTTCTCAATAAATTTTTATTAAAGTATATAAAAAATATACAAGTTTTTCCATAGACAGAGTATAAACAGTGTATACACAGTGTTACTTAACAAATACACAGCGTATGTTCATGCTCAAATGGCCTATACAGCCTTGTTGAATCTATCCAGTATAGTTCAAATCGTGATGAAACTTCAAACAAAGTGTAGGAAAATAATAACATTACCCCCGCCTTCAACACTTTAATAATGTAAGAGCTGGGCATCCTCCGACCCCCCACCCCAACTGGGAACACACTGTGAAGGGCCAAGAGAACCTCCCACCTCGCCGAATGCCATTAGCGTTTGTTGGATGTGGAAGACCTTGTTGCTGAAAACCGACAATATCTTCAATTTTGTATTGAAATAGGGGACAAATGTAGTACAATTCGAACCAAATTCAATATAGAATTGTAAAAGTAAGATGCAAAAGAGAAACAAACATAGAAAAGGAAAATTCAAAATAAAAGTACACAGTCTATTGTGTCCGTTGTTGGTATTTAAGTCGCCACTATTAGGCCGCGTACACACGGGCGGACTGTTCGCCCAACTTTGTCCGCTGAACAGTGTTTCAGCGGACAGTCCGCCCGTGTGTGGGCTTTCAGCGGACAGTTTCAGCGGACAGTTTGACGGACAAAGTCTTTCGGAAATTCCGAAAAACTGTCCGCTGAAACTTTGTTTGAGCGAACAGTCCGCCCGTGTGTAGGCTACTTTCGAAATGAGCAAACTGTTCCCGCTCGGAGGGAAGTCCGCTCATTTCGAGCGCGTGTGAAGGTAGGCGGGGCCCGCGAAGGAGATGTCGCGGGCTCCGCCGCCTGGAATGGACTTAAAGGGGAACCCCAACGCCGAAAAAAATCGGCGTGGGGGTCCCCCCAAAGTCCACAACAGACCCTTGTCCGAGCACGCTACCCGGCCGGCCAGGAAAGGGGGGCGAGCGAGCGCGCCCCCCCCTCCTGAGCCGTACCAGGCCGCGTGCCCTCAACATGGGGGGTGCCTTGGGGAAGGGGGGGCCGCGCGGCCCCCCCACCCCAAAGCACCTTGTCCCCATGTTGATGAGGACAAGGGCCTCTTCCCGACAACCCTGGCCGTTGGTTGTCGGGGTCTGCGGGCGGGGGGCTTATCGGAATCCGGGAGCCCCCTTTAATAAGGGGGCCCCCGGATACCGGCCCCCCGCCCTATGTGAATGAGTATGGGGTACAATGTACCCCTACCCATTCACCTGTAAAATAAAAGTACCCAAAAAAAAAACACAACACACGAGAAAAAATATTTTATTGCACAGCTCCGGGGGTCTTCCGTCTTCGGGGGTCTTCTCGCCGGACTCCTCCGCTATCTTCTTGTAGCTCTTTTGCTAGCGGAGGAGTCCGGCTTTCTTCCTCCCCGCCGCCGGCCTCTTCTCCCGACTTCGGGGGTCTTGTCCCCCTCTTCGGTTCTTCTGCCGGGCCACCGCGCCTTCTTGTAGCTCTTTTGCAGGCGGTGGCCCGGTCTTCTGTCGCCGCCGCCTTCCGTTCTTCTGCCGGGCCACCGCGCCTTCTTATAGCTCTTTTGCAGGCGGTGGCCCGGTCTTCTGTCGCCGCTGTCGCCGTCGCCGCCTTCCGTTCTTCTTCTTCTTCTTCTTGTTCTTCTTCTTCTTCTCCAGGAGATGTTGACACGACGCTCTCTCCGGCCGGAATGCCAGAGCCGCCCTGCGCTGCCACTTATATAGTGACAATGGGGCGGTGTCACATGGTATATGTCACATGGGTTGGTCACATGGGTTGATGTCACATGGGGACTATGACATCGTAAGGGGGCGGGGTCACCATGTGACATCAACCCATGTGACCAACCCATGTGACATATACCATGTGACACCGCCCCATTGTCACTATATAAGTGGCAGCGCAGGGCGGCTCTGGCATTCCGGCCGGAGAGAGCGTCGTGTCAACATCTTTCCTGGCCGGCCGGGTAGCGTGCTCGGACAAGGGTCTGTTGTGGACTTTGGGGGAACCCCCACGCCGATTTTTTTCGGCGTTGGGGTTCCCCTTTAAGTCCATTCCAGGCGGCGGTGCCCGCGACGTCTCCTTCGCGGGCCCCGCCTACCTGTACACGCGCTCGAAATGGGCGGACTTGCCTCCGCCTTACGTGGGCGAGTCCGTTCATTTCAAAAGTTGAGCGAACTGTTTGGCAAACAGTTCGCTGAAACAGTCCGCTCGTGTGTGGGCAAGTCCGCTCATGCAAATTTTGAGCGGACTGTTGCGGCAACTGTTTGACGAACAAAGTTTCAGCGAACAGTCCCCGCGTGTGTACGCGGCCTTACTCAAATATACAAAAGCCCTTTTAGGGGTGTTGCTTCAATCTGTACCAGTCAGTCCACGGTTTCCACTGTCCCTGTGTTTTCGGATATTTGCCTTGGGATGAGGCAAATAGAATTTCATACGTTGCATGGATGTTGGTGGTAGCTAATATTTCTCCCAGCTCTGGGGGATCATGATCCCTCCAATGTCTCATGATCACCAGCCTGGTGCTCAGTAAGATGTGGGTAGTTATTACTCTTGCTCTTTTGGGTAGTGTATCTAAGTCAAGTGAGAGAATGGCCATACCAGGGTGTTTCAGTATTTGTATCTGTAATATGTTCTCAATCGTACGGAACACTTTATCCCAGAGTATTTGAATGCTAGTGCATTCCCATAAAATGTGAAAGAGTGTACCCACGCATCCGCATTGCCTCCAACACAGCGGAGATGTTCGGTTATCGAACTTGGACACTCTGTACGGGGTCAAATACCACCTCAGGAGTATTTTTTGTGTTAATTCCCATAAGTTGATGCACATGGTGGCCGAGTATGTGGATTGAAGTGCCTGTTGCCATTTGTCTGATGAGTATTGGGTTCCCCAGTCCCGTTCCCAGGCTATAATATTAGAGTTTTTGGTGAACAATAATTTACCATTTAAAGAGGTGTAGAACAGGGAAATTCCAGCGCCATCCATCCTCATCTTAGCCTTAACTGGGCTGCCAGAGGGAGAGCGTGGAGGTGGGGAGTGTGAGCTATCTTGCGGTTCATCTAGGGAGGGTGAGTTGTCAGCATTCATCTGAGCAAACCGAGGATTGTGAGAGGGGGTGGATGTGGCGTCAGCGCCATATTGCCTACCTCCATGCCGCTGCCTAGTAAAGTCATCCATCAAGCGTTGCGGCTTGGATGAGCCTTTTCGTTTGTTTGGCATGATCCTCAGCGGTGCCCGAGGTAGATCGTCAGGCTTAGGGGCCAAAATGTGGTGTTTATCCGTAGGTTTGAGCCGTTGATTCCACCGTGTCTCCGGAGCTCCGGACTTATGCTGCCATTCAGCTCCGGTGCAGGCCACGCCCCCTCCAATATGTGTAAAATCTGATCAAGCTCCCTGTCTGTCTGCTCCTTTAGATTGGATTTCCCTGTGTATGACTTCGGATGCCTTTTACCAGAACTGTCATTGAACCATTCTGCCAGTCTCCCAACTGCATGTACCTGTTTGCTTTGCTCAGGTCGCGTATGCCCTGACATGGTAACCAGGCACTATAGCATTGTGTATAAGTCCTGGGGGCAACCGAGTAACAGTAGGCCTACTTGCCTTATGGGAAAGGGGGCTGCTCTCAGTGAAGAACACAGTAGCCATGTTTCTAATGATATGTGAGACCATGTCTTTACCCAAGGAGAACATACCAATAGACCATGCCATACCAAGGGACATAGAACCAGCTAAATTTACTACATGTGCGATAAAATCAAAGACTAATGGCCGATAAGTGGAGAGGAAGGGGCAAGGCCATAATATATGAAACAGTGTGCCAGTAGCCAGTAATTAAGGGGCAGTTCTAATGAAAACTTAGCAATAAGATATAGGGTTAAGTACAACCACAGCAAAAAACTTCAGGGTCAATTACCATAAATCTTCACTTCTAGTTGCTGCATATGTGGTACTCAGAACCTTTTGCCAGTTCCTGAGGGAGTAAACAATATCAAAGTCATGTTCCCAAGCTACCTATAATGGATGGTGATTTAGTAAATTTGGATTTGTTTTGGAGAATAGAATAAAATAATGAGATACCTTTAATGGGTGTAGTAATCACCTTGCAGCATTGAGCTGTTCACCATGGTAAAGAAAAGAGACTTACTGCATTGAAGAAATGTACAATTTTCACGGGGGCAGCCATGTTTCATTATTACCTATACAGGTTGTTTTTTGCTATGTAGTGCTACACAGTAATGGTGCTTTACTTCTCCTTCTCACTATGCAAGTCTATGGGCTTGATTTACTAACCTCTGGTGCAAATTCGCTTGCAAAGAGCATCTTCAATTGGACAGTAAACGGCCTGTTTGCCTTTAGTAAATCAACCAGTGCCTAACTGAAAAAGATGTACTTTCTATGTGGCTGATGCTGTAGGATTGATTTACTAAATAGGCAAATAAACTGTTCACTTGGTAAGGGAATTTGCATTTTGCGAAGGAATTTTCCCCAGAACTTAGTGAATGAGGTGAAGCTCTGCTGACTTCCATCATGTGCAAAAGTATTGTTTTTTTTGCCTTGCATGTGATTGGGTATTCTTTGCACAGTGAAATTTCACAACATTCTTTAAATTCTGGGGAACAATTCCCTTGCAAAGTAAACAGTTTTTTTCCCTTTAGTAAAGCAACCCCTTTATCCCAACAGCTGTTTTGTCATAACAAAACTCTAGTGGTTAGTTTACAAAATGCTGTACTTTGGAAAGGCATCCCTGATAGTGATGGACGAACTTCCGACGGGACGTTTCGCGAACGCGAAATGCGAACGGACCCAAACGTTCGCGAAACCGAACGTTCGCCGCGGGCCCCATTGACTTCAATGGGAGGCGAACTTTGCAAACCTTCATGTCGAATTTGCGGCCACGTGGTAATTATTAGGGGGTAAAACGTAGTCCCACCATCTGGACAATGACATAATACATGTATGAGGTGAATTTGGGATCGATAACTACAAGCATTTTTATTTTATTTGGGAAATTGTTCTAACAATTCAGGACTATGGAGCTAATGAAGGCAATGGAGGAGAGGGAAGGTCAGGGACCAGGGTAGGCAAAGAAGAGGGTGCAGGAGATGATCACCAGCAGCGTGACATACCGGAATGACACATGCACCGTGATAGAGGCATCTGACAGCAGCACCGTAATACAGAGCACTGACAGCAGCACCGTGACATACAGCGCTGACAGCAGCACCGTGACATACAGCGCTGACAGCAGCACCGTGACATACAGCGCTGACAGCAGCACCGTGACATACAGCGCTGACAGCAGCACCGTGACATACAGCGCTGACAGCAGCACCGTGACATACAGCGCTGACAGCAGCACCGTGACATACAGCGCTGACAGCAGCACCGTGACATACAGCGCTGACAGCAGCACCGTAAGCAGCCCCAGGAGGAAGTCAGCACAGCACAGGGATGGTGTGATCCCCTCATAATAAGAACCCCCAGGAGGAAGTCAGCACAGCACAGGGATAGTGTGATCCCTTCATAATAAGAACCCCCAGGAGGAAGTCAGCACAGCACAGGGATATCATAAGCAGCCCCAGTAGAAATATGACACCGCTCAACCTCTTCAAAGAGGAGGGTAGGGGCATATAGTACGGTGTGCTTTTTTGGGTCAAGGAAGTGAGCCAAATGAATTAAGAAGGTCTGTGTGCTTGATTAAAAAAATAGTTTATAGACATATACATGGTCTACTGGTCACATGTGTTGAATTCCTCCGAGATCCATGCCTCATTCATTTTTAGAAATGTGAGGTAGTTAACACTGTGGTGAGCTAGGCGAGTACGCTTATCGGTCACAATCCCCCCTGCTGCGCTGAACGTCCTTTCGGACAGGACACTGGATGAGGGGCAAGCCAACAGTTCGATTGCAAATTGGGCAAGCTCTGGCCAGAGGTCAAGCCTGCCCACCCAGTAGTCTAGGGGTTCATCACTCCTCAGAGCGTCCACATCGGCCGTTAACCCAATGTAGTCGGACACCTGACGGTCTAGGCGTTCCCTGATGCTGGATCCGGATGACACCTGTCGATGGGTCGGCTGAAAGAATGACCTCATATCCGAAGTCACCAACACATCTTCAAACCGGCCTCTTCTTGCAGGCGCTGTTGGATTGGTACCCGCAAATCCTTCTCTGGGAGTGGGAATTGCTCCTCTGCCAGCGCACGCAAAAGCAGAATGCAGCATTTCTCGAAGCAAGGCCTGGAAGTGCTGCATTCTGACAGCCCTCTGCGACGGCGGTAACATTTCCGCCATTTTGTGTTTGTACCGGGGGTCTAAGTACGTTGCCACCCAGTACTGGTCCTTGACCCTCATGCTTTTTATACGGGGGTCCCTATTAAAACACTGGAGCATGAAGGCCCCCATTTGCACTAAAGTGGAAGCGGTGTGGTGGCCTGGCTCCTGCTCATCATCCAGGATAATGTCGTCCTCTTCATTCTCCTCTCCCCATCCTCGCACAACAGGGATCCCAGAAAGGTTTAAAGCATGCTCTTCTTGCTCCTGCTCATCCGCCCCGGCACCATCCTCCTCTGACTCCTCATCAGACTCCTGTTGTTGACTTGTCTCAGATAGAGTAGCCCCCCCTGGGAATTCATCCAGCATTGCGACTTCCTCATCTTCCCGCTCCTGCTCCTCCACAGCCTGATCAATGACACGACGCAATGCACGCTCCAGAAAGAAGGCATAAGGTACCATGTCACTGATGGCGCCATGGCTGCGACTGACCAGTTTGGTGATCTCCTCAAATGGCCGCAGAAGTCTGCATGTGTCGCGCATGAGCAGCCACTGGCGCGGTGAAAAAAAACCCAGCTCCCCAGAACCGTTTCTTTCGCAGAGTTCATACAGGTAGACGTTAACTGCACGTTTCTGCTGGAGCAGCCTATCAAGCATATAGAAGGTTGAGTTCCATCGCGTCGGGCAATCGCAAATAAGACGTCTGACCGGCAGATGGTGTCGCCGCTGAATGTCAGCAAGGCGAGCCATGGCCGTGTAAGATCTTCTGAAATGGGCCGAGATTTTCCTTGCCTGCCGCAAGATGTCCTGGACCCCAGGGTATTTGACAAGGAATCGCTGCACGACCAAGTTTAAGACGTGTGCCATGCACGGCACGTGCGTGATTTTGCCCTGTTTCAATGCGCTAAGCAGATTGGCACCGTTGTCACACACCACTTTACCAACTGTCAAATTGAGCGGTGTTAGCCACTCATCTGCCTGTGAACGCAAAGCTGAAAGGAGTGCCGGGCCAGTGTGGCTCTTTGCTTCCAGGCACAACAGACGCAGCACGGCATGGCAACGTCTCACCTGGCATGTGGAATAGGTTCTGGGGAGCTTGGGCGGTGCAGTGGAAGAGACGCTAGCAGCGGAAAAGGAGGAGGCAGCTGAGGAGGAGAGGGAGGAGGATGGAGTAGGAGGAGGAGAAGAAGAGTCAGGCCTGCATGCAATCCGTGGCGGTAAAACCAAATCTACACGGGTGCCACGGGTTACATGCTTGACGGCCGTCAGAAGGTTCACCCAGTGGGCAGTAAAACTGATATACCTTCCCTGCCCGTGTTTGCTAGACCACGTGTCTGTGGTCAGATGTATCTTGGCACCGACACTGTGTGCCAGAGATACATTCACTTGCCGCTGAACATGGCCATATAGCTCTGGGATGCCCTTCTCTGAGAAATACTTCCTTCCTGGGACCTTCCATTGTGGTGTTCCAATGGCCACAAATTTGCGAAAGGCCTCCGAGTCCACCAGTTTATATGGCAGTAGTTGGCGGGCTATGAGTTCTGACAAGCCAGCCGCCAACCGTTGGGCAAGAGGGTTATCCGGCGTCATCATTTTTTTACGCTCAAACATTAGGCCCACGGAAGCCTGCCTTTTTGCAGAAAAATGTGAGCTTGGCGTGATGGAAGGTGGAGTGGAGGACAATTGTGAGGAGAGAGGAGAAGGAGAAGTAGAAGACGAGGCTGGACGGTGAGAGCCTGCAGTGTGGCTTTGTGTGTTCCGTTGCTCCCACTGGGCTCGGTGATGGCTGCTCATGTGCCTTCTTAAGGCGGTCGTCCCTAGGTGAGTATTGGGCTTACCGCGACTAACGCGTTGACTGCAAAGATTGCAGATGGCAACGCTATTGTCAGCAGCGGACACGTTAAAAAAAGCCCACACTGCGGAGCCATGTGCCGGTGTCCTGGGAGCGCCAGATGTGACCGTACATGGTCGATGACTCGCTCCTGATACATTTGCAGTCTGCTTTGTCCCTGCTGTGCAATGTAAGTCATTGCTGCTTCTCCTCCCTATCTGCTGGTCCATATCTCCCTCTGAACTCCCCTCCTCTTCCTCTCTTGTGGGCACCCACGTGACATCACTAGACACGTCATCATCAACGTCACCTTCCCCACCGCTATAAGTAGAGATCTCGGAGTAGGCAGCAACACCGGGGACCAACCTCCTCCTTGGGCTGATCTGGGTACTGGCGTCAGACTGCTGAGTAGCGCTTGTTGCTACCTCCTCTTCCTGATCCAATACCAAGAGTGGCTGCGCATCAGAAATGTCCTCTTGATATGGATCGGAAAATAATTCCAGTGACTCAAGCGGAAGGTATGTGGTGGTGGTGGTGGTGGTCGTGTTGTTGGTGGTAGTGTCTTTGGGGGTGCACATAGCAGAGAGTGAAGAAGAGGGTGCAGATCGAGAGGATGAGGAGGGTGCAGAAGAGTAAGGCTGAGCGAGCCACTCAACCAAGTCTGGTGCATCCTTTAAAGTAATTGAACGCACCTTCTGCAACTTCCCACTTTGGCTCAAGCCTGTTGCTCCTGCCCTACCCCTACCACCCCTGCGGAAGGGCCTGCCTCTTCCGCTGCCTGTCATTTTTTAAATGACCCTGTGACAAAACTCTTAGTCCCTATACCGATGAAGGACTGCTGCAGTATAGGGCAGCGGTCAGCAGTGGTGCACGTCAACCCTATCTATTGTGGACCGATAGCGGTCCTTACAGAACAGCAGACTGTACCGCACTCAAGCCTATGTACCGTAGCACCCTATACCAAGTTACCAGTCCTTATAAGAACTTTTGTGGACCAAGCAGGTTGTGTATTAGTGATTAGCAGACTGTACGTCAGTCCCTATACCGCTGAAGGACTGCTGCAGTATAGGTGAGCGGTCAGCAGTGGTGCACGTCAACCCTATCTATTGTGGACCGATAGCGGTCCTTACAGAACAGCAGACTGTACCGCACTCAAGCCTATGTACCGTAGCACCCTATACCAAGTTACCAGTCCTTATAAGAACTTTTGTGGACCAAGCAGGTTGTGTATTAGTGTTTAGCAGACTGTATGTCAGTCCCTATACCGCTGAAGGACTGCTGCAGTATAGGGCAGCGGTCAGCAGTGGTGCACGTCAACCCTATCTATTGTGGACCGATAGCGGTCCTTACAGAACAGCAGACTGTACCGCACTCAAGCCTATGTACCGTAGCACCCTATACCAAGTTACCAGTCCTTATAAGAACTTTTGTGGACCAAGCAGGTTGTGTATTAGTGTTTAGCAGACTGTACGTCAGTCCCTATACCGCTGAAGGACTGCTGCAGTATAGGGCAGCGGTCAGCAGTGGTGCACGTCAACCCTATCTATTGTGGACCGATAGCGGTCCTTACAGAACAGCAGACTGTACCGCACTCAAGCCTATGTACCGTAGCACCCTATACCAAGTTACCAGTCCTTATAAGAACTTTTGTGGAACAAGCAGGTTGTGTGTTAGTGATTAGCAGACTGTACGTCAGTCCCTATACCGCTGAAGGACTGCTGCAGTATAGGGCAGCGGTCAGCAGTGGTGCACGTCAACCCTATCTATTGTGGACCGATAGCGGTCCTTACAGAACAGCAGACTGTACCGCACTCAAGCCTATGTACCGTAGCACCCTATACCAAGTTACCAGTCCTTATAAGAACTTTTGTGGACCAAGCAGGTTGTGTATTAGTGTTTAGCAGACTGTATGTCAGTCCCTATACCGCTGAAGGACTGCTGCAGTATAGGGCAGCGGTCAGCAGTGGTGCACGTCAACCCTATCTATTGTGGACCAATAGCGGTCCTTACAGAACAGCAGACTGTACCGCACTCAAGCCTATGTACCGTAGCACCCTATACCAAGTTACCAGTCCTTATAAGAACTTTTGTGGACCAAGCAGGTTGTGTATTAGTGTTTAGCAGACTGTACGTCAGTCCCTATACCGCTGAAGGACTGCTGCAGTATAGGGCAGCGGTCAGCAGTGGTGCACGTCAACCCTATCTATTGTGGACCGATAGCGGTCCTTACAGAACAGCAGACTGTACCGCACTCAAGCCTATGTACCGTAGCACCCTATACCAAGTTACCAGTCCTTATAAGAACTTTTGTGGAACAAGCAGGTTGTGTGTTAGTGATTAGCAGACTGTACGTCAGTCCCTATACCGCTGAAGGACTGCTGCAGTATAGGGCAGCGGTCAGCAGTGGTGCACGTCAACCCTATCTATTGTGGACCGATAGCGGTCCTTACAGAACAGCAGACTGTACCGCACTCAAGCCTATGTACCGTAGCACCCTATACCAAGTTACCAGTCCTTATAAGAACTTTTGTGGACCAAGCAGGTTGTGTATTAGTGTTTAGCAGACTGTACGTCAGTCCCTATACCGCTGAAGGACTGCTGCAGTATAGGGCAGCGGTCAGCAGTGGTGCACGTCAACCCTATCTATTGTGGACCGATAGCGGTCCTTACAGAACAGCAGACTGTACCGCACTCAAGCCTATGTACCGTAGCACCCTATACCAAGTTACCAGTCCTTATAAGAACTTTTGTGGAACAAGCAGGTTGTGTGTTAGTGATTAGCAGACTGTACGTCAGTCCCTATACCGCTGAAGGACTGCTGCAGTATAGGGCAGCGGTCAGCAGTGGTGCACGTCAACCCTATCTATTGTGGACCGATAGCGGTCCTTACAGAACAGCAGACTGTACCGCACTCAAGCCTATGTACCGTAGCACCCTATACCAAGTTACCAGTCCTTATAAGAACTTTTGTGGACCAAGCAGGTTGTGTATTAGTGTTTAGCAGACTGTATGTCAGTCCCTATACCGCTGAAGGACTGCTGCAGTATAGGGCAGCGGTCAGCAGTGGTGCACGTCAACCCTATCTATTGTGGACCAATAGCGGTCCTTACAGAACAGCAGACTGTACCGCACTCAAGCCTATGTACCGTAGCACCCTATACCAAGTTACCAGTCCTTATAAGAACTTTTGTGGACCAAGCAGGTTGTGTATTAGTGTTTAGCAGACTGTACGTCAGTCCCTATACCGCTGAAGGACTGCTGCAGTATAGGGCAGCGGTCAGCAGTGGTGCACGTCAACCCTATCTATTGTGGACCGATAGCGGTCCTTACAGAACAGCAGACTGTACCGCACTCAAGCCTATGTACCGTAGCACCCTATACCAAGTTACCAGTCCTTATAAGAACTTTTGTGGAACAAGTGAGTTGTGAATGTTTAGCAGACTGCAGCAGAAGGGCAGCAGTCAAGTATAATATCCTTTCTATATTTGGAAGAAAGAATATTATACATGTACAAGCCTATTACTGTACCACTGATACCAGTCCTGAAAAGAACCTTTGTGGAACTAATAATAACAGCAAGTCTTTAAAATTACCCTCACTGCCTGACAACACTGCTTCCTTCCTGTCCCTATACAAATTGGCAAAAAAAGAGAACGATTAGTGGTTACTGGAACAGCTCTTTTGTGGACCTTGATAGTAACAGCTAATGATGATGATGATGATGATGATGATGAAAGACTAATCTGGCTGTCCCTGTAGCATACACCGTCCTTTCCCTTTCTCTAAACTAACAAAAGACACTCAGGCTGCTGCAAGAATCAGCAGCACAGCAAACCTATCAACACCTAACACCTATACCAGTCCTGAAAAGAACTTTTGTGTACCAAATAGCTAGTGGTTTATCTCTCCCTACTCCACACAGGAACCTGTCCCTATCGTAACAGAAGAAAGAATGTAAAATGGCCACCGGATCGGGTGTATTTATAGGTTAGGGGGAATGTACAAGTGTCCATGTGCTGTCATGTCTCAATTGGCTGTCCTGTATCACATGATAAACGTGTCACCAAAGGTTAAAGTTCTTGTATACATTAAACACGTAAGTCCGCCGCGGCGAACGACGGAAAAAGGCGTTCGAACGTGCGGACCGCGAATGTCGGAAATTCGCCGCGAAACGACCGCCGGGCGAACCGTTCGGCCATCACTAATCCCTGACTTCCGTGCCACTGTCAGCCACTGTCTGGGTATTCAAGCAGGCCAAACAAGAGAAAAAAATATAGATTTCTCCATACATGTTAAACATGGAGGAATATACTTATTTTTTACCCCTTCAAACATTTTACTGAACAGAAATCTGGTAGTGTCACTCTCTTGTTCATGCTACAATGCTTGAGCCTAGCCTTTGGCTTCTTTAAAATATGACTGTTATGAGAAAACTATAGGGAATGTCATCGATAGCCTTCTTCTGAAAATGTCTGGCTGTCTGGCTTTAACATTTCTGAGCCACAAATCTAACAGAAGCATGTTGTGAGTGAAAGAAATGTCAGAATTCAGAATCCCCATATGTGTTTTCTATTTTTCTGATTGATCCACATTTTTTCTGTCCCCTGATCACTCACCTACAAGCAGACATGGTGCTACTCAGAGCAGTACAAGCCACATAAGGATTTAGGTGGCACAGCCTGTCAAACTCTCCTATGCAGGTGAAACACTCGGTTAACTTGGTTGCAGCATGCCCCACAATATAAAATTGCTATTTTGCAATAGAGAGCACTGACACCAGCATCGAGATAGAGAGCACTGACACCAGCACCGCAATAGAGACTGAGCACTGCCACCAGCACCGAGATAGAGAGCACTGACACCAGCACCGTGATAGATTGCCTCCGAGCTTTGTAGTCCCACCCATGCCTCCCTCACCTCCCATGCCTCCTGGTACTTTTCTTGTTGAGCTTTAATTACATTGTCTCATTCTTACCGGGTACTAAGAATGTAAGGGCTGATGCCTTGTCACGACAATTTTCCTCCACTTCCAAGTCGGAGTCGGTTCCGGTTCCTATGATTCCTCCCGATCATATCTTGACTACGGTTCGCACCAGTCTTACTTCTCCTTTGGGTGACAAAATTCTTGTTGCTCAGGTCCATGCTCCTCCTGATAAACCTTGTGACTGCTGTTTTGTCCCAGAGAGTCTCCGTACTGCAATGCTCCAGACTTACCATTCTCCCAAGGCAGCTGGACATCCTGGGAAGAATCAACTCATTTGGGCCATCTCCCAACAATTCTGGTGGCCTAGTCTACGGGCTGATGTTACTGCTTTCATAGCTGCCTGTCCCGTGTGTGCTCAGAGTAAGAAACCACAACACCTTCCAGTGGGCATCCTACAACCCATACCCAATGGAGAGAGGCTGTCAGAGGATCAACAGACTTCAACGTCGGTGCTTCCCTGTGCGCCTGCGTGGTAGACCAGCGCAGATGCGCACATGGTTGCGCGATACAGCGGGTTTGCACATCACCTGATCACTCTGGCAGGCCTATAAAAGGCAACCATTTGCTCTGTGTCTTTGCTGGCTTGTCTCCTCAGCTCACCTGTGTTCCTCTGCTTCCTGTTCCTGTTTGCCACTTCCTGTTGTGACCCGGATTGCCTGAAGACTACTCTGATTCTCTCCTGACCTGATCCCTGGCTTGTTTAACGGACTTCCTGCTCTTAGCCTTGCTGGCTCCCGGACTGATTACATGTGTTTGACCCTCGGCCTGCCTCTGGAATACCCTCTGTCTTCCGCATTTAGCCTTGCTAGCTCCCGGACTGATACATGTGTTTGACCCTCAGCCTGCCTCTGGATTATCCTCTACATTCAGCCTTGCTGGCTCCCGGACTGATTACATGTGTTTGACCCTCAGCCTGCCTCTGGATTATCCTCTACATTCAGCCTTGCTGGCTCCCGGACTGATTACTTGTGTTTTGACCCTCGGCCTGTTCCTGCACAAGCCCTCTTCCAGACCTTCACACAAGTCAGGTGTTAGAACCCCTGCTGGGCGTTCTCTTCAAGTACATCCCAAGGCCATCTGCACAGGCATCTCTTCCCTCAGAAGACTTCCTGCATACCAGTCACCTGCTGGCAACCCGTGCCCCTTCGTGCCCTGTACCTGCTGTTCCACCCTCAGGGGTACTGTGCACCCAGTTGCAAGGGAAGCCGCTGGTGAGTACCTGACAGAGGCCCTGGACTCATCTGTCTATGGATTTCATTGTGGAATTGCCCAACTCCCAAGGCAACACTGTTATCCTTATGGTGGTTGACCGGTTCTCAAAGATGTGTCATTGTATTCCACTTCAGAAGTTGTCCACCTCTAAGGAACTGGCTTCCATTTTTACTCGGGAGATCTTTCGCTTACATGGACTACGTCTCGGATAGGGGCAGTCAGTTTGTCTCCCGGTTCTGGCGAGTCTTTTGTGCACAGCTGGGAATCCAGCTTGCGTTCTCTTCTGCTTATCACCCGCAGTCTAATGGGGCCGCAGAACGAGCCAATCAGTCCTTGGAGCAATTCCTACGTTGCTATATTTCTGACCATCATAACAACTGGTCTGACCTATTACCTTGGGCAGAGATGGCTCACAACAGTGCCTTGAATTCTGCCTCCCGATTGTCTCCATTTATGGCGAATTATGGTTTCCAACCTTCCATGTTGCCTGACTCGTTTGTTCCGCAGAGTATTCCTGCATTAGAGGAGCATCCACTTGGGTATAAGTCCAGGAGGCTTTGCGTCATGCTAATGATAGGTACAGACTCCATGCTGACTACAGACGCCTGCCTGCGCCTTCCTACCAGGTTGGGGACAGGGTCTGGCTGTCATCTCGCAACCTCCGGCTTCGTGTTCCCTCACTGAAGTTTGCACCTTGGTTTATTGGGCCATTCCGTATCCTTCGCAGGATTAACCCAGTAGCTTAAGCGTTGGACCTTCCTCCTAGTATGCTCATCTCAAATGTGTTTCATGTCTCCTTATTGAAACCGTTGGTCTGTAACCGATTTACCACCTCGGTGCCACGTCCTCACCCTATTCAGGTTGAGAACCATGAGGAGTATGAGGTACAATCCATTATTGACTCCCGTAGGTTCCGTGGGCCCATACAGTACCTGGTACATTGGAAGGGGTACGGTCCGGAGGAACGCTCCTGGGTTTCATCCTCTGACGTACATGCCCCTGTCCTCCTCCGCGAGTTGTATTGATGGTTTCCCCTCTAGTCCGGTGGCCCTCCAAGGGAGAGGGGTCAATGAGGGGGGTACTGTAAGGGCTGGCTTAGCCCTTCTTTCTCTGGGCTGGCCGCTCAGCTGTTGGCTAATTGCCAGCTCTCTTCTCTTTCCACAGTTACCAGCTGTTCCCGATGATGCTCGTCTGACCTGCCTATTTAAACCCTTCCAGCTCACTCTTTCATTTGCCTTCGTGTGGTCACATCTCTAGGAACCATCTCCTGCTGTTTGTTTCAAGACTGGCTTGCTGACATCCCTCCTGGCTTCTATCCTGCTTGCAGTTGCTCTCCTTGGATCCCTGATGTCTGGACTGGCTGATTACCCAATCTGGTTTATGAACTTTGGACTGGCTGACTACCTGATCTGGCTACTGGACTATGCTTGACTACGCTTTTTCCTATTTACCTTTTTATTTTTATTAATAAACAAGTGTGATTTGATTGTACTTCTGTCTCTGTCTGTTTCATGGTTCCTGACAATACCTCGCTCCTGATACATTAGCAGTCTGGTTTGTCCCTCCTGTGCAATGTAAGTTCCGCCTGCTTCTCCTCCCTATCTGCTGGTCCATATCTCCCTCTGAACTCCCCTCCTCTTCCTCTCTTGTGGGCACCCATGTGACATCACTAGACACGTCATCATCAACGTCACCTTCCCCATCGCTATAATTAGAGATCTCGGAGTAGGCAGCAACAGCTGGGACCAACATCTTTGGGCTGATCTGGGTACTGTCGACAGACTGCTGAGTGGCGGTTGTTGCTACCTCCTCTTCCTGATCCAATGTCAAAAATGGCTGCGCATCAGCAATGTCTGTGATAGATCAGAAAATAATTCCTGTGATCAAGCGGAAGGTATATGGTGGTGGTGGTGGTGGTGGTAGTGTCTTTGGGGGTGCACACAGCAGAGAGTGAAGAGGGTGCAGATTGAGAGGATGAGGAGGGTGCAGAAGAGTAAGGCTGAGCGAGCCACTCAACCAAGTCTTGTGCGTCCTTTGACGTAATCGCACGCACCTTCTGCAATTTGCCACTTTGGCTCAAGTCTGTTGCTACTGCCCTACCCCTAGCACCCCTGCAGAAGGGCCTGCCTCTTCCTCTGCCTGTAATTTTTGGGGGTCACTGATCTATCACACCAGTTTTAATACTTTTTTTTAATTGCGTTTGTCAATCTTTGTAGTATCGCTGCAGAACCGCTCAGCAGTCACAATGCTGCACAGTGGAAATGCACTATACTATGCTTTCTATATGTGCAAGTATTTTATACGTGTATTACACCCCTATATACTGCACACCAAATAGTACACCTATACCAGTCCTTAAAAGGACCTTTGTGGACCTAGTAGCTAGTGATTTGCAGACTGTCCCTCAGTCCCTACACTGATAAAAGACAGCTGCAGTATCAGCAGTGCACTCAGCAATCAGCAGCACAGCAGTCAGCAGCAGTGCACCAGAACCCTATATACTGTACACCTATATCAGTCCTTAAAAGGAATTTTGTGGACCTAATAGCTAGTGATTTGTGTCACTACAGTCTGTCCCTGCTCCACACAGCAACCTCTCCCTACACTGACAAAAGACAGGTAGGGGGAATGTCCAATTGTCCATGTGTTGAAATATTTCTATTTTCAATGTTTTTTTATTGAAGTTTTACATGATGATATACATATACATACACATATACATCGTTTCTTTTTGTAGTGTATAATAACATGGATCAACCTATATGCATTATAGAGAAAACAAAAAAGATGATTCCTCAGTACATCACCCGATATATTCAGTTGCCCAAGGATTTACGTGGGCAGTCAGTTTAATTAACGAGCTCACCATTATGAAGAGGAAGCCTCCCCTCCGGCACCCCTAGTGGGTACTCGCTGTGCCTAATGAGGGAATACCTCCTTCCTCCCCTAGTTCAGCAATCTCCATCTCACAATGTTGAACATCACCGTCTTATCTGTGAGACTCTAAAGCGGATGTCATGTTTCGATGCATATTTTATATAAGTCTACAATGCAGGTGGTGTGTAATAAATCAACAGAGCTATTTCAACGGATTGTTACTCATCATGTAAACTGTAACAGTCAACGAACAAGACGCCATACAGACGAGAAAAGAAAAACATACAATAATTGAAGGAAAATAATGGATGTTTAAAATAAAAGAAAGTTAAAAAATAAAAATTATAACCCAAAGTAAAATGAAATAATATATAGTAAATTACCGTATCTTCGGAGCCATATCCCATTTTTGCTTGTGCTGCCATGCAAGTCTAGGTCATTATCGGGTTAGAATCATATCAGTTTTGTGTTATTAAACCAGTCAGTCCACGGTTTCCAATTCGTTTTCGCTATGAGAAGTTTACCCTGGGTTGAAGCAAACATGGTTTCATAAATGGGATACAATCGTTCTAGTAGGTTTGGGAATCAAATCTATGTCTAAGGATAAAATGGCCAGTTTCGGGTTGATGGGGATGTGGGTCTTTGTTATTTGTGAGCATATACTAAATACTTTGTCCTAGAGTGTTCGTATTTTGGGACATTCCCAGAATATATGGTACAAGGTACCTGCATGGTCGCATTGTCTCCAGCATAGTGGGGAGGTGTTGGGAGCAAATTTGGAGATCCTATATGGGGTAAGGTACCAACGCCGTCGAATTTTTTGTGTCAATTCCCATAAATTAATACATTTGGTGGAGGCATAAGTTGTTTGTAGTGCCGTTCACCATTGATCTACCGTGAACATTTTACCTAAGTCTTTTTCCCATGCATTAATATTAGGGGTCTTACTGAATGTTAACTTATCATTGAGGGTATTGTAGAATAAGGAGATCCCCTTTATGGTGGTAGAGGGTTTAGTAAGATATAAAACAATCCTCCAGGGGAGTTGTATAGGTGGGAGGTTATTGGAGCAGAGAAGATGCTTGATTTGTATATATCTATAGTTATCAGTCTCCTCTAGCCCATATTCAATTTGTAATGCTCAGAATGTCTTTATTGCCGGTCCTATCCTAATATCATCTATGTAAGTGATGCCTTTCTCTAGCCAATGAGATGTTTGCAAGTTGGGGATGAGCCCAGCAAGACTGGTAATAGGAATTTTTATTGGAGAGGTAGGAGTTGTGAAGGTTTGATTGAGGAGTGTTTTCCAAGCCCGTAGAGATGCTATTATAGAGGGTGCCAGAGATATAATGGGGGAAATGTTGGATGTGCTTGTCAGTAGGTAATCATATAGACTGTTGTTGGGGATTTGGCTTTCTTCTAGTTCCTGCCATCTCGTTTTGGGTGACTCAGGGAACCATGCCCTCATTTGTGCTAGGATTGAGGCTATATAGTAATCATGAATCTGAACATTTCCTACCCCCCCGGCTGTTCTTGATGCTATTGAATTTTTAAAAGCCCACTTAGCTTTTTTTCCCTTTCCATAGGAAGTTGTTCATGGTAGATTGCACCTTGGTGAAATAGTGTTTGGAGGCAGGGATGGGCAGAGACCTAAATAGGTAGAGCATTTGGGGCAGTATTATCATTTTTATTGCTGCTAATCGACCTGACCAGATAAGTTCCATTTTATCTAGGTCTTGTAGTTTCGACGGTAAAGATTTTAAAAAGGGAAAAGTAATTGCTAGCATATAGTTCTTTAGTAGTGGAGGTCAGGGTGATCCCCAGGTACCTTATGCTGTCCTTACTCCATTTGTATGGAAACCGTGTACTGATTCTCGTCTGCAGACCTCTATCCACTCCCACCCCCAGTATATAAGATTTTCTCCCATCAACTTTATAATAAGACATTTTTAGAGTGTCATATACCGAAGCCAGGGATTGTTCCGGATTTGTGAGCATTAAAATAATGTCATCTGCAAACAAACTAATCACATGATCAGAGTTTTGGGCCCTAAACCCAGTAATATCTGGGTGGGACCTGATAAAGGCTGCCAGGGGTTGTAAGATTAAGTTAAAAATTAGTGGGGATAGAGGACACCCCTGACGTGTCCCATTAGTTATTTGAAAGGGGTTGGAGAGCTTACCAATATACTCGAATCCCTCAGCTAGGGTATATACCCTAGCTGAGGGATTTGAGTATAAAGCCATTATGGCCATTAGAATCATACCGGAGAAACCAAATTTGTCCAAAACTTTACTTAAGTATCCCCAGTGAACTCTGTCAAAGGCCTTCTCCGCGTCCAAAGCTAGGAGCAGAGAAGGCCTTTGTCCGGCACCGGCCAAATGGATGATGTTCGTCAGTCTCCTCGTAGCATCCGAGGTCTGATGTCCCTTCGTAAACCCAGTTTGGTCGGGGTGTATTAAGTGAGGTAGAATGTCTATTAGCCGATTTGCTATTAACCCCCCTAGCGGTAATCCCGAGTCTGGCTCGGGTTAGGAATTTACTGATAGAAGCGGTAATCCCGAGCCAGACTCGGGATCGCTTCCCTAGATGCAGGGGAGGACACAGTGAGACTTACTTACCTTGTCCCCTGGATCCAGCGATGTCCGCCGCGCTGTGTGATCGAGCTGTCCTCCGCTCGATTCACAGTGCCGAATGCCGCCAAGCTCCGTTCCCTGCGGCGTTATGGCACACGGGAGCGGAGAACGGCGGCAAATTCAAAAAAGTAAAAAGACACAAAACACACACAGCACTGTAATCTTACAGATTGCAGTGCTGTATTAAAAAATACACAACCCCTTTGTCCCTAGTGATCTGTGCAATGCCCTGCATGCACTTTTATATTATAAATACTGTTTTTTCTGCCTGGAATTTGGAGATTGTCCATAGCAACCAAAACGTGTCCCTTTTTCAGTGTTTTAGGATTTGATTACATTATTGAATAATTTTCGCCAAATTTCCATGCAAAATAATTGTACCGCTTTCAGCACCTAATTCCAGACTGAATCATACCGCCAGGGAGGTTAATTTGGCATAAAGTTTCACATCTGTGTTTAATAAAGATATGGGTCGAAAATTGGCTGGGGTGTCCGGTGTTTTCCCCGGCTTTGGCAAAGTCACTATGACAGCGCTCAGCATTTCAGGTGGGAAGGAGGAGGAGGTCATGGCATTGTTAAATGATTCAGTCAAATGAGGTAATAGAAGCAGTTTGAATGATTTGTAGTATTCCCCGGAAAAGCCATCAGGGCCTGGGGATTTTGAACTGGGGAGTGAGTCTATTGTCTTGAGAATTTCTTCTGAGGTAAAAGGTGTGTCGTTCTATGTGTTGAGGGGAAAGTGTGGGCAGAAATATTTGTCGTAGAAAGTCATTGATTAATGTGGGTGTAGGCTGGATAGTATCAGTGTCGTCTTTTAGATTGTAAAGGGTACTATAGCAAGCACTAAATGGGTTGGCAATGTGCTGAGGGTGTTGCAATTTGCTTTTGTTCATGGGATGAAGGATGTACGGAATTTTGGATTTCTGTCTATGACCTTTGATTTGGTGTGCTAGTAGTTTCCCAGCCTTGTTGCCCTGCGCATAGTATGTCATCTTAAGTCTTTTTGTCTGTTTCTCAAATTATTCCCTTAATAGGATTTTCAGATCATGTCTCAGTCTATTCAGTTTGTCAGTCAAAAATTGGGATGTGTTCTGTTTATTTTTAGATTCCAAGTCACAAATCTTGTCTGTAATTTCGCGAATTTTCTTTTGCCTCTGCCTCCTCGCCCTGGCCCCTAGTTTGATGAAAATACCCCTAATGTATGCCTTATGGGCATTCCAAAGTACAAATCTATTATGCATCGAGGGCTCATTAATGGAAAAGAATTCCTTCAAGTGGTCCTCGATCTGTGCCTTGTTTTCTGGCTGTTGCATAAGGTAAGAGTTTGCCCTCCAAAGAGGGATAGATTCAAATGTGGATTTGTCTCTTAAAGATAGCGTGACCGACGCGTGGTCTGACCATGTAATAGTGTTGATAGAGGCAGACACTGCTTTAGATAGGGTTTGTTGATCAACCAAAAATAAGTCTATCCTCGTACACGTGCGGTGGGGGGCAGAGAAAAACGTAAAGTCCCTCTCTGCCGCATGTAGACATCTCCCTACATCAAATATACCTTCTTTATGCAATGTTCTGCCCAGAGGAGTAGTTAGGCGTTTTGGTTTGGACGTTGTGTCGATGGATGGATCGTGTACTACATTGAAGTCACCACATAACACTAGAGAGCCTCTTTTGCATTTTCCGACCTTTTTCAGAATTTTGTGAAAGAAGCGGATTTGCTGGGAGTTAGGGGCATAAACATTCACAATAGTGTAGGTCACTTGATTGATATCACAAATCAGGACCAAATAATGACCCTGAGGGTCTACAATTTCCCTACATAGAGTGAATGCTACGGAGTCCTTAACCGCTATCATAACGCCTTTTGTTTTAGAATTTGCATTCGCAAAAAAAAACGTGTGGGAAATTTTTATGTTTACAGACTGGTGCAGACGTTTGACAAAAGTGGGTTTCCTGGGCGCAAAGGATGTCCGACTCATTAGATAGTGCTTCCTTCCACATAGATTTCCTCTTCATGGGGTGGTTAAACCCTTTAGTATTAATAGACAAAAAATGTATTGCCATGTAGAGGGCTGGTGACGATGGGTCTGGACACTTTGTACATGGATAGAGAGGGAAAACACCCCTTTGAAATTCCTAAGGGGGGTGAAGTGGCTAAGCCGTAATAAAGGTACTCATAGTTAGGCCGGGGTTGGATTCGTTGAAGGTATCGTTCTTCAGATTGCTTGTGGCGACTTTTATCTGTGCGATGGGTGTTCACAACTGAAGTAAGCTGCAGAGCAGGAGAATGCTGGTATGGCTCCGAAAAGAAAAGCAAAAATTGAGGAAAGAGAAAAAAAAAAGAAAGTCCAGGTATTACAAACATAACTTAGGAAAAAAGAACAATTGAACATGGTAAAACCCAACATAGGGCTAAGCCACCCCTTGGTTGGTTAGGGGTGACCCGTATGCAACTAAGTGCTGCTCAAGTGATTCGGGGTAAGAGTTCAGGCCTAGTGTTTATCCTGCTTCCTAGTTAGGGATATATGATGACTCCGTCTGTGTAACAATTAGGTGTGTGGACTGGCGTTTCTTGGTGTTACTCTCTTCCAGTCCGGGCTGGGTAGTCAACGCAGTGTAACAGTGGTAGTAGTCCACCCCAGATGATGACCCATAGGTCAAAACGCGTCGGGAAGACTCTACCACTGCCTATTCTCTCTGACATGTCTGTTAGCAACCATGAGAATGTGAGTTTGATACTTTATTTTTATTAAAAGAATTTTTTTTTAAATGTTATTACACCATCTTGGCTCTATCCTTCCATTTTATGTCTGAGCTGATGCTGGAGTTGTCTCTCTAAAAGCGGTGACTACATATAGTCCATTATATTGAAAGAACCACTTGTCTTTGGATCCACACAACTATGGAATGCTGAACCAGTGCCTCAGTAGTTGGAACTATAAGCTATTGCTGACCCCTTAGATATAAGTCTATTCGGGTCATTTCCATCTGGTAAGCCTGTGCTTCTTAAGGTGGTGGGAGCTGCACTGCGGTCGAATTGCTTATGGTCACACCAGATTGGGATCTTTGTTTTCACCAAAATTTGTTGGGACTCACGTCTACACATTTATTTTTTTTAAATATGGACTTTATTGTTTATATATTTCTTTTTTGAAGTTTATATCCTCATATTTGGGGTCATGTTTCACAAAAATGTATAGTTACATGAACAAACTGTATTGGGTTTTTTATATATTCCCTTTTCAGTATATATGTTGCCTATGTTTCCATATTCACTATTTTTATTTGTCTTCACTTGTTATTTCTGATTATCACAGCAGCATATGTTTAGCACTGTCTTCAATATCTGCCAGTTTATCTCTCACCCAGGTTGATTCTCCCTCTTGTTCCTCGTATGCGTCCACTAGGTCGTTTATGGTGGATGCAAATTCCCCCATCTTGCTTTCTATGTGATCCACTCTATCTTCCACTACTTTTACTTCCCCGCTGAGTCTATTCATACAGCTCATCATATCCGCTTGAAGCGTGCTTCTCAGCGAGACTAACATATCCTTGAGTACTGTGTCCAGCACAGGCTGATTCATATTGGGATAGTTAGTTATACAGTCATGGAGCTCCCTGGTGCCATCCTCAGAGTCTACCACCGGGCTCAGCGCGGGGCTGCATCCGGTGCCATCCAGCTTTAGTTTTGCTGTAGCTGGGCTCCCCGAGGGAGAGGATGACGGAGGGGAGGTCTGGTTACTGTAGGAATCGTTATTTTTAGGGGATGATTCACTGGTGAGCTGTTTCAGCCGGCTCTTAGACATCAGTGAGAGTGGAGGGTCAGCGCCATATTGCCTACCTCCATGTCGCGGCTGTAGGAAGTAATCCGTTAGCCGTTGTGGCTTTGATGAACCTTTTTGTTTGCCCATCCTGCTCTTTTGATGTGCCCCTCCTGAAACGCCAGGTGTAGGTGTCAAAAAACGGGGTCCTGATAGCCGCTTGTCGCCGTTATATCCGCGGGGAAGTGGGAGCTCTGGAATCAGGCTTCCATTCGGTTCTGCTGCATGTTGAAATATTTCAATTGGCTGTCCTGTACCCCATGATGGATGTGTCATCATGGGTCAAAGTTCTTTCACAATGTAAACGCATATGTCCATGTGCCCATGTCCGTGCGCAAAATTCACCGCAAACTGACCGTCGGGCGAACCGCAAGGCCATCCCTAATGTCCAGTTATATTATGTACATTTAGGGAGGAATCCAGACCTTTCTTAAATCTACTGTGCTGGCCAGAACCAGCTCTTGAGGGAGTCTATTCCACATTTTCACAGCTCTTACTGTGAAGAAACCTTTCTGTATTTGGAGATTAAATCTCTTTTCCTCCACACATAAAGACTGCTCCTCTGTGATGACATCTAAAGTGAATAATTAAACACCAAGTTAACTATATGGACCACTTTTGCATTTATGCATGATGATCATGCATAAGCTTGCCCTTCTCTGCACTGTCTCCAGTTCCCTAATATCCTTTTTGTGAACTGGTGCCTAAAACTGCACTGCATATTCCAGAAGAGGTCTTACTAATGATTTGTACAGGGGCATAATGATGTCTCTCTCTCTGCTGTCCATACCTCTCTTTTTTGAGCAGAAGAGTCTTGCTGTCAAATCACAATGGCACAGTGGGAAGGATTCTCCTTACACCTCACATCTAGCTTGTGTGGATAGGTAATCCGTTCTTTTCTGCTAGCTGATTAAAAAAAAATGAACCAACTCTGGCCAGCCTTAGCAATCCAGAATGTACTGAAGCCAAAATATCAGCATCACAGACAGGCAACTAGTCTTTTTAAGAAAGATTATTTGTGAAATAAATAAAAAAATACATAAATACAGATTTTTACACAAATGATATATTATGTATAAACTTACAAGCTTAAAAAGTAAAATTAACCAGAAACCTATGGCCAAAACCTATTCTGGATAAAGAATAATAAAAGCTGCTTAGTAAAGTGTTTATTATCACTACTTCTACTAGATATCTAGCCTGTATGATAAAAGCCATCTGACATGACATTTTCTTTAACAATATTATCTAACAAATCCGTCAGTCATTTGCCTGGTGTACTTGTGCATCAGATACTGGCAGGAGGTTAAGTAGGGGGAATATCAACCAGTGTGGAAGGCTCTAGATACACAAATGTGATGTAAGACAGAAGCAATTCTTGTGTGAACTTTTATGCTCCTTGTGGATGGCTAACATGTTTTTTTTTTTTTTTATCATAACATATCTGTGAAATGTATTGCAATTTTTTTGGGGCTAAAGCTGACCAAACAGTTTTTGCAGCCAAGAACTTGTCATCATTTACATAAGAAACAGATTCTGTGGATGTTAGACATGCACTTTAGTTAGAGGGAGCCAATGGTCTTTCAATGTTTTGATAAAAACGCCTCCGGTAATTTCCAGTGCCAATATTAATGCCATTTCTATTCAGCAGCAATGTCTGGAAATAATACACCCCCAATTGATGCTTTAAAGTGTTACTAAACCCAGAACCCTGTATTTACTATATCTGGTCTCCCAAGTAATCAGAACATTGAAATGCAATTATTTTAGTAAATATAAACTGCTAACTACCATTTCTTATCAGCAATTAGAGCAGCCTTGTGACTTCTAGCAGTGTCCAGCCAAGCACTGATTAAAGCTTGTAGGAGGAATTTTTTGACTGTCCTATGAGGGGACTACAAGACCCCTGACCCTGTCTGGACAGTGCTGATTGGCCCTGCGCTGATCACATTCACTCTCTCAAGAAAAAAAAAGAACTGACTAAGAATACACACCAAACTGAGCACATGCAGCCATAGGCTCATTGTTATCAGGAAATTATTAGGGGAGGATCAGAAAAGACAGGATTTTTTACACAATTTTGTTACACAATGCGGAGAATTAACCACTTAGGTTTCACAGTGAATATAACAAGCATGCTTTACTGCATATACAGCCTGATTTTACTGTTGTGGGTTTAGTAACACTTTAAAGAATCTACTAGCACATAATAATCTTTGTAAACGAGAGGGTATATGTTTTACCATTCCATTGTGACATAGCAAAAGTGTAATTCAAATTAAATTCTCTTTTTTTTTTTTTTGGATGGGCATGGAGAATGTCTGGCTTTTTACTGCTGACTGTGCACTGGCTGGGCAGATTTTCGATCACTTCCTGTCTGAGAAACTTTTCATTTATCCTGGTCATGGTATAGATTATCCAACTGTACTAGTTTACCTGATACAGTACCATTTAATTTACATGGCTGCCATGGTCCCAGGGCATATAGTGTCTATACTGGGTTTCAGTGCTTGCACCAGCACAACTGGACCCTTTTCCCTGCCAGTAATTCCTGGCCACTCAACCCCCCTAAAGCGTGCCTTTGGCTTATAATGTTTTTGTTAACTTAGCGAAAATCAGGCACTCTCTGGAGCTGAGCAGCTTTGTGAAGTAATCTATGGTGTTCCAGCTTTCTTTCTGAGGCTGGCCATAGGTGGCTCCAATTTTGGCTAATTTCTTCTGTAATGCCGCGTACACACGTATCACACTATCCGCCAGACTGTCCGCCAGACTGTCCGAACAAGCTACCTGCCCACACACAGTACTTTTGCGGCGGACTAGGTCCGGCGGACATAGTCCGCAGAATTATCCGCTGTACTTTTGAAATGAACAGACTTGCCCACACACACGGAGGAAAGTCCGTTCATTTTGAGCGCGGCTCCAGGTAGCCGGGACCAGCGAAGCAAGCGTCGCTGGCCCCGTCACCTGGTATGGAGTTAAAGGGAAAGCCCTACGCTGAAAAAACGGCATGGGGGTCTTCCCCAGGTCCATATCAGACCCTTATCCGAGCACGCTACCCAGCCGGTCAGGAAAGGGGATGGGGACGCGCGAGCGCCCCCCCTCCTGAGCCGTACCAGGCCGCGTGCCCTCAACACGGGGGTGCTTTGGGGAAGGGGGCCGCGCGCCCCCCCACCCCAAAGCACCTTGTCCCCATATTGATGAGGACAACCCTGGCCGTTGGTTGTCGGGGTCTGCGGGCGGGGGGCTTATCGGAATCTGTGAGCCCCCTTTAATAAGGGGGCTCCCGGATCCCGGCCTCCCACCCTATGTGAATGAGTATGGGGTACAATGTACCCCTACCCATTCACCTGTGAAAAAAATTTAAAAAAAACACAACACACAAGGGTTAAAATAGTTTATTGCACAGCTCCGGGGGTCTTCTTCCATCTTCGGGGGGTCTTTTCGCCGGACTCCTTCTTCTGCTCTTTTGCTGGGTCTTTTAATAGCGGAGGAGCCCGGCTTTCTTCTTCGCCGCCGCCCACTTCTTCCGACTTCGGGGGTCTTGTCCCCCTCTTCAGTTCTTCTTGCCGGGCCTCCGGGCCTTCTTCTAGCTCTTTTACAAGCAGTGGCCCAGTCTTCTGTCTCCGCCTTCTGTTCTTCTGTTCTTCTCTCCTTGAGCTGTTGCCTTGTCGCTGTCTCTGGCCACAATGACAAGCACGCGGCGTGCAACGACTTATATAGGGACATCGCCAGATGATGTCCCCGCCCATTACGATGTCACAGTCCCAGCATCCTCTGTCCTTCTCCCCCTCATTATGCTTCATGGTGATGGTGGGCGGTGCCGCGGTGACGCTTATATGGGCGTCTCTCTGGGCGTTCCTGGCACTCAAGGCTTCCTGTAAACTTCACTTCACACTTTGCTACTTTTCTCTTCGGGGCTGGCTTTTGTTCGCATAGGTAATTGTTTTTGACGCACTTTTCTCTGTTTGGCTAACCAGCCTTCGCACTCATCACGGTTCACATTTCGGTTTCTGTCACAAATTTTTTAGGTAGCCTATAACTGCCAGCTGCTAATTCATCACCTCATTTTCACTAGCACGGGTGCCCTACTACACATTTTCACTTTAGTCACCTCCAGTGACTTCTTACTTCAATCTTGACTATTTTTTTCAACAGAGTATCCTTGTGGTCCCTTGCCTACCTGTTTGGGTCGCCCCGGTTGGGCTGTCTGCCATGGCCCCCGGTTGGAGGCCATTCTGGATGCTTTTGGCGCCTCCCCGTCGTATCATTAGCTAGTCATTTCAATCAGTAAGTTTGCACTCCGGTGCTGTCAGGGGTATTATCTTACCCCTGCTCATGTTTTTATTTGATTACCTTACATTATTTTTCTCTTCATTTTTATTTCTAGATATTCACGTGCATGCTCCTGATGAGTGGCGCATCAGCCACGAAACGCGTAGAGCTATTAGTTGCCGTGTTTTTACCTATTTACACCTTTGTCCAATTACCATTTGATTCCTACCTCATTTGGTCCAGTGAGGCCATAGGTCCTGCCGACATTATCGTGCAATATTTATTTTATCCAAGTCTGTCCATGTTGAACTATGGAATTTTGTTATGGTTATACCTGAGATACCATTTTCATTAAATTGTTCAATGTTTATTACCATTTTTATTTATTTACCATTGATACCACTGGTTATGTCCCTAGATATCCCTGCTGTCACTATGGTTATTGTAATTACTATGTTATATTTTATTCGATACTAACAATGTATTACACTGCTATGTGAATAAAATTCCTTTGTTCAACTGTTATTATGTTTTGCTATCATGTGCCTCACATAAAGTCCCACCTTCCTTGTCCCCCCTTTTCTCGCCAGATGTAAATTGTTTTCCTTCTTTTTTTTTTGTTTGCCTACTTTTCCTTTTCAGCTCTATACGTTTCAACCAATACCATCCATATACTGCTAAGGGCCCTCCTGCCTCTCTTTTTTCTATTTGGGCCATTAGAAGTCTTGCTTCCTTCTTTCTTTGTACACCTTTAAGGACCACCACCCCACAATCACTGTTCAGAAGTGCCTCTGTATTTGGGTATCCTCTGGTGTCCCGACTGTTGAATACAATAGCCAGCAGTGTACAGATCTGAATGTAGAAGGGGTCAATTCATACAGCTCAGTTTTGGTCTTTAGCGTTTTACTTGTGTAAACCAAAATAAGGAAAATTCTATGTCCACAGACCAATGTCATGGTTCTGCAGTGATCTTCCTGTGTTTGCTTACCTTCCCTCATGTCTTCAGACTAAGAGGTCAGCCACTTCAACCTGGTGGTTTTTATAACCTCTCCTCTAAGCATGGCTCCACCCCAGGCCCTATCAGGGAGCCCTATATTAACCTGTGCACTGCAGGCCATCAGGGCTGATAAACCATTGTGTATACCTTTGTGTGTTAGCTTCCTTTTTCCTGCCGTGTGCTCGTCTACTGTTTTCCGTTATTGACTTTGCCGTGTCTTCGACTATCCCTGTTTGCCTGTGATCCTGACCTTTTGGCTTGTCCCCGACTATTCTTGTCTGCTTGTGGCCCCGACCTTTGCTTTGTCCCTCACCATCCCTATCCTCCTGTTGCCTACTGTGGGTGTGAGCTGGGGGACCCTGGGGGTCGCAACCTGGAGCCAGTTGCAGCCAAGTCCATCCTCACCACTAGAGGCACTGGTGAACACCTGCTGGCTCTTAGACTCCGCGCCCCAGGGAATCTAACCCCAGTGGGATCTGTCCCCCATCTGCAGCAGTCAGCCGTAGGGTCCACAACCTTGCGGTGCACTCCTGATCCCTACGGTGTGCATCTGTCACCTCGCCTCAAGGTGACCTGACAGTTTGATCAGCCATGGACCCGGCTGACGTGCCGCTTCCTGCAGATGATCCATTGCAGAGCTTAGTTCGGTGACTTGAGATCCAAGAATCGCATCAGACCCAGGTGATGCGATTCCTTCAGGATTTGGCATCCCGTGTTGAACAGGTTCAGGCCTCATTAGGACCCCCGGTTCAACAACCTCAACCGCTATCTGCCGCTGCACCTATCGCATCAGTCGCAGCCACACATTCATTACAACTACCATCCCCAGACTGTTTCTCTGGGGACTCCAAGGCTTGCAGGGGGTTCCTTAGCCAGTGCACAATTAATTTTGAACTTCAGCCTCAAAACTTCCTGTCCGATCGGGCAAAAGTCGCATATATCCCTCCTGTCCGGCGAGGCGTTAGCTTGGGCCGCCCCTCTGTGGGAACTGAATGATCCAGTGGTTTCTAGCCTGTCTGGTTTCTTGAAACTTTTTCGGAATATCTTCGAGGAACCGGGTCGTGTCTCCTCTGCGGCTAGCACTCTTTTACGTCTCCGTCAAGAGTCTGCGTCTGTGGGACAGTATGCTCTTCAGTTCCGTATCCTCACAGCTGAATTGAGCTGGAATACTGGTCTGCTGGTCAGATCCTGGCTTGGGGTTCCTCCTGTTCCTCTTCCTGCTTAGTCAAGGGTACCCCAAAAGAGAAACTTCCTGTTACCACCATCCCAGTATCTTCTGCTATTCCCGCTGTATATAGCGATCTCTGGGATGCGTCCTGCAATAGTTGGGCTGATGCACTCTCTAGGTCATGTGGTACTCTGGATGAGGAGCCCACCTATGAACCTGAGTCGATCATTCACTCCAGTTTGCATGGCCATTTACCTTTGCCTGTCCCTAATCTCCCTTGGACGCACAGCCAGGCTAACTTGTCTGCAAGTTCCACAGTTTCTATGCCCTGTGATGTGATTGAGATGTCCGTTCAAACCCGTTTAAGAGGTTCAATCCATCCTTTGGATAGACTGCCTCATTCGGCCAGGTGGGGTTTTCAATCTTTTTCTCAGGGTTCTCTGCATTCTGTTTGTATTGCAGCTATCCAGCTTGACTCTTGTGACATGTCACTTTCTAACCAACCTGACCTCAGGGATCCACTGACCTCTGCCCAGTCTGGTGGTCCTGTTATGGATGCCCAGCTCATCTTTAAGGGTGTGGGGGACCCTGCTCAGACTCCTGATCTTCTCATGCCCTTACCCATTCCTAAAAAGCCTTTAGTCCTCTCGTCCTCTCCCTACCTCTGTTTTGGTCTCTGAGGATAATCTAAAATACAAGGTTAGTCAAGTTTTGGATTCCCGGCTCAGTAAAGGCATTCTTCAGTACCACGTACTTTGGAAAGGGTTGGGTCCTGAGGAGAGGTCTTGGATCACTGCATCTGAGGTCTTTGCTCCCTGTCTGTTAAGGAGGTTCCATCTGGAGTTTCCCTTTAAGCCTGGACCCAGGCGGGGGAGGGGGTGGCCTCGTAAGAGGGAGGGTACTGCCATGGTTATGCAGTGATCTTCCTGTGTTTGTTTACCTTCCCTCATGTCTTCACACTAAGAGGTCAGCCACTTCCACCTGGTGGTTTTTATAACCTCTCCTCTAAGCATGGCTCCACCCCAGGCCCTATCAGGGAGCCCTATATTAACCTGTGCACTGCAGGCCATCAGGGCTGATCAACCATTGTGTATAACTTTGTGTGTTAGCTTCCTGTTTCCTGCCGTGTGCTCTTCTACTGTTTTCCGTTACCGAATTTGGCGTGTCTTCGACTATCCCTGTTTGCCTGTGATCCTGACCTTTTGGCGTGGTTCCAACTATTCTTGTCTGCTTGTGGCCCCGACCTTGGCTTTGTCCCTCACCATCCCTATCCTCCTGTTGCCTACTGTGGGTGTGAGCTGGGGGACCCTGGGGGTCGCGACCTGGAGCCAGTTGCAGCCAAGTCCATCCTCACCACTAGAGGCGCTGGTGAACACCTGCTGGCTCTTAGACTCCGCGCCCCAGGGAATCTTACGCTCTAACCCCAGTGGGATCTGTCCCCCATCTGCAACAGTCAGCCGTAGGGTCCACAACCTTGCGGTGCACTCCTGATCCCTACAATGTGCATCTGTCACCTCGCCTCAAGGTGACCTGACAACCAAATTTAATGATGTATGTCTGTAAACATTTGTGTAAATCAGCACGTGCCCCACCACTATTGCACGAATGGTACATTCAGGACGATATGTAAAGATCAACAATGTGTAGGCCACAGTGGCATATGTGCAGAATGACTACATAGTACATTGTACCTCAACTCATATGGACATTAGCATGGGTATGTCAGTATAAGTTAAAATGCAGTACAGTGCAGAAACAGGAAGAGATAGCCCAACCGCTACACACCTTACCCTACTCCTGGTTAGCAGTAAAAGCAGCCTCAGCTTGATTCATCCAGACCACAACTCCAACATGTTTCGTCCTGCCCCCGGCTTAATAATGGAGAATTATCTCTTCCTGTTTCTACAGCATGCTTTGGGTCTAGATGGATCTTTCCTCAGCCTGCACCCTCACAGTCAGTGGCATCCAACTCATTGGGCCTTGATAGCCTGAGCAAAGACAGTGATTCTTAAGCATTTATCATGGGTCACAAAATGCAGTACGGATCACTTTCTACACAGGAGAAAAGATGGTCCACAACTTCTTGCTTGCTCTTTAAAATCTTCAAAATTTATTGATACTCCATAAAAAACACAGACAGCAGTAAATGTGTTTCAGCCTTGCGGGCCTTGTTCACAACTTTGCTGGCAGCAAGATTCTGTATGAGTTTTTTTAAGCTGTGGGCATGGGACCTTTTAGATTGAAATGAAAAATAAATGTGTAGAAAAAATAAATAAATACAAAAATATACCAAAAACCCATAAAAATCATTATAGTCATTTTGGAGGTGTTATGTATCTAGTAGGGATGAGCTGAACATCATCCTGTTCGGTTCACAGCAGAACATGCGAAAAGGCAACAAATTTGGCAGAACACACAAACACCGTTAACCACTTCGCGCCGGTTGGACGTCCAGGGACGGCTTTGGCTTTCGGTGGTTATATCTATATGATGCCTGAGGCCACAGACATCATTCAGATATCAGCGTTTTCAGCCGGCGATTTCATGCACCATAAGAATGATCATAGCGGCTGTTCTGCCACTTGATCGTTCTTACGGGTGGCGGGAGGGGACGTCCCCCGCCGCCCTCCGGTGCTTCTACCGACTCACCGCTTCCATCGGTGAGTCGGTCACAGGATCCGCCAGCCCCCGGATGATACCATAGAGATTTCCGGTGGACCAGATGGTCCCTGGAGTCTCTATGATCGTTCAGAGGCCGGGCGCGATGTTATGACATCACGCCCGGCCTCTGCATTCAAAATAACGGCGCCAATTTCCTGGGAAGCCGTGATCTTTTTTTTTTTATTATTTTAGGCTTCCCAGCCTAGAGGTGAGATACGGGGTCTTATTGACCGCATATCTCACTGTAAATAGGTCCGATCGTGCCATATTTCTATTACAAGGGATGTTTACATTCCTTGTAATAGGAATAAAAGTAATCTTTTTTTTTTTTAAGTGTCAAACTAAAAAAAAATAAAAGTAAAATTAACAATAAAAAAAAAAAAATTCCCCGTGAGCTCGTACGTAAGTCCCGCCCACATATGAAAACGGTGTGTGCAAACCACACATGTGAGGTATCGCCGCGAACGTTAGAGCGAGAGAAATAATTCTAACACTAGACCTCCTCTGTAACGCAAAAGATATAACCAGTAAAAAAATGAAAGCGTCGCCTATGGGGATTTTTAAATACCAAAGTTTGGCGCCATTCCAGGTGCGCATGCAATTTTGAAGCGTGACATGTTGGGTATCTATTTACTTGTCGTATCTTCATCTATCACATTATGCAAAACAATTGCGCTAACTTTACTGTTTTTTTTGTTTTTTTAAGCATGAAACTGAAACTGTTTTTTTTCTGAAAAAAAATACGTTCAAAAAATTTCTGCGCAAATACCGTGCAAAATAAAAAGTTGCAACAATTGCCATTGTATTCTCTAGGGTCTTTGCTAAAAAAACATATATAATGTTTGGGGGTTTTATGTAATTTTCTAGCAAAAAAATGATGAATTTTACATGTAGGAGAGAAATGTCAGAATTGGCCTGGATGCAAAGTGGTTTTAAAGTCTATGGGACAGAGGACTTCTGGCCGGATGTGATCAAGGCAGCATACCTCCCTCCAGAGTTCCGCTACTCCTGTCCACCCTCCGCGACAACGGAGTATCATCCAATCTCAAGCCCTTCACCACTGAACAGGGGAGTGTGCACTGCCAAAAACGATGCCTTCCTCAGCAGCGAAGAAGTCCGCTGCGAGGCTCCAGGACCAGCGACATACTGGCTCCATCCAGGACATGGCACGTGGCTCTGCCCCCGCCATCTCTTCTCCCTCACCAACGGAACAGCGCGCCAAAGCTGCTGCTGCAAAGATGGCACAGGTGAGAGAGATGGAGGTAACAGATCCAATGCAGGATCTGGCTCCCGCAGTGAACACTGAGGCAATAACCTGGCCGATTCTAGAGGCGATCAGTGCTAGCAAAGCAGAATTGGTAGGTTGCATAGATCACCTCTCCTTTGAATGCAACTTGATCAGGCACGATCTGGATAAAATCCGGGGCCGCCTGACTATGGTGGAGACGCGAGTCTCAGAGGTGGAGGATGTGTCTTATGACCATGGTGCCCAATTGGCAGAACTCCTAGACCAAGTGAGAGCCTTAGGCCCCTTTCACACTGACGTCCCGTTCAGGCCCGCCTGTCAGTTTTTCAGGCGGACCTGAACGGGTGCTCCATAGAGCTCTATGGAGCGTCGGATGTCAGCGGTGACATGTCCGCTGACATCCGACCCGCTCCGATCCGAAAAAGTGTGACGGAGGAAAAAGCTATTTTTCCATCCGTCTGCGGATCGGATCGGATGACGACGGGCACTGCGGTCCGTCGTCATCCGATCTCCCATAGGGGAGAGCGGCGCTGTGACAGGTCCGTCCCTGCACAGTGTGCGGAGACAGACCTGTCATCTCCCTGCTCAGCGGGGATCGGCGGAGTGATCCCCGCTGAGCAAACGGACATCCACGGGGCGGATCAGAACTGATCCGCCCCGTGTGAAAGGACCCTTATAAAGCAAAGCCATTGATGCAGAGGACCGCCAAAGACGGAACAACATCCGGGTGGTGGGGCTCCCGGAGGGGGCTTAAGGGAGAAGGAAGTCAAATACAGCATGCTTTACTCTAGCAAACTCAGAATCCAACATAAAGGGTCGGTAAAAATTTTTGAACACCCTGGGGAAGCCTGTGACTGAATGGACAAATAGTTCTAGCTTCCTGTTCCTGACTTACAGTCTCACAACTGCATCTGGTATGTTCTTTTGTTTTAAATATTAGTTTTGTTTTGTTTTTGTTTTTTTCACATGGGTTTGCTTGACATGGCCTTGATCTCCAAGCTACGGATCTTACACCCTGACAGCCTCTTACTTGAGCGCAGTGGGACTATCACTCCTAAACCATGGGACGAATGGCATGTGTCTTGTTATACGCAGATAAATCGCACACTTTACGAGTTGCGGAGATGGTGAGTGAACTGGGGATTTGTCAAGGGCTATAGACCTCCGTTCAGGTGTCGCTTTCCCCAGAGGCTTCCCAGCAACCTGGATGGCCCGAGAAGGTATACCTGGTGAGACTGCAATTACTGACCCTATGAGGGGATGATCTCCTTCCCCTGTACTACAAGTCCTCGGATATGCCCGTAAACTGTTTCTACTTTTATTTTCTTTGTTTGCTTTTTGTTTGCACCTCCCCTGAGGTTTTCATATATGCAACTCCTTTTTAACATGCTACTCCATTACTCCCTGTAGGAGCATATGGAGGTGAACTGGAACTACAAATGGTACTGCCGAACATTCGATTGATACGGCGGGATTCCACCGCAATTTTCTTGTTTTTGCTTTTTGGTTCAGGGATGAAGCTATATGCCGGACTGGGTTTGTTTGTTTCTGGTGTAAAAGCTAGGGAGGGTTTATTTCCAGTCACGTCTCGAATAGGTTTTCTTGTACAGGCAATATCTGTTTTTTCCTAGCAAATATGTTCTATGTTTGGTCTGCGGGTAAGCCGTCTTGCAATTGGTGCCCTGGATCAATTATGACCAATGACGTAAGAATTGCATCTTGGAGGACTGGGGACTTGAGCCAGAAGGCGGAGGGGGCCTCATTGCTCCAATTTTTTGCAGTATATAAGTGTACCAACAATAATGGCAAATTATATTAGGATGGTATCTTGGAATGTTAAAGGCCTAAATCACAAACTTAAAAGGGCCTCTACTTTCCAATATCTTAAACAGACTCGACCTCATGTCATTTTCCTACAGAAAACACACCTGGACGGCAGCAGAGTCCTCTTGTTACACAAACCATGGATCCAAAAAGCTCTACACTCCATGTACTCCACATTTGCCAGAGGAGTTTCTATCCTAATTAGTAAAACCATACCCTGCTCGACACCTCCAACAGGTGTTTTCTGATCCAGGAGGCAGATATGTGTCGGTAGTTATAGATTTATGTCATAGAAATATTGTGATGGTAAACATTTATGTGCCCCCCCCCTTTTCAGACTAAGATGCTGTTTGATTTATTGGTAAAACTTGCACCTTACGCTCACCTCCCAATGGTTCTGATGGGGGATTTCAATGCTGTGTTGGATGCGGCTTTGGACACTTCCAATCCAAACAGGGGAGGCTCCACCGAGCTAAATAATTGGGGATCGGTAGTGGATCTCACAGAGTTGTGGAGTTGGAAACATCCGACCGATAGATGTTATTCACATGTCTTGATGGCACACAAATCCCCGGCCAAATTTGACCTGGTTTTCGGGAATAATCTATTGCTACCTTACGTAAAGGACGTCCAATATCTGGCGGGGGCCTTGACCGACCATAACCCCCTTGCAGTTACTCTCTCATTTGTGACAGGAGTAAGGGGAAGGAGTTGGCGGCTCCAGCCAGGCTGGTTACAAAATTAAGGAATCTCGACCCGACTGACGGAGGCCATGCAACCATATTGGTCCTCCAATGACAATACAGCCGATCCCCAAATTGTATGGGATGCCTTTAAGGAAGTTTATCTCCGCCATAAGAACAGCAAAGACGCAGGACAAACAAGAGATGGAGCTTTTGCAGCAGAGGGAACGGGAGAGCGCAAGGGCCCATGCAGATGCCCCTACGGGGGCCTCGTATGAGGCCCTGCTGAAAGCTAGGAGCACCTTGTCCCTTCACTTCACCTGCTTGGTGCTAACTGTCCTCTACTCAGCTTCTGGTCCCAGATAGCTTTCTTCAGGCCCTGCCAGCCCGACTGCAGTGACCTCTATCCACTGCCCTTCTCACAGTCATCTCTTCTGGTTCTGCACCCATCACAAACTGCAAACTCCCAGTTCTCTCAGATGTGTCTCCCCAGTCCTCCTGAATGTGCGTCACTCACCAGCCCTCTTGGCTGGGACAGTTGTCCTCCCTTGATCTCTCATATGCCTCTCTCACAGGATCTCTTCTCTCCTCCTGGATGCACCCGACTACCTGGGTACGGAGAGTGAAAGGAGCGCTCCAGCTGGCCTTGTTGGAGAAAAGAGGAGGAAGTGGAGGAGATAGTTATGTTTTAATGGAAATTCCTGCCTGCATCTGTAAACACTGCAGTCCTATCTAATAGAGGACCACAAGGAGAGCTCTTATTGCTGTGGATACATATGAGAGATTCATCATTGGTGCAACTAGACCTGTAGGGGTCTTCCTATAAGGAGAGAGGCAGGGACTTTGTTATATTGGTCTGCACTGTGATCGGTGACACTGTGTATGAACTATTCCTGAGCATTGAAGATTGACTGCATCAAGCACTTTATAGACTTTTTGTCACAAGTTATTATTGCACTAGTCATATTTATTTATTATTGCATTGCTATATTTGAGGATATATTGATACTTTGTACTGTGAATATTTATACTTATTTTTGGATTGAGGATTGTCTGCACTTAGCACTTTATTTTGCTATTGATAAATCATTTATTTTAATTATCAGTTCACTTAATGATTTATATAGTATTAGTACTTTGATCACTTTGATCATCATGTCGCGTACACACGACCGGACATTCTGGCAGAAAAGGTCCGACGGTCTTCCCGAGGGGCTTTCGGCGGAGTTTCAACGGACTTCTGAACAAACGGACTTGCCCACACATGAACGGACCAAGTCTGTTTAAAAGTATATATATATATATATATATATATATATATATATACACACACACACACAGTAGATATCTATCTATCTATATATATATATATATATATATATATATATATATATATATATATATATATATATATATATATATATATATATATACACACACACACACAGCAGCCCTCAAAAAATCCACTCACCTGCTCACATTTTGCGAGTTGATTTTGAGGGCTGGTGAGCTATATGGCTGCCTAGGAGTGAGCACCGCCAGCAGCCTTGGTGGAATGGGAGTCCTTCTCCCAGCGATCATGGAGGGGAAGACAGAGAAAGGGCTGCCCAGGTGATCTGAGTACAGTGCAGGGAACACAGCGATAACAGTTTTCATGTCAATTGCCGTGTTCCCCACCGCTCGCTGTAAGATACAGCCCCTCCTCCTGGTCCCGGAACTTTGATAGACAGATCACCCATCCAATCCCAGTGACGGGTGATCTGTCAATCAAAGTTCCCCGGCCAGGGGGTGGGGCTGTATATGACCTTGAGCGGAGGGAACATGGCACTTGAAATGAAAGCTGTTATCGCTGTGTTCCCTGTGCTGCACTCTGATCACCTGGGTGGCTCTCCTGTTCCTCTCCTCCCCAGCACAGGTAGGCTGCATAGTGGACACACGGCTGAATGGTAAGCACAAGGCTGCATTGTGGGCAAAACGCTGCATTGGTGGACACAAGGCTGCATTGGTGGACACAAGGCTGCATTGGTGGGCACACGGCTGCAGGGAGGGCACACGGCTGCATGGTGAGCACAAGGCTGCATAGTGGGCAAATGGCTGCATGGTAGACACAAGCACTGCATCGGTGGACACAAGGCTGCATCGGTGGACACATGGCTGCATGGTGGACACAAGGCTGCATGGTGGACACAAGGCTGCATTGGTGGGCACATGGCTGCATGGGGGGCACATGGCTGCATGGTGGGCACATGGCTGCATGGTGGGCACATGGCTGCATGGTGGGCAGATGGCTGCATGGTGGGCAGAAGGCTGCATTGTTGGGCACAAGGCAGCATTGGTGGACACAAGGCTGCATTGGTAGACACAAGGCTGCATTGGTGGACACAAGGCTGCATTAGTGGACACAAGGCTGCATTGGTGGACACCTGGCTGCATGGTGGGCACAAGGCTGCATTGGTGGACACAAGACTGCATTGGTGGACACAAGGCTGCTTTGGTGGACACAAGGCTGGATTGGTGGGCACAAGGCTGCATTGGTGGACACAAGGCTGCATTGGTGGGCACAAGGCTGCATTGGTGGACACAAGGCTGCATTGGTGGACACAAGGCTGCTTTGGTGGACACAAGGCTGGATTGGTGGGCACAAGGCTGCATTGGTGGACACACGGCTGCATGGTGGACACAATGCTGCACGGTGGGCACAAGGCTGCATTGGTGGACACAAGGCTGCATTGTGGGCACAAGGCTGCATTGATGGACACAAGGCTGCTTTGGTGGGCACAGGGCTGCATTGGTGGGCACACGGCTTCAATGGTGGACACATGGCTGCATTGGTGGGCACATGGCTGCATTGGTGGGCACATGGCTGCATTGGTAGGCACATGGCTGCATTAGTGGGCACAAGGCTGCATTGGTGGGCACATGGCTGCATTGGTGGACACAAGGCTGCATTGGTGGACACAGGCAGCCTGCATTGGTGGGCATGGATAAAGTTGTTGTTGTTACTATTTATTTTTAAAACTTAATTCTTCATAAAACATTTAAGTGTAATTTCATGAGAATTTATGAGGACATGATTAGGGGTAGGCTGGGTGGGCTGGAGCAACTGGTGGCGAGTAACCCTTGATGCCTGGCTGGTAGCTTGGGACTTGAAAATTTGAGCCCTGTATACAGTATCTCACAAAAGTGAGTAAACCCCTCACATTTTTGTAAATATTTTTTCTTGTGACAACACTGAAGAAATTACACTTGGCTACAATGTAAAGTAGTGAGTGTATAGCTTGTATAACAGTGTAAATTTGCTATTCCCTCAAAATAACTCAACACACAGCCATTATTTTCTAAACCGCTGGCAACAAAAGTGAGTACACCTCTATGTGAAAATGTCAAGACAAGCAGACTAAGGACATTGATTGCCGAAACCATGTCCTGTGGTCTGATGAGACCAAGATAAACTTATTTGGTTCAGATGGTGTCAAGCGTGTGTGGCAGCAACCAGGTGAGGAGTACAAAGACAAGTGTGTCTTGCCTACAGCCATGCATGGTGGGGGGAGTGTCATGGTTTGGGGCTGCATGTGTGCTACAGGCACTGAGAAGCTACAGTTCATTGAGGGGACCATGAATGCCAAAATGTACTGTGACATACTGAAGCAGAGCATGATCCCCTCCATTCAGAGACTGGACCGCAGGGCAGTATATCAACATGATAACAATCCCAAACACGCCCCCAAGACAACCACTGACTTGCTAAAAAAAGCTGGGGCTAAAGGTGATGGACTGGCCAAGCATATCTCCAGACCTAAACCCTATTGAGCATCTGTGGGGCATCCTCAAACAGAAGTTGAAGAGGACTCCAGTGGAAACCTGTGAAGCTCTGGGGAACTCCATGCCCATAAAGGTTAAGGCAGTGCTGGAAAATAATGCTAGCCACACAAAGTATTGACAGTTTGGGCCCAATATGGAAATGTTCACATGGGGTGTACTCAGTTTTGTTGTCAGTGGTTTAGACAGTAATGGCTCTGTGTGGAGTTATTTTGAGGGGACAGCAAATGTACACTGTTATACAGGCTGCAGACTCACTACTTTACATTTTAGCAAAGTGTAATTTCTTCAGTGTTGTCACATGAAAAGATATAATAAAATACTTACAAAAATTTGAGGGGTGTACTCACTTTTGTGAGATACTATATATATGACACACTTTTTTCTGTTTGGAACTGACCAGGAAGATCACTCAGTAGAGTGCTGCAATTACCTCTTCTTGACAAGTTCATATCTGCTTTTAATGGTGATCTCTAACACTTGTCTTTTTCCAGCATAAAATCATGGTAAAAGTTCAAAGGCAGATCAAAACAATTTCATCATCTGTATCCTAATCATACAAGGTACTTGGTAATGCCTCTTTCTAAACGATAATATAGAAGCTTTGTCAGTCATTGTGTACTATACCAATATCTCTTTCAACACAAACACGGTAACCCAACATAAAACCCATTCCTGACTCTGGCTTCCTTGGATCTTTCTTCCTAACAAAGATTAATTGCTGCGTGAAATGGCTGAAAAACACATTTTAAGGTAATCCTGGAATCATATTCGAATAAGCCACATGTAGTGAGGAAACAATTATGACATTAAGTTGGAATGTACTTCACGCAGTAAAAAGGAACATCTGAGAGATTTTATTATCTTTTTACCCACAATGCTTTGGCATCCAGCATCTATTCATGTTTCAAATATGATCTTACGAACCTAGACTGCATTCAACGGAAATCCAGTGGGAGCTTTATGAAAAATTAAACAAAACCTAAGTAGCGTTGGGAATAACAGGCGTACAATAAGACAAAGAAAAGATATAACTGTGCAATACATTCTAATACGCTATGTGCCAAACGATAGTAATGCCATGAGATTAGCAGCCATTGTTAGGCTATAAGGTTTCACATTTGTTGATCAGCTGATTTCCATCTCATTTATTGAAGCGTGATGTGGCAGAATTAAACTAATTTACGATTAAACTGCATTCAAGCATTTAACACTATTTTCGAAAAGACAGCTCAAAACTAACAATATGAAAAATCATGAAAAAATTAAATGAAAAGGTTAGATAGATGAAGACATTTCTGCAGCATAATTTAACAAAAAAAGTCTAAGCAATACAATGATATACATATGATTTGTGTTTCAAATGGTATGTTAAAGTGTGTTGTATCCTCTTTAGTTGACTGTCGTTAGTGGTACACACAATGTGAAGGTTTCAGTTTGTGTTCTGTGGATGACTGGCTACAGATTGCAAAGACACTTTTCATCATATTATAAAATCCATGTTTGAAATGAAAAGAAAAATGCTTCCAGTCACTAGCAATCCCATACTTATGTATCTATGGTTATTTATGGGCTTTATAAGCATAGCCTCTTGACATTTAGATCTATGAGAACAGTTGAACATGCATGTACAGCATATGTGTGCACGGGGTGTGCCAGGTGTGAACACCCTAATCACTATGTGCGGTGCTGATTCCCCCAGCTGTCCGGGCTCGTCCCCTTGTTGGTCCCCTCGCCCTGCAATGTTGCTGGCTTCCCTCCTCTCCTCTCCCCCCGGCTGCTGTGGGGGAAGTTTCAGGATGGAGAGCAGGAGGAGGGGCTAGTACATATGTAATTCACTGTCCCTTGCCTTTTCTAAATGAACACAGTGAACACACTCACTCATTGTGTCTGTTCATAACTGAAGCATAGTAAATTGTGTACAGGAAGCCACTCAGCACAGAGTACTTCCCATTCATTCACTGCCCTGTGCAGTTGAGGCTACAGAGAAAGGCATGTGTGTTTGAGCTTTGGTGTGCACACCCTAATGTAGTAGGCTGCACACATCTATGATGTACAGCCCAACTGCCATCTGTTTTCAGGATTGGCTAGCAGGTCTATGAGCAATATGAATGTGCTAGGCTTCCTACTCTCATTACTGTGTGTGTGTGGGGGGGGCAGACAATACCACTTATCTCAAAGGGAGACTATTACAGCACTCAGTAGAAACCCTTTGTTACCAGGAGCAACTGCCAATTACAGGCAGGACAGATGCTAGAGCAGTGTATGTCCTCAGCCAGAACATAGCAAACAATAGACCATAGTAGAGTCAGCAGGCTGGTCTTCTTCATGTAAAATTCCAGAGAGGTCAGTGGAGCAACAGATCTCTATCCAGGGCATAGGGAAATGAACAAATCTTTTGATCTGACAAAGGCTTAAAGTTCTGAGTGCAGAGTTGATTAACCGATTCCTGACCGGCGCACGCCGATGTACGTCGGCAGAATGGCACGGGCAGGCATATTGGCGTACAGGTTCATCCAATCTCTAATGCCGGTCAGGACCCCCGTGAATCCGGTCACGGGTCCCGCGGACTCGATCGACGTGGGCATACCCGCGATTGTCTCACGGGGCGGCTGAACGGAGAAATGCCGTTGTAAACAGCATTTCCCCGTTCTGCCTAGCAACTAGTGACGCTGATCTCTGTTCCATGTGATTGGAGCAGAGATCGGTGTTCACTAAATGAAAGCCCAACCCCCCACAGTTAGTAACACACCTCTAGGAACACTTAACCCCTACACTGCCACCCACTGGTTAACCCCTTTACTGCCAGTGTCATTTACACAGGAATCACTGCATTTATATAGCAGTGATTGCTGTATAAATGACAATGGTCCCAAAAATGTGTCAAAAATGTCCGATGTGTCCGCCATGATGTCGCAGTCACAATAAAAATCGCTGATTGTCGCCATTACTAGTAAAAAAAATTATTAATAAAAATGCCATAAAACTATCCCCTATTTTGTAAACGCTATAACTTTTGTGCAAACCAATCAATAATCGCTTATTGCGATTTTTTTTTTAACCAAAAATATGTAGAAGAATACGTATCGGCCTAAACTGAGGGAATTTTTTTTATATATATATTTTTGGGGGATATTTATTATAACAAAAAGTAAAAAATATTGCGTTTTAAAAAAAATTGTCGCTCTATTTTTGTTTATAGCGCAAAAAATAAAAACCGCAGAGGTGATCAAATACCACCAAAAGAAAGCTCTATTTGTGGGAAAAAAAGGACGCCAATTTTGTTTCGGAGCCACGTCGCATGACTGCGCGATTGTCAGTTAAAGCGATGCAGTGCCGAATCGCAAAAAGTGGTCTGGTCTTTGACGAGCAAAATGGTCCGGGGCTGAAGTGGTTAAGAACCAGCAGATAGTGAAGGTTCATTGCTGATAGGTATGAAAAGAGTATACCCAATCAACAATTGCCCCAGATAGTGGAGTCAAGTGCTTCCCAAATGCATAAGAAACTGATTTCAATGGGTGAATGTAATCTCTTATTGCTTTCCAGCCAGAAGCACTATTTTATAAGTTGTCCTAGTTAACCGATCTGTAGTGGTGACACAACAAAAAGTAGCAGCATTTATGAACTTGTGGTGTCATCATGGCTTGGAGGAAATACTGGAGAAATAGCCCTCCAGCAGCATCAGCACTTATCCAACTCTCCTGCTCCCCATAGAAGCTAATTACAGCAAAATATGCCTGTGTCATGTCTTTTGAATGTTTTTCAGCAAAATCTTTTTCTATTGTCACGTATTAACAACATAAGCCTCCAACGCTTAGGCTACATCTTTTAAAATAGGATGCAGAACTAGGGGGTCATGTGATCAGAGTTTGATATCTACTATCTTACTAAAATATTATTATAAATATATTTGTATAAGTAACATTTTTATTGCACTTTTCAGGGAGATATTATCATGTTAGCTTACAGATTTGTATTTTAAGAAGAGAATGCAGCCTATAGATTTCTATCAATGCAAGCCTTGTTTAAAGTTAACCTGTCATTGTAGAAGTATGAGGACTGCTATTGCTGTCCTTCTGAAAATACCAATTGAACTGGAACAGATGAGGAGTGGCAGAGAAAAGTCCTCATCTACAATGCCTTGCCAAAGTATTCGGCCCCTTGAACTTTTCAACCTTTTGCCACATTTCAGGCTTTAAACATAAAGATATAAAATTTAAATTTTTTGTGAAGAATCACCAACAAGTGGGACACAATTGTGAAGTGGAACGAAATCTATTGGATAATTTAAACTTTTTTAGCAAATAAAAAACTGAAAAGTTGTGCGTGAAAAATTATTCGGCCCCTTTAGGCTCGGTTCACACAGGGGGCAATGCGAGGCGACACGACTTGCCTCGCCGCGACCTGCCGCGACCTCAGCGGCGACTTGAAAATGACTTCTGTATAGAAGTCAATGCAAGTCGCCCCGAGGTCGCCCAAAAGTAGTACAGGAACCTTTTTTCTGAGTCGGAGCGACTCGAGTCGCTCCTCTTAGAACGGTTCCATTGTACAGAACGGGGGCGACTTGTCAGGGCGTGGCACGGCAAGTCGTGTCGCCTCGTGTCGCCCCGTGTGAACCGGCCCTTACTTTCAGTAAACTCACTCCAGAAGTTCAGCGAGAATCTCTGAATGATCCAATGTTGTCCTAAATGACTGATGGTGATAAATAGAATCCACCTGTGTGTAATCAAGTCTCTGTATAAATGCACCTGCTCTGTGATAGTCTCAGGGTTCTGTTGAAAGCGCTGAGAGCATCATGAAGACCAAGGAACACACCAGGCAGGTCCGTAATACTGTTGTGGAGAAGTTTAAAGCCGGATTTGGATACAAAAACATTTCCCAAGCTTTAAACATCCCAAGGAGCACTGTGCAAGCGATCATTTTGAAATGGAAGGAGTATCAGACCACTGCAAATCTACCAAGACCTGGCCGTCCCTCTAAACTTTCAGCTCAGACAAGGAGAAGACTGATCAGAGATGCCAAGAGGCCCATGATCCCTCTGGATGAACTGCAGAGAACTACAGCTGAGGTGGGAGAGTCTGTCCATAGGACAACAATCAGTCGTACACTGCACAAATCTGGCCTTTATGGAAGAGTGGCAAGAAGAAAGCCATTTCTCAAAGATATCCATAAAAAGTCTCGTCTAAAGTTTGCCACAAGCCACCTGGGAGACACACCAAACATGTGGAAGAAGGTGCTCTGGTCAGATGAAACCAAAATCAAACTTTTTGCCCACAATGCAAAACGGTATGTTTGGTGTAAAAGCAACACAGCTCATCACCCTCAACACACCATCCCCACTGTCAAACATGGTGGTGGCAGCATCATGGTTTGGGCCTGCTTTTCTTCAGCAGGGACAGGGAAGATGGTTAAAATTGAGGGGAAGATGGATGCAGCCAAATACAGGACCATTCTGGATGAAAACCTCTTGGAGTCTGCAAAAGACCTGAAACTGGGACGGAGATTTATCTTCCAACAAGACAATGATCCCAAACATACAGCAAAATCTACAAAGAAATGATTCACAAATAAACGTATCCAGGTGTTAGAATTGCCAAGTCAAAGTCCAGACCTGAATCCAATCGAGAATCTGTGGAAAGAGCTGAAAACTGTTGTTCACAAACGCTCTCCATCCAACCTCACTGAGTTCGAGCTGTTTTGCAAGGAAGAATAGGCAAGAATTTCAGTCTCTCGATGTGCAAAACTGATAGAGACATACCCCAAGCGACTTGCAGCTGTAATCGCAGCAAAAGGTGGCTCTACAAAGTATTAACGCAAGGGGGCCGAATAATTTTGCACGCCCCACTTTTCTTTTTTTATTAGTTAAAAAAGTTTCAAAAATCCAATAGATTTCGTTCCACTTCACAATTGTGTCCCACTTGTTGGTGATTCTTCACAAAAAATAAAAATTTTATATCTTTATGTTTGAAGCCTGAAATGTGGCAAAAGGTTGAAAAGTTCAAGGGGGCCGAATACTTTCGCAAGGCACTGTATATCGTGTTCCTATCGGTAACTCAAGAAGCATGGGGAAGTAAGAGGACCAATGAGACAGTTAGGCAACTGACATTTATTTATTTATTATTTATTTAACTGTATTGAGAGAAAAATTGGAGCTGACATTGCTGACCGCTCTTTTTGAGACGCTAGATACCTGTCTGTCATGCGTATGTTTTGGTTTAATTTTTTTCTGTTGATGACCCTGAGAAGATGCTTTTTCAGGTCTCTGTCTTTAAAGTATTTAACCACTTAAGGACCAGGCCTCTTTTTCAGACTAGGTGTTTACATGTTTAAAACAGTTGTTTTTTTCCCTAGAAATTACTATATTGTTTTTTTTCTAACACCCTAGAGAATAAAATGGCAGTCATTGCAATACTTTTTTCACATCGTATTTGCGCAGCGGTCTTATATAGTATATATTTATATTGTGAAAGATAATGTTACGCCAAGTAAATTGATACCCAACATGTCATGCTTCAAAATTGCGCCCGCTCGTGGAATGGTGTCAAACTTTTACCCTCAAAAATCTCCATAAGCGACATTAAAAAAATTCTACAGGTTGCATGTTTTGCGTTACAGAGGAGGTCTAGGGCTAGAATTATTGCTCTCTCTCTACCGATCACGGCGATACCTCACAAGTGTGGGCTGAACACCATTTTCATATGTGGGTTCTACTCACATGTGTGTTCGCTTCTGCGCACAAGCTTGTCAGTAGTGATGGCCGAACGGTTCGCCCGGCGGTCGTTTCGCGGCGAATTTCCGACTTTCGCCGTCCGCGGGTTCGAACGCCTTTTTCCGTCGTTCGCCCCGGCGGACTTACGTGTTTAATGTATACAAGAACTTTAACCTTTCGTGACACGTTTATCATGTGTTACAGGACAACCAATTGAGACATGACAGCTCATGGACACTTGGACATTCCCCCTAACCTATAAATACACCCGATCCGGTGGCCATTTTACATTCTTTCTTCTGTCACTGTAGGGAAAGGATCCTGTGTGGAGTAGGGACAGAGAAAACGCTAGCTATTTGGTACACAAAAGTTCTTTTCAGGACTGGTATAGGTGTTAGGTCAGCAGCCTGAGTTTCTTTTGTCAGTTTAGATAAAGGGACAGAGCGCTGTATGCTGCTATTTTAGGGACAGCTCAGCCAGATTAGTCTTTCTTCATCATCATCATCATCATCATCATTAGCTGTTACTATCAGGTCCACAAAAGAGCTGTTCCAGCTAATCGTTCCAGCCTACTCTTTTTTGCCAATTTGTATAGGGACAGGCAGGAAGCAGTGTGTCAGGCAGTGAGGATAATTTTAAAGACTTGCTGTTACTATTAGTTCCACAAAGGTTCTTTTCAGGACTGGTATCAGTGGTACGGTAATAGGCTTGTACACGTATAATATTCTTTCTTCCAAATATAGAAAGAATATTATACTTGACTGCTGCCCTTCTGCTGCAGTCTGCTAATCATTCACAACTCACTTGTTCCACAAAGCTCTTTATCAGGACTGGTAACTTGGTCTGTCTAGGGTGCTACGGTACATAGGCTTGGGTGCGGTACAGTCTGCTGTTCTGTAAGGACCGCTATCGGTCCACAATACATAGGGTTGCCGTGCACTACTGCTGACCGCTGCCCTATACTGCAGCAGTCCTTCAGCGGTATAGGGACTGACGCACAGTCTGCTAAACACTAATACACAACCTGCTTGGTCCACAAAAGTTCTTATAAGGACTGGTAACTTGGTATAGGGTGCTACGGTACATAGGCCTGAGTGCAGTACAGTCTGCTGTTCTGTAAGGACCGCTATCGGTCCACAATACATAGGGTTGCCGTGCACTACTGCTGACCGCTGCCCTATACTGCAGCAGTCCTTCATTGGTATAGGGACTGACGTACAGTCTGCTAATCACTAACACACAACCTGCTTGGTCCACAAAAGTTCTTATAAGGACTGGTAACTTGGTATAGGGTGCTACGGTACATAGGCCTGAGTGCAGTACAGTCTGCTGTTCTGTAAGGACCGCTATCGGTCCACAATACATAGGGTTGCCGTGCACTACTGCTGACCGCTGCCCTATACTGCAGCAGTCCTTCATTGGTATAGGGACTGACGTACAGTCTGCTAATCACTAACACACAACCTGCTTGGTCCACAAAAGTTCTTATAAGGACTGGTAACTTGGTATAGGGTGCTACGGTACATAGGCCTGAGTGCGTTACAGTCTGCTGTTCTGTAAGGACCGCTATCGGTCCACAATACATAGGGTTGCCGTGCACTACTGCTGACCGCTGCCCTATACTGCAGCAGTCCTTCAGCGGTATAGGGACTGACGCACAGTCTGCTAAACACTAACACACAACCTGCTTGGTCCACAAAAGTTTTTATAAGGACTGGTAACTTGGTATAGGGTGCTACGGTACATAGGCCTGAGTGCAGTACAGTCTGCTGTTCTGTAAGGACCGCTATCGGTCCACAATACATAGGGTTGCCGTGCACTACTGCTGACCGCTGCCCTATACTGCAGCAGTCCTTCATTGGTATAGGGACTGACGTACAGTCTGCTAATCACTAACACACAACCTGCTTGGTCCACAAAAGTTCTTATAAGGACTGGTAACTTGGTATAGGGTGCTACGGTACATAGGCCTGAGTGCGTTACAGTCTGCTGTTCTGTAAGGACCGCTATCGGTCCACAATACATAGGGTTGCCGTGCACTACTGCTGACCGCTGCCCTATACTGCAGCAGTCCTTCATTGGTATAGGGACTGACGTACAGTCTGCTAATCACTAACACACAACCTGCTTGGTCCACAAAAGTTCTTATAAGGACTGGTAACTTGGTATAGGGTGCTACGGTACATAGGCCTGAGTGCGTTACAGTCTGCTGTTCTGTAAGGACCGCTATCGGTCCACAATACATAGGGTTGCCGTGCACTACTGCTGACCGCTGCCCTATACTGCAGCAGTCCTTCATTGGTATAGGGACTGACGTACAGTCTGCTAATCACTAACACACAACCTGCTTGGTCCACAAAAGTTCTTATAAGGACTGGTAACTTGGTATAGGGTGCTACGGTACATAGGCCTGAGTGCGTTACAGTCTGCTGTTCTGTAAGGACCGCTATCGGTCCACAATACATAGGGTTGCCGTGCACTACTGCTGACCGCTGCCCTATACTGCAGCAGTCCTTCAGCGGTATAGGGACTGACGCACAGTCTGCTAAACACTAACACACAACCTGCTTGGTCCACAAAAGTTTTTATAAGGACTGGTAACTTGGTATAGGGTGCTACGGTACATAGGCCTGAGTGCGTTACAGTCTGCTGTTCTGTAAGGACCGCTATCGGTCCACAATACATAGGGTTGCCGTGCACTACTGCTGACCGCTGCCCTATACTGCAGCAGTCCTTCATTGGTATAGGGACTGACGTACAGTCTGCTAATCACTAACACACAACCTGCTTGGTCCACAAAAGTTCTTATAAGGACTGGTAACTTGGTATAGGGTGCTACGGTACATAGGCCTGAGTGCGTTACAGTCTGCTGTTCTGTAAGGACCGCTATCGGTCCACAATACATAGGGTTGCCGTGCACTACTGCTGACCGCTGCCCTATACTGCAGCAGTCCTTCAGCGGTATAGGGACTGACGCACAGTCTGCTAAACACTAACACACAACCTGCTTGGTCCACAAAAGTTCTTATAAGGACTGGTAACTTGGTATAGGGTGCTACGGTACATAGGCTTGAGTGCGGTACAGTCTGCTGTTCTGTAAGGACCGCTATCGGTCCACAATAGATAGGGTTGACGTGCACCACTGCTGACCGCTGCCCTATACTGCAGCAGTCCTTCAGCGGTATAGGGACTGACGTACAGTCTGCTAATCACTAACACACAACCTGCTTGTTCCACAAAAGTTCTTATAAGGACTGGTAACTTGGTATAGGGTGCTACGGTACATAGGCTTGAGTGCGGTACAGTCTGCTGTTCTGTAAGGACCGCTATCGGTCCACAATAGATAGGGTTGACGTGCACCACTGCTGACCGCTGCCCTATACTGCAGCAGTCCTTCAGCGGTATAGGGACTGACGTACAGTCTGCTAAACACTAATACACAACCTGCTTGGTCCACAAAAGTTCTTATAAGGACTGGTAACTTGGTATAGGGTGCTACGGTACATAGGCCTGAGTGCGTTACAGTCTGCTGTTCTGTAAGGACCGCTATCGGTCCACAATACATAGGGTTGCCGTGCACTACTGCTGACCGCTGCCCTATACTGCAGCAGTCCTTCAGCGGTATAGGGACTGACGCACAGTCTGCTAAACACTAACACACAACCTGCTTGGTCCACAAAAGTTTTTATAAGGACTGGTAACTTGGTATAGGGTGCTACGGTACATAGGCCTGAGTGCGTTACAGTCTGCTGTTCTGTAAGGACCGCTATCGGTCCACAATACATAGGGTTGCCGTGCACTACTGCTGACCGCTGCCCTATACTGCAGCAGTCCTTCATTGGTATAGGGACTGACGTACAGTCTGCTAATCACTAACACACAACCTGCTTGGTCCACAAAAGTTCTTATAAGGACTGGTAACTTGGTATAGGGTGCTACGGTACATAGGCCTGAGTGCGTTACAGTCTGCTGTTCTGTAAGGACCGCTATCGGTCCACAATACATAGGGTTGCCGTGCACTACTGCTGACCGCTGCCCTATACTGCAGCAGTCCTTCAGCGGTATAGGGACTGACGCACAGTCTGCTAAACACTAACACACAACCTGCTTGGTCCACAAAAGTTTTTATAAGGACTGGTAACTTGGTATAGGGTGCTACGGTACATAGGCTTGAGTGCGGTACAGTCTGCTGTTCTGTAAGGACCGCTATCGGTCCACAATAGATAGGGTTGACGTGCACCACTGCTGACCGCTGCCCTATACTGCAGCAGTCCTTCAGCGGTATAGGGACTGACGTACAGTCTGCTAATCACTAACACACAACCTGCTTGTTCCACAAAAGTTCTTATAAGGACTGGTAACTTGGTATAGGGTGCTACGGTACATAGGCTTGAGTGCGGTACAGTCTGCTGTTCTGTAAGGACCGCTATCGGTCCACAATAGATAGGGTTGACGTGCACCACTGCTGACCGCTGCCCTATACTGCAGCAGTCCTTCAGCGGTATAGGGACTGACGTACAGTCTGCTAAACACTAATACACAACCTGCTTGGTCCACAAAAGTTCTTATAAGGACTGGTAACTTGGTATAGGGTGCTACGGTACATAGGCCTGAGTGCGTTACAGTCTGCTGTTCTGTAAGGACCGCTATCGGTCCACAATACATAGGGTTGCCGTGCACTACTGCTGACCGCTGCCCTATACTGCAGCAGTCCTTCATTGGTATAGGGACTGACGTACAGTCTGCTAATCACTAACACACAACCTGCTTGTTCCACAAAAGTTCTTATAAGGACTGGTAACTTGGTATAGGGTGCTACGGTACATAGGCTTGAGTGCGGTACAGTCTGCTGTTCTGTAAGGACCGCTATCGGTCCACAATAGATAGGGTTGACGTGCACCACTGCTGACCGCTGCCCTATACTGCAGCAGTCCTTCAGCGGTATAGGGACTGACGTACAGTCTGCTAAACACTAATACACAACCTGCTTGGTCCACAAAAGTTCTTATAAGGACTGGTAACTTGGTATAGGGTGCTACGGTACATAGGCTTGAGTGCGGTACAGTCTGCTGTTCTGTAAGGACCGCTATCGGTCCACAATAGATAGGGTTGACGTGCACCACTGCTGACCGCTGCCCTATACTGCAGCAGTCCTTCAGCGGTATAGGGACTGACGTACAGTCTGCTAAACACTAATACACAACCTGCTTGGTCCACAAAAGTTCTTATAAGGACTGGTAACTTGGTATAGGGTGCTACGGTACATAGGCTTGAGTGCGGTACAGTCTGCTGTTCTGTAAGGACCGCTATCGGTCCACAATAGATAGGGTTGACGTGCACCACTGCTGACCGCTCACCTATACTGCAGCAGTCCTTCAGCGGTATAGGGACTGACGTACAGTCTGCTAATCACTAACACACAACCTGCTTGTTCCACAAAAGTTCTTATAAGGACTGGTAACTTGGTATAGGGTGCTACGGTACATAGGCTTGAGTGCGGTACAGTCTGCTGTTCTGTAAGGACCGCTATCGGTCCACAATAGATAGGGTTGACGTGCACCACTGCTGACCGCTGCCCTATACTGCAGCAGTCCTTCAGCGGTATAGGGACTGACGTACAGTCTGCTAAACACTAATACACAACCTGCTTGGTCCACAAAAGTTCTTATAAGGACTGGTAACTTGGTATAGGGTGCTACGGTACATAGGCTTGAGTGCGGTACAGTCTGCTGTTCTGTAAGGACCGCTATCGGTCCACAATAGATAGGGTTGACGTGCACCACTGCTGACCGCTGCCCTATACTGCAGCAGTCCTTCAGCGGTATAGGGACTGACGTACAGTCTGCTAAACACTAATACACAACCTGCTTGGTCCACAAAAGTTCTTATAAGGACTGGTAACTTGGTATAGGGTGCTACGGTACATAGGCTTGAGTGCGGTACAGTCTGCTGTTCTGTAAGGACCGCTATAGGTCCACAATAGATAGGGTTGACGTGCACCACTGCTGACCGCTCACCTATACTGCAGCAGTCCTTCAGCGGTATAGGGACTAAGAGTTTTGTCACAGGGTCATTTAAAAAATGACATGCAGAGGAAGAGGCAGGCCCTTCCGCAGGGGTGGTAGGGGTAGGGCAGGAGCAACAGGCTTGAGCCAAAGTGGGAAGTTGCAGAAGGTGCGTTCAATTACTTTAAAGGATGCACCAGACTTGGTTGAGTGGCTCGCTCAGCCTTACTCTTCTGCACCCTCCTCATCCTCTCGATCTGCACCCTCTTCTTCACTCTCTGCTATGTGCACCCCCAAAGACACTACCACCAACAACACGACCACCACCACCACCACCACATACCTTCCGCTTGAGTCACTGGAATTATTTTCCGATCCATATCAAGAGGACATTTCTGATGCGCAGCCACTCTTGGTATTGGATCAGGAAGAGGAGGTAGCAACAAGCGCTACTCAGCAGTCTGACGCCAGTACCCAGATCAGCCCAAGGAGGAGGTTGGTCCCCGGTGTTGCTGCCTACTCTACTTATAGCGGTGGGGAAGGTGACGTTGATGATGACGTGTCTAGTGATGTCACGTGGGTGCCCACAAGAGAGGAAGAGGAGGGGAGTTCAGAGGGAGATATGGACCAGCAGATAGGGAGGAGAAGCAGCAATGACTTACATTGCACAGCAGGGACAAAGCAGACTGCAAATGTATCAGGAGCGAGTCATCGACCATGTACGGTCACATCTGGCGCTCCCAGGACACCGGCACATGGCTCCGCAGTGTGGGCTTTTTTTAACGTGTCCGCTGCTGACAATAGCGTTGCCATCTGCAATCTTTGCAGTCAACGCGTTAGTCGCGGTAAGCCCAATACTCACCTAGGGACGACCGCCTTAAGAAGGCACATGAGCAGCCATCACCGAGCCCAGTGGGAGCAACGGAACACACAAAGCCACACTGCAGGCTCTCACCGTCCAGCCTCGTCTTCTACTTCTCCTTCTCCTCTCTCCTCACAATTGTCCTCCACTCCACCTTCCATCACGCCAAGCTCACATTTTTCTGCAAAAAGGCAGGCTTCCGTGGGCCTAATGTTTGAGCGTAAAAAAATGATGACGCCGGATAACCCTCTTGCCCAACGGTTGGCGGCTGGCTTGTCAGAACTCATAGCCCGCCAACTACTGCCATATAAACTGGTGGACTCGGAGGCCTTTCGCAAATTTGTGGCCATTGGAACACCACAATGGAAGGTCCCAGGAAGGAAGTATTTCTCAGAGAAGGGCATCCCAGAGCTATATGGCCATGTTCAGCGGCAAGTGAATGTATCTCTGGCACACAGTGTCGGTGCCAAGATACATCTGACCACAGACACGTGGTCTAGCAAACACGGGCAGGGAAGGTATATCAGTTTTACTGCCCACTGGGTGAACCTTCTGACGGCCGTCAAGCATGTAACCCGTGGCACCCGTGTAGATTTGGTTTTACCGCCACGGATTGCATGCAGGCCTGACTCTTCTTCTCCTCCTCCTACTCCATCCTCCTCCCTCTCCTCCTCAGCTGCCTCCTCCTTTTCCGCTGCTAGCGTCTCTTCCACTGCACCGCCCAAGCTCCCCAGAACCTATTCCACATGCCAGGTGAGACGTTGCCATGCCGTGCTGCGTCTGTTGTGCCTGGAAGCAAAGAGCCACACTGGCCCGGCACTCCTTTCAGCTTTGCGTTCACAGGCAGATGAGTGGCTAACACCGCTCAATTTGACAGTTGGTAAAGTGGTGTGTGACAACGGTGCCAATCTGCTTAGCGCATTGAAACAGGGCAAAATCACGCACGTGCCGTGCATGGCACACGTCTTAAACTTGGTCGTGCAGCGATTCCTTGTCAAATACCCTGGGGTCCAGGACATCTTGCGGCAGGCAAGGAAAATCTCGGCCCATTTCAGAAGATCTTACACGGCCATGGCTCGCCTTGCTGACATTCAGCGGCGACACCATCTGCCGGTCAGACGTCTTATTTGCGATTGCCCGACGCGATGGAACTCAACCTTCTATATGCTTGATAGGCTGCTCCAGCAGAAACGTGCAGTTAACGTCTACCTGTATGAACTCTGCGAAAGAAACGGTTCTGGGGAGCTGGGTTTTTTTTCACCGCGCCAGTGGCTGCTCATGCGCGACACATGCAGACTTCTGCGGCCATTTGAGGAGATCACCAAACTGGTCAGTCGCAGCCATGGCGCCATCAGTGACATGGTACCTTATGCCTTCTTTCTGGAGCGTGCATTGCGTCGTGTCATTGATCAGGCTGTGGAGGAGCAGGAGCGGGAAGATGAGGAAGTCGCAATGCTGGATGAATTCCCAGGGGGGGCTACTCTATCTGAGACAAGTCAACAACAGGAGTCTGATGAGGAGTCAGAGGAGGATGGTGCCGGGGCGGATGAGCAGGAGCAAGAAGAGCATGCTTTAAACCTTTCTGGGATCCCTGTTGTGCGAGGATGGGGAGAGGAGAATGAAGAGGACGACATTATCCTGGATGATGAGCAGGAGCCAGGCCACCACACCGCTTCCACTTTAGTGCAAATGGGGGCCTTCATGCTCCAGTGTTTTAATAGGGACCCCCGTATAAAAAGCATGAGGGTCAAGGACCAGTACTGGGTGGCAACGTACTTAGACCCCCGGTACAAACACAAAATGGCGGAAATGTTACCGCCGTCGCAGAGGGCTGTCAGAATGCAGCACTTCCAGGCCTTGCTTCGAGAAATGCTGCATTCTGCTTTTGCGTGCGCTGGCAGAGGAGCAATTCCCACTCCCAGAGAAGGATTTGCGGGTACCAATCCAACAGCGCCTGCAAGAAGAGGCCGGTTTGAAGATGTGTTGGTGACTTCGGATATGAGGTCATTCTTTCAGCCGACCCATCGACAGGTGTCATCCGGATCCAGCATCAGGGAACGCCTAGACCGTCAGGTGTCCGACTACATTGGGTTAACGGCCGATGTGGACGCTCTGAGGAGTGATGAACCCCTAGACTACTGGGTGGGCAGGCTTGACCTCTGGCCAGAGCTTGCCCAATTTGCAATCGAACTGTTGGCTTGCCCCTCATCCAGTGTCCTGTCCGAAAGGACGTTCAGCGCAGCAGGGGGGATTGTGACCGATAAGCGTACTCGCCTAGCTCACCACAGTGTTAACTACCTCACATTTCTAAAAATGAATGAGGCATGGATCTCGGAGGAATTCAACACATGTGATCAGTAGACCATGTATATGTCTATAAACAATTTTTGGAATCAAGCACACAGACCTTCTTAATTCATTTGGCTCACTTCCCTGACCCAAAAAAGCACACCGTACTATATGCCCCTACCCTCCTCTTTGAAGAGGTTGAGCGGTGTCATATTTCTACTGGGGCTGCTTATTATGAGGGGTTCCCACCATCCCTGTGCTGTGCTGACTTCCTCCTGGGTGTTCTTATTATGAGGGGCTCCCACCATCCCTGTGCTGTGCTGACTTCCTCCTGGGGGTTCTTATTATGAGGGGATCACACCATCCCTGTGCTGTGCTGACTTCCTCCTGGGGCTGCTTACGGTGCTGCTGTCAGCGCTGTATGTCACGGAGCTGCTGTCAGCGCTGTATGTCACGGAGCTGCTGTCAGCGCTGTATGTCACGGAGCTGCTGTCAGCGCTGTATGTCACGGAGCTGCTGTCAGCGCTGTATGTCACGGAGCTGCTGTCAGCGCTGTATGTCACGGAGCTGCTGTCAGCGCTGTATGTCACGGAGCTGCTGTCAGCGCTGTATGTCACGGAGCTGCTGTCAGCGCTGTATGTCACGGAGCTGCTGTCAGCGCTGTATGTCACGGAGCTGCTGTCAGCGCTGTATGTCACGGTGCTGCTGTCAGCGCTGTATGTCACGGAGCTGCTGTCAGCGCTGTATGTCACGGAGCTGCTGTCAGTGCTGTATGTCACGGAGCTGCTGTCAGCGCTGTATGTCACGGAGCTGCTGTCAGCGCTGTATGTCACGGAGCTGCTGTCAGCGCTGTATGTCACGGTGCTGCTGTCAGCGCTGTATGTCACGGAGCTGCTGTCAGCGCTGTATGTCACGGAGCTGCTGTCAGCGCTGTATGTCACGGAGCTGCTGTCAGCGCTGTATGTCACGGAGCTGCTGTCAGCGCTGTATGTCACGGAGCTGCTGTCAGCGCTGTATGTCACGGTGCTGATGTCAGTGCTCTGTATTACGGTGCTGCTGTCAGTGCTCTGTATCTCCTGCACCCTCTTGTTTGCCTACCCTGGTCCCTGACCTTCCCTCTCCTCCATTGCCTTCATTAGCTCCATAGTCCTGAATTGTCAGAACAATTTCCCAAATAAAAAAAAAATGCTTGTAGTTATCGATCCCAAATTCACCTCATACATGTATTATGCTATTGTCCAGGTGGTGGGACTACGTGCTACCCCCTAATAATTACCCCGTGGCCGCAAATTCGACCTAAAGGTTTGCGAAATTCGCCTCCCATTGAAGTCAATGGAGCCCGCGGCGAACGGTCGTTTTCGCGAACGTTTGTGTCCGTTCGCGTTTCGCGTTCGCGAAACGTCCCGTCGGAAGTTCGTCCATCACTACTTGTCAGGATGTGGTGTTTTAAAAAAAAAAAAATGTTTCTTATTTATTTTACTTGATTTTATTTATTTTTACACTGTTTTAAAAAAAAAAAATGGATCACTTTTATTCCTATTACAAGGAATGTAAACATCCCTTGTAATAGAAAAAAGCATGACAGGTCCTCTTAAATATGAGATCCGGGGTCAAAACGTCCTCAGATCTCATATTTGGACATAAATGCAATAAAAAAAAAAAAAAGAAAAAATGTAATTTGAAAAAATTACATTGAAAAAAATGTTCCGTTAAGAGGTATGGGCGGAAGTGGCGTTTTGACGTCGCTTCCACCCTCCTATGGTATAGAGACGAGTGGGGGCCATCTTAGCCTCACTCGTCTCCATACCCTTCAGTGTGCAGGACCCGATCGTCTCCACCGCTACCGACGGCTCCGGTAAGCAGGAAGGGCGCGGGAGAGCGGCGGGAGGGGGGTGGCACCACTACCGCCACCGATAACGGTGATCTCTTGGTGAACCCGCCGCGGAGTCCACCATTATCATACACAGGACCGCCTCCTGTAAAAAGGGATATCTCGACTGTGGCAGCAGCTGCTGCCGTTACCGAGATATCCCTCTTCAAATTACCAACGTATATATACAGGAGGCGGTCCTTAAGTGGTTAAAGTGGAACTTCACACTTTCAGCTAACATTGACTATTTTTAATCCTTATGCTGTCAGTATTAGTAAATAAATAAAATTGTGATACCACTCACTCATCGACCACTGTGGACTCTCACATACACTATATTACCAAAATATTGGGAAGCCTGCCTTTACACACACATGAACTTTAATGGCATCCCAAATTTAGTCCATAGGGTTCAATATTAAGCTGGACCACGCTTTGCAGCTTCAACTCTTCTGGAAAGTCTGTCCACAAGGTTTAGGAGTGTCTATGGGAAAGTTTTACCATTCTTCCAGAAGCACATTTGTGAGGTCAGGCACTGATGTGGACGAGAAGACCTAGCTTGCAGTCTCCGCTCTTATTCATCCCAAAGGTGTTCTATCGGGTTGAGGTTAGGACTCTGTGCAGGCCAGTCATGTTCCTCCATCCCAAACTCACTCATCCATGTCTTTATGAAAATACAACAGAGAGAAAAAATACTGTGCTAGTACCCTAAAAATAATGGTGGAGCAGTCAGCACAACAATAGACAAATTTGCGTAGTGAAATGGAAAAATAAGTGCAGCGCTAATGAAGTGAAAAATACCTGTAATGCCTTGTACACACGACCGGTTTTCCTATCGGCATAAACTCTGAAGGTTTTTCCGACGGAGTTCCGGTGGAATTCAACTGAAACTGTCTTGTGTACACACAATCACACCAAAGTCCGATCATCAAGAACGCGGTAACGTACAGCACGTACGAAGGAACTAGAAAAAGAAAAAGGAAGTTCAATAGCCAGTAGCCAATAGCTTCTGTCTCATGCTTGCTTCAGAACATGCGCTGTTTTTGGTCCGTCAGAACAGCATACAGACGAGCGGTTTTCACAATCGCAAATATTTACAACATGTTCTATTTCTAGGTCCGTCAGAATTTTCAAAAACAAAAGTCCAATGAGGCATACATACGATCGGAATATATGATGAAAGGCTTCCGTCTGACTTTTTCTGTCGGACATTCCGCTCGTGTGTACGCGGAATTAGACTTACAAGGTACTAACAGTGATTAATTGTGAAACAGTACACCTGGAGATCACCGTGGCCAGGTAAAATTACAAATTCATTTGCATGAATAGTGATTAATACTAGAAATGAAAATGATGAAAAAGTTATATGCAGTACTATTGGATTGTACAGAAACAAACCTATAGGCAATAAAGTGAATAAACCAAGCAATTGAAAGTGCCTAGTGCAATCTCTGTGTTTTAAACATAACAAAACATGGTCCACCGGAGTAATCCGGAGCAATCCAATTCAAAATTTCATAAGAGTGATCCGGGGAAAAGGAAATGAAGCCCCAATAACAGTCACATGAGTGAAAAGAAATCCACCACCAACTTTGAAAAGGCTTACCGGAGCTTGTGGACTCAATAAGGTATATGCCCAATGAGGCAGGAGGTGTAACCACACCAATATGGGAAGCTTCCACGCCACTCTTTTTTGGCCACAGTAGGGGATGATCCCTCGACCTTCTTGCGACTCAATCTTATAATGACTTGATAGGCTCAGTAATGATAGACCTAAAGGCAAGCTGTGTCTCTGGAGGAGGAGAAGGACAGCTCTCCCACCACTTCCGCTCATGTGCGGTGGTTGGTGTGTCGGCTCTTCCAGTCCCGGACTTAGCCTGCTCCTCTCCCTGAGCCCAGGATGCTGGCCCTATCAAGTCATTATAAGATTGAGTTGCAACAAGAACCGAGGGATCATCCCCTACTGTGGCCAAGAAAGAGTCGCATGGAAGCTTCCCATATTGGTGTGCTTAAACCTCCTGCCTGGTTGACTCATTGGGTATATGCCTTATCTAGTCCACACACTCCAGTAAGGCGGAGGTCCGCCGATCTTTCTGAACGAGCGGACCTGCCCACACATGACCAGACTTTTCCGGGGGACTAGGTCCGGCGGACAAACCGCCGGACTAAGGCGGGAGTGCACCAGACTTTTGAAATGAACGGACTTTCCCACACACGGAGGAAACTCTGTTAATTTTGAACGCGGCTCCAGGTAACCGGGACTAGTGAAGGAGGTCAATGTCGCCGCCCCCATCGGCAAGATTAACACCTCACTGGCCCGTCACCTGGTATGGACTTAAAGGGGAAGCTCTATGCTGAAAAAAACACATGGAGGTCCCCCCCCCCAAAGTCTATATCAGACCCTTATCCAAGCACGCAGCCCGGCCGGTCAGGAAAGGGGGTGGGGACGAGCGAGCGCCCCCCTCCTGAGCCGTACCAGGCTGCGTGCCCTCAACATGGGGGGTGCTTTGGGGAAGGGGGGCCTTCCCCAAAAGAGCTAGCAGAAGATAGCAGAGGAGTCCGGCGAGAAGACCCCCAAGACAGAAGACCAGCGGAACTGTGCAATCAATTATTTTAAAAACATGTGTTGTGCTTTTTTCTTTACACTTCATTTCACCAGGTGAATGGGTAGGGGTACATGGTACCCCAATACTCATTCACATAGGGTGGGGGGGCCGGTATCTGGGGGCTCCCTTATTAAAGGGGGCTCCCAGATTCTGATAAGCCTCCCGCCCGCAGACCCCGACAACCAACAGCCAGGGTTGTCGGGAAGAGGCCCTTGTCCTCATCAACATGGGGACAAGGTGCTTTGGGGTGGGGGGGCCTGGTACGGCTCAGGAGGGGAGGGGGCCGCTCGCTCATCCCCACCCCCTTTCCTGACCGGCCGGGCTGCGTGCTCGGATAAGGGTCTGATATGGACTTTGGGGGAACCCCGTGTCGTTTTTTCTGCGTAGGGCTTCTCCTTTAAGTCCATACCAGGTGACGGGGCAAGCGAGGTGTCAATCTCGCCAATGGAGGCGACGAGATTGACTTCCTTTGCTAGTCCTGGCTACCTGGAGCCGCATTCAAAATCAATTGGACTTTCCTCTGTGTGTGGGCAAGTCCATTCATTTAAAAAGTCTGGGGGACTAGCACACAGACGGGCGGATTGTCCGCCAGACTGCCGAGTCCGACGGACAATTTTGAGTCAAAACTTCTTTCTAAGTCTGCCGGACTTTTGGAAAGAAAAAGTCAGACGGAGCCCACACACGAGCGGATTGTCCGGCGGACTCTGGACCGCCAGATAGTCTGATCGTGTATATACACGGCATTACAGGTACTTTTCACTTCATTAGCGCTGCACTTATTTTTCCATGGTTTTATGGACCTTTCTTTGTGCACTGGTCCAAATCATCAATTTTCACAGCTTTGGGTTTACATATGTATGATATTTACTCATTGGACCAGGCAGTGCCTAAATAGTCACATTTAGTCTTTGAGGGTTGAGAACCTTATTATAGCAGCAGCTTGTCATACAAATACTGCATATTTACACTATTAATTCATGTATATGTATTTTTTTAGTTAGTTGGCACTTATCATATCCTAACGCAAGTATAAAACATAAAAAATTGGGTAGAGGAAGTGAGTAGTGAAGAAAACTTCCTTTACTGCCTTCTGTGTTTAGTGACAGGGGGAGAGGACAGGGCTGCTGGAGGTCATGGAATGGAGTTAAAGTGGTCCTAAAGGCTAGACACTTTTTACTTTAATGCATTCCCTGCATTAAAGTGGTTCTAAAGGCTGGGTGTTTTTTTTTTACCCCAATGCATTCCCTGCATTAAGTAAAAAAAAACTATTTCCCTCCCCCCCACTTACCTGAGCCTATCAGCGATCCAGTGTTGCAGATTTCTCTCCCCTTTCTCCCTCTTCTCACAGAGACTCGGGTAGCAGCAGGAGCAGCACTGCTCGGGAGAGGCCCACAGGTGTGCCCCTTTAACAAGCAGCTTGCTATGGCAGCACACAGAGAAGAGGAGGAGCCTGAAGCACTGGTGGGGGACCCCAGAAGAGGAGGTTTGAGGATATCCTTGTTGATTTGATTCCTTTTCTCGCAAAAACTTTTTTTCTTAACGTCTGTTAAAATTTGGGTGTTACCCACCCTTCACCTTAGAAGAGACTAGGACCAAATCAGTCAATTTACCAATATATTTTTCTCAACCAAAAATAGAGTTTGTTTATATATTTGTGCAGATTCACGATGTTTTATGCATCTTCTTTTCTTATATAGACCTTGCAACAACCCCCTTTTTCTTTTCTTTTTTTTCCCTCTTCGACATGGCAAAATACTGTGGTAGTGCATTCGCTGGCTTGATGGATTCATTCCAACAGTCTCAAAATTCTATAAATGGCAGTCTATCGATGGATCGTTTTTTTCAAAGACTTTAACGAATGCTTGAAAAGAAATCTCGTCTTTACTGGAACAAACAATATTTTTCTAAATATATAGATGACCATATAACCCCTTGGGGTTTAAGAATCCACATTTTCCCCACTATTCACAAACTGGAACTAGACTTTAAGACACAATGGGAAGCGAATTTGCAACACTGTTCAGCAACCATGATGCAATTACTCTGCACCCACTATACCAATGAACTGGGGATAGTGGATGCAGAAATAAAAAAACTATATGATGATAATCAGTCCATTACTGCTGAGGCACTTTTCGCTGACCGCAAGGGTGTATTAAAAACTAATTTAGAACAATATGTCACTGACATTTTGAAAACTAAAGAAAACAAGTTTATGAGGGATGAATTGGCCTATGACAATCACCAAGCCTATAATTGGACACTTCGCACCAAATTGAAGAAAAACTCTTTTTCCAGAAGACCCTTCAATCCAAAAGTTGGGGTATCCGAGTTTTCGGACTCGGATACATCTTCTCACTCATCTGTCTCCATTTCTTCCTCACAGGTAACGGATCAATCAGGCACTTTTCGGCAACACATGTCTCACAATCGCACTAACGGCACCGGAAAAGAACTGAGTGGTAAGCAAAAGCTCCCTTCAAATCACAATCGCACACCTATGAATACCCGAGCTGCACATGCTAAATCGACTGGCAATGCCAAAACACATGTTCAAACAGACACTTATTCACATGGCGGCACACCCGACGCAGCGCTGCCTGCGACTCCGCCCGAGGGGAACTTGGGCCGAGCCGTGGCCACTGCCGAGTCGGGTTTTCGCACAGCCCCAATTTTTACACAACCCGTACACGATCTCAAAAAGGACACGATAGGCACCATCCCGAAACAACTCAAAACCAATTTGAAATAATTAATCTATCTTCAATTTTATTAACGGAAGCTCAAATCTCGGTTTTGCAACTTGGTTTGACTTTTTGCCCTACTCAGACCATTGACAAATTTGAACTGGTTAAAGACCTTAACCTCTTTGCTCGAAAACTTACTTTCCATGTCCTATATGACCAGTCCCGACCATCGAATCAGTCTTTACAACAGCCAGACCTGCCCCCACCCACGTCAGGGCTAAGTCTCAAAGACATTAAGGCCATGGAGGAGTTGATGGAATTGTGGGCGGAGGGTCATATCGATAAGACAGACTTAGAGGAGGCTGACCGTCTGTCTCAAGATATGCCCGGACTCTATCGATCTGTCCCCCCCCCCCTCCCATCTCCATTCCGAAAGAATATAGGCCAAAATCAACTAAATTTCCAGCCTTACAAGGCAATCCCAACATATGGGCTTTTACTCAGCAAGTGACCAATGAAATTTGTCAAACAGACTGGCTGAGTCCAAACAAACCCAACTTATCTATCCAACAAAAGGCATTCTTAGTTGCCTTACAAAATGAAACCGGCATTATCATTAAACCTTCGGACAAAGGGGGCAATTTGGTTGTAATGGACACGACCCACTACGAACTGATAGCCAATAGGTTACTACAAAATAAAGAATGGTACAAAAAAATTCCTTAAAGCCACGTGAACTATACTACTACCCAGTATAGGAAACTGATTGGATCAACATATCACCAAGGACTTATAAGTAAAAAAAACCTGGGAATACTTAAATGTAGCAGATCCTAAAACACCTACCCTATATGCCTTACCGAAAATTCACAAACATGCACAAGACCCTCCTGGTCGTCCCATAGTTTCCGGCAATGGCTGTCTCACTGAACCAGCCAGTGCCCTTATAGATGATTTTCTTCGCCCTTTTGTAGAGAGTCTTACCTCTTATTTGCAAGATACTAGGGATCTACTAAGAGTATTGGATGGAATGTGCATTCCTGAAAACTCCTGGCTCGTCACTCTCGATGTGGAGGCCCTCTACAACTCCATACCCCATGATCTGGGGTTGGGAGTTGTGGAGGGCTTCCTTTCCGAGACTGGCGAAGCACAAACCAATTACAATCAATTTATTTTGAAATTACTTTCTTTCATCTTGAACAATAATATCTTCATCTTTGGACACTCCCACTACCTCCAGGTGCAAGGTGTGGCTATGGGGACCAAATGCGCCCCCTCGTATGCTAACCTTTACCTGGGGGGGGTGGGAGCATCACATTTTTCACCGGGAGGATTTAGCTAGATATCTCTGCCTCGTCCCGGTCTGGCGGAGATATATAGATGACATCTTTCTCATCTGGACGGGGACTGAGGCAGAGCTGTCCACATTTATGGGATTGCTCAAGATTAACACATACAATTTAAAATTCACGATGGAAAAGAGCAGGTCTAGCTTAACTTTTCTAGACATTCAAATCTATGTAAATCATAAGGGTGAGATTGGATCTACCCTTTTTAGAAAACCATTGGCAGCCAACACTGTTCTGCATGCTTCTAGTTCGCATCCAGAACCACTAATGGCTAGCATTCCCTATGGCCAATATCTCCGTCTTAAGCGAAATTGCAGTGAAGCTGATTTCGAATATGAGGCTAAGAAGTTACAAATACGCCTACAACATCGTGGCTACAGTAACAAATGCCTAAAAAGATCATACTCAAGGGCAAAAAAACAGACTAGATCTTCTCTTCTGCATGGTCAAAAACCCCCTAAATTAAATGAAGGGGTTAGATTGATTACCCGTTATTGCGCCCAACACTCTCAGATACGAAACATCTTGAGCAAATATTGGCATCTCTTGGTGGGTGATCCAAAAATCTCTAAATTTCTAAAGGGTTACCCAGAAATAACCTTTAGGAAATCTCGGTCAATTAAAGATACTCTGGTCAAGAGCCACTATGTCCCTCCAATTCCTACAACTTTTAAATCACAACGTGGATCTAGGCCATGTCATAAATGCAATTTTTGTAGGTATATTCTTGCGTCGGATTCAATTTTACTGCCAAACAAACGACTTTACAAACCGAAATTTTCAGTTACCGTATATACTCGAGTATAGGCCGACCCGAATATAAGCCGAGGCCCCCAATTTACCCCCAAAAAAACTGGCAAACTTATTGACTCGTGTATAAGCCGAGGGTGAGACATGCCTGTCCATCCCTGTGTGTGTGTCCGTCCATCCCTGTGTGTCCGTCCATCCCTGTGTGTCCGTCCATCCCTGTGTGTCCGTCCATCCCTGTGTGTCCGTCCATCCATCCCTGTGTGTGTGTGTGTCCATCCATCCATCCATCCCTGTGTGTGTGTGTCTCCATCCATCCATCCATCCATCCCTGTGTGTGTGTGTCTCCATCCATCCATCCATCCATCCCTGTGTGTGTGTGTCTCCATCCATCCATCCATCCCTGTGTGTGTCTCCATCCATGTGTGTGTGTGTGTGTGTGTGTGTGTGTGTGTGTGTGTGTGTGTGTGTGTGTGTGTGTGTGTGTCCAGCCTACCTTTGTCCCGAGCCTCCGTCCCGTGCCTTGCCTCCTTGCCTCCGTCCCGTGCCGTGCCTTGCCTCCTTGCATCCGTCCCGTGTCATGCCTTGCCTTGCCCCCGTCCCGTCCCGTCCCGTGCCGTGCCGTCCCGTGCCCTCTTCGTCGGCGGCCATTGTAAAGTTCAAAAGCTGCGCCGCCGCCTTCGCCTGTGATAGGCGGAACACTGAATTTCCCAGCAGCCTGTGTTCCGCCTATCACAGACGTCGTATCATCCTCGTCCGTAGTACGAGGATGATACGATGTCCGTGATAGGCGGAACACAGGCTGCTGGGAAATTCAGTGTTCCGCCTATCACAGGCGAAGGCGGAGCCGGAGGCGCGGCTTTTGAATAGAATGGCCGCTGTCTGTCTGCTCGACACGCTGATCGAGCGGGCAGACAGCGATGACTCGAGTATAAGCCGAGGGGGGCACTTTCAGCCTCAAAAAAGAGGCTGAAAATCTCGGCTTATACTCGAGTATATACGGTACTTGCACATCTGTGGGAATTGTATACATCATGACCTGTGAATGTGGCGCCTACTATGTGGGTAAAACTAAGCGGCCTTTCTTTCACCGCATCAGGGACCATGTCTCCCTGGTGCGGGGAAAGAAGATGGAAACTCCAATTAGTCGCCACATGGGATTATTTCATAATTTCGACGATAGCAAAATGCATTTTTTTGCGTTAGAATACGTTACGCCTGGAGATAGAGGAGGCAATTATAATCAAATCTTATTGCAGCGTGAAGCCCGCTGGATCTTTGACCTCAAGGCCACTGATACCCCGGGCCTAAATGAGGCTTTCAGCTTCAAACCTTTTCTCTGAGATTCAACAATTCTTTATTACAACATATATCAGGCGTTAGACTTTCCTTTTTTTTTCTGTTGTTATTGTTGTTGTTGCTGTAAATCTTTCCTAATTCGCCAGTACTCCAGTAACTATATTCAATATTGGAACCTAATATTTAAATTTTGAAACTTTACCTCCAACTTCTCAGTTTCCATATCTTATATTGAGTAGATATGTCGCCTTAAATTTAAATTGGATCTGTACGGGCGCCCCAGGGACACCAGTGTTTTGTTGGCTCTGTTAATCAATCAGAGCCTTTACCTGTGTGTCCCCTAATTTTTGGGCATATGGCTCCCATGGATACCTCGGTTCTTGAGTCTCTTTCTATTATGGTTTCATTTTCATTGACCTTCATAAGCCTCTATTAATTTCCTAGCTTAAATATAGCTGGTCTATGACTCACAGGTTAACCTCTCTTATGTCAATCTATAGCATATATAATAACTCCATGATTCATAAAGATTGATGCTAAAATCCTGGTTGCGGATATTTTTCTACACGGCACATTTGTTGTCTTGCAGAACATATTCATTTACTACTAGACAAGCCGGTCAGACATAGACTAAATGTTAGGACTTTTTAATATGGCCGTGACGGTGTTTCTATGTGACTCACGTCATGCGCATTACCTCTATCCGTTGTTAAACAAGTCCTGTCAGTTACAGATTACTGTTTAGGACTTTTCAAAATGGCCGCTACGGCTCGCGCATGCGCACAAACCTATTTTGATTCCGAGGGAAGACTGGGCAGCCCTTCCCCTTTCTCCACCCGCAGCTCGGCGGTGACGTCAAACGCCGTCGAGCTGGAGAGGCTTAAATTCTTCCATCTCAATCAGTTGCCTCCTGGCAATTGATGAGACTGGATGTCCTCAGTACCCTTTGAAATTCCTCATACTGAAAAGGTAGGCTATTCTACAACACATGCCACCGCTCTATCTTTATAACTGCCTGAGTCAGACCCTGCTGGGGATTTCTGTATGGCACACTCCATTCACTCTTTTTACTGCTTTTCTTCTCTTTTTTAGTACCAACATGAATTTTCAATTAAAAATGCTTTAGTCCGCGGACCATCCTGACACACAATCTAATACCTTCACAATTTTGTGTTCGTTTTATTGATTCAATTAACCTATTCAGGTAACTATTATTGTTTTTCTCCATTGAATTATCTACTTCATTTTCTTTACAAACTCCCTTTCAAATTTCTCTGGCTTTTTTTACCTTTGGCCAGAGACTTTCTCATTTACTACTATTTATCATTTATCCCTCTCTACAGACCCAAACGGCGACATATTTTCTTGATGTTGGTCATGAGCCAGTATAGGCTTATACCCTAATCTTAACTGACTTTCCAATGATACCATGTGAATTCATTATTGATGCAGGAAGTTCTGGCGACTTTGATGAGATATTATTATGTACTATTGTACTATATGCACTAGTATTATGTACTTTGTATTTATATCTATTCTATAATTACAACTGAACCTAACATATGTATCTACTAAATGTCGATATTATATTATATTATTTTATCTCATTTTCTTCCATAGACGAACTCAATTTTTGTACTCTAGAGACGTTTATTTAATTGTATTTAATTGTAGTGATTTATTCTAACATTCATGGTATACCTTTATTATTTTAGTGTTAATTTACTGGCTGCTCCAAATTTTCCTGAAGAAGCCCTAATTGGGCGAAACATGTTGAAAATCGCAGCTTTTCTCTTTTCTTGTACGGACAAAAGTCGGGTAATCCTGAAACGCCTTTCTACGCTATAATGGGCAAAACTGTTTTTATGAATGTATAAGTTATATTACTGTTTTGTATAATATGAATAAAATTATATTATTTTATCTATTTCTCTGTTAATTTTGTGATTTGATACCCTAAAAGTCCCAGGGGTTGGTGATTCCCCAGCCCCTTTTTTGGCCCCCCACTTTCTCCCTTTTATAACTATTGGGACGTGGTATCCTTGTTGATTTGATTCCTTTTCTCTCAAAAACTTTTTTTCTTAACGTCCATTGCACAGAGCAGGCAAGTATAACATGTTTGTTATTACATTTTTTTTTTAAATCTAGGTTTTATAATTACTTTAAGGTAGAAAAAAGTCCCACTAGATGTATCACCCACCCACCTCCCTTTATATTTACCTAAGTTCTGTCTTGATCCATCGTTGTGCCCATCTGCAGCGACAATGGTCTCTCTCCTGCTTACAGGCTCAGACCATTGTCTCCTGCTACTGTCAATCAAATCCCTTGTGGAGGGAACTGGGGCATGGCCAAGCTACTGTCAGGTCACCGGAGACCAGGTGACAGGTGCACATCGTAGGAGACGGAAGTGCACCGCTAGGTAGTGGACCTTAGGACTGACTGCTGCAGATTGTACCCAGGGAGATTCAGGACATAGGTCTACAGGATCACTAACACAGATCCCAATGGGAGCTGGAGCATAGATTCCCCAGGGCGCGGAGTCTAAGAGCCAGCGGGTGTTTGCCAGAGCCTCCAGTGGTGAGGATGGACTTCACTGCAGTCTGGCTCCAGGTCGCGACCCCTAGGGTCTCTCAGCTCACGCTCACAGTAGACTACAAGAGAAGGAAGCAGCAGGCTGGAACGACAAGGATAGTAAGGGGCTATGGCAGAGGTCAGGGCAACTTGCAGACAGGAACAACAGCGTACACGCCAAAGGTTCAGGGTCACAGGCAGACAGGGATGGTCGGAGACATGCAAAAGGTCAAGGTCCCAAGCAGACAGGAATCGTAGAGAACACGCCAAGGTCGGTAACAGAGTCAAACGTAGAGCACACGGCAAGCAGGAAACAGGAAGCCAAACACACAATGAATACACAATGGTTGATCAGCACCGCTGGCTTACAGTGCACAGGCTAATATAGGGTTCCCTGATAGGGCCTGGGGTGGAGCCATGCTTAGAGGAGAGGTTATAAAAACCACCAGGTGAAAGTGGCTGGCCTGTTAGTCAGAACACATGAGGGGAGGTAAGCAAACAGGAAGATCACTGCATAACCATGACAGCTACGCTGTGTATGTCAATGCATGCATACAGCCCAGCTCAAGAGTGAGCCCGCAGGTGTGCCACCCTAGTGCCTAGGGTGCTACACAAAGAAAAGGAGGAGCCAAGAGCGCCAGTGAGGGACCTCAGAAGAGGAGGTTCTAGGCAGCTCTGTGCAATACCATTGCACAGAGCAGGTATGTATACAAAGTTTATTATTTAAAAAAAAAAAAAAATTAAAAAAAAACTTTTGCAACTGCTTTAAGCGCTGCTTTCACAATGTCTTTTCTGCAATAAGTGTCATCACCTGCATGTAAACTGAGCTGCTCATGTGCAGCTCAGTTTACGCCGCTGGTCCATTTTTTCCATATGTGCAGGAGTAACGTCAGCCCAAGCCAACAAATGACGATGGCTAAAGACCGGCACACAGCAGAAGATGCCAGCGAGGAATAGGAACGCTGAAGCAAAGGTAAGTTTAGTGCTGTTAAGTCAGATATAACTAGACAGCTAGCATTTTCAGATAGAAGCCAGCAATGGTAGCCTATTCTCTTAAGACAAAAGCAGTTATGATATCTCTAAAGAGAAGCTCTCAATGAGTCTGTGGGGCAGCTTTTTTACAGACATTTTGACTTAGCCCTGAATGCTAAACAGTGGCAAAGTAACAGTATCTCTTTAACACACCTTAGTGGCTACTAATGGTTAGCCAGCCTATCTATAAAGATTGTGAAAATCCCTTGGCTATTTGAAAAATAATTAATGTGCTAAGACGTGATGTTGATGTGCAGAGTACAAAATGGGGATGTTGATAGGCTGGTGAAGAAACATGGCAAAGTTGAAAAAGAAAATAGATTACACCACCTTAAAGCAGAACTTCACCTAAACGGGGCGTTACGCTTATTCTCTTCTCTCTTTTTCAAAAATGACCAAAGTTCCTCTTTAAGAAAAGCTTCTTCTCATGCTTCTCTCTACTGAAAATTCTGAATTGCATCAGGTTTGGCCATACATCCTAAGACATTTCTCAGGAAAAAGAAAAGACTTTAAAATTTGGAGAAAAAATATAAATAAATTTAATGAAAACGAGTGTAGAAATTGTGCCGCATAGCTTTATAAATAGAATCAATAGTCCACATGACAAAAAACACAGTTGATTCTAAATGCAAAATACGAAAATTGGTCTTTACTTGTCACTGAGTGCAAGAGAGATCCAGCACTGGCAGTGGACAAGTGCACATTTTGAACAAGTTCCTACAAGAGGAAACAACGCTAATCTTGATCACCCCATACTGGTTCTCTGCTGTCTCTAGTTGATGTAACCCCATGGATACTTCCTGCTAGATAGGATCTGATTTCCCAAAGTACTGTCTTAAATCTCTGGTTACATATGTTCAATTTATCCACATGGTTACTGAAGAGGAAATCCTGAGATCCAAGGGGTTGTTTGAGAGTATTTGATACTTTTCTCTAGAGTTGCAAACCAGTCATGAAAGTCTTTTATCAGATGATATGAAAGACATTTATTTCTTGGTTATCAGGAAATAATAGGTTATGGATGGCTTTGGCTACAGTTCTAGAATTTCTGCATGATGGGGCAGTAAAAAGGGTTGGCCTTGTACACCCTTAATGTCCAAATAGCAGCCTTTATTATATTTATACAGAAACCGTTTCAGGAGGATTCACTAATTGCTCAGTTTTGCAAGGAGTTGTCTAGGAAGACAAAGCGGAAGCATCCTAGCTGGTACTTGTCCTTAGAAGTATTATTAAATCTCCTTTTGAGTCTCTTTCAGAGGCTTTGTTAAAGTGGTAGTAAATGCTGTCCCTCGAACGCTCCTTAGCAATGCAGCCAGTATGTCTAAGCTTTCTATTACATTCTGCCCAGTTAGAGACCCCTTGTGATGCCTCTTACTTGTATTTGGTGCAGTTTGTAATTTGTTCTTTCACACCTGAAGCACCTGACTTCTGTGCCCACAGAGCTTTGGGCTTCTGCTCCTTCTGTTTCTCCCTGCAGAGAGCTGCCAGGGAGAGTCATCCAGCCCTGGCATCTAATAACCTTGACCCAGATTCAGCGACTCAGGTTTATCCTTATATATAGAGTATAGCCTACTCTCACTTCTAGTAGCACACACTAGAGGGTGCTACAAAAGGATATGTTCATGTATTGCAGAAATGTACTTCCTTTTTTTTTGTCTTTATATACACTTTAATTAGATGGATGCATACTAAAATTAAACTTTAAAAAAATATATTCTGATGCTTTGGGGAAGGTGTAGTTAAAACATTTTTTGTCTCTGTCCCTTTAAAGGGAGGTTTACCTTCACTTCCCATTGCTGTGATCACAGCTGCTAGGACTTCAAATGAGGAGACTTTGTATGCTTCATCACCATATAAAAAACAAAAGAAAAATATTGTCTGGAGTTCCTTTTTAAGAAAAAGCATTTGTAAACATGTATGTACAATTAGTGTTTACCCCAAAATCGGACCACTGAGAATATACCCAGGTCTCCCACAGTAGTACAGAGGCTGCCCGGCACAAGCTCAGTCCCACACACACTGACAATTCAGGATCAGTCTAGTGGATGACTTTTTATATTTATTGCTGAAGTACTTTAACAGGAATGAATAATAGCAAGTATTATGAGGACAAACTTCTCACTAATCTTCTGATAGCCGCTCTTCCTCAAGGTAACCTGGAATGGCCAGTATACATGGGACCCCACAGCAGAAGTTCACAAAACCACTTCTGGTGCTTAATTCCTTCATAGCATTCTCACAGCTATAAGTACCCAACAAGCTCTTTACTCACAGTGTCCCAGGTACTGTCTGCCATTCAGCATCCACAGTTTGATGCCCAGTGAAGGAGCTAACAGGTTCTTTTACCAGGCCCAGGACATCAGTGAAGTGCCCTCCAGCAAATGTAACCCTCACACAAATTACCCCATGCCCTCAACCCAAATGCCACTGGAAACTTTGTTCAGAGGCAATTGGAAGCAATCAAATGCTCAGCTCAGGAAACCCTGATGACAATCAGTCATTGCTCCCCTCACTTCAGTTGAGCCAAAAATGTAATTTACCTAACTGATTAACTAGAGGAGGGCACTGCAATTACATCATATTTTTCATTTTCAGAACATAATGTGTGCACTTACAGCCATATCTGTCAAACCTATTACAGCTTTACATTGAAGTACATTACCAAACAAAATATATTTAAATGGATTTTTAAAAAGCTGCATTTAAAGCCAGCTGATTGCTGAAGCCATTTACTTTGTGCATTTTCTGCTAAAGATACTGTTTTCAGGGCTTTTGTTTCTGAGATGTTTTACAATTTGAAACAGATGGAAGAATCGCAACCTTATTTGTGACAGAGAAAGGGTGTAAATCAGTTTTCTATTGTAAATTTATACAATCTTTTATTATCCACTGCACTGCAGGAAAGGAAAAACATCTACAATACTTTCACTGAACAAATGTGTTCAAAAACAACAACTTGCCCTCTTCTGAAGGAGAGAGTGTGATGAATACCACACAAATCAATAGATCATGAACCCCTCACAGTCTTTTTTTCTGCCAAGTTGTTGAGTTGTGCCAACTGAGATAATGAACACAAACAGTTGCCAGGAAAACTATTATTTTGCTAACAAATAACAAAGATTTATTAGGGTTTATAAACTAGATTAGATTCAAATTAACATATTTTTAAATAATGCTTACCTCGGTAAAATAACGCATTCTATAGTTATGACAATCTCTAAAGTTGAAGAACAGACAAAGGGTTATACAAAGTTTTCTGATATTTATTCATGTCCATTATGATTTCCATTGATTCAACTGCATCAAAATACTGCTAGGGAACATTGAAGGGGATTTCCAGTGGAATTCTACCTTTATGGGATTAGGTTGTGTCATAACACGCAGAGTGTCTAACACCTCCTGAATTACAATCAGCATTTGGAAAATTCCATATTTTATTTGAAGTACTGTATAAGACAGTAATTCTTTTTGAGAACCTTTATATTCTAAAAGGTAACCTCAGGCAAACCAAAGTTTTAGTTGTGGATAGAGTAAGCAACAGTAAAATCCTCTGTTATGTTTTGGTAGTCACATCAGGCCATGGTGGGAGATTTCTGCTCATTTCTTGTCCCTGAGACAGCCATTGTAACCTGGAAAGGAATTGTGCAAAATTTTTAAGCAGATGTGAAATAATGCTTTTAGAAATAAAAGTGGCAATAGTTTATTTCTATGAATTAATAAAATGGAAAGTAAATGAACAGAAGAGAAATCCAAATCAAATCCAAATTTCAAATTCAAAACAGCATCAATTCTTCTATGTACACTTGTTTTTGAAGGAACTCGGCAGGTAGGTTGTTCCAAACATATTGGGGAACTAACCACAGACCTTCTGTGGATATAGGCTGCCTCAAATCCTTTTGTTTCTCAATGTAATCCTTGATGATGTTGAGATCAGGGCTCTGTGGGGTCAAACCATCACTTCCAGGACTCCTTGTTCTTCTTTACGCTGAAGATAGTTCTTAAGCCAGCCCTAGACCCAGTGGGGGAACACAGCTGCTCCACAGAAAGGATTACCCCATCAACACTGACCGCGTTTATTGGGAAATCAAGCAATTTTGATTCCTGCAACTCGTGGTTGCAGGAAAGAAAATTGCTCTGTCTATGGCCAGCCTTAATGACAATAGTTGTATGTTTGGGGTGGTTGTCTTTCTGTAGAATAAATTTGTGGCCAATCACGCGCTTACCTGATGGTATGGCATGATGGATAAATGTCTCCCTGTGGTTCTCAGAATAGAGAACACCATTGATCCTGACCAAATCTACATCTCCGTTTGCAGAAATGCATCCGCAAACTTGCAAGGAACCTCCACAATTTCACTGCTTCACTGTTGCCTGTCCCACTCCCCAGCCCTTCAGCAAACAAACTGCCTCCTGCTACAGCCAAATATTTCAGATTTTGATTCCTTAGTCCAGAGCACCTGCTGCTATTTTTCTGCCCCCCCCCCCCCCCAGTTCCTATGTTTTCATGCATAGTTCAGTCTCTTAACCTTGTTGTTATGTTGGTGGTATTGCTTTTTCGCTGCAATTCTTCCACAAAACAAAACATTTTTCCCAATTCTTCCATGAAGATCAATTCTGGCCAGGCTTCTCCAGACAGTAGATGAGTGTACCTGGGTCCCACTGGTTTTCTCCATTTCTGTCCTATTGGCAGTGCTGGAGATTTTCCAATTTTGAAAGGAAGTAAGCATGATGCTGCATTAGGTTTCCTTGACCGACCACTGTGTCTATGGTCCTTAACATTGCCTGTTTCTTTGTGCTTCTTCAAAAGAGCTTGAACAGCAGATCTTGAAACCCCAGTCTGCTTTGAAATCTTTGCCTGGGAAAGACCTTACGGATGCAGCACAACTACTTTGTGACACAACTACTTTATGTCTTATTGCTGTGCTCAGTCTTTCCAGCAGAATACAACTAACATTTTTAGTATCCCCATCCTCCATCTGGATATATTTGGCAAATCATTACACATAACTTCTCTGGACCAATCACAATTCCCAAAATACTTTTTTTCTTGGAGTTCAACTTTACTGATTGGACTTCAGACCTGCCAAGAACTGCAACTACATATGTTTGGACACCCCACCTTGTCCTATACATAGAGCTCCCCAGCAGATTTCAAAAAATAAAAGTGAAAATACTGTTTTAAGTACAAATAATACATTTTGAGGCGCAAAAAGTAGTGGCCAGTACTTAAAGTAGTTGTAAAGCTTATACATTTTTCCCTTAGTGCATTTCCTACATTAAGTAAAACATGTTTTAGTGTGTGTATCACTAGCTCATAAAGAAACAAAAAAGAAAAGATCCATCTATGTCCAGCCTAAGGGTTTACTCTGCTTCGAATTTGTTAGAAAACCTGTCCCAATCATTGTTCCCTCAATAAGCCATCTCCAGTCTCCTACTCCCAGTTTCTTGCCATACTTTTCACCATTTACATAAACTCACCACTTTAAGCAAAACTATACTTACTTTCACTCCAGAACTCCTCTGTCCCAGGGCTCCCACACTGCACTGTCATTTTCGGTTAGGTGGATTATGGGTACTAACCAAGCTCCAGCCATTTTAATGGGTCAGACCATGGTGACATCACTCCGCACATGTGTGGAAGTTTAGTCAGCTCCGCATTGCTGAAATTGTGAGCTGAACTGCATGTGCGAAGACAGTCAAGTGACAAATTTTAATGCAGAAGAGACAAAGTATGCCTATTCTGCATTAAAATACTTCCTGTAATTAAAGTTCCACTTTAAAGAGGAAGTAAACCCTGATGAGTTTACTTCCTCTTTGATTCCCTGCAAAGGTAAAGCATAATGGACTACTATGCATCGCATAGTAGTCCATTATGTGTCACTTACCTGACACAGGAGCCAGCGAAGTCACCGCTGTCCCCTGTAGTCCGGCGCATCCATCTTCTCAGTGGGTCTCCCCGCTCCGCCGCTGTCATTCGGCGAAGCTGCGATGATGTCACTCCCGCGCATGTGCACGGGAGCCACCACTCGCCGCATATCGCCGTTGACCGTGGCACACTCAGTGCACTGCTGTCTATGGCGCATGCGCCATAGACAGCAGTGCCTGTCTTTCGGCAAATATCTCCTAAACCTACACGGTTTAGGAGATATTTCTTGGACCTACAGGTAAGCCTAAGGCCGCGTACACACGGGCGGACTGTATGGCGTACTTAGTCCGTCATACAATCCGACGGACAGTCCGTCATACTTTCGACTGAACGGACTTGACCACACACGGATGCACAAACAGTCCGTCGAAAGCTTGCGCGATGACGTGTACAGCACGTACGACGGGACTAGAAATAGGAAGTCCAATACACAGCAAAGCACCCTTGCGCCGTGTAAATCCTTATTGAGGATGCGCTATTCTTAGTCCGTCGAACTAGCCTACTGACGAGTGGATTGTCCGCTGAAACCAAAGTACGACGGACAGAATTTCGAAAAATCCGAAATACTTAGTACGCCAGACTGCACGCTGAAAAAGTCCGCTGAAGCCCACACACGAGCGGACTGTCCGCTGAAATGTGTTTCGACTGACTAAGTACGCCATACAGTCCGCCCGTGTGTACGCGGCATTAATCTAAGCTTACCTGTAGGTCAAAGTTGGGTGTAAGGGTTTACAACCACTTTAAAGTCTATGAGCAGCTTTAGTAATAGCATTATCTGAGAAAAAAAAAAAACAAGAACCTTAGACATTGGCTATATTTTGGTGCTTTAACATTTTCCTTATTATTGACATATGTATTTATTTATGCTTTACTATCTTGAGCAGCATTTTATATACAAGTAGCTCATAAGTAGATGATTAATAATATAAAACTGTAACAATCCCTGTGTCGCTGCCACATCCAAGCAATATATACAAACTAAGAACAACTTAGACAGCTTGGCATCAGATTGTGAAAGCAAACTCGCCTGGAGGAAATAAATGCAAATCTGAGAATGATCTACAAACTAGATGCAAACTACTTGGTTGGAAACGAACACAGGACTTCAGAGCTTTAAGGCCGTAATCTCATCCCCTGCCAGTATTTTAATAGGTAAATTGTATGAAGGTTTTATTGAATATAGCAGAAAAACAACATCCAAAAGACAGCAAGCGCATTGAACAAAATAAAAGAACTCTAACTCCTATTTGCTTTATCAGATTATTGACTTGAATACAATGTTCTCTTAGCTCAACGTAAAGGTACAGTGGAATTACAATAATGAGGCTGTATAAATTCTTTTTAGTTGTGTACAGAACAAGAGATCTTTCAGATAATGCAGGCTTAGGGCAAGTAATGTTTTCTGTAAGGTAGAGACTATTTTCTAGGAGAAAATAGATTCATCTTTTCCTTGGTAGAGAAGGAACAATATACATAGGTAGGTGACAGATAGCTACAGAACAGCCTGTTTGCTCCTACGGCAAACTGCTGCAAGGCCAGTCTGATGCCTCCTCAGTGAACAGGAGCTTCCTAAAGGGGAGAAGCATGAACGAGTTTTTAATGAGAAACCACCCTTTGGCTTAATATGTTTTTTTTTTTTTTTTTATTCTGTAGCTACAATAGCTCTGGAAATAAACCTGATGTGAGGCAAATCAAGCTTATTGTATTTAGCGAACTTCAGTGTCTTTCCACTGCAGTACAACGGAGGCTGCTATGAAAACTTACTACAATTATTTAAATGTTCATATGCTGCATTTCCAAATACCAATCTTTATGTGTGATTTTATGATATCATGCAAGTAGAGCAACCTCAGAACATCAAATGAAGCTATCAAAGCAAATCTGTTATGATTTGTAACTAGCTCAATGTTAACTTATTCTAGCCTTCTAGTGCAGGCTAATTTTCTAGCTGGGCGCACTGTGCATGCGCTCAGTTTGAATGGCCCGAGAGGCCGCTAAGGGGCACAGAGGTCAGCACATTCTGCAAATAGCAGGATTGATTGGATTGGGGAAGCGCTTTTTTTTAATTTATTTTTTATTTTTTAGATGACCCAAAATAGCTTTATGTGTGATGGGAGGACCCTCACCATTTCCAACAGGAGGAACTATGGTATCTGCTAATAACTAGATGTAGAACTGCATAAAGTATTTTTTTTTTTTAATCTTCCTGAAAGGAGAACTTATGATTTAATGGAAATCTTGGTTCTAGTTAAAGCCCAACTCTAGCAAACACTTGTTTAATTTTGGGTAAAGCAGAGAGAGGGATCATCTGTTTTTGTTGCAGTCTGCTTCATCTTTGGAAAAGTTTCCCCTGACTTCCTGTTGGGACAGGAAGAAGTGAAAAATCTCTCTAGAAAGAACACAGACTGCATAAGAACACTTTTTCTTTTCAGTTCAATAGGGAAGGGTTTAAGCCTCTATTTGGTTATTATATTTGCTACAACACCTTGGTCTTATAGTACAGTTTATCCTGCTTTGCTTAACAAGCACTAGTTATATAGTGAAAGATTTACTCTCACTATTAGTTCTGGTGATGGTATAGAGGGGAAAATTACAGGAACAGGTATACTTTCTAATGAGGACACCTTTTCTGATTCCCTTCTTTTGGAAAGATCTCTTATTTCTTACTTTGTCTCTAAGACTCCTCCTTACTTTGTCTCTAGTCCCCTCTGCTCCTCCCAGGACCTCCTGCTCTCTAGCTCCCTTGTTACCTCCTCCCATGCTCACCTTCTAGACTTCTCCAGAGCCTCTCCCATCCTCTGGAACTCCCTGCCCCAGTATATCTGATCAGCCCCTACCCTGTCCACCTTTAGGAGATCCCTGAAAACTAATTTATTCAGAGAAGCCTATCCCACACCCACCTAACTGTCCCTGAGCCACTCCCATCAAATCATTTGCTGCAGCTATTACCTTTTGTACCACCCCCTACCTTTAGAATGTAAGCTCTAAGAGCAGGGCCCTCCTGTACCTTTTTGTATTGAACTGTACTGTGATTGTGTTGTCCCCCCTATACATTGTAAAGCACTGCGTAAACTGTTGGCACTATATAAATCGTGTATAATAATATAATAATAATAGGACAGGAAAGAATAGGAAGCATGTGCAATTAGTTGTGTTAAAAATCTAAATTCGGACAACATTATTGTTATTTGGAAATTCGGATGTATTTTCAAACCACAATAGTAACGAATTTCAACGAATCCCAAATAAATTAGAAATAGAATAAAAGAAATAGAATATAATAAAACATAATAGAATAAAGTAGAACAGGATAGAATAGATTATAAAATAAAATAATAGAATAGAAAATAAAAGAACAGAATAGAATAAAACAGAATAGAAAAGGCAAAAAAATAATAGAAAGAATATAGCTGTCTTCTGAAATTTGAATCTTTTAGAAAAATAACAACTATACTAACAAAATCCAAATTAATGAAACAAATCCAAATATACAAAATTAATTCAGAAAACTAATCATTCTAACATATCAAATGACAAAAAAAAAAAAAATTAGAAAAGAAGGAATCTTACCACACTTGTGTGCATCAAACAAAACATAAATGCGCAACAGTAGCGCAACAGTTATATACAGGCATACCCCACTTTTAAGTACACAATGGATTTTATTTACTAAAGCTGGAAAGTGCAAAATCAGGCTCACTTCTGCATAGGAACCAATGAGCTTCAAGGTTTTATTACAAAAGCTTAATTGAACAATCTGGGGTTAGAAGCTCATTGGTTTCTATGCAGAAGTGAGCCTGATTTTTCACTTTCCAGCTTTAGTAAATAAATCCCATCGTGTACTTAAAAGTGGGGTATGCCTGTATGTTAAGTTAATCATTTTGTTTTATATCCAAACGAGTTTGAAACTAAACAAAACTAATTTTTCCATTGTGCACATCTCTAAAGGATAGTCTACTTTTCAGCACAGATGACTGTGGAAATTCTTAAGGAGACTGTCTAATGTTTGTGTAGTGCTTCTTTAACATCCCAGGTAGAGCCCTAACCGCATTTACATTCTGCTTTCTTTAATTCCTATAGGTTTCTTCCCTACCTCATTGGAAAAAGATTTTTTTAAATTTTTTTTTGTTGCAAAAAGCAAGTTAGTGCTTTCATGTCCATCTATACTATTTGCATCTTAGTCATAAAATTAACCAGATTCTTCCTTTAATTTTTTTTTAACCTGCATGCAATAGAAAAGAGGCACCTGGCATCCAACATCTGCAATTTGCAACACAGATACTTTCCATTCAGATGGTTTTATTACATGAAGCCTTGCAGTGTTAGAACATGTGTCAGCTAATGCTCAGTAGGCTGCTTCAGCTAACACATGAAATTAATGATGAGCACACATGTTAGGACATGCATACTGTTCTAAATTAACTAAATCTTCCTTATTGTGTTTTATTGTCTGTTCTAGGAAAAAAACAAAAGATAACTAAAGTACACAGATTAGATACGGGCTGATCGTTGCTACAGGGATGACCAGATACCAAAGGGCAGGTGCATTGTTGTGGAAAATGTGATTAGATGTATGGACAGTTTTCTTTGCCTTTCCTTCAAATGCCACCATTCGACAAAGTGCATGCTTCAGTAATAAAACTGACATATTATTTTGTCATAACGTGTGTTGTCGTGTGTCATGTTGTGATCTTCACTTCCTATAAAAACACAGTTAATTGACAGCTGCCCTTTCATGCTCTCATTTTATAGAACTGATTTATACGTGGCTTTTTACTAGCACTTACATCTTCATATCCTCATCATTATAGAGCAATGAAAAAAAGATTTAGTGACATTAGTTTACAAAGGGTTTTAACAACACCTTCTGATAAATAAGAAGCCCTCACTGGTTAATCCGTAGGTGGATCGCTTCTCAGCAGGCAGCTGTCTCCTCTGTCAGGTATTTAAGCCATCCTTAAAGAGATTGTAAAAGGTATTTTTTGTTTTTAAACAAACATGTCTATACTTACCTGCTCTGCACAGAGTGGCTGCGAACCTCCACTTCTCAGGTCCCCCGCTGGCGCTCCTGGCCCTTCCTCTCTATCCAGTACCCCATAGGAAGCGACACTCATGCGTGGTGACTCCTGAGCTCTGCTGCTGCATCCATTGACAAAGTCAGCGGGACCCCGCTCCCCCATCACTAGATTTGATTGACAGCAGTGGGAGCCAATGGCTCCCTCTGCCCCAGCACAGCCAGCGAGACCTGGAAGAGAGGAGAGAAAAGAGGTGCAGACGTGCACAGCACTGGATCCAATGAGGGCTCAGGTAAGTAAAAGGAGTGGTGAGGGGGGACGCTGATGAGTAAAACATTTTTTACCACGTCAGCCCAGGATGGATTTGCCCCCTTAATGACCAGGCCCTTTTTTTTGCGATACAGCACTGCGTCGCATTAACTGACAATTGTGCAGTCATGCAACGCTATGCCCAAACAAAATTGATGTCCTTTTTTTTCCCACAAATAGAGCTTTCTTTTGGTGGTATTTGATCACTTCTGCGGTTTTTATTTTTTGTACTATAAACAAAAACTTTTTTCTATAATAAATATCCTAAAAAAAAAAAAAAAAAAAAAATTCTTCATCAGTTTAGGCCAATATGTATTCTTGTACACATTTTTGGTAAAAAAAAATCATAATAAGCATATATTGATTGTTTTGCGCAAAAGTTATAGCGTCTTCAAAATCGGGAATAGATTTATGGCCTTTTTGATTATTAATTTTATTTTTACTATTAATGGCAGCGATCTGCATTTTTAAGCGGGACTGTAACGTGATAGGTCGGACACTTTCGACACTTTTTTGGGACCAGTGACATTTATACAGCGATCAGAGCTAAAAATAGCCACGGATTACTGTATAAATGTCGCTGTCAGGGAAAGGGTTAACACTAGGGGGTTAAAGGGGTTAACTGTGTTCCCTGGGTGTGTTCTAACTGTAGGGGGTTGGCAGAACGGGGAATTGTTTACATAGGCAGTACCCCATTCTGCCTCTGTACACAGCAATTGCGGGACTCCGGTAGACATCGAGTCTGCAGGACCCCTAGAACCACGTTAAGACTAATACACCTGCAACAGCAAGCCAAATAATTGCTCGCAGATGCAGCAGGCTCCCATTGATTTGAATGGATGAGTTTGTTTGGCAAACAGGCAAAATGGCCACATCATGTGAACAGCCCCCCCCCCCCCCCCCCGCCAGCTTTATTGTAAGCCCTAGATGGACAGTCAGGGATGGCAGCCACTTGTGTAAAATAGGTTTGAAGCCTTATCACACTTTACCATTTTGTAACTCAAGCTTCAAAATGTCCAACATCCAAAATCCTATGTCTTTCAATAGTGACTATTCACATATAAGCACTTTAAAAAAAAAATAATATGTCATACTTACCTCCACTGTGCAGCTCGTTTTGCACAGAGTAGCCCCGAACCTTCTATTCTGGGGCCCCCCGTCAGCTCTCGCGGCTCCTCCCCACATCTGATAACCCCCTCTCAGAAGCGCTCCCCCGAAGGGGGTTACCTTGAGGATGTGCTTCCGAGTCCAGCATTTGCGTCTAAGATACAGAATGCGAGACTTGGCCCCGCCCTTTAGCACCCGCATCATTGGATTTGATTGATAGCAGTGGGAGCCAATGGCTACGCTGATATCAATCTGTCCAATCAAGAGCCAGGAGCCCGTGGAGAAGGAGCCAGCACATCCCTGCCGACTGAATGAAGGGGTTCAGGTAAGTAAAACAGAGGGGCTAGGGGCCGGTGACTGCCAGGTGTTTTTTCATCTTAATGCATAGGATGCATTAAGGTAAAAAAACACATACCTTTATAACTCCTTTAAGTTCTATTTCATGCTTTGCAGTGCTACACAGAAATTTTCATCATTACGTTTTCTCTCCTTGGAAATCTTTGGAAGCAAGATTAGTGATTGAAGAAACTATACTCCTTGTGTGTGTCTGATACCTTATCTCCCCAGTTACTGAAGAAGAGTAATTGCATTGAGCCAAAGTGTTTTTTATGCTAATGCATTAAGGTTAATAAATGTTCCACTAGCTCTCCCCCCCGCCCTAAACGCTTACATGACACCTTTCACGATGCAGCGCTGTCCCCACCAGCAGCCGCACTTTCCTCTCTTTGTGGATTCACAAACTGCATTTATAGCAGCAGGAGCCATTGACTCCTGCCTTTGTCAGGAAAATCCTTTGAGGAGCTGGGAGTGTGGCCAAGGATGACTGTATGTGTGTCTATGGACGCACATTGCCCAGCTTGGACGTGCACCCATATGGGTGCCCCAAAGCACAAAGTTTGCTATAGGGACACTCAAAGGGAGACATAGCAGACAGCACTGGTGAGGGACCACCAAAGAAGAGGTAAGGGACCTTTTTTTGCAGACTGCGTAACTGGGAATGTATGTCATGTATTTGATGGTAAATACCAGGGTTACTTTAAATACGAACCCCTGTATCGTTTTTTCCCTTAAGTGGCTTTCTGGTAAAAGTGATCCCAGCAGCGGATTCACCAAGAGATCACTTTTAGAAGCAGCAGGAGAGGTGCATACGTAAGTGTAAACTGTATTCAAACCACACATGATCGCTATGATTGTTAGAGTGAGAGAAATAATTCTAACACTAGACCTCCTATGTAACACTAAACAGGTAACTTGTTAAAAGCTTTAAAGCGTCACCAATGGATATTTTTAAGTACCGTAGTTTGTCGTCATTCCATGAGCATGTAAAATTTTAAAGAATGACATGTTGGGTATCTATTTACCTGCCATAACATCACCTTTCACATTATACAAAAAAATTATGGTAACTATTGTGTTTTTTTTTTAATTCAAGTGTATTTTTTCACAAAAAAATGTGTTTAAAAGACCACTGCACAATAGAGTGTGACATAAATATTGCAACAATCGCCATTTTGTTCTTTAGGGTCTCTGCTAAAAAAATGTATAATGTTTGGGGGTTCTAAGTAATTTTCTAGCAAAAAAATACTATATTAAACTTGAAATCCAAAAGTTCCAGAAAAGGCCTGGTCAGCAAGTGGTTAAAGAAAACTGTCCTTAGAATCCCTTTAATGTGGAATTAAATGCTACTATTATGTCTGCCTAAAAACATTGCTTCCCTCCTCCTCATACCTATGCTGTATACTGCTGGTAGAAAGCTGAGCGTAAATATAATTTTTCAATCTGAGGTACAGTCATTGGATCTGCTACCCATCAGAAAATGCAACAGAAGTGACCTTGCGAACAAAAAATGGTTATTGCACATGTGCTATGCATTTCAAAATGGCCGCTATGCATTTAAATAGATTTCCTAATCTGACATAAGAAGGCAGCAGCGGACATCTTGTTACACCCAGGTAAGTCTTGAATTTGACACTTATTTTAGCAGTAAACTCACTTTATATACTGAAATACAGTACAATACAAACGGAATTTGTTTTTTGGTCTGGCATGGATTCTAAGGGGAACCCTGCACCAAAATTTTAACAAAAACACAGTGGGATCCCCCCAAAATCCATCCCAGATCTTATCTGAGCATGTATCCCAGCAGGCAAGGGAAGGGGGGGATGAGCGAGCGCCCCCCTCCCTTCTGAGCCATACCAGTCAACATGCCCTCAACATGGGGAGTGCTTTGAGGCAGGGGGGGCTCTGCCTCTTCCCCACAACCCTGGGCTGTGCTTGTGGGGGTCTGCAGGCAGGGGGCTTATCAGAATCTGAAACAAGAGGGCCCCCAGATCCTGCCCCCCTATATGAATGAGTATGGGATACATAGTACCTCTACCCATTCACCAAAAATGTGTAAAAAGTAAATAAAGATCTACACAAGTTTTTGACCATTCCTTTATTAAAAAATAAAAAACAATATCCCCAATGCAGATCCATCTCACAATGCCTGTCTCACTGCCAAACCCAAAAAAAGAAAAGAAAAAACCTCCGGCCTCATTGAACGCTCCTTGCGGACTGCCTGCTCCTCTGTCTGGCATTTCTTAAATTGCTAAGGAGCAGAGTCACCCGATCACGTCAGCAGATGACCCTGCCCACTTGCGACATCACTGACGGGGCATGCTGGGTCTATGTTGACATAACAGGGTGGGGTCACCAGGAGGCCCTTCCTCTTACCTATATACCCTGTTTACCCTAAAATAAGACCTAGCGTGATTGTCAACGATGGCTGCAATATAAGCCCTACCCCGCAAATAAGCCCTAGTTAAAGGTCCTTCTATGTCTTATTCTCAGGGTAGGGCTTATTTTTGGAGAAAGAGGGTGGGGTTTATTTGGGGGTAGGGCTTATATTGCAGCCATCACCGACACTCACGCTAGGTCTTATTTTAGGGGAAACAGGGTAAGAACTGTCATCCGGCAAAGTAGGCATTAGGTGGTCAGCCTTGGTCACAGGCAGAGCTTTTCTTCTTTTTTTTTTTGGGTCCGGTGGTGCGATCCCTACATCAGGGGACATTTACTGCTTTTTTACTGTGGGGACCATCTACTGCTTTTCTTTATTTTTTTACATTCACGGCAGCATGGCAGGGACCGTGGGCATAATGACCCAATTACACCAATGAATTTCTCCCACAGGTCACGTGAGATTCCTCAGGGTAGTGTGAACATTCCATTCCCCAGCCTCTTAAAGGCTATAAGGTGCCCCCATAAGGTGATATCCGGTGAAGTCACTCAAACTGTATTGCAATCATCTTAACCCATCATAGGGTCATAAAGTGCAAGTGAGTGCAAAATAAAGCATATCGCCATTTTGTGGCTATTACACATAAGGCACAATTTCTTAAAGTGGTTGTATGGTCAATTTTTTAACTTTTACCTACAGGAAAGCCTATAATAAGGCTTACCTGTAGGTAAAAAAAATATCTCCTAAACCTGTACGGTTTAGGAGATATTCCCCTCGGTATGCGCCGCTGACTGCAGCGGCGCATGCGCACAAGGGGGTCCTCGCCGTGAAAATCCGGCAGCGCTCGTCTGGCCAGACTGAAATCTCCCGCGCGCATGCGCGGGAGTGACGATATCGCGGCTCCGGCCACTCACAGTGCCGGAGCCGCGATACACGGAAGAGACGCCGAGGGAGCATGTCAGCTCCCTCGGCGTGGATCGGGCCAGATGTCGGGGCCTCGTTCTAAGGTAAGTATTTCATAATGAGCTAGTATGCGGTGCATACTAGCTCATTATGCCTTTTGCTTTGCAGGTTTAAAAAAAAAAAAAAAAAATTTGCGGGTTTACTACCGCTTTAATACTGAGTACTCACACATATAGAATTGCTCAGTCAGTTAGATCATGCACATTGATATCGATTATTAAACAGATAATAGTGGGTAGTAACCATTGGTCAGCCCAAGGCAACACAAAGCAAAAGCTAGAGCCTCCTAACTCACCAAGGTAAACAGCTACCATTAAGCAATCAATCCGAGCCCACTACTTGAAGATTCCACTTTTGGGGTACTCATTCTTTTGCTTAAAAACATCAAGTGTACCTATTTAGTTTTTAATTTGAAGGGGTAAGGAACACCTGTAAATTCAGTTCTGTAATTAACCCTTTAGGGGCCAGGGACCCTAGCCGAAATATCCATTCTTTTTGAGAGGCACCGTATTAAAGTCCCCCCTTCGATTTGACAACTTTAGGGCAAAGAAACCCACCTGCCCACAGCCCCCCACAATCAAAGCCCAGGGTTGTGGGTAAGAGGCTCTTGTCCCCATCAACATGGGGACAAGGTGCTTTGGGGCAGGTGGGCAGAGCCCCCGCTCACCCCAAAGCACCCTCCCTGTTGAGGGTATGTGGCCTGGGATGGTTCAGGAAGAGGGGCACTTTTTATTTATTTTGGTGTGGGGTTCCCCTTAGAATCCATACCAGACCCAGCATTGTTTACGTTTATGCTGACAGCTGATGAGTCATAGTTGCTTCCTGGCCCGCTGCTTAACCACTTCGCGCCCGTACTATAGCCAAAAGACAGAGTGGACGCTAACTGCTGGGAGGGCGTCCCTGGACGTCCTCCTGCTTACTTCCCCAATGCGTGCTGCCGCGGGCATGCATCGGGGAAGTTCTGTGTTGGCCGTGTCCCTCGGATACAGCCAATCACAGATCGTGCTAAATGACCAATCACAGCGGCCATTTAGCACTCGATCGGCCTGTCCAATGAGCGGTGATCTCATATGTAAACATATGAGATCATCTCTCATCGCCGGCTCCCCTCCTCACACAGAGACAGCATGTGAGGAGGGAGAGCTTCCGTGTTGCAGCTGCAGCATCAGTGACAGTGAGTACACACACACACATACACAGTAAAACACACACAGTAAAACACACACACATGCCCACCTGTCCCCAGTGCCACCTATCAGTGCCATCTGTTCCCTGTGCCACCTATCAGTGCCATCTGTCCCAATGCGATCTGTCCCCAGTGCCACCTATCAGTGCCATCTGTCCCCAATGCCACCTGTCCGTGCCATGTGTCCCCAGTGCCACCTGTCCGTGCCATGTGTCCCCAGTGCCACCTGTCCGTGCCATGTGTCCCCAGTGCCACCTGTCCGTGCCATGTGGCCCCAGTGCCACCTATCAATGCCACCTGTCCCCAGTGCCATCTAACAGTGTCATCTGTCCCCAGTACCACCTGTCCACAGTGCCACCTATCCCCAGTGCCACGTGCCACCTGTCCCCAGTGCCACCCGTTCCTAGTGCCATGTGTCTCCAGTGCCACCCGTCCCTAGTGCCATGTGTCCCCAGTGCCACCTGTCCCTAGTGCCATGTGTCCCCAGTGCCACCTGTCAGTGTTACGTGTCATCAGTGCCACGTATTGGTGCCATCTGTCATCAGTGTCACGTGTCATCAGTGCCACGTATTGGTGCCATCTGTCATCAGTGTCAAGTGTCATCAGTGCCACGTATTAGTGCCATCTGTCATGAGTGCCACATCGGTGTCAAGTGTCATCAGTGCCACGTATTAGTGCCATCTGTCATCAGTGTCACATGCCATCTGTGCCACGTATCAGTGCCATCTGCCATCAGTGCCATGTCAGTGTCACATGTCATTGTCCTGGTGCTCCAGGGCCTTCAAAAGTGTAATAGGTAGTCAACAAGTTAGATGTGTATTTTATACTCCTAGAACACGTGATGGCGCTCCCTGCATGTTGGGCCTCTCTAAGTGTCCAGGCTGTGAAAAAGTCCCACACATGTGGTATCGTAATACTCAGGAGGAGTAGCAGAATGTATTTTGAGGCATTATTTGTGGTATACACATGCCACGTGAGAGAAATAACCTATTACAATGACAATTTTGTGTGGAAAAAAATAAAAAACAAAAAAATCTTCATTTTGCAAAGAATTGTGGGAAAAAATGACAACACCAAAAACCTCACTATGCCTCTTACTAAATACCTTGGAATGTCTACTTTCCAAAAAGGGGTCATTTGGGGGGTATTTGTACTTTCCTGGCTTGTTCGGGTCGCAAGAAATGAGATAGGCCACCAGTACATCAGGTGTGATAAATTTCTTATGATTCGCACCACAGCTTGTGGACTCTCTAACTTTCACAAAGACCAAATAATATCCACTAATATGGGTTAATTTTACCAAAGATATGTAGCAGTATAAATTGTGGCCAAAATGTATGAAGAAAAATTAATAATTTGCATAATTTTATCACAGAAACAAAGAAAATTGCGGTTTTTTTTTTCAAAATTTTCGGTCTTTTTTCATTTATAGCGCAAAAAATAAAAAACCCAGAGGTGATCAAATACCACCAAAATAAAGCTCTATTTGTGGGAAAAAAATGACAAAAAATTCATTTGGGTACAGTGTTGCATGACTGAGTAATTGTCATTCAAAGTGTAAGCTGAAAATTGGTCTGGGCAGGAGGGGTGTTTAAGTGCCCAGTAGGCAAGTGGTTAACAACCATCTATTCTTCACACAGAATTTGAATCAGTCTATCATTTTTTTGACCGATTTGAATTCTAATCGTTCTGAAATTTTGGAATTTGTTAGAAAGCAAATAAATTAAATTAAAATTAACAAATGTCAATGAAATTCATTACGATTCGTTACTATTTTATTCTGAGATCCGGATACATCCGAATCTCTGAATGAACAAAAATTGGTCCGAATTTGTATTACAACCGAAATGAATTGCACATGTCTAGTACGTTCCTTATTAAAGAACATTATGTTTTATCAAGTTGTAAAGCTCCACTATAAGCTGACCATACACTAGTAGATTTTCAAACTTTCATACAACTATTTGTACAAAAATTCTCTGTACATTCCACAACTTGATGACTGTCGTTCAAAAATACTTCAAAACCTAAATTTGCTCCTAACATTCAATTTTGGAATAAATGTAATTTCTCAAACAGAAACTACATACATTAAAAATGGATTTGTTTGAGAAAAATTTTCCATCCATCTCCCTCGAATTTTCTCATCACTGCAGTAAAAAAACGAATGTTTATTTTGCTCCCCTAACAGTCTGAAAATCAAACAAACTTTCTTAAAACATTTCAAAATAAATCCTACTAGTATATGGACACTTTTACAAATGTCTATATTAATACAAAATTTTAAATGTTAGAACAAAAAAAGTAAAAATTTTATAGTCATTTCAAAAATGTAAGGGGCACACTGCAACAATAACATATGCACTCACTAAAAATACACTTTCCCTTTAAATAGTAATTATTATCATTTAATAAGGAACTATTCTTCAGATGACATCTATTTTCTGGAAATTTATTCAGAGACACAACATGCCAACTATCTGTCAGGTAGCTTATTTATTGTACATATAGCACGTACACAGGATCCTTACAGCTCTACAAATCATGTAAATGCATTTGCCATTTGTTTTTAACAGAAAAACATATGGTGTCTCGATGAGAGAGTATCTATTACCAGCGGATCCTTGGATGGTGTACTGCAGTTCATTCATCTTAGTCATTCATCTTGTCTTACTTTGCACATGACCAAAGACCCATCTAGTAATGTGATAAAGCAATCTGAGCTAGTTAGCAAGAGTAATGTTCCTGTCATTATGTTCCACATGTATTATTATTATTATTGATTCATGACATTTTCTACACGTGTTATCCCTTGTAGGAACCCATGTAGCATATCATGTACTGGTTATAATGATTTTTTTTTATGATTTTTTTTTTTTTTAAAACATTAAAGTTTATTGAAGAAAATAAATTTTCATGTGAACATGGATTGCAAATCCGTATAAACATTGACATAGTAAAAGGGTGGCAAATACAACAGGTGAGAACACTGTCAACAATGATAAGGGTCAGGAAAATCACTAAAATCCTAATAACAATTATCTGCATAGAGTTACAATCACTGCTGAGGGATATCCACATTCCATAGTTCTGTGTATAGAGAGAGAATAATCTTAAAGAAAGGAAAAAAAAGTAGGAAGAATAAGTGAGAGATACGTGAAAGAGTAGAAATTCGAAGGTGGGGGGGGGGGGGTGGGGCGGGTTGTATAGTTTATTGTTTATAAACCAAGGTATATAATTAATTTGTCAAAAATCATAGTAAGATTCTATATGGGTTAAAACAGAATAAAGGGATTGGATGGTTTGATCACTAGTAGATGTAGCAATTCAGATAAATACAAGGAAACCAGAAGAAAGTGGAGCCTTCAGATCCATTTCTCATATTCCTGAGAGTATTTATAGATGAGTTTTATGAATGCGTTCAACATTTTCGTTTGATTGGGCTATGGTTTCCTCCATCTCACAGATGTTGGAAATCCTGTGTAGCCAATCCTGAATGGAAGGTATGCGCGAAGATTTCCAGAATAATGGGATGAGGATTTAGCCGCGTTTAGTAGGTGTTTGGATAAAGAATTTTTATATTTCTTGAATGAAAAATTTGAGATGTGAAGCAGACAGCATGCCGCATCAAGAGTAAGCTTGGTCTCTGTAATATGATAAATAATCTCTTTAACCTTAGACCAGAATGGAACAATTAGATCACATTGCCACCATATGTGGAACAAGGTACCTTTGTCCTTGTGGCATCTCCAACATATTTCAGGTGTCTGGAGGAACCATTTGTGCAACTTCGCTGGAGTGGCGTTCCACTGGGTCAGTATTTTGTAAGCAGTTTCCTACATTCGTGTGCTGAGAGAACATTTATGAGACAGTAGACATGCTCTTTTCCATTGCTTATCTGAAATTGTCAGATCTAAGTCATCTGACCAGCTCTCTCTGAACCTGTCCACACCGGCCCAATTAAGTTTTGCAACCATGCATAGGAGGTTGAAGTCACTTTTTGAAATTGTTCCCCATCCAGGCACACCGACTCCAACTCAGTCAGCTCTCTGGTGAAGTGACCTCTGTGAGAACTGTTGTTGACATAACTACGAACCTGAAAGTAGGTCCATATGGGTAGGAGTGGGATGCTATTCTCTGCTTTGAACTGACTGAGCTCCTTAATTATGTTATTATTAAAACAGTTGAGGGCTAAGAGGGTTTTTTATAAATCCAGGAGTCTTAGAAAATGATTTCCCATCCCTGGTGGAAAATCTGGGTTGTTCTGTAGCGATGTGAGGAGGCTTAGATGCGTGGAGATTCCAGTTAGTTTGGTTAATCAATGAACTATATCTAATGTGGTTCCTATCAACGGGTGTGATTTCAAAGTCGGGGGGTATCTCATCCATGGAATCTATCGAAAAAAGTGTAAGGGTATAGGGCTCAGGTCGGCTTCTAGGGAAACCCAGTCTTTGAGATTATAGTGGCAGTGCCAACCGATGATTCTGGTTATGTGAGAGGCAAAGTAGTAGAAAATCAGGAATACCCAATCCTCCCTTGTCCTTGGGTCTGGTTAGCAGGTTGAATTTAATTTGGGGTGTTTTGTGTGCCCAGATGAATTTCAGTTGGAGTGCATGGAAAGTCTTGAAGAAGCTTTGGGGTATCTTTATGGGTAAAGTTAGGAATAGGTAGAGAATTCTCGGTAGAATGGACATTTTGCAAATGGCCGCTCTACCAAATCACGAGAAGTGTTTTGGATGTCAGGTTTGCAGATATTTCCCTATGGTCTTAAGGAGGGTTAAGAAGTTAAGTTCATAGATTGAAGAGAGTCTAGGGGTCAACCAGACCCCTAGGCATTTCAGAGCTGATTCCCATTTAAATGGACTGTTATCTTGTATGTTTTTAAAGTGTTCATTCATGTGACATTCATTGCTTTCGATTTTGAGTAATTTATTTGAAGGTTTGAGATATAACCATGAGGAGAATTCTTTCAAAAGGAAGGAACAAGAGATCATTTGCATAAGCCGTGACTGTGAACTCCTTATCGGTCATCTTAAACCCCTGAATTTATCTATTGGCCAGTATCCCTAATAAATGACCGTTATGAAGATTGCCAAAAAGTCAGTGGGGACTTCTCTCGGTTTTGACAGGGAGTTTAGGGCTTCCTTAAGGGGTTTTGCTAGTATGTCCAGATACGTTTTATAGTATATGGCACTGAAGCCATCAGGGCCTGGGCTTTTGCCTTCCCTTTAGTCCTTAATAGCCTGTCTAATTTCTGAAGAGTCAATAGGTTGCAAATTTGTGTGAGTGGTCATCTGGTGATAATGTGGGAAGTTAGGAGTCCTTTAAATATTTCTGAATGGCTTGCAGTCTATTGTCTTGGATGTCAGCTGGTTTGTGTTGGTTCAGAAGATTATAGAGACTAGCATAAAAATCATGAAAATGTTGAGCTATTTGTTTGTTGGAAATGTCGATCTTCCCTGCCTTGTTCTGTATAACCATAATATTATGGTTAGAATTTGGGTCTTTTAAAGCCCTAGCAAGGATTTTACCTGTCTTATTACCGTGTTCATAATATTTTTTTTTTTGGAAGAATAAAAAACGTTTGGTCACTTCCGAATGTGCCCTTAAAGACTGTTTGTGGAGGGTTTTGAGACAACTAATTTTATCTGTTAAGTACTTCATTTTTTTTTCTTTCTCCCTTTTACGTTGGGTTCCCATTTTAATTAACTCACCTCTAATGGAACATTTGTGGGTCTCCTACTCCATTATGGGGTCTACATCGAGGGTTGCATTGTGGTGGACGAATTCAGTTAGTTGTGATTTTATCTTAGGCAGTAATACTGGGTCAGTTAGTAATGAAGAATTACATTTCCATTTATTAGGTTTGGTGAAAAGGATTGACAAATTTAGGGCAATAGAAATGGGTGCATGGTCAGAGATAGATTGTATCCCTATATTGGCCTCAGATGTCACATGGAGGTCCCTCTGTGATATGAATAGGTAGTCAATTCTTGAATGACGGTTATGTGGGATTGAGTAGAATGTGAAGTCTTTGTTTTCCGGATGAAGGAAGCGCCACGAGTCAGTTAATTGCATTGAGTTTAGTAGTGATTTGAGTCTTAAGATTTTGTATGTAATGTAGGTTTTGCCTGAAGAGGTGTCAACTAAGGGATTTATGTGGAATGTTAAAATCCCCACCTAGGATCAGACACCCTGTACTAAAGCCTTCCAGTTCTTTTATTAGACGTTGACAGAATGTTAAGTGGGAGGTGTTCAGGAAATATACATTCGCTAGAGTAATAGGGACTGCATTTCCCTTTAAGGAAGATAAATCTCCCCTCTGAGTGCGATAGTCTGTCAGTCAATTCAAAAGAAGCAGTCCTACTCCCCAAAATTGCAAACCCTTTTGATTTGGAGGTATCGTTGGTGGCGTGGTATGCCTCAGTGAAGAAGGAGTGGGTGAGCCTGGGCATATGGTTTGTCTGGTGTGTTTCCTGTAGGAAAACAATTTTAGGCCTACCTTTTTTGAGTTCCCTTAGAAGGGTCGAGTGCACAAAGGGTCTCACTAAGCTCCTGGATCCCCATGCCTTTCTGGCTGGGGTGGGGGCTGCTGTGGTCTGGGCTGGGGGGTCGGGATGCTTCTATTGAAAAGCCTATGGTGATATGCCTTATACTCACTGTGCTACGCACTTTGATATCTGGCATCTTTGTCACGTCACTATACAACACGCTTTTTTACACCTGCCTCTAGGGCCCGGCCTTTTGGCTAGGACCAGAAGAAATTTTGATTCCTGGCTGGAGGGCCGGTTCATTGTATTGCACAATGGCCACCTTTGCACTCTCCTCTTCACTATCCCTTTCCTCACGTTTTATTTATTTTATATGTGTGGTTTGTCACCACTTGTCACTTCACGTTTTGATGTCAAGTCTTGTGGGAGGGTGGACATAGGCCTTCTGGCTTGGTTCACCCTCTATTGGGGGGGTCTCCCTTCGGGGGAGCCCCTATTCCCTAGTACCTGGGTGGGTCTGTTTCGGCAGACCTTCCGGAGAAAGGCGGTCGTCCGGCTTCGGCTGGATGGCCATGAGTCTGGTACCTCAGTCCCTGTCTGGAGCCTAACGCCCCGGGGGATTAGGGTAAGGTCCTTCCTAGTGGAGGATATCATACACCCGTTGCACGTTTTTAGTGTGTCACTCTTTATGTGTGTGCACTTTTTTTTGGCACCGGGTGGAAGTTTTTTGGGTGTGTTTTGCACGCCATAGGCTTTTTCAAGATAGAAGGGTCGAGTGCTGCTCGGAAATGTTTAAACATTTGACGTTGTGAGAAATCACAGTGGGGTTGTGTTCCAGGGTAGAGCACACCATGGTACGGGTTCAAAGATAGCCGGTAACCTACACCTATAACTACAACTCAATAGATTGTTAGTTATTCAAATACAACAATTGGTGAAAACTTAACAGGACAGCATGTTAAAAAGTTTGCGTGAGGAGTATAAAGAAATATAGAGTCAGAGAAACAGAGACAGTAGAAGAAAAAAAAGTAGAACACCTCTTGGACAGTTATACTCTCGCAATAGATTCAAATTAGGGTACAGTGGTGGGGGCAATAAGTCCTATCGGAGTGCATCTGTGGGGTAGAGGGAGGTGTCAGCAGAGATAGACAGCACCAACAAGGATGTATAAAAAGTATACAGAATGGATTATCTATATATGCGGAGAGTGGCGGGCCGCAGCCTATGCAGACAATGAGTTCAAGTGGGCCACTTCAAGGTTCAGGTCCGTTTGAAGTGGCCCACTTGCACAGTTCCATGTATTCTGTTCAAAGTTCCTCAAAAGAGGATGAAGTGCCTCAGTCAGTTGTTATGGCAAAGTGTGGATAGGGCAACAGGGGTTGGTAGGAACTACATTTAATGAGGAAAGGGCCTGGATATCATAGAATGTGGTGTTAGGTGTAACAATCAAATACTTAAACCTGGGTGATGAATCAATGTGGACTGCTCCAAAAAATCCAGTGTGATAAGACAGCCCCATCAGGGTTGAGTGTACAGGAACAAGTTGTTTGAGCCATGAGATAGAAGTGCACAGTCCATTAGGCAAACAACTTTCGTAATAAAGGTGGAATTGGCTTATAAGCCTAAGCAAACAGGGTATGTCGAGCAACTGAGATCCAGTACCATATTGAACAATTAAGTGGCTGAGACTTTGGTATTCAGACTTCCTCTAGATCCCTAGATGAGTGCGCTCTGTTGTTTGGAGTGCCTGTCACTCCAAACAACAGAGCTTCTTGGGTTGTCCCTTCTCTGGCGAAATTAAGAGAGAATGTAGTTCTAGAGGTGACAGGATAAATTCAGGGTACCACTCTGGAAGATCAATCTGGCAAGGTTGAAGTGCGTTACAAGACGGGATGTCAGGGTGAGAGGTCGCGGTGGGCTCAGACCTACCGCTCGCTCCAGAGACTAATGCTGCCAAGGTAGTGTGGAGGAGGAGGAGGGAAGGAGAAGCCGAGCATTGAGGAGCCGAAACGAGGGGACGCTGTGAAGCTGTGACACCACGAAAGCGAGAGTAACGGTACACTCGGTTGACCGAACGGCGCAACAGTGGAGATATGTTGAGGTCGCCATAGGAAGCTCTCCCATAGAGGAACATCGATCCCCACGTAAGAAACCCTGTGAGAGAGGGACTCAAAGCGAAGGGAGGGATTGAGCGATACCCCCCCCCCCCCCGGTGGAAGAGACGTAAGACCCAAAGGTATGACTAGGAAAAGGGGGGTGGAGGAGGCGACCACACATAATGGATCACAAACATTACGTAGTTCCAAAGATAAGGCTGGCCACTCGACCGGGCTGACAGGCGATGCTGCTGCTGCCGCCGCTTCTAAACTGGAGCGATATGCCCATACGCCTAATCAGACCCCAAACCAAACACCTAAAAAGAACGTGCAAGTCGGAGAGGGGCGGCCGCAGAGTACTGCAGCCGTGCAAACGGTCGGAAGGAAAAGCCAGGGCTTGACGACCGAAATAGAGCCGACAAGTTTAAACAAAGCAATATGTGTGGCAGTCCGGTCGGACACTACGGGTGTAATGGGTGGAATATCGGAAGCACAAGCGTCCGTGAGTAATCTCTCCTTGGAGAGGGGGACCGGACGGGACACTGAGATAAGTATAGAAGGAGAAATTTGGGCAAAAGGTAAAGAACCATCACTAAAAGAAATTCTTTCTGCGGTGAATACATGTAAATTATCATTGGATGATGTATCAGACCAATTAAAGCAGATAAGAGAAGATGGGATAAATCTTAAAAATGAAGTACAGAAAACTGCGGCCCGTATATCAGATATGGAGGAGAGAGTCAGCCAGGTGGAGGATGAAGTACTCCCGTTGAAACAGGAGATGCAAATGATGAAGGGCCAGTTAAATTTGTGTATGGCTAAAATGGACAATATGGAAAATATTATACGCAGGAAAAATATCAGAGTTTTAGGTGTCCCGGAGAAAAGTGAAGGCAATAATCTTGCTGAATTTATGGAAATATGGATAAAGGATAAAGTAGGGAGTGAGAAGCTATCAAGATTTTTTGCAATTGAAAGGGCGTATAGAATTCCGTTTAGGATGGTGGAAGGAAGAAGTCATCCTAGACCCATAATCATTCAATTGCTGTCCTATAGAGATAAAGTTGTTATCCTTCAAAGAGCAAGAGAACTGCGTAACCTTGAATATAATGGGATAAAGATTTCATTGTATCCGGATTTTTCCCCAGAGCTGCAAGGACAGAGAGCCAAGTTCATAGAGTGCAAAAAGAAATTGCAGAGTCTTAAAGTGAACTATGCATTGCTTTATCCGGCAAAGTTGAGGGTATCAGCATTTGTGGAAAACACATTTTTTAATAGTCCAGAAGAAGTTAAGTCGTGGTTGGAGGAAAATGAATGTCTGCTGCAACAGAGGGGAATGCTGTAATATGAAAACAGAAAGAAAATGGACATTTTATTTTTTTCCCTTTTTTTTCTCTTTTTTTTCCTGGACTAAGAGGGAATGCCCCCATATTGCTCTGTTTGTCTCCCTCCCTCTCTTCTTCCCCCCTTTTTTTTTTTTTTCTCTCTCTTGGCAGTAATTTGGACTATTTTTTGTTATAGAAATAAGAGTTATGGGAGTGGGTGGGTAGGGTGAGTAGGTGGGGAGGATATATCACCCTGGGAGGTAAAAACGGTCATGTTGGAAGCCCCTTAGAAGGGCCCCAAGTGGGGCATGGGAGGGTTGGGGAGGGGAAAGAAAAAAGGGATGGGGAGTATGAATGGATGAATGATAACGAGAGAAAGGAGGTTGAAAGGATAGGAAAGGATATAGGTAGGCATGGTAAAGGATTATTAATTGCACAAAAAAAAATATATTTAAGTATAAAGTTGATGGGTGAAATTGCATTTGAATACGGTGGTCAGGAAAAAGGGCACAAGAAAATGAAATTAAGAGAGGCACAAGGAAATAATATTGCTTAATTTATATAAAATGTGTGTATAATGTGCATAAGAAATATGGTAAATATGAGATACAAAATATGTGTGGGATTAAAATCTTGGAGCACTGGGAAAAAAGAAATAAGCGAGGGGGAGAGCACGTATGAAAACACAGAGAAAGCACGTAGAATGGAGAATAAAAGTATGATATTGTGATTTAGTTTTTAAATATGGGAGTAAGTAGTAAGGTAGGGAACTTCACTAAAAAGGTTAAAATTTGTTCTTGGAATATACGGGGGGTGAAGGAACAGCTGAAGAGACGTGCGTTATTTTCCATGGGGAATATGGGTAATTATGGGATGCTCTGTTTGCAGGAGACCCACCTGGACCGTGATACAATCAGTGTGCTAAGACACAGAAAATATAGGATACAATATCACTCTACATACACTTCCTACTCAAGGGGAGTGAGTGTCTTAATAGATCCTGGGTCGGGCCTAACCTGCAGGCAGAGCATCGTAGATGTTAAAGGGAGATATGTGTTCCTTTTTTGTGGTATAGAAGATAGAGTATGTGTGATTGCAACTGTGTATATCCCACCACCATTTAATGCAGAAATATTACATGAACTGCTGAAGTTTATAAAGGATAAGCCCGGAATCCCAGTCATAATAGCAGGGGACTTCAATATGATAATGGATCAAAAAATAGATAGGTTCCCACAGAAGGTCGGTAGTAGGGAGGGACCTAATGGGTTGTTATTTCAATTCTGTGAAGAAACGGGTTTTGTGGATATATGGAGAAGGTGGAACCCCTTAAAAAAACAGTATTCTTGTCACTCTAAGACGTACTCCACCTTGTCCAGGATCGATATGGTGCTGTGTAATGAAGAGGCGCTGGGGATGGTGGAGAAAGTGGAGTACGAGCCAAGGGGAATTTCGGACCATTCACCGGTAATGTTTTTAATGACAATAGGGAGAGGATGTAGTAGAAGGGAATGGAAGATAAACCCATTTTGGTTAGAACTAATGGATAACATGGAGGGGGTAAAAGAAAATCTAAAATAATTTTTGAGCATAAATGTGGGATCTACGTCCCTGGGAATAATGTGGGATACCTTGAAAGCCTTCTTAAGGGGGGAACTAATAAAAAAGATATTGCAGATTAAGAAGAATGGGGTAGCAAAGGAAATAGAAGCAAAAGAAAGGATAAGGAGGTCAGAAGAGAGGTATATAAGGGCCCCCTCAGAAGAAAGTTCCAAGGAATGGGAGAAAAATCAGGTAGAATATAAAAGACTTATATGGGAGAAAGAAGAGAAGAAAAGGCAGTTCCAGAGGCAGTCCTTCTTTGGCGAAGCTGAACAAGTGGGGAGGGTATTGTCAATGATTGCTAAATCAAATAGTTCGTCCCCAATAATACCGGCGATATTGGACAGGGAGGGAGGTATGAGGAAGTCAACACCTGAAATAGTGGAAGAGTTTAGAAAATATTATGAGGAACTATATAAAGTTTCAAACTCTGAAGTAGAGGGGGAGATGCAGGAATTTTTTGGGAAAATAACATTACCCAGGCTGTCGGAGGAAGATAGGGAGGGTTTGGAAGCACCATTGACCCTGGAGGAGCTGCAAAAAGTAACAGCAGAGATGACAAATCAGAAAGCACCAGGTCCGGATGGACTGCCGATAGAGATTTATAAAAAATTTGGGGAGATACTTTTACCGGCTCTCCTACAGGTGTTCAATGGCGCTTTTGAAGCGGGACAGCTGCCGCAATCAATGATGGAGGCCACAGTGGTGGTCCTAGCAAAAGAAGGGAAAAACCAATTGGAGACCGCATCATATAGACCTATATCGTTACTGTGTTCAGATGTTAAAATTTTGGCAAAAGTAAAAAACATAATACCAAAACTAATACATCAGGACCAAACTGGGTTTATCCCAGGGCGGTCCACAAATATGAATGTGAGACGCACCTATGTAAACATTCAGAGTCCTTCAGAAAACAAAGGGAATAGAGCAGTTATGTCCTTAGATGCAAAAAAAGCCTTCGATAGTGTGGAGTGGCATTATTTGAGGAGGGTGTTGGCGGAATTTAAATTTGGTCCGAGATTTATGCAATGGATAAGAGTACTGTATACAGGCCCTAGGGCGAAAGTGAGAATAAATGGGGAATGTTCAGAGGGGTTCCATTTGGAGAGGGGGACAAGACAGGGGTGCCCTTTGTCGCCCCTGCTTTTCGCCCTCTCGATGGAGCCTCTGGCTATAGCCTTGAGAGAGGCGAAGGATATCCGGGGGTTTAAAAGAGGGAACGAGGAGGAAAAGGTTGCCTTGTATGCAGACGATGTATTGCTGTTATTAGGGGACACGGGGCCCTCATTGGTGGCGGCAATGACCCTGATAAAAGAATTTGGGTATTTCTCTGGACTTGAAATTAACTGGGAAAAATCTGCCCTCCTACCAGTGGATCCCCTCGATACCCCACTGCCAGTACAGGTATCCCAAATAGAAACAGTTAAACAAATGAAGTACTTGGGAGTGAATATGACGGCAGACCCAAGGCAGTATATAGCAGGGAATTTAGTTCCACTTATGTCAAAATTAAAACGTAAAATTAGAATATGGAAGAACCTCCCCTTGTCAGTAGCCGGTAGGTGCAACTTAATTAAGATGGTGTGGATGCCTCAAATATTATATGTTATACAAAACTCACCGGTTTGGATTCCAAAATATTGGTTTAAAAAAATGGAAAGTTTGTTTAGAGAGGTGATATGGAAGAACAGCGTGGCAAGAATTAGCTTACAAGTACTACAGAGACCAAGGGAAATGGGTGGGATGGCACTACCTAATATGAGATACTACTTTCTGGCTGCCCAATTACAGTATATGAGGGGAGGTAACCTGGTGGCAGTGACAGGAAGGGGGGGGTGGACCTCTGGGGAGGGATACTCCACATAATACAGTCGCGGAAGCCGTGGAAGCCGACTCATTTAGGACCAGCTGCCCCACAGTCCAACTGATGGTAAAGTGTTGGGAGGAGGTAAAAGTAATATTGGGGTATAGAGGATATACAGAATTCTCACCAATATGGGAAAATAAAAATTTAGAGGAAATTAAGAAAATGGGGAGATTAGTAAAATGGGATCGGAGCGGCATACACTTCTTAGTACAACTATATAAGGACGGGAGACTGAAAACATTTCAGGAACTAAGGGATGAATATGGGTTACCGGCTTATTACCTCCTTAATTATATACAAATTAAACATGCGTTAGAGGCACAATTTAGAAACAGGAAGTTGGAATGGAGTAAGATGCCTGCACTCAGGAGAATCATAAGCTATAATATATCGAAAGGAGGTATCTCCGAGATCTATAGGTATCTAAAGGGAACAGAACAAGAAGGGGTAATAGAGGAGGAAAAAAAGGCAAAATGGGAAAGAGAGGTGGGCCCAATATCGGTAGAGCAGTGGGAAAAGGTTCTGGCATTGGGGGCGAAAGTTTCCTTATCTCCATCAAATAGTATATCTCAAATGTATTTAATCCATAGGGTATATTACACTCCTCCTAAATTGTTTAGATTTGGGAGTAGACAGGATGCAGAATGCCAAAGGTGTGGGGACCGAAGAGGAGATTTAATACATATGATTTGGCGATGCCCAAAATTATATAGATATTGGGTAGGAATAATAGGGGAAATTAATAAAGTGTTTGGGTTATCACTGGAAGTAGAAGCTAAAACCTGTATAATGGGATTGATAGAAGAAGAGGAGGTACGAAGGGATATCCACACAGCGGTTATTAGATGCCTTTTTCAGGGGAGGAAATTAATTCGTGTAAATGGCAGAGGAGGGAAGCGCCTACAGTAAAGGAATGGATGGAAAGGGTGAAAGATAACATAAAAAAGGAGGAATACATATATAGGAAAAGAGGTAATTATGGGAAGTTTGCTAAAATATGGGGAAAGTGGGGCGAGCAATGAGAAAGGGTGAGTAAGTTGTAAGAGTGATGGATGAAGGAGGGAATGAATGAGAGGTGGGGAGGGGGATGGGAGAAGGGAATGAGCAATTTGTTTAAGTTCGATGTTATTTAAAATTTTCTTTTGTATAAATTGTGAATGGAATATTATTGGCGGAGGGAATGGGAGGGGGAGAGGGTTGATAGGGGGAGGAAGGATGGGAGGGGGGGATAAGGGAAATTTGTCTGTAAGGGGAATTATTGTATGTGATTACTTTGTGGCAATATTTGTAAATTTGAATATAAAGCAAATAAAATAAAAAAGTTTAAAGTTTAAAAGAAGTGCGTTACAAAAACATACTCAGGTAGGTCCTCTGGTGTGCGTAGAGGTTACAAGGAGGGCGAATGGAGAATGCCATGTGTACCTCATGTCTTTCTCTTGCATTTTGTCTAAAGGGGCCGGCAGAGCCTTGCGGTTTTTCAGTGTTATCAGAGAGAGGTATTGGAAGAGCATGATAGTCTCTCCATTGAAGACAATCTATTCATTCATGCGAGCTTTGCGCGTGATTTCTTCTTTTACACTGACGTTTTGCAGACAGCATATGATATCAAGTGGATGCAGAGTGTCAGGGCCTCTGGCCCTGAGGGCTCTGTACACTCCCACAAACTCCATTTCTGTGTCTTTTTGCCTTTCAGGGAGACTATTAAAGACTCTCTGTAAGGCCGGTATTATTTGCTCATTGTCCACTGATTCCGGTATCCCCTGGACTCTAATATTGTTGCGCCTGCTTCTGTTGTCCAAGTGTTGTCTTCCAAGTGTCTGTTCATATATATGAAATGGAGAGTGTGTGTGATTGTTACGCTCTATAATCTGCGTATGGCTTTTTTTCTGTGTTTTCCGGCCATTTCAGCAGAGGCCATCTTTTCAGTGAGGACCAGCAGGTTTGTTTTAAGGTCCATGATTGCGGCTGAAAATTAGGATTTAACCACTTCAGCCCCGGACCAATTGTCAGCCTAAGGACCAGAGGTCTTTTTACAATTTTGCACTGCGCTGCTTTAACTGGTAATTGCGCGGTCATGCACCCAAACGAAATTTGCGGCCTTTTCTTCCCACAAATAGAGCTTTCTTCTGATGGTATTTCATTGCCTCTGCGATATTTATTTTTTACGATATAAAAGGAAAAAGACTGAAAAATTAAAAAAAAAAAGATATTTTCTACTTTTTGTTATAAGAAAAATCGAATGAACTAAATTTTAGTCATACATTTAGGCCAAAATGTATTCAGACACATGTCTTTAGTAAAAAAAATGTCAATAAGCGTGTATTTATTGGTTTGCGCAAAAGTTATAGCGTCTACAAACTAGAGTACATTTTCTGGAATTTACACAGCTTTTAATTTATGACTGCCTATCTCATTCCTTGAGGTGCTAAAATGGCAGGGCAGTACAAACCCCCCCCCCCCCCCAAATGACCCCATTTTGTAAAGTAGACACCCCAAGGAAATTGCCGAGGGGCATATTGAGCCCATTGAATATTTTATTTCTTTGTCCCAAGTGATTGAATAATGACACAAAAAAAAAAAAAAAAAGAAGTTTACAAAAAGTTGTCACTAAATGATATATTGCTCATACATGCCATAGTTATATGTGGAATTGCCCACAATATATTCTGCTGCTTCTCCTGAGTACGGGGATACCCCATGTGTGGGACTTTTTGGGAGTCTAGCCGCGTACGGCACCCCGAAAACCAATCACCTCCTTCAGGATTTCTAAGGGTGCAAATTTTTGATTTCACTCCTCACTACCTATCACAGTTTTGAAGGCCATAAAATGCCAAAATAACACAAACCCCCCCCCCCCCAAATGACCCCATTTTGGAAAGTAGACACCCCAAGGAAATTGCTGAGGGGCATGTTGAGCCCATTGAATATTTTTATTTTTTTTGTCACAAGTGATTGAATAATGACACAAAAAAAAAAAGTTTACAAAAAGTTGTCACTAAATGATATATTGCTCACACATGCCATAGTTATATGTGGAATCGCACCCCAAAATATATTCTGCTGCTTCTCTTGAGTACAAGGATACCACATATGTGGGACTTTTTGGGAGTCTAGCCGCGTACGGGACCCGAAAACCAATCACTGCCTTCAGGATTTCTAAGGGTGCAAATTTTTGATTTCACTCCTCACTACCTATCACAGTTTCGAAGGCCATAAAATGCCAAAATAGCACAAAACCCCCCCAAATGACCCCATTTTGGAAAGTAGACACCCCAAGCTATTTACTGAGAGGCATGTTGAGTCCATGAAATATTTTATATTTTGCCACAAGTTGCAGGAATATTAATTTTTTTTTTTTTTTGGAACAAAGTTGTCACTAAATGATATATTGCTCACACATGCTATAGGCATAAGTGAAATTATACCCCAAAATAAATTTTGCTGCTTCTCCCGAGTACGGGGATACCACATATGGGGGACTTTTTGGGAGCCTAGCCACGTATGTGACCCCGAAAACCAAGCACTGCCTTCAGGATTTAAATATAAAACGCTACCAAAAAAAACTGTTAGCGATCGCAGGGATCAGGCCTGACTCTGCGAACGCTGCAGTTATGCGTTTAGTGTTTTGTAAGTGACAGTGATCGAATGATACCGCACTTTGGTGGGCTGGGCGGAGGGGCAAAATGCAGGTGCTAGCAGGTATCTGGGCTGATCCCGCTAACAATGCGTTTTTTTGGAACCTTAAACTGCTGGGGACGCTAGTATAGATCTGATCAGATCAGATATTGATCTGTTCAGATTCTTCAACACTACGGGAGGTTTATGCTTTGCGCGTGGGTGTTAGCGGTACTGGCACTAACCTAGCGCTGCCTGGGGCGACGCAGACCCTGACCCTAAAATCGAATTGATATCACCCGCCGGGTGATCAGGGGGTTAAACCTTTATTGGGTAATAAATGGTGGGTGCCCTGATGCTATAAAAAGTAAACTAACTAACCAGAGCCACCCGTAACACTTATACGGTGATCGCTGGTGAAAGGGTTAACTAGGGGCAATCAGGGGGTTAAAACCATTATTGGGTAGTATATGGGGGTACCTAGCGCTATAAAAACCTGGTGGTGAACCTAAAAAAATAACTAGCTACCTAGCGGTACCAGTGACACTAATGCAGCGATCAGAAAAACGATCGCTTAGTGACACTGACAAAAGGGGGTGAAAGGGTTAACTAGGTGCGATCAGGGGGTTAAAACCATTTTTGGGTAGTATATGGGGGTACCTAGCGCTATAAAAACCTGGTGGTGAACCTAAAAAAATAACTAGTTACCTAGCGGCACCAGTGACACTAATGCAGCGATCAGAAAAACGATTGCTTAGTGATACTGGCAAAAGGGGGTGAAAGGGTTAACTCTAGGGGCAATCAGGGGGTTAAACCTTTATTGGGGGGTAGGGGGCTACCCTGGACCTAACACTAACTGCCCTGACAGTTTTTACTGTCACAACTGACACTAAATGCAGTGATCAGTAAATAAATGAATCACTGCAATCAGTGTCACTGTGACTGGGAGGGGGGGGCAGGGGGGATTGGGGGGTGATCGGGGGGGATTTTTGTGCCTATGTGTACCTACATATCAGTGTAGTGTTTGGTGCACTTACTTTCTCTGTTCTCCTCACAGTCCGGTCAAAAAGACCGCCCCGAGGAGAATGACATCACTTCCTCCCTGTCTGTGTTTACAATACACAGCGGGGGAAGCTTCTCATTCGCCAGGAGCGATCGAGAAACCAACGGCCATTCCCTCATCCCGGATCGCTCCTGAAGCGAAATGGACCGCCGCATCCAGTGGGAGGGGGTCCGATCGGACCCCCCACCCGCTGGAAGGCAAGCACGTACATGTACGTGCTTGTGCCTGTCGGTGCCATTCTGCCGATGTACATTGCCATGCGGCGGTCCTTAAGTGGTTAATGTCTGCAGCAAATCCTGACATGTCAGCGTATGTGAGGGGGAGAACAGGGTGAGCGTTTCTCCTACTGTTATCCTCTGTTGCCGACTGTGAGTCCTCACTGAAGTCCTACTCTATGTGTACGGGCACCATCTTGGCTCCAGCCATGCTTCTCTGAGCCGATTCCTGGTTTTTGAATATGTCAGAGATATTTCTCCCCTTGTAGACAGCCGATGAGCGGCGGGATTGAGTGTGTGGAGTATGGCGGTTCTGTCTGCTCATTATTGGGTGTCCATGGTGCAAAGAGACAGGTTAGGGCTACGGGTCCGTCAGAGCTCCTGTGTTATGCTGCCATCTCTGCCGCATGCCAAGCCACGCTCCCCATGATAATGATTTTTAACAAACATGACTGATGATATTAAAATATTATATTTATGTATGAATATTCTAAAAGTTGTAAACATATCTGCATGCTTGCTCCATCCAGATTTAAAGAACCCTGTAACTATATAAAAAAAAAGACCATCTTCAAAAGAAGGCAATAGTACCTACCTCTCCAGTGGGTGATGACAGCTAAAGAGTCATTCAACATGCTTCTGAGTGTATCCGATGCCTGGTCCCCATCTGCATCCACCACTCCCTACACAACTACAGAAGAGTTAAAGATTTAAGTCATCACCTACCAGAAAGGTAAGTATTATACCTTTTCCTATGCAGACTTTTTCCTTTTTTTGATGACAACGAAAAATCTAAATTTTTTCATGCACTTAAAATTTCAAAAAAATCTCAAATGCAAAACCTGCACCCAACCCTTCCACCCATTCACCTGTTAAAAAATATATATATATCCACCTTCACAGACCCTCACAACTTCAAGGAGTTGGAACTGGTGCTCCAGTGTGTGTGCCCTCTGCCGACCTGTCTCCTCATCGAGTCATCATCACATTGCTACAGTCTCCTGGAGCCTCAGTGGTTTCCCTCACTGAAAAGCTAACTGCATTCATCGTTTTTATTTGTGCAACAATTAGGTATGGGGATGGTGCTATAGATTGCTACCTAACTGGAGCACAACTTTAAATAAATAAATATATATATATATATATATATATATATATATATATATATATATATATATATATATGTGTGTGTATATATATATATATATATATATATATATATATATATATAATTTTTTATTTGGTAACCTACTAATTACAGCCATTAAAACCAAAGACAACCTAAAGTTGTTAGCCAAGGAATATTATCTCGTTCAAGGTTTAATCAATGTTCACCTGTCAAAATGATGTATGGTTTTAATAGTGCTATAATAAGAATCAGTTGTTTGAAATTGGTAATTAAATACCTTGTCCTTAAAATTTTAATTTTTAATTAGGCTTCAGTGCTGTTTTTCATTTTCTGTTAATCTTGTCAATATAATTGATTCCTCTGGTGCATTTCAATTACAAGTTGACAATAATGTAATGATAGAATATGTAAATTCTCATCAATATGCACTAATTTCAAGCATTTCGAATGTACAAATTGAAACATAACTTAATGGCTGGAAAGTTCCTTTCACCCCTCACTTCCCTTTTGTACCAGCTTTTCTCCTCTCACTGCTCCTGTGCTGAGGATCAAAGTGGCTCTGTATATGACCCCCCCCCCCCTTCTTCTGGCAGCAGCTGTGAGCCTGTGAGAAGGATACTTAATGATGATGCTAATGCTACAGTAGCGACTACAGGCACCACGATTAACGTCACATCCGGTGTGGTATCTGCACCATTTCCGGCCAGTGGAACGCACACTGGCTTTACTGAAAGGCTGCCTGTGTTGGTGCTTACCTAAAGCACCGTGAAATTTTAAGTGCAATACTTTTGGATTGTTTTTTATACTATTTATTATTAGGCTTAAAAAGTTGGTACTATTAGATGCATCATGAAGACAGAGAGAAGATGGCCTTTATCTGTCCAGTGTGGTTCTTCAAATTTGGCAGAATGCCCCAATGAGCTTTGGGAGCTTCAGCAACCTTCCAGTGACTGATGGAGGAGACAGTGAGGGACACAAACCTGATCAATGTTCTGCTGTACCTATATGATATAATCACCTTTGGCAGAACCCTGGAAGAGCACGAGGAGTGTTTGGAGCAGGTCCAGAGGAAATTTTTTGATGAGGGGTTGAAATTGTCTCTAGAGAAGTTGTACTAGCCTTTTGTCCCTTCTGGAGCATGTGGTTTCCATTGAGAGAGTGGCTACTGACCCCAGGAAGATAGAAGCTGTTTCAAGGATTTGAGAAAGGACCAGATGGAAGACTCTGAAAGCCCGGGAAAGTGGGCGCTCAGATTTGCTACTGGTGAATGCTTCAAAAGTAGCAGGTCTGGTCCATAAAGAATGAGATTCGTTACATCTAGATGATGGGGTGGTCTACCAAAGGGGCCCCTCAGACAATCTTGAAGACAAGTCATTACTGTTCCTGCCAGAGAAGCATAGAGAAACAATGTTGACTACCCTTTATTACTCATGACCACATAAAGGATAAGTTTACTTTTTTTTTTAAATTATAAATGTACATTTTTTTTGCAAGTAAAAAAATGTGCATTTATTTATTTATTTTTTTTGAGCCTGTAAAGCATTCCACAAGCGATCAGCAGATCGCTAGTGCCATGCAGGCCTCCAGAAGATCTGCCGGTGTATCTGTGTGCCCGTATATCTCATACAGGTAAGCAGAAATAATCTGACAGGAAGAGACAATGAATTACCATGGCGGTCCACAGATCCATTTTAGTTAATTGAAAAGTACAAGCCGACAGCTGCAAAGGTTGTTGGACCTTGTAGTTTTCCATTTACAGAACACTGTGGATGAGTCATGCAGCCGAGTGGACGGAGCCCTGCGCAGCCATGTTTTTTTTAAATTGTGACAGCTAGCGGAAGCTACCTGTCAGATCAGGGATCAGGGAGGTGCGGGGGCTGGTTCATTCGTAACATGTTTCATGTTACACCCTGAATATAGGTGCAACATGTAACATGTTATGAAAGGTGAACTTATCCTTTAAGGCCTGAAAGGACTTTCAAATTAGTGAGCAACTGTTTCTACTGGCCTTGCATGTGGGCCGAAGTCGAGAACTACTGGCACTCCTGCCTACACTGCATTCAAAGAAAGAATCTGCCTTCAGAGCTGCCCCTATGGGCACACCCAAAGCCAAGGGTCTATGGAGTTGGTGTGCATTGACTTCTTATACCTAGAACCTGACTTGAGTCAACAAGGAAATGGCTTGGTGGTGAAAGATCATTTCACCCATTATGTCCAGGCATTCCCAACACAAAAGACCAATTGTATCCACAGTGGTCAAGGTGTTAGATGGAGAAGTTCTTTATTCATGACAGACTGACTTCTGATCAAGGAAGAGTCTTTAAAAGCATGCACATTAGATAATAGCTTTACTTGTTGGGCATTCAGAGCTAAAACAATACCATATTACTCTCAAGGGGATCCACAGCCAGAGAGGTTTAATCTAACTCTCCTTGACATGTTGGGGAACCTTTCTGCAGAAGGAAAGCAACACTGGAGCAGGCACATCTCCTCTGTGGTGCATGCTTAGAATAGTACAGAGAATGATGCGGATGGGACTGGCTAATTCCCTTACAAACTCATGTTTGGGAGAGACACTCACTTGCCAGTAGATTTGGCCTTTGGCATCTCCATAGATGGCATGTCAGCTGCAACTCACAGAAGCTATGTGTAAAGGCTTTGCAGAAACCTAAAAACAGCCAATGAGAAAGCTTGAGATGCTTCTGATACTAAAGGCCAAAACAAGAAGTGTTACAACCTGAGTCTGTGAGTTCATGACCTTTAGCCTGGATGTAAAGTGCTACTGAGAGACCTGGGGCATAAGATAGCCGACCAGTAGAGTTCCCAGCAATATCTAATCTGAAAAAAAATTGCATGGCCTTCCTGTGTACCAAATCTATCCTGATGGGAGGACAGAGCCTCTACAGACTTGGCATTGAAATCATCTACTACTGCTGAGTGAAGCTGTCAGGGTACTTGCAAGAACAGCAACGTTTTCACCCAGCACATCTTCTTCGTCCAGACTAATTCCAGTCACCAGATCACAACCCTCGCCACCAGATCCATAAAAGGAAGAGGCTGCTTGGAAGGACTGGCTGTGGCCATCTATGCCTACAGCTGCCACTCCTTCCCCTTTACAGAGACTGACACTAGCATTCTCAGCCTCAGAGTTTGTACCTCAGGGTCATCACTCAGCAAGTCTCCCCAACTTCACTGAGTGTCCAAGACATAGAGACTATCCAATCACCCCCAGAACTGGGTGAATAGGGATGAGCTTGGTGTTCGACTCGAACACCAGCTGTTTGCCCGTTCAGCGAAGCTAGAATTCTGTGGGCCGTTCGCACCATATTTGCATGGCGCTCACGGCCCACAATGCACTGCGCCATCGCAGTGCATTGCTGGCTCATGATTGGCCAAGCATGCACTCTGACCCCGCATGCTTGGCCAATCACAGCGCCGGCAGCGAGGAGAGCCATAATTGGCCACAGGCAGGATGTTTAGTACACGCCTCACACTATATAAGACCGCCAGCGCGGCGGCCTTGTGTAGTGCGTTGTGGCATTCAGGGAGAGTGCAGGATAGGCAGAGACAGTGTTCTTTTCTTGTAAACCTAGCGCTGTTAAGGTGGGTGTTGTGTGCCTCCAGCACAGTATACACCTGAAGCTACCCTTTATTACTGGTGTTCTGTAATACAGGCATCTGCAGCAGTTAAAGTGGGTGTTGTGTGCCTCCAGCACAGTATACACCTGAAGATACCCCTTATTGCTGGTGTTGTTCTGTTTCTGTAACACAGGCAGGCAGCTGCAGTAATTACAGTCAGTGTACTGTGTCATCTGCTCAGTGTGCACCTAAAGCTACCCAATTGCTGGTTTCCCATCTCCCTGCAGGCTATTACTATGTCTGGGAGGCCAACAAGGAGAGGCAGACAGTCATGAGCCAATAAAAGAGGGCAAGCAGGCTCTGTGTCTAGAGACAACAGTGCTGGTCGTGGACACGGTGCATCATCATCAGCACATGGCCATGGGACACGCTTGTCCTTATTTTCGGCAGCTCGACGTGTTGAGCCGCATCATGCTGAAGACTTGGTAGAGTGGATGACCAAGCCCTCCTCATCCTCTCTCACCTAGGCTCAGGGTACTAGCAAAGCAGCTGCCAACTCGTCCTCTTCCCTCATCTCAATGTCATCAGTCACTCCTTCCCTAGACCCACCATGTCCTCCTGAGGAGTCCCCGGAACTGTTTTAGCACAGTGTTGGGTACATGCTCCAGGAGGATGGCCAGCGTTTTGAAGGCTCTGATGATGATACCCAGCTAGAGGAAAGCAGTAGCATGAACGTAGAAAGAGTGGATGCTCAAGAAGGACAGCAATCTGGCAGTCATGTTCCATCTAGTGCAGCATACTGCCAGGTTTGCTCCAGTGATGAAGAGGGAGGGGATGATGAGGTCACTGACTCCATGTGGGTGCATGATAGGAGAGAGGAGGAGGAGGCACATCTCCAACGAGGGAGGAGGCCCTCCGGGGGCCAGCTTAGGGGCAGCACACTGACTGAATCACACCACAGAGCTCTGCCTGTGCAGGGCGCTGCCTCTGCGCGTTATTCCAAGAGTTCTTTGGTGTGGGCCTTTTTTGAGACGAGTGCATCAGATTGCACCGCTGCTATCTGCAATATATGTTTCAAGCATATCTCGCGTGGCCAAAACATCAGTTGCTTGGGCACCACATGCTTGACCAGGCATATGTTGACCTGCCATGCAGCTCGTTGGCAAGTGTACCTTAAAGACCCACACCAAAGAACAAAGCGGACCTCTCCTTGCTCCTCATCAGCTGGGATCTCCAACCCCACTAGACCTTCAGTCCTCTCTGAAACCTGCACTGAGAGGAATGAAGGTGTAGAATTAGGTGTGTCACAGCCAAGTACTTGCGGGCACTCTGCTAGCAGTACACCGACATCCGATTGTACCAGGCAAATTTCCCTGCCCCAGATGCTGGACCGTCAAAAGCAGTTCACTCCCAGCCATCCACATGCCCAGCGGTTGCTAACGTGGCTAAATTGTTAGCACTTCAGTTGCTGCCTTTTCAGTTGGTAGACTCGGCCCCCTTTGTGCAATGTGCGGTTCCTCAGTGGCAGGTCCCCAAACGCCACTTTTTCTCATGGAAGGTGATTCCGGCTCTCTACCGGCATGTGAAAGGCAATGTCCATGCCTCTCTGGACAGGGTGGTCAGCGGTAAGGTGCATATTGCCGCTGACTCATGGTCCAGCAGGCATGGACAGGGACGTCACCCATCTTTCACTGCCCATTGGGTCACTCTCTCTTCCTCCATGGCCTCTTTCAGTGCTCTGTCCTCGGAACCAGCGGTGCTCCCTAGGCTTTCAAGGGGCTACGCAAGTATGCAGGCAACAAGATGCCATGCCATGCTTGCGCTGGTTTGTTTGGGGGACAGGAGCCACACTGGGGCAGATATTTTGTCAGCTCTGCAGGGGCAGGCGGAGAGGTGGTTGGTGCCACTCCAGCTTAAGCCAGGAATGGTGGTTTGTGACAATGGCACCAAACTCCTCTCCGCCCTCCGACAGGGACAGTTGACCCATGTGCCCTGTGTGGCTCCTGTCCTTAACCTGGTGGTGCAGCAGTTCTTGGGCAGGTACCCAGGCTTACAGGATGTCCTGAGGCAGGCCATGAAAGTCTGTATACACCTATCATTTAATGCCAGTGTTCGGCTTACTGAGCTCCAGAAGGAGTTGAACCTGCCCAAGAAACGCCTTATATGTGACATGCCCACCAGGTGGAACTCAACATTGGCCATGCTGCAGCGGCTGCACACGCAGCAGAGGGCCATCAATGAGTAAATGTGCGACTACGGCACCAGGACAGGGTTAGGGGAGCTAGTTTTTTTTCACCATGCCAGTGGGGCATGATCAGGGATGCATGCACTGTCCTGCCACCATTTGAGGAGGCCACGAGGGTGGTGAGCAGTGACAGTGCATGCATCAGTGAGTGGAATAATGGACAGGGCACTTGAGGCAGAACAAAGGCAGGAAGAGGAGGACTTCCTTGCCTCTCAAGGCCACCTTTATCCAGACAGTGTTCCTGCTGTCCCACCCATCACACAGGAAGGGGATGAGGAGGAGGAGGATGCTTATGTCAGCATAGAGGTTGAGCCTGGCACTCAACATCAGCAGTCTTTTAGGGATTGTACGTGGCTGGGAGGAGGTGGCTGCAATTCATGTTGTCCTTAGTGACCCAGAGGACTCCGGACCGAATGCCTCAGCTAACCTACGCTGCATGGCCTCCCTGATCCTGCAAGCCGGCGGAAGGATCCTCGCATTCTTCGGATCAAAGAGAGGGACCATTACTGGCTGGTCACTCTCCTTGATCCACGGTACAAGGGTAAGGTTGCGGACCTTATCTTGACGTAGCAGAGGGAGCAGAGGATGAGACATATCCGGGAGGCCTTGCAGAAAGGTCTGTGCAACGCGTTCCCAGAGACTGGGAGGTTACAAACTCCTGGTCCTGAACAACGTGTTGCTGAGGCTTCGGTCAGTCACAGAAGGAGCGGTGGAGAAGGTGGCCATCCGACCGATGCGTTTAGACAATTTTTTAGTCCACTTCCCCAAGGTATGAATGGTTTCAGAAACCATCGCCAGCGTCTGATTTACATGGTGCAGGAATATCTAGGGGCAGGGTCATACTTGGACACCTTTCCCACCGAAAATCCTCTGGCTTACTGGGTCTTGAGGATGGATCACTGGCCAGAGCTTGCACAGTATGCAATTGAGCTACTGGCCTGTCCTGCATCCAGCGTTCTTTCAGAACGCACCTTCAGTGCTGCTGGAGGCTTTGTAAGTGATCACAGGGTGCGCCTGTCCACCGACTCAGTTGATCGACTGACCTTCATAAAGATGAATCAGTCTTGGATCACTACCAGCTACCAAGCACCTGAAGCTGCTGTAACCAAATAATTTTTTTTGAAATGTCACATCCCTTCAAGACTGCCTATGCTGATGCTGAGTGATTGTCCTGTTATGTTGACTGACTATCCTCTTCCTCCTCAATGATCCTGCTGATAGCTTGAAAGAACATTTTTGGTTCTGGGTGAAGCCACCAGTGGATAAAGGACCAATTTTTCAGCCCCTGTTTAACAGGGGCATGTAATTAGAATTTTTGATGCAATGCTTTGCAGCAGGGCTCATTCCTGCACTCCAACTAGAGTATCTGGGAGAGGTTGCAGTGTCATGGCACCAGCACCAGTGCCTAAGGCCCAATTTTTCAGCCCCTGTTTAACAGGGGCATGTAATTACAATTTTTGATGCAATGCTTTGCAGCAGGGCTCATTCCTGCACTCCAACTAGAGTATCTAGGAGAGGTTGCAGTGTCATGGCACCAGCACCAGTGCCTAAGGCCCAATTTTTCAGCCCCTGTTTAATAGGGGCATGTAATTACAATTTTTGATGCAATGCTTTGCAGCGGGGCTCATTCCTGCACTACAACTAGAGTATCTGGGAGAGGTTGCAGTGTCATGGCACCAATGCCTAAGGCCCAATTTTTCAGCCCCCGTTTAACAGGGGCATGTAACTACAATTTTTGATGCAATGCTTTGCAGCGGGGCTCATTCCTGCACTCCAACTAGAGTATCTGGGAGAGGTTGCAGTGTCGTGGCACCAGCAACCAGTGCCTGAGGCCCAATTTTTCAGCCCCTGTTTAATAGGGCATGTAATTACAATTCTTGATATAATTTCACAGCAGGGCCCGTTCCTGCGCCCACCGAGTGTAACTGAGGACTTATAGAGTTGTGGCACCAGCACCACCACCACAAACACCACAAAAGGCCCAATTTTTCTACCACTGTTGAACAATGGCATGTAATTACAATTCTTGATATAATCATTCACAGCAGGGCGCTCCAGCGCCCATCAAGAGTCACTTTGAGGGCTTACAGTGTTGTGGCAACACCAATACCTTAGCCACACATTTCTGCAGAGCATATAGGACAGGCCCCTACTTTCAAACATCCAACTTACAAACGTCTCCTACTTGCAAACGGAAGGAGACAAGAGTGAGTGAGATGAAAAAATACGGACGGCCCAAAAAATTATACAGGGCTGATAACCCTTCCCTATGTCTTCCAAAAAGCTTAAAAATAGATTTTTTGACAGGAGCTACACTTTAAAAATGTACCAGTTCAAAATTACAAACAGATTCTGTCCTGTTTACACCACCTGTATATAGCTGTTCTGAGTATATAGGGCCTGGGGGCCCCACGCCTTTCTTTTTTTAAATTTGCATACGGGGTTCCCCTTTAATATCCGTACAAGACCCAAAGGGGTCATCTCAATGATTTTCATCCGTATTGCCAGAACCAGATATTACATTAAAACCGCAAGTAGTTTTAAATGACTTTTTTTCCGTTAAATGTCATTTTGCGCAGGGACTGTTCTAAACACAGGAAACATGTGCCACTTCACAGGCATACTATAGACATCCCCCAGGCCCGATATTTAAAGGAATATTTAACTTTTTTTCACTTTAATCGTCATTAAAATCAGTGCTCCCAAAAAAACAGCAGTTTTTAAAAAATTTTTTGGCATTGACCCATGTTCCCTGGGACAGGAGCCGGGTCTCCAACCCCTTTTTAGGACAATAGCTTGCATATTAGCCATTAAAATTAGCACTTTTTATTTCGAACGTTCAATTCCCATAGACTTCAATGGGGTTCTGAAGTTCATACGAATTTTCGGTCCACTCGAAATTTCTGGTGCGAACCGAACCAGGGGGTGTTCGGCTCATCCCTATGGGTGAATAATCCACTGGAGAGGGACCATCCAAGCCAAAGGAACAGAGACCAAAGAGGGTCATCCAACCTAAGAGACTAACCTATGATACTTTGGGTGAGAGCTCTGAAGAAGCCATCTTTACCACCAAAAGGACTCCAGAACTGTCAAGGGAGGGCGACTCTAACTAACCCACCCATCTTGGTGGGCCTTACCAATTATAAGTGGTCTATGGCCAAGGCAACCCCTATAATTCTGACAAATGGTTGGATGTTCCCTTATCAGGTTTCTATTTGGATGCTAACTGTTTGCTTTCATGTACTACTAGCCTCCTCTTGTTAATGCAAATTATGTATGCGGTTATGGACAGTTATATGGTACTGGACTCAGTCCCTCCTTTGCGGTACCAAGAATGACACATACAAGCAGGTGTTTTCTCTGCACATGTTAGCGATCGGTATGATTGCTAGAATGACCTTGGCCTAAGATCACCTAGCTAGCAGCGGACATCACTAAACTCTGTGTCTGTGGTTTTAAGGCAGGAAAATTCCCAGTGGAAATGTTACCTATTTAAGGTTCTTCTCCTTCTTTATCACGGATTCAGTAATGCACTTTTGATGTTTTTTGTTATGATATTTCAAATCTGTATTTTATGCATCTTTACTCATTTTATATTATACTTCTATCGCAATGCCTGTAAGTGTATTATATGCTGTAAGCCAGCATTTTGCCTGTGCTGACAAGTACATCGAGTATAACTTTTATGTGGATTGTATGAAACTTTTTTAAATATAAGTTGGAATAAAACGACAGGTGTCAGTAATAAGTGGATTTTGTTAGTCTACCATCCTAGAGGCAAATTGATTATATATCAGTCAAATTAGTAAGAGTAAAATGAAGAAAAAAACAATATGGGTCACTAACGAGGTAAGTAGGATAGCAAAAGGAGAAAAAAAACAGCACACAGGAGATTAAATACAGCAGTACCATGCAATCTGGTTTCTGTGCATAAAGTAGTGCACTATTTTTGGTGTGGTCCAGCGTGATTTCAGCCCATTTAGCAGAAGTAGTGTGTCAGTCAACAGTAACTGTAAGCATAGATCTATACTCAAACAAAAAAAGTAAAAAAAAAAAAATGTATACATTAGGGTTGCCACCTGTCTGGGATTCACCCGGACAGTTTGGGTTTGGAATCATGCGTCTGGGTTTCCGACTGCCTGAAACCCAGACACATTATTCAGACCGGACTATGACTTCCTTGTAGGGTCGCTGCCTGCAGTTGTCTAAGCTGAGAATGTCTGTTACACTCTTTCACCCTGCCCAAACCATCACTATCAATCTCCCCCAAACACACACACACACACAGATGGGAGAGTAGAGAGGGCTCAATCTGCACCTCTTCCTCCCCTCACCCCTCTGTGTCTGCCCACACTCGAATTCCCGGTGCTGTGCTTCAGAAAAGGAAAGTGGGGGCCTGAAATTTGAAGTCCAATAGCCTCAGATACATCTGGATGAGTGGTGCTGACTGCGAAGGGGTGAGTGAGCTCACCATCCATCCCGGTCTATGACAGAAGTCACCCCCTTCTCTCTCGCCTGCCTCTGAGTGAGTACACTAAGGTAAATAAGGGTTCCCAGAGCACCCCTTACATCACGGCCCCCCTTTACACCAGAAGCCACAGTGTTCCCCCTTAACCTCCCTGGCGGTTTTCCCAAGTCTGGCTCAGGGTGGAATTTCAGAACCAAAAGCTGTAACCCCAAGCCAGACTCGGGATCGCATCGCAGGATCCAGGAAGAGCTTGTTTACCTTATCCCCTGGATCCAGCGATGTCCCCCCGCTGTGTGAGCGGCTCGTCCTCCGCTCGATGTATCATGGAGCCGAGCTTCATTTCCTGCAAGCGTTGTGACGCACGGGGACGGAGAACGGTGCCAAATTCAAAAAGTGAAACACACAAATTACATACAGTATAATGTAATCTTAAAGATTACATAACTGTATGAAATTATTTCACATCCCTTTTGTCCCAAGTGCTTTGTCCAGTGCCCTGCATGTAGTTTTATATTATAAAAACTGTTCTTTCTGCCTGGAAACTGGAGATTGTCCATAGCAACCAAAACCGTCCCTTTACATCAAAAGTGGTTTTAGACCAGCTAGAAAACAGCGATAATAAATTAGAATCACTCCCAGAATTGAGCGATAGTGATTTGTGGGGAGATCCTTCAACAAATACTGAAAAATAATGACAGCGACAATTCTGCAGCTGAGCTAATTTCAGTGTTTTTGATTTGATTACATTATTGAATTATTTTTATTATTATTATTTGGTATAATTATTTATAGTTATTTATTATATTTTAATTTATGATTTTGTTTTTCAAATTTTATCATACCCGGAATGTCTGCTAGACTCTGGTTTGGACAGATTTAAGTGAGTTATTCCTAAGCCCCTGTACACACGGTCGGAGATTTCCACAACCAAATCCGTCGGATTTTGTCTGTCAGATTTAGCCTGACGGATTGTGTCCGAAACTGTTGCATACACACGGTCGGACTAAGTTGTCGAAAAATCCGATCTTTCAGAACGTGATGACGTAATTTCGTTACGATGGGACTAGATTCAGGCTAGTAGCTAATAGCTTTGATGTAGAAATTTGATCTGAGCATGCGTGGCACTTGGTCCGATCAAAATTCTCTACACATGAGCGGATTACGTCCGACCGGCCCAGTTGGTCGGGAAATATTTCCAACATGTTGGAAAATTGGGTCCGACGGAGATTCGGACGGAATCAGTCCGATGCATACCACACACAGTCGGATTATCTGACGACACGGTCCGATAAGACGCATTGCGACGGATTCTCCGACCGTGTGTACACGGCATAAGAATTACAGGTCTGCAATATAAAACGACAAATTTCCATGCAAAATAACTGTACCGCTTTCAGCACCAAAAATTTGAAATAACCAAGTAGGTTAAATCAGGGTTCCTAGAGCATCCCTTATGTAAGAGTCCCCAGCGTTCTCCCTTACATCAGAGTCTGCAGAGTCCCCCCTTACAGTGAAGGGGAACTCCGCGGGTTTAAATGTAAAAGAGGAACTCTGTGGATTCAGATGTAAAAGGGGAACTCTTGTTATTAACTTCATATGATTAGAAATGTTATTTTAATAGCAAAATATATGTATAGTTTATACAATAAAAAAAATTAATTGCTGTGCACTGCTTAAGGCCTCTTTCACACTGATGTCCCGTTCAGGCCCGCCTGTCAGTTTTTCAGGCGGACCTGAACGGGTGCTCCATAGAGGTCTATGGAGCGTCGGATGTCAGCGGTGACATGTCCGCTGACATCCGACCCGCTCCGATCCGAAAAAGTGTAACGGAGGAAAAAGCTATTTTTCCATCCGTCTGCGGATCGGATCGGATGACGACGGGCACTGCGGTCCGTCGTCATCCGATCTCCCATAGGGGAGAGCAGCGCTGTGACAGGTCCGTCCCTGCGCAGTGTGCAGAGACGGAGCTGTCATCTCCCTGCTCAGCGGGGATCGGCGGAGTGATCCCCGCTGAGCAAACGGATATCCACGGGGCGGATCAGAACTGATCCGCCCCGTGTGAAAGGACCCTAAGTGTTTGGGTTTGACTTAAAGAAAAGGTGGCAATCCTAGTATAAATATAAAAAAAATGGATCACTTTTTTCTTTTTTTCTGCTGTCACTGTTGTACATTTCTATAAATGCCTTGTTTTTGTTAAGGTGTGTGAACAACATACTAACAACTGTGTCTGTGGATTTAAAAGACATCTGATGCGCCTACCATCTGGATTTTTCAGCAGAAGGTTAATCAGTCAAGTCTGGTGAAAGGTAGTAGGATCACATTAAACCGTTATTTATTTGATTTTTGTCTCTCTTACATTTTCCATCAGAACATACAACGAATATGATCCCATTTACTGGGAAAATCTGCAAAATGGGAATTTGGGAACAAAAACAAAGAAAGATAAAAAAAGGGTGCAATTTATTTTTATTTTTTTTGAGAACTGTATTCGTATTAGTACAAGCCATTATTCATAGTTGCTATGGTTTAGAATATATATATATATATATATATATACATACACACACACACACACACACACACACACACACACACACACACACACACCATTGCATACTAGCTCATTATGAAATACTTACCTTAGATCAATGCCCTGAATTGGCACACCGCTGACAGGGCCAATATCTTTCCCAGAGTTACTTCTGGGTTCATGGGCTACAGCGCTGTTATTGGCCGTTGCCGCGATGACGTCACTCCCAGGCATCCACGCGGGAGCCACCGGTCACGGCACAAGCCCTGAAGAAATGGCACGAGCGGGTCGTTCCTTCAGTGCACATGCACCGATGACGTCTGAGGCAGCGTATATAGTAAATATCTCCTAAACGTTGCAGGTTTAGGAGATATTCACAGTACCTACAGGTTTTAATGCCACTGTCCAGTGAATGATGAAAAAGAAACATTGGCCGGCAAAGTTGGGGCCATCGAAGAAAGTACAACAGTTCCCAGCAGGCAACACTTATAAAATATTAGCCTGTTACCAAACCCAGGCCACCCTTTTCTTTATCTTCGGACACATGCTCTGGTTAAGTTAAAAGGCTCAGCCAGAAATAGGACTTATTGTACTGTAGTACAATGTGATATCACTAGGAATTCAAATCACATTTCACACCTTCTAAGGGAGAAAGTTCCCATCTTTGAGGCAAGGTCCTGTGTCATGAGCATTCTCATCTGATTGTGGTCAAATATATCAGGGTTCCATTCAGCCAGCAGTCCAGTCTTTTTTCACTCTGCTTTAGGTGTCTTCTCTCTCTTCCTCTTAGCTGCCTTTAGACCCTTCTATCCTTACTTTGTTGCATAAGCCAAGAACCATCATCCAAGCTCGAATCAGACCCAGCCAAGATTGCTGTCCCTGCACTGGAGACACTTCATAGATGAGCATTGCAAAGAAATCTCCTAAAAGATGGCTGCTGCACTTCTACATTAATGAATATTCAGTTTAACCCTGTCCACACTACAACAAGGATAATGCAGCAGGAACTAAGGAAGAAGTTCTGCAGCAGTTATCAGCTTTAGTTCAGGTAACAGCTGAAATTGTCAATCCTTCCAACCACTTAAAAGATACAGTATATAGCTACCTATGGATAACCCTTAAGTTTTAAGCCAAATCAGATGACAATCTCATATCTAAGGATCATCTGCTGGAAGTATTTACAGGAGGAACAATTACAGTATAGGTGGGTAGAAAACTGTCCATATCATTACAATCCCCTTTTCTCCCAAGATAAATGGCGAAGACAGCATTGCTCATCTCTGCCCTCACCATTTAATAAAACACATTCAGCCAAGTATTCATGCACATGAGCCCTCTAATAAACTGAAGTGACTCAGGGTGATCAGATGGTGTCTGCACATACATTTGTGCTTATAATTTTACATACACTAACAGAATTTATGATTTCTTGGCAAATTTTTCATATGAATGATAACACAAAATCTTTTCTTTCACTCGTGGTTAGTGTTTGACTGAAACCATTTATCATCAAGCAACTGTGTTTACTATTTTTAAATCATAAATCACAACAGAAACTACCCAAATGACCCTGATCAAAAGCTTACATACCCTGGTGATTTTGGCCTGATAACATGCACACAAGTTGACACAAAGGGGTTTGAATGGCTATTAAAATGTAACCATCCTCACCTGTGATCTGTTTGCTTGTAATTAGTGTATGTATATAAAAGGTCAATGAGTGTCTGGACTCCTGACAGACCCTTGCATATTTCATCCAGTGCTGCACTGACGTTTCTGGATTCTGTGTCATAGGGAAAGCAAAAAGAACTGTCAAAGGATCTGCGGGAAAAGGTAATTGAACTGTATAAAACAGGAAAGGGATATAAAAAGATATCCAAGGAATCGAGAATGCCAATCAGCAGTGTTCAAACTCTAATCAAGAAGTGGAAAATGAAGGGTTCTATTGAAACCAAACCACCGTCAGGTAGAACAACTAAAATTTCAGCCACAACTGCCAGAAAAATTGTTTGGGATGCAAAGAAAAACCCACAAATAACTTCAGGTGAAATACGGGACTCCCTGAAAACATGTGGTGTGGCTGATTCAAGATACACAATAGGGAGGCACTTGAAAAAAGATGGGCTGCATGGTCAAGACGCCAGAAGAAAGCCATTACTATGCAAATTCCACAAAGTATCCCTCTTATAATACGCCAATCAGCGCAGAGACAAGCCTCAAACCTTCTGGCACAAAGTCATTTGGAGCGATAAGACCAAAATGTAGCTTTTTGGCTACAACCATGAACACTACATTTGGGGAGCAGTCAACAAGGCCCATGATGAAAGGTACACCATTCCTTCTGTGAAACACAGAGGTGGATCGCTGATATTTTGGGGATGTGTGAGTTACAAAGCTACAGGAAATTAGGTCAAACTTGCTGGCAATATGAATGCAGTATATTATCAAAAAATACTGGAGGAACATTTGCATTCATCAGCCAGGAAGCTTTGCATGGGACATACTTGGACATTCCAACATGATAATGATCAAAAACACAAGGCCAAGTCGACCTGTCATTGGCTACAGCAGAATAAAGTGAAGGTTCTGGAGTCGCTATCTCAAGCCGCGTACACACGTGCGGACTGTATGGCCTACTTAGTCCGCCATACAATCCGACGGACAGTCCGTCATACTTTCGAATGAACGGACTTGACCACACACACCACTTTTTGAGCGGACTAATACGGCGTACTAAGTCCGCCATACTATCCGCCCTACTTTTGAAATGAACGGACTCGCCCACACACGCGGAGGAAAGTTTGCTCATTTCGAGCGCGTCTCCAGGTAGGCGGGGCCCGCGAAGGAGACGCCGCTGTCCCCGCCGCCTGGTATGGACTTAAAGGGGAACCCCAACGCCGAAAAAAATCGGTGTGGGGATCCCCCCAAGTCCACAACAGACCCTTGTCCGAGCACGCTACCCGGCCGGCCAGGAAAGGGGGGCGAGCGAGCGCCCCCCCTCCTAAACCGTACCAGGCCGCGTGCCCTCAACATGGGGGGGTGCCTTTGGGAAGGGGGGGCCGCGCGGCCCCCCCACCCCAAAGCACCTTGTCCCCATGTTGATGAGGACAAGGGCCTCTTCCCGACAACCCTGGCCGTTGGTTGTCGGGGTCTGCGGGCGGGGGGCTTATCGGAATCCGGGAGCCCCCTTTAATAAGGGGGCCCCCGGATACCGGCCCCCCACCCTATGTGAATGAGTATGGGGTACAATGTACCCCTACCCATTCACCTGTAAAATAAAAGTACAAAAAAAAAAAAAACACACGAGATAAAATACTTTGTTGCACAGCTCCGGGGGTCTTCCGTCTTCGGGGGTCTTCTCGCCGGACTCCTCCGCTATCTTCTTGTAGCTCTTTTGCTAGCGGAGGAGTCCGGCTTTCTTCCTCGCCGCCGGCCTCTTCTCCCGACTTCGGGGGTCTTGTCCCCCTCTTCGGTTCTTCTGCCGGGCCACCGCGCCTTCTTATAGCTCTTTTACAGGCGGTGGCCCGGTCTTCTGTCGCCGCCGCCGCCGCCTTCCGTTCTTCTTCTTCTTCTTCTCCAGGAGATGTTGCCTCGACGATCTCTCCGGCCGGAATGCCAGGGACGCACTGCGCGGCCACTTATATAGGGACAAGGGGCGGTGTCACATGGCTTTATGTCACATGGGTTGGTCACATGGGTTGATGTCACATGGGGACTATGACATCGTAAGGGGGCGGGGTCACCATGTGACACCAACCCATGTGACATAAAGCCATGTGACACCGCCCCTTGTCCCTATATAAGTGGCCGCGCAGTGCGTCCCTGGCATTCCGGCCGGAGAGATCGTCGAGGCAACATCTCCTGGCTTTCTTTCTCGCCGCCGCCCTCTTCTTCCGACTTCGGGGGTCTTGTCCCCCTCTTCGGTTCTTCTGCCGGGCCACCGCGCCTTCTGGGATGCTGGGACTGTGACATCATAATAGGCGAGGACATCATCCGGTGACCGGAGGATGCGACGAGGCAACATCTGAAGAGAAGAAGAGAAGAACAGAAGGCGGCGACAGAAGACCGGGCCACCGCCTGTAAAAGAGCTATAAGAAGGCGCGGTGGCCCGGCAGAAGAACCGAAGAGGGGGACAAGACCCCCAAAGTCGGGAGAAGAGGCCGGCGGCGAGGAAGAAAGCCGGACTCCTCCGCTAGCTAGTTGTGTTTTTTTTTGTACTTTTATTTTACAGGTGAATGGGTAGGGGTACATTGTACCTCATACTCATTCACATAGGGTGGGGGGCCGGTATCCGGGGGCCCCTTTATTAAAGGGGGCTCCCGGATTCCGATAAGCCCCCCGCCTGCAGACCCCGACAACCAACGGCCAGGGTTGTCGGGAAGAGGCCCTTGTCCTCATCAACATGGGGACAAGGTGCTTTGGGGTGGGGGGGCCGCGCGCCCCCCCCCCTTCCCCAAGGCACCCCCCCATGTTGAGGGCACACGGCCTGGTATGGCTCAGGAGGGGGGGCGCTCGCTCGCCCCCCTTTCCTGGCCGGCCGGTTAGCGTGCTCGGACAAGGGTCTGTTGTGGACTTGGGGGGGACCCCCACGCCGATTTTTTTCGGCGTTGGGGTTCCCCTTTAAGTCCATACCAGGCGGCGGGGCCAGCGATGTCTCCTTCGCGGGCCCCGTCTACCTGGATACCCGCACGAAATGAGCGGACTTTTCTCCGGGCGGGAAAAGTCCGCTCATTTCAAAAGTACGGCGGACTGGCATACACACGGGCGGATTGTCCGCTGAAATGCGAGTACGACGGACAGTATTTCGAAAAATCCGAAATACTTAGTACGCCGGACTGCACGCTGAAAAAGTCCGCTGAAGCCCACACACGAGCGGACTGTCCGCTGAAATGTGTTTCGGCGGACTAAGTAGGCCATACAGTCCGCCCGTGTGTATGCAGCATCAGTCTCCTGATATCAAAATCATTGAGCCACTCTGGGGATATCCCAAATGTGCAGTTCATGCAAGGCAGACCAAGAATTTACAGGAACTGGAGACTTTTTGCCAAGAGGAATGGGCAGCTTTACCATCTGAGAAGATAAAGAACCTCATCCACAAATACCACAAAAGACTTCAAGCTGTCATTGATGTTAAAGGGGGCAATACATGGTATTAAGAACTGGGGTATGTAAACTTTTTATCAGGGTCATTTGGGTAGTTTCTGCAGTGATTATGATTTAAAAAGAGTAAACACAGTTGAATGACAATAAATGGCGTCAGCAAAAACACCAACCATGAGTGAAAGAAAAGTTTTTGTGTTATCATTCATATTCTCCAAAAAATGGCCAAGAAATCATAAATTCTGCCAGGGTATGTAAACTTATGAGCACAACTGTATATCGGCTCATTGCATAAACATGTAACATGGTCTAAAACTTTTACTTTTTTTTGCAGTTTATTGCTCCTTTCTGCAGCAAGAACAGTGCTGAACTGGAAAGTGACCCCAGTACAGTGTAGTGGTCAGTTTGGAGGAGTCCAATTTGTAAAGAGGACTGATACTGGCTGAACACCTGGGACTAGGTCCCACTTTCCCCGGATGGAGGGGAGAAGAAAAAAAAGAACCCCTGGTTGAGACTGGAGCTACCTGAGAGGGACAGTGTTTGCAGAGCTGCTTCAGAGAGTGAGAGGTGCTGCTATAAAGCTCTAGATGCATGTACTAGAGGCTTGTACTTTGCTGATCCAGAGATCTACTGTCCAGAGACCTGCTGTTCCAGAAACCTGCTTTCCCAGGAGTTATGATGCAGGACTGTGTTGATGGCAACTGTGTGTACAAGAATTACAGTACTACTCCCATCTGAAATAGGTGTGTGAATTTAGTATTTTGGATAAAAGTGCAACCAATTGCTAGGATCTATGTATATTACTGCAAAGAAAGTGTCACGTTGTGTCCACCAGGGACTGAGATACAGCAGGTCCAGTGCGGTGTAACTGCAAGGGAGTCCCTGGGAGGGAAGGATTCTCGCAGAGGATACTGCTACTGTGTCACCTGGAGTAGTGAGGGCATTTGTTCTGGTTTATGATTGTTAACCTTTAGGATTACAAACACTCCTAGTTGGGAGTGAGGGCTCCCAATTGGGAGTGAGTGCAACCTAATATAAAGGACCCCAACACCTTTACTGTGCTCAGAATCCACCGTCCAGTGGTTTAGAGAGAGGGTCTCCTTAATATTAGGCCCCTCAGCAGTGCTACCTTTTTTTAACAGTTGTGGTTACAGTACACTGGCCCCTGTGTTTTGTGTCATCTGCATTATTCTGTCTAGTATAATTGTTATATACAATTGTGAATTAATGTTTTGCTGTTGCCAGTCCTACTTGCCCAATAAACCCCCTGCAAAACCCCAGGTGTATTGGTGAGTTCATGTACTAACCAAGTGGCTAATCGTCTCCGTAAGCAGAAGGAATAGATCATCCAGTGGTTCCTCCGTGGGTATTGTTAAATTTAGATTGCTTGGCTGGCAAAAAGCTGAGGATAGGAGGAACCCACATCAGGCATCAGGCATCAGGCATCAGGCATGAGTACTGTAGGAAGATGCTGTGGTGTTACATTGCCGTGTGTTCCATGCCCATAATTGTCCATTGAAATAAGCTGAAAATGTTTTTGTGCAGTACAGGAAATAAAATATATTTACCTAAATGAAAAACCTGCCTAATTTTAATAACTTTTATGAACATTAAAAGCAATTTCAGCAGCAGTCACAAACTCATTTCTGACCAAAATAGCTTGCTTGCTTCTGTAATTTAGCTACATTTCATGACACATAATTTTTCCAATTGCATTTATAAAAATGTAAATGACAGTCTAACAACATAATCCTTACATTTCTACATATGGAAATAAGCAGTAAGATTCAGACCTGTATCACAGCTGTCGACTCATGCTGCCATTTCATTTCTAATCATTTTATTTCAGTGTGATTTTTTTCATACCTATCTCTGCTTTTAGGCCTTTAGTTAATTTCAGTTGGTGTTTTTATTTCCCTTGACTCAAACTGCTAGTGCAACCCCATATAAATACATCAACTGCAAAAGAAAGGTTATAAATTATGTATGGCACACTAAGCTTAACATACTATTTATGGCAGATGTTTCTGGGTTTTACTAAAAAGTTTTGGAGCATAGTTAAATAGCCAGAAGCCTGCTATATATCCAACTAAAACACATTGATTTAATGTATTTTAGTTTTATGGGTCATGCCGTTGCATTCCTCTTTTAAAGTAGAACTCGAAAAGTGAACATTTGCGATAGGAAACATTTATAAATGGTAATAATGACCAAGTTTTACCCTAAATGAGGCATTATTTGTGTAGAACATCCTCTGAAAAATAGCAGTGCACAACCTGGTATGTAAGTGTGCCTAGGCACTACTGTACATACAGCATCATATCTCTATGTCTGCTGCATGTGATCATCTAAGGGCTAATTCACACACTGATTCAATTCATATTCCTGAGCAGTTGTAAAAGTAGGCCTAGATAAATTAGGATTAATATAAAAATAATAATATCATAGATGTCACTTAGAACTTGGAGGCCAATGAATTCAGGAGAGCATTTTAGAAATGCTACTGCCAGGTTTGGATCTGGGACCATTGCAGTGTCTGGCTGTAGTTCTTCTCGCTGTGCCACTGAAATGCTGGACAGCTCCCTGTCTGATCCCTTGAACAATTTTGCCTTGTATTTTGTTTCTGGTGAACCTTGAACTCTTTGCTCCTCCCATGAACTTCCTGATTAAAGCCATGTCTCTGCACTTCTTTTTTTGCCAGAATATTGTACTCTCTCCATTCAATATCTTGCTCCTTGCCAACCTGTAGCTGTCCTTATCTTCACTGGCATTAGTTACCAACCTTTGGATTGTTCCTCATGTACCACTTAATCCCAATTGGCAACCACTTGTTTCCAACCTTTGGCTTGTTTGCCGACTATGCTTCTGCTTGATCTTTCTGCTTGACTGCAACCTGGCTCTAGCACACAGTGAAACCCATCTCCACCATCAGGAGCTCTGGTGAAGACTAGTTAGTGCTTAGAATCCATGCCTTGGGTGAGCCAGGGTGATCTGCTTGTGTACTAATTCTGCTAGTCGGTGTGCACCTCTCTACTGCTATAGCTACTGATCTCCAAGCCTAACCCCTGATCATGACTGCTATCTTGAGTCTAATGTTTCTGACGGAGAGCTAGACTCTGTCTCCCATGTTACGATGCCCCTTGGCAGGTGATGTGGACCCAGTCAAGACACTTCTGATGGTGGAGATGGGCTATAAACCTTAGTGTTCCCTAGTTTTCCTGCAAACTGACACCAGGTCACAGCCCTCAGGATAACCTAAACAAGGAACTGCAAGGATAGAAGAGCTGTGGTGCAGAGACTGTCTTGGCAGGTGGCAGAAAAGAAAGTAGTTGGGTCCAGGCGGGGGAGGTAGCAGTCACCAGCCAAAAAAGAATTTGGGCACAGGCAGAAGCAAAGATGTAAAATGTGTAAAAAAAGGAAATTTTGTAAATAATAAAAAAAAAAACAGTAGCGAGGAGTAGTTTTACAAATTTAGTATATATTATTCTTGAAATAAAAGTACAGCTTATTCAGTAAATAAACAAAACTTGCTTTTTAAAATTATATGTTTTATTACAAATGGAATAACAAGGACTGTATGTGTTAAGAACATTTCAACTATACATAAGAACAGGTAACCACCCCTCTTCCCCTCATATTAATTTGTATGCTTCCTGCCAGTATGTATTTTCTGTTATTGACAATGCTGATCCAGAAGCATGAGCATATATTGCTCTTGCAGGAGTTTGATCAATGTTCTCCTGATTTTCAGGTGTCATTTTATCTATAAATGAAGGGATTATTTATTTTTGGGAGGCTGTGGCTTGTAACACTTCCTTACTTGAAGATGCTACTGGTGAAGGAACACTTTGTGATGACCCAGAAGCAGCAGAAAGAGTGTTTCTGGAATGAGAACTCTGGAGGGAAAAGCTACTTCAAACCATTTCATTCCATATAGTAAGTATACAGACATAGGTATTTCTTAATGTCTTTAGGGCACCTCTGGCATAAAAGGATGTGTTTTTTGATCCTTGTAGCATTTGGAAAATAAAATATTTCTTCCCACAATTTGCAAATTGCAGCTTTGCTCTTAGCAGAAATTGTATTGTGGAAATGTTTCCAAACTCTAGATGTTGGTCTCACCATTTTACTGAGAGGAGGAAAAGAAATAACAATTAGCTGACCAGACTATATGTAAACATTAAGCTGTGATGGTAGAGAACATTAATTAAGAACCATTAAGGCCCCTTTCACACTACCGATCCGTTCAGGTCTGCCTGTCAGTTTTTCAGGCGGACCTGAACGGATGCTCCATAGAGCTCTATGGAGCGTCGGATGTCAGCGGTCACATGTCCGCTGACATCCGATCCGCTCCGATCCGAAAAAGTGTGATGGAGGAAAAAGCTATTTTTCCATCCGTCATCACATCTGACCGCAGTGTCCGTCATCACCCGATCTCCCATAGGGGAGAGCGGCGCTGTAACAGGTCCGTCCCTGCGCAGTGTGCAGAGAAGGACCTGTCATCTATCTGCTCAGCGGAGAACGCTCCGGCGATCCCCGCTGTGCAAGCGGATATCCACGGGGCGGATCATCACTGATCCGCCCTGTGTGAAAGGACCCTTAAAGGTTATAAAGATAAACTCATTTGTCAGACAAATGTACCCTCGTATCTGTCATTTAAGGCTTGAGAGGACAAGAACTATCATTTACTGTATTCCAACAATCACCCAGCTGTAGGAGGTACAAGTTGGAGCTCACAAGCAAACTAAACTAGAGTATTTGCCTTGCAGTTCCCCCCAGTCTCTTATTTGAGAACTGAATTAAGAAGTACAGTGTTACTTGCATTGTATTCCAGTATTTGCTTGTCTTCAGCTGAGAGAACTTGCAATAATTTAAGACTTTACATAAAGTCTCAGAAATATATTTATTATTATTTATTACAGATCCCTATATAGCACCGTCAATTTATGCAGCGTTTTACATATACAGTGGGGAGAACACGTATTTGATACACTGCCGATTTTGCAGGTTTTCCTACTTACAAAGCATGTACGTCTGTAATTTTTATCATAGGTACTTTTCAACTGTGACAGATGAAATCTAAAACAAAAATTATACAATGTTATTTTCTGGATTTCAAGTACTTAATTGCCATTGTTTGCATGACATAAGTATTTGATACATCAGAAAAGCAGAACTAAGGCCCCTTTCACACCGAGGCGGTTTTCAGGAGCTACAGCGCTAAAAATAGCGTCTGTGTAGCGCCTAAAAAAAACTGCCCCTTTCACTTCAGTGAAAAAGCCGGAAGGGCTTTCACACTGGAGCGGTGCGCTGGCAGGACGGTGAAAAAAGTCCTGCTAGCCGCATCTTTGGAGTGGTGAAAGAGTGGTGATCACCCTTAACTATTTGGGAAGTGTGCACTTTATACTCATGTGCTGACACAAGCATGCAAATGTGAAAGGAGGAGAGGAAGAATTACAAGTGCATGAATAAACCTTTCTGGTGTTGGTCACATCATTTTGGACTTTTTCTTGTACATCTGGACTTTTATTTAATTTTCTTTGCTCTCAGCTTTGTTGACTCTGAAGGAGTACTTGGTGTACTCTGGTCTTAAAATTAACTGGGGCAAGTTGCCAATACTGCTACTTGATCCTATACTGACAATGGCCCAAGATATGATGCTGCTCCAGTAGCCAAAATTATTTTATTGGGCATACAGGTGACTAAAGATGTCAGTGATTTTAAGGGGGAGCAGGATCTCAGCCACTCAGTCTAGTGCATATTAGAGGTGTTCCATGTTAAATATCTCCTTTATTGAAACTTTTCTGATACATATAAAGCAGCCGTGTCCAATGACTTTGTGGTAAATCAGGGGTGCCCAACCTTTTGAAGAGCGAGGACCACTTAAGCGATTTAGTAACCAGTCGCAGGCCACAATGAGCAGATGACAGTTCTGCGTCCACTCTGCGTATGCAAAGCAGACACAGACACAGTCCACTCTACTCTATAGGTCCTCTCATCTGATCAAATGGAAGGGGATGGATCCACTTTCCGTTTTTTTAGTAGATCGGATTGGAAGGAGGCAGGTGTAAATGGGCACAAGTCTGTTTACATCTGCCGCTCCATAGAGGTGAATGGAGGGTCTGATTGGGTCAGACAGATCATGTTAAAGGGGCCTAAGGCTACTTTTACACTGATGGTCTGCAGTCTACCCACACATGTGACTTTCCTGCAGGTTAGCTGCACTTTGCCATAGAATTCTATCATATCCTGGAGGTGTGGTGCACTTTCTGAAAGTGCACCAAACCCACAGGTAAAACCAGAAGTCTATGGCTCAGTGCAGGTAAGCCACAGGCACACTGCGCTACACCTGCGGATCAGTTAGCCCAGTAACCACTGCAGAACAGATATGTCCATATATACACTGTGATTTTAGTAATAAACTTGCTGTCCCAGGCAGAGTGCATTTGGTATCACTCCATCTATGACAGGAGACGGTGCTATACAGGAAGCATTGGCTTATGGGGCTTTTCTCCGCAGCTGCTTGCTTTCTCTACCAATGGCTTCATTCACAACACTGATGCTCTGGCATGGTGGGTAGACAACCTACAATCTGGGCTTGCCAACCCGCCATCCCTGAGCAGGAGGTCGCGGTCCCCACATCAAAGGGCTCCGCGGGCCACATGTTGGGCACCCCTGTGGTAGGGGATCTTTGGGTGACCAACAAAACTTGTAACAATAGTAACATATAGAGCAAGACCATTAAAGCCTCCAAGTTTTAAACTTCTATTGTACATCTCACTATGCTTGCAAAATGCTCTGGTGAACTCTGCTATAGCAAGAGGAGAACTTATCAAATACGAAGGTAATTAGTGTTCACAATTTGGGTCCCAAACTCCCTGGAGTGCTTAGGCCCCAAGCACAATTGCTATGGTTCTTATAGCTCTACCACTTAGTGTAATTACAAAGAATATTCTTGAGAGCTGGCGATGAAACAACTGACAAGGTAAGGTCATTGTCAAAAGACTTGAGTATTCACATAGCAGGATCATAACGTGTAATAAAATAAATTTAAATTTAAAGAATTGCCTACACTGAGTTGAATCATATTCATGACCAAGGTTCAAAGCATAATCTCATTAAGCATAGGAATTTCTTTTTATACTTTCAAAGCAGATTAATAGGTGACCTTTCCTAAAATTACTGTGAAGACAAGAAAATTATGAGAATGTGCTGACATAACCTTAACAATACCAAGCATAGCTATCTGCACAACATTTTCTCTAGCAATTAATTAATTAATTATTAATAACATATACCTAAAAACACTGAAGGGCAAAACAGTTTAAGCGTCATAAAAAAAAATACAAGACATTTTTTTATTTTTTCTATGACTTTTATATTAAATCAAAAAGGACACTAAATTGGAAATATACTGCATTCTCATGCTTACTTTTGCTTTAAAGCATGCTTATACTTGTTTCTAGCATTCCTACGGCAAACGTCAATAAGAAAAGAACCTCTGTAATGTCATAGCTGTAAAAAGTTATGTACAATCGGATTTTCCGACAACTTTGTCCGACCGTGTGTATGCAATAGTTTCAGACAAAATCCAACGGATTTGGTTGTCAGAATGTCCGACCGTGTGTACAAGGGCTTACACCTGTCTGTAGTTTCTGGCCATTTCCTCTAGCATGGGTGCAATTTTTGACAGTGTTCATAAAAAGTGTTTGGGGACCTGGCCCAGGGGACATGTATCAATGCAAATAAAGTTTTAAAAACATCAGTTTTTTCGGAAGCAGTGATTTTAATGCTTAAAGTGAAACAATAAAAGTGTAATATTCCTTTAAATTTCATACTTGGGAGGTGTCTATAGTATGCCTGTAAAGGGGCGCATGTTTCCTGTGTTTAGAACAGTCTGACAGCAAAATTATATTTCTAAAGGAAAAAAAATCATTAAAAAAATTTAAAAAAAAAATTTACTTGTGGCTACAGTGAATTGTCGGTCCGCAATACACATAAAAGTTCATTGATAAAAATGACATGGGGATTTCCCCACATGGGAACCCCGAACCTTCAGGTCTGGTATGGATATTAAGGGGAACTGCACACCAAAATTTAAAAAAAATGGTGTGGGGGTCCCCCTCAAAATCCATACCAGACCCCTCAGGTCTGGAATGGGTTTTAAGGGGAACCCCACACCAAAATAAAAAATGGCGTAAGGTCCCCCCAAAAATCCATACCAGACCCTTATCTGAGCACGCAACCTGGCAGGCCGCAGGAAAAGAGGGGGGGGGGCGAGAGAGCATACCAGGCCACATGCCCTCAACATTGGGAGGGTGCTTTGAGGTAGCCCCTCAAAGCACCTTGTCCCCATGTTGATGGGGAGAAGGGCCTCATTTTGCTGTCAGACTATTCTAAACATGGGAAACATGCGCCCCTTTACACGCATACTATAGACACCCCCGAGGTACGAAATTTAAAGGAATATTACACTTTTATAGTTTCACTTTAAGCATTATTAAAATCACTGCTCTCAAAAAAGGCCTTTTTTTAAACTTTTTTTTTTGCATTAATACATGTCCCCTGGGGCAGGACCCAGGTCCCCAAACATGTTTTATGACAATACCATGCATATAAGCCTTTAAAATTAGCACTTTTGATTATTCATGTTCACGTCCCATAGACTTTAACAGCGTTCGCGTGTTCGAACAAATGTTTTGCCTGTTCACATGTTCTGGTGCAAACCGAATGGGGGGGTGTTCGGCTCATCCCTATTCTACACCAAGCACCAATGTAATGATAATGAGAAGATTTACACTGACCTTTAGCCTGCGTTCACATTTGTGTGTGTCAGGAACGCATGCAAAATCGCATTGCTGACACCACGGAAACGTGCTGCCCTTTAGCAAATACACAGCAGTTCCATTAATTGTTAATGACACCCTCACACATCTGCTGACAGGTGCCTTAGCACTGTGTGATTTTGAAAAAGAGTTTGTGACTTTCTTCTGCATTTGTTGTGCTGTCCCTCTTCTATTTACATATGTCGTTGCTATTTACATATCAATACCGGTATTTACATGTAAACACAGGGTCTTGCAGGTGAGTCATCTGTACACAACAATAAAATATAAATTAAGCTTTGGCGCTAAAACCTTTTTGTGCACTGTGAATACTAAAATCATATATAAGTGTAAGATGATCTATTATCTCTGCTGGTGCTCTGGAGAATATTAAAACAAATTGCGGTGGAAACCTCTTAAAACCACTGTATACGTGATATTAAAATGCGTGAAAAAAGAAAAGAGGATGTATGTCTGTTGATTTACACGTCAAAAAATGCACATATGTATTGGAAAAGTGGTGAATCAATCACATAAAAACAATTCTACTGTGCTCGATAAACATACATAAACCAATATCTGAAAAATCATATGCAAATATGTTCAAAGTGATAACGTTTTGTGAAAGTACCCAGAAAAAATAATAATAATAGTGACAAAAAATCTTATAATGTCCAACGGAAATTTTCAAAGTCGCATCAACCAGTTGCTGGAAAAACGCATGGAACTTTCATCAAATGAGGAAGGTAGAGTAAAGTGACTAGTGCAGAAGGGTTAAATACATTCCTCTCCGGTGCGCCACTCTGTGTTAGGCAAAAGGTATGTATATGTGCTCACCAGACAGAAAACCCTCAATGGGTTAATCGAGCAGCCACAGTATGAGCCACTGTGCAGCTTTCTTTGGGCTCTGCTTCTGCTATGCTGGGGAGATGCTTTACACTTTTCCTTCCACAAGTAGTCCGTTTAGCAATTATGCATGAAGGGAAACAGAAGTACAAACATAGTGCAATACTGTTGTTTGAACGTTTTTGTTTATTAAGAAGTCAGGTTACTCACAATATCCAAAGAGACAAAATCGCTTTCAAATTAGCCGCGCCGGCGTTACTGCTTGTATGCCAGTGTAAGGTGCACGTTCTAGGCCACGCCCTACGCGTTTCGTCAGAGCGACGTCATCTGGAGCCAGCCATGACGTCGCTCTGACGAAACGCGTAGGGCGTGGCCTAGAACGTGCACCTTACACTGGCATACAAGCAGTAACGCCGGCGCGGCTAATTTGAAAGCGATTTTGTCTCTTTGGATATTGTGAGTAACCTGACTTCTTAATAAACAAAAACGTTCAAACAACAGTATTGCACTATGTTTGTACTTCTGTTTCCCTTCATGCATAATTGCTAAACGGACTACTTGTGGAAGGAAAAGTGTAAAGCATCTCCCCAGCATAGCAGAAGCAGAGCCCAAAGAAAGCTGCACAGTGGCTCATACTGTGGCTGCTCGATTAACCCATTGAGGGTTTTCTGTCTGGTGAGCACATATACATACCTTTTGCCTAACACAGAGTGGCGCACCGGAGAGGAATGTATTTAACCCTTCTGCACTAGTCACTTTACTCTACCTTCCTCATTTGATGAAAGTTCCATGCGTTTTTCCAGCAACTGGTTGATGCGACTTTGAAAATTTCCGTTGGACATTATAAGATTTTTTGTCACTATTATTATTATTTTTTCTGGGTACTTTCACAAAACGTTATCACTTTGAACATATTTGCATATGATTTTTCAGATATTGGTTTATGTATGTTTATCGAGCACAGTAGAATTGTTTTTATGTGATTGATTCACCACTTTTCCAATACATATGTGCATTTTTTGACGTGTAAATCAACAGACATACATCCTCTTTTCTTTTTTCACGCATTTTAATATCACGTATACAGTGGTTTTAAGAGGTTTCCACCGCAATTTGTTTTAATATTCTCCAGAGCACCAGCAGAGATAATAGATCATCTTACACTTATATATGATTTTAGTATTCACAGTGCACAAAAAGGTTTTAGCGCCAAAGCTTAATTTATATTTTAGATTTCTAACCTATTCCTATTCTTAGGGACAGGTCTCAAGCACAGGCAGCTTTAACCCCTTTAGTTCATTCTATAATTTATTTTTAATTTATCTATATTTCACTATATTACATTATATATATATTCTTTTTTCCCCTTGCCTGTGTGGCGAACGGGTGGAATTTGTCCATAGCGCAATCTTATCTATCTTTTGCTGTACACAACAATAGGGCAGAGCTGGGCATCATTAGTAACAGAACTTCACACCAAGATATCCGGACACAGCACAGGACTAAAACCTCAAGGGACAAGGGAATTTAAACTGGGATAGTTAAAAGTAAGAGGCAGCTGCTTTGGGCCCCACAACAATTACAGGGCCCAGGGCAGCTGCCCCTTTTGCCCTGCCTTAAAGACTGCCCTGCTCAGCATATCAAAAGGGAGAGTCCTCTAACAGCTGAGGCTCTTATGCAACATCGCCGGATTGAAATGGGGCCCAGGTAAGTATTAGTGGGCTGAGGGGGGCTGCTGTACACAGAAGGTTTTGTATCTTAATGCATAGAATGCATTAAGATTAAAAAAAAAACTTCTGCCTTTAGAACCACTTTAAGGCAAGATCATTCAAAGAATTGTACAGAGAGCTCTCCAGCATCTCAAGTTCACATGTTCAGACAAGGGCACTGGAACTAGTTTGGAACTAACTGAAGACCTCTTCTGTGTGCTTGTGGATCCCTCAAAATTGAAGCAAACATTGTGCTATCCTTTTTCATTGCACTGAAATGTTGGCATGTCCCTGACATGCCATATGCAATGTAGGAGCCTCAATGGCATAGAAAAGAACTGTACTGCCAAGCACAGTGTGCCAGGGCACCAGATTAGAGGTAAGTTTCAAGAAGTGTGCAGTAGATCTCTGATTGCAAAAAATACTTTTTATACCCTTAAGAGCAGGTACATTATACAAGCAACTCAATATGTGACTGTTCCCTTTAGGTTTAAAACCTATTCCTAAATGAAAAGCAACTAAACTAACAGTACCACTTAAAAACAAACAAGGTAAAGTACCTCTGATTCGACTGAGTGAGAACTTCGGTTGACCCTATTAAAACTCTCTGCACTGAGATCAGAGTTTTGACTGCCCATTCCCACACCTCAGCTCACAATAACACTTTACCTGACCCTAATGCCCCATACGCACGGTCGGACTTTCCGACTGAAAATGTGCGATCGGATCTTGTTGTCGGAAAATTTGATCGTGTGTGGGCTCCATCTGACTTTTTGCGTCAGAATTTTTGACACAAAATCCAATTGTTTAAATTCCAATCGTGTGTAGACAATTCCGATGGACAAAGTGCCACGCATGCTCAGAATAAATTACGAGACAAAAGCTATTGGCTACTGCCCTCTTTATAGTCCCGTCATACGCGTTCTACGTCACCGCGTTCAGAACGATCTGATTTTCCGACAACTTTGTATGACCGCGTGTATGCAAGACAAGTTTGGGCCAAAATCCGTCCGAAAAAATCAGACGGATTTTGTTGTCGGAATGTCTAACCGTGTGTATGGGGCATAATATTTAGGTCTAAACTTTAGCACTTAAAACACTTCAATATGCAACCTATCACCTAACTCCCAGTCCCTAACATCTAACTAAAGCATCCTAACTCTTGACACTAATCTAAACACAGCCTTGCCCCTTTGGCATCATACTTGTATACTGCTGGAGTTTTCATTGATGAAAGATGCCAATATCAAACTAATAAGTAATAACAAGTATATGCCCTAATGCTTTAGGTAAATTTTATTTGCGTTGTTTTTCAATACAGTTTATACAAACTGTTGGGCTTCCAGAGCATTATGGTTCTCTATAGATGGTTCCAACCTTAGCCCAACCCTGCTGAACCAACTGAGATTCAAACCGTGTATGGGTAGGCGGGATGTACCCAAGTTGATTGATCAACTTGGGTACAACTAGCCTGATGGATTTTGCATGTGTTTATTGAAAGCGGTTATTTTATCAGTTAGCGGCTAATAATAACTGTTAACTTCCTCCATATCTGGCGGGAGAACACAATGGCTCCATGGGAGGGATTCCCCAAATACTGGCTGTGTTGATGGGGGAATTTAAGAAAGAAAATCGCTCTGTCTATGGCTGACCTAAGATTCAACATAGAATAGTGGCTTGCTTTGCAGCTTCTTTTGTCTGATGGAAAACTTTAGATTTGAAAAAAAAAAAAATACCTACCTTTCAATAGTTCATGTGACTGTTAACAAGCAAACATTCCCTAAGTTAAATGGTTTGAAGTTTAAACTTCTAACTTTATTTTCTTACTGCCATTAACCATAAGACCAGTGACAACATGGGGGGGGGGGGGGGGGGAGCCTTTACTACCTACAGGACACTACACTTTGTCATTGATTGTTGAGATATCCTGTAAAAGGACAAATCTGTAGGAATTACCCTTAAATAGTTATGTCTATAAGATCAAATACAATATAAATTCTTCTCATAATGTTATGCAATGTAATTTGATTGTATATGGATGTATAAGTTCCTCTTTTACCAACCATCTCTGTTAACGGCAAAAAATATATACATTAAAAAAAAAAAAAAATTATGTCAATACTTAGAAATAGAAAAAAAAAGCATTTAAAACTACATAAACTTGAAAACAGCTCAAATTAAATAAACCATTATAGTTTACATTTAACATTAACTTATGTAGCTTATACATTTACAACAATGAAAGATTCACAAACAGTGAACAGATTATTCTACATTATGAGATGTAAAAGACTGGAAGGCAATGTCTGGATTCAGGTTTCATTTAGTGACATGACCCACTGCAAATAATAGGTGTTGAGGGGACACTGTTAAGCTTCTCAGTGTGTGATCTAACACAATTAGAATGATGTGTACTGGAAAAAATATGCCCTGGAGGGATGATAAGGGCTAATGAGGATCTGAAATTAAGTCATTCTTTTTTTCACCTAAGATCTAAAATAATGAAATGTTTTACAAATAATGGTATTCTGTCAATAAAGATTTGGAATTACCGTACATCATTCCTTATTTCCTTGATATGTTTCATAGTGAAATGCGGAACATGTACCATGAGGGAAAAAAGTATTTGATATTTTTTTAACCTGTTGATTTTATACATTTGCCTAGTGCCCACTGACAAAGAAACGATCAGTCTATAATTTTAATGGTAGGTTTATTTTAACAGCGAGAGACAGAACAACAAAAATATTCAGAAAAACAAATTTCAAAAAAGTTATAAATTCATTTGCATTTTAATGACTAAAATAAGTATTTGACCAGTTCGCAAAACATGACTTGGTACTTGGTGGCAAAACCCTTGTTGGCAATCAGAGATGTTTCTTGTAGTTGGCCACTAGGTTTGCACACATCTCAGGAGGGATTTTGTCCCACTCCTGTTTGAAGATCCTCTCAAAGTCATTAAGGGTTCGAGGCTGGCATTTGGTAACTCAAACCTTCAGTTCCCTCCAAATATTTTCTATGGGATTAAGGTCTGGAGACTGGACCTCAATGTGCTTCTTCTTGAGCCATTTCTTTGTTTGCCTTGGCCATGTATTTTGGGTTATTGTCATGCTGGAATACCCATCCATGCCCCATGTTTAATGCCCTGGATGAGGGAAGGAAGTTCCCACCCAAGATTTGACTCTACATGGCCCTTTGATGCTGTGAAATTGTCCTGTCTCCTTAGCAGAAAAATACCCCCAAAGCATAATGTTTCCACCTCCATGTTTGATGGTGGGAATGGTGTTCTTGGGGTCTTGGGGTCTAAGGCAGCATTCCTTAAGGCAGCATGTTCTTGGGGTCTAAGGCAGTATTCCTCCCTTTTCAAACACAGCGTGTCGAGTTGATGCCAAGAGTTTGGTTTTGCTCTCATCTGACCACAACACTTTCACCCAGTTCTCTGAATCAGTCAAATGTTCATTCGCAAACTTCAGACGGGCCTATACATGTGCTTTCTTGAGCAGGGGGCCCTTGTGGGTGCTGCAGGATTTGAGTCCTTCACGGCGTTGTGTGTTACCAATTGTTTTCTTGGTGACTATGGTCCCAGCTGCCTTGAGATTATTGACAAGATTCTCCTGTGTACTTCTGGGCTGATTCCTCACCATTCTTACGATCATTGGAACTCCACGAGGTGAGATTTTGCATGGAGCTCCAGACTGAGGGAGATGAGAGCGGGCGGCTCCGTGGGTGAGAGTGGGTGGCTCCGCGGGTCCATGGTTAACAGCGCAGGCGGCTCCGCGGGTCCGCAGGTGCGAGCGTGGGCATGAGCGGGCTGGTCAATCAGGGAGCTGGAGGGCGGGGGAGCAGAGAGATGACATAATTTCTCACCACCCGGCGCCTGCCCAGCATCCCTGCAGTGCAGTTCCCCCCTCATTGTGCAGGCAGCCGGGAAGCAGAGAGATGACATTATCTCTTTGCTGTCTGACTGATAATATGCTGCCTGACTCTGTGACACAGCAGGAAAGTGATACAGCAAGTGACAATCCGTAATGTGTGGCAGGTGACGTGGCAAGTGACAATCCGTAATGTGTGGCAAGTGACAACCCATAATGTGTGGCAGGTGACGTGGCAAGTGAAAATCTGGGACATGGCAAGTGACAATCTGTAATGTGTGGCAGGTGACGTGGCAAGTGACAATCCAGGACGTGGCAAGTGGACAATCCGCAACATGTGGCAGGTGGCATTCCACATGTGTGACAAGTGACAATCCGCAACGTGTGGCAGGTGACGTGGTAAGTGGACAATCCGCAGCGTGTGGCAGGTGATGTGGCAAGTGGACAATCCACAGCGTGTGGCAGGTGATGTGGCAAGTGGACAATCCACAGCGTGTGGCAAGTGACAATCCAGGATGTGGCAAGTGACAATCCATAATGTGTGGCAAGTGACAATCCGGGATGTGGCAAGTGGACAATCTGCAACATGTGGCAGGTGACATTCCGCAACGTGTGACAAGCTGCATCTGGTGGCAGGCGATGGTGGCAAGTGACACGCTCAGGCAGGGGCAGACTGACAACTCATGGGGCCCCCGGGCAATAGGAGATTATGGGGCCCCCAGGCAATCAGAGATTATGGGGCAACACAGTAGACACAAAAGCACACACACAGTATACAATTACACAGTATACACAGACATGTTTCTATTGGCTGAGAATGTACTGGAGAGGTGGGGCAGCTATGGGGATGTCGGTAAGGGACATTTCAGGGACAGATGTAAAAAAAAAAAAAAAAGATTTTTACATACTGTCCCTGGTTTTACTGAGGCTGGCAACCCTGATGGGGCCTCCTAGTGGCCCGGGGCCCTCGGGCAGTGCCCGAGTGGCCCAATGGTCAGTCCGCCCCTGCGCTCAGGGCTCCCACTGATTCTGCATTATGGTGAGTTGAACTATTTAATTTTATATAACAGAACAGAAATTGGTTAGAAGGCATGGAGGTCAGCAATGTGTGTCCTTCGGGGACTGCATACAGTATACTGCATACTCTGTTGTTCGAAATTAATATGAGCTGTTGCCTGGGTACTATGCCACATGGGTGTGGTAATCTGTTGTTCAATGGCATTAGTTCATTTTTTTGTGGGGGGGGCTGTTTGAGGGGGGGGGGGGATACAACATTTTTCTATGGGGCCCTGTGATTTCTTTTTACGCCCCTGCTTGTGTTCAAGGGTCTTTGCTAACACCAGAGCTTTTTCATTTTTCTATGAAAAAGTCAATGAGAATGCAAAAGCAGGTTGACGTAGTTTAGAAGCAAGTCAGAAGAAGATTAGAAGCACACATAAATTTACTCTGAAAGACCTCAAAAGTGCCTCAAACTGATCTTAAATGCCAGCAAGAAAGCACATTGCATCTGCCCACCCACAACACTTATAACAATGAAATGAGTAATATGCAACTGTTTTCTAACAGTAAAACTTTAGGATTGAAGCTGACCTAAAAAATGCTACTAGGTAGACATTTATGGTGAAGATACTTGTATGTCCTTCTCACTTGCCTGCTAGCATTTTCTTTACTACATATACATTGACTGCTGAACATGCAACATTTTGAGGATGTCATTTTTATTTTGGAGAGTAACATGGCATTAGTTAATTTGGCTAGGGTCACATCTATGCGGTTAATGCAATTATCGGTGCATTTTGTGGTGTATTTTGCATTTGTTCTAATGTGTTTCACTTTTTTATGACTAACAGGTTGTTAAGGAGTGTTCGGCTGCCACGCCCTTAACAGTAAAAAAGGGTGTGGTGCCGAACACTCCTTAACAACCGACAAGTCATCAGCTTTCAGCAGGATTCCACACTGACAGCTGAATGTAAAAAAAGAATTACTGGCAAAGAAAAGATAAAATAAAAACGGTGTGGCGTGTCCCCCGTCCCCCCTCTAATCCATACCGGGCTAATTTTATTTTTTTTAAATGGTGTGGAATCCCTCCAGAAATCCATACTAGACCCTTAGGCCAAAAAAAGGGGGGGGATTGCCCATCCTCCTCAACCATACCAGGCCAAATGCTTGCAACATGGGGAGGTGCTTTAGGGCAGGGGGGCTCTGCCCCCCCCCAAGGACCTTGTCCATGTGTTGATGGGGACAAGGGCCTCTTCCCCACAACCCTGGCCAGTGGTTGTGAGGATCTGTGGGTGGGGGGGCTTATCAGAATGTGAAAGCCCCCTTTAACAAGGAGGCCCCTCAGATCCCCCTCCATGTCAATGAGTATGGGGTCAAAAATAAATAAAAACAAAGAGACAGTTCTCGACAAGTCCACTGAAGTCTATTACATGCAAAACACAATCTGCTGTGGGAAAAAAAAGTCTGACCCTTTCCAAAAATGTGGCAGCTGAAAAACGCATTGATGTGAACATGTCCAATAGGAAACCATGTTAAATGGACTGTAGTGCATTTCTGCAAACCGCAACATGCACTTAAACATATAGGTGTGAATCTAGCCTAAAGGTTTTGCTGTGTTTTCTTTTTTTTGGGGGGGGGGGGGGGGGATTGAGTGGAAATGTGTTAAAACCTCTATCATGTTTTACTGCTGTCTCTATCCTCATTGGGATTTTTTACCCTCCCTTTATGTGCAGTTGCCAGGATAGGAAACAAAGGGAAATTGCCATAAAGCTGATAATAGATAGTAGAAACGTAAAAGAGATTCTAATACTGGCTTTGGTGGCAAGATATGCATGCATTTCTCAACCTTTTTATCCCAGAGTAACCCCTAAATTAATTTTCAGATCTCAAGGAACCCAATTAACATGGGATCAATGGGAAAATGCCCAAATCACATTTGTGGTTATTAGAAAGAATGGAACCCTTACAGCAGTGTTCTGAATTCCACCCTTACCGACAGCTACAAATATCATTGCTGTACTGCAGTGCCATTGGCTCTGGAACTATGCAGTCACCATCTCGTGGTTGGCTAATCAGCTCCAGCTCAGGAAGCCCCTAGCAGCTTTTGGAGGAACCATGTTTAAGACTGGCTGATCTAATGGCACAGCTGACAGGTCCATAAACAGCAACATTCTTCATGGCAGCACATTCTCATTCAGGATAAGAGAGGACATCAATGGAGCAGATAGATTCCCATGATGCTACTTATCACAAAGAGATTAGGGTAAGAACACAATTAACATGTACCCTTGTCAGGGACTACCCATATATTGAATGTGAGCCTGTTTACAGTACCCGATCTAGCTAAAAATGACCTCATCTGCCAACTGTCAGGTCATGTTTGTGTGAAGATTTTTTCACTTTAGAGAAAACACTTAAATTGCTGTGTCCACATTGATTGAGGGCTTTCTCTCACTTTTTGCCATCTACTAAGCAAGGGAGGAGAAAATACGATTTTTATAACAGCATACCTGTAAAATCCTTCTCTTTGATGTACATCAGGGAACACAGAGCCATAGAATTTACTATGTGGGTTATATCAGACCGACAGGTGTTGGACACTGGCATGCCCCTGAAGGCGTGTACTCCCCTATATAACCCCTCCCATTACTGGCAACCCTCAGTTTTGTAGCTAAGCAATACAAAGGTATCCCAAAGAAGGGAGGGACTCTGTGTCCCCTGATGTACATCAAAGAAAAGGATTTTACAGGTAAGCTGTTATAAAAAACATATTTTCTTTTCTTACATAAGGGGATACAAAACCATAGTAATTACTATGTGGGATGTGCCATATCAATGGCAACTGAAGGGGGGAGACAGAACAAAAAACAGAAGTTCAGAGGACTAATACTGCAGCCTGCAATGTATGCTGTGCCCAAAGGCAATATCCTCATGACCTTTAATATCGATTTGATAAAATCTGATAAAAGTATGAACCGAAGACCAAGTCATGGTCTTACAGATCTGAGCCATAGAGACCTGATGATGCACCACCCAAGAGGCACTAACCGCCCTGGATGAGTGTGCTCTTAATATGAGAAGGAAGAATTTTCTTCTGTAAGCTGAAGCTTGAATAATCACTTGACAAATCGATTTGGAAAATAGTGAATCTTGACGATGCCTGTCCACATCTTGGACCCTCTGGCAGTACAAACAAAACCTGTGTTTTGCTAACCCGAGCGTTCACCTTTAAATAGACTCTGATCGCTCTTACTACATCAAGAGAATTTAGTGCCTTCTCTTCCCTAGATTTAGGCTCTGGGGAGAAAGAAGGAAGAATATCTTGGTTTAAATTAAAACCTCTTAACCACTTTTGGTAGGAATTCAGGATGAGGACATAAAACCACCTCATCCTTATGCATGATGAAATATGGCTCTTACAAGACAGAGCCCCTAGTTCCGATACTCTTCTAGCAGAAGAAATGGCAACCAGAAAAGATTATCTTTCTTGTCAAAAGAACCAAGGAAATTTCTCGTAAGGTTCAAACGGCTGATTCAGCAAAGCCGATAAGACCAATTTTAAGTCCCAAGGATTTAGAGGTGCCTTGATAGGGATAATAAACCATGTTACCCCCTGAATAAGCTACAAACCAAGAGTGGGAAGAAAGAGGCCATAGGAAAAAACACTGACAAAGCCAGGATCTGGCTCTTGATAGAAGTCAAGACCAGCTTCATTACAGATCCGATATGCAGGAAATCAGGAATCCTGCCTATGAAATACTTCCTGGGGTGCCAACCCCTGGATCCACACCAAGAAACATATGCCTTCCAGACTCTATAGTAAGTGATTCTGGAAGCCGACTTCCTGGCATTAATCAAAGTAGACACTACCAAAGGAGATAACCCACAATCTTTTATAGAGTGGGATTCAACATTCAGACCTGTCAAACTTTTCCTCCGTAAGGTAGGATGAAATATCGGACCTTGTGCAAGAAGGTCTGGCTATAATGGCCGAAGGACTCCTACTGCCATCTTTATGATCTCAGTAAGTCTTCTGGGACCGCTGGGGCCACCAGAATCACCTCCTTTTGTTCCTGGCTAATCCTGCAGAGAAGGCACGGAAGTAGCAGAACTGGAGGAAATGCATAGATCAGTGAAAACTGATCCACTGGGAAGACTAATGAGTCTGTTCCACCTGCTAGCAGACCCCTTGTTCTCAAAATAAAGTTTTCGACCTTGTTAATGAATCTGGACACGAATAGGTCCATGTCCGGAATACCCCATCTTTTGACATATCGAAAGGAAAATGTCGGGGTGAAGAGATCATTCTCCCGGAAAAAATTGTTGGCGACTCAAGTAGTACGCCTGAAAAATGAGAATTGCCAATAGGCAAGGAGTGTTGTGTTCTGCCCAAGCTAGAACATTATTCACCTCTTTTTGGGCTCTCGTGCCCCCCGGGTGATTGATGTAAGTCACCGCCGTGGCCTTGTCAGACTGAATCCTGTCAGGACAGTCCTGTAGTCTGACCGATCAGATTTTAGGGCCAGACGTACTGCCTGAAACTTCCAAAAAAGTTGATAGGCAAGGTCCTCTAACCTGGACCATCTCCCCTGGACAGAATCTTCTTCCAGGGCTGCTCCCCAGCCTAGAAGGCTGGCATTTGTTGTTAACACCTTCCAGGATAAAGATTTTAACCTTTTGCTCGATAACCACCAATTTAGGCTCTGACTATGTGGGGAGCCAAGCATATTGGAAACAAACAAGGCCTGCAATTTTATTCCAGACCGACAGGATGGTGTCTTGAAGCAGTCTTTGAGTAAAATTGCGCGTAAGGGAAGACCTTGAAGGAGGCCACCATTTCCTCTAAAAATCTGCTGCACAGCCGAATGAAGGAACTTTCCTTTGTTTTGATAAGTTGAATTAGTCCTACAATGGAACTGATTCTTGTCTGGGGTAAGAATACCTTCTTCTGTATGGTATCTATAACCAGCCCCCCCAAGTACTGTAATCTCCTTGATGGTCTTAAGGAGAATCTTCATAGGCTGAGATCAGACTCTGGTTTTAGACCTGAGACTGAATGATCTATTAAAAGTAGATCTTCTAATAGGCTAGGACCGCTATGCCTTGAGCCCTTAACCTGGCTAAAGGAGGTGCCAGAATCTTTCGGAACACTCGTGGTGCTGTGGCTAAGCCGAATGGCAGGGCCACAACTGAAAAAATAATTTTATATTTCAAATCGCAGAAATTTCTGGTAAGCAGGAAACTTTGGCACCTGGAGATATGCAACTCCCCTCCTTGCAGGATGGACACAGTCAATCAATTTATAAAAGGATCGGATGTTTAAGTGCAGATTCAGATCTTCGAGATCTAGAATGGGTCTTACCTCTCTGTTTGGTTCTGGAACCTTAAAAAGTTTGAGCCAAAAAAACCCTGTTCCACTAAAGGAGTTTCTGATATCACCGACTGGGATAACAGCTGATCCAGAGGCCAGAGAGACTTATTTTTTTCACTGGATCCTTAGGAACATTCTCAGAGGAGAAGAAAACTCTTGCATGAAGACTGCCCCATCAGCAGCCCAAGGACCCCACAGGCAGCACCCAAACAGGAACCCAAACCCTGGACCCTCAGATCAAAAGCCGACTGAGCCATCCAGGCTCTCTGAACTCTAGTCGTAACCTAGAGAAAAAATTGCAGAAATTCCTCTGCTCTTGACATTGTTCCTGCCAGATCTTGAGAATCGCAGGACCTGTCCCCTCACCCAAACGAGTGGGGGTGCTCCTTCATGAGAAGGCTTTAGCATTCTGCTTTGTGGTCTTTCTGCCCACAAGATCCTGGTGCTGCCCTTGGGGACTTTCCCTTGAACCTGATGATTGAGACCGTCGAGACTGACTAGAGGCAGATGTCCCAGGCATAGGAGAGTCAGCACGATAAAAGGAGAAATGTTTGAAGCTTTTTTTACTGGTAAAGAGAGCTTTACCCTTTTGGATGTACTTATCCACTCAAAATTGCCGTACCCCAGGAAGGGAAACAAACTGGCTAAGAGCTTTCATATGGTGCTTCGGCTGATCAATATTTCAGCCACAGAACTCTGTGAGAATTCACTAGTCCAATCATAAGCCATAAGGCTTAAACGATAGAGTCTTTCATAGCATCTACTGTTAGACATAGTGCGTCAGATACACCAGCCATTGCCGGGCCTGCTGATCAGGCAGAATCTCAGGTATCGCCACAAACTGTTCCTTAACCCTTTGAAGTCCACATTTTTCAATGAGTTAGCGTGACTCAAAATGTGCTCCACCAAAATGGTGGAGCAGATGTTAAAGAGTTAATGGAAGATACACCAATTGCAGCAAAAACTGCAAAAGACATCTTGTCTTTAAAAGGAAGTTCCGACTTTACTTTGCTGGATCCTTTAACATCAGTGCATTATCCACTGGATGTGTGAGACTCTGCTCACTGAGGTGATTGCAGCATCAATTGCTGGAACCCCCATTTCTTCACAGAAATGTTCCCATTCAGAATACATAAGCTATGCATGAATAGGAAAAAACCTCCCCAGGTGGGGGAGGTTCTAATGAACCTAATTAGAGGTAGATACCTCAAGAGCCTGTGCTGCGGGCAACAAAAGGGTTACATAAGGGAGTACACAAGCACCTGATTTGTGAGGCTATTCCCTCCCTGTTAGGATCCTCCAAAGAGGAAAAATAAGTATCTTACAATATTTGTGAAGATCTACCTGATCCCCAGCCTCCTGCATCTCAACAAAAGGGTCCTGAGGGCTAGATGGGAATCTGCTATGTTTAGTCCAACTATGGAGAGACGTCATGGCATTAATCTTCTTTCAAATTTTTAAATGGTAGAAGAAGAAAAAAAACATTTGTATGATATATACAGGGACTGAAGTTCTACCCACGATGGCTCAATCTGACTAGCCATATCCCTCTCAGAGGAGGATGACATTCTTTGGAAATGCATTTAGTTCACAGTGCAAAACAAATGATCTTTTGGAGAAGTTCCTGGTCCCATTAGCCTGAAGCATAGAGCAGAGGTGCTATGCCAAAGAATGTACATTGCTAGTCTATAGTTCAGCACCATTAGCTGCTATTAACCCTAGCTACAGCAAAGTATAATGTGCCAAAGGAGTAAGCCTGTGTACACTAACCTGACCAAGCCATCCACCTGCTTTGTCCCTCCACAGCCAGCAGCAGCTTTCACACATACAGTGCTAAGACCTGCTTCCTCCATGTGTGGTCGACGTCTGACGCCGTTAGCTACACCCCCCGCAAATTACGCCCCCCCTTTCCTTTCCTTTCAAGGAAGGTGTTTTCCCACGCTAGCGGCGTCCTGTGTACCTGTAAGTATGGCGGAGGGTAAATCCTCCGCTAATGTGGCCGCGGTCTGTCCTTTATATTTTTCTCTTTTTCTTTTTTTTTTCAAAAGAGAGGCAACTGTTTTGGCATGCCCCCCGTAGGGGAATAAAGCCAATCTGGGGGCATAGGAAGAGACCAGACCCCCCCCCCCTTTATTTACTGGAGGGTCTGTTGTGGCTGGAGGAGAGGAGAGTGAAGGCTTCTGCTGTTTCCAGCATCAGGACGGTGAGTGCTCAATACAGCCTCCAGTGGTAACACATAGGCAAGGCGACACTATACATAAAATCTCCCTTACCTTATCCTCATAGCAGGGTTTTATCAGAGATAAAGACCCAATCTTCACCCTTCACGGTAGGTTCCGAGACCTTATAGGAAACCTTCAGGAACCGGGGAACTCTCAGATTATCAAACAATCCTGGACCTGCGACAGAAAAAACTTTATGGCCTCACTACCAAAAAGTACTGGATCCGAGGGCCCAGCTCTCTAAAGAGAAGCGTTCACAAGCAAAACCTGTTTTTTCGGATACGAGGCCCGAGTACCATTCATTTAGCCCATGAAAAGACATCAGAATGGATCCGGTCAGCATGGCTAGCCCTCATCAAGGATTACTACCCGTGGAGCTCAGCACAGCACATCTTTACTCATGACGGACACCTTAGACACTGGCGAAAAAACTGAGGACTCCCAGTAATGGGGGGGGTTATATAGGGGAGTACACGCCTTTAGGGGCGTGCCAGTGTCCAGCACCTGTCGGTCTGATATAACCCACATAGTAATTACTATGGCTCTGTGTCCCCTGATGTAAGAAAATAAATTATTTTAGTAGAGACACAAGCAACACTAAGAACCTAAGTGGACCCAAATCAAAAATCACTCTAGTGCAGGGGTATAAAGGAATACTAATGCGCTCCACCTAATGGTTCATAGGAAGACTAGATGGGTACAAAATTTTATACACAGGAAGCAGCCAGCATAAAAACAGTGATCTCAGCACCGAAAGTAAGTGTATAAAATAGTGTAAATAAAAAAGCGGCGCTACCTAAAAGTGCTTATACATATACAATGAGTAGTAATAACAAAAATATAGTGCAAATGAGATACTATCCCACTATATGATAAATACAGCATATATAGTGCAAAAAATAAATCTGCATAAATAATCCAAATGTAAAAAAAAAAAAAAAAAAAAAAAAAAACGTCCAAAAAAATTATATATGAAGTGAAAATACGTGAAAAAATCAATCCAGTGATTAAATATAAAATAATCAATATTAACAAGTGATTGTCCACAAAAACGTGCACTGATGGCTAAAAAACTTGCAAGAATAAAGTTCATGCAGAAAGTGTAGAAATCATTTCCAAAAGTGACAATCCACTGCAAACTTCAGTGCTTATTATGTGCACCACCTATTTCCCCCAGCCTCACACCCAATATCTGGTAAATAGGCGTTGTGTATAATTACAATAGCTGCTGGCTCCTTATTCATCCAGTCTCACTGCTCCACCGCTGTCAGTGTCTCACTGTATGACTATGCAGTACATGCCCTCCCAATTACTCCAGGATGTTCAACAGGTATATGATGGAAGAAGACAGAGGGGCTTTCATGTGTAGTAATTAATGGCTATTTTATTATATTTAGAAGGTAAAATCCACACTTACATAGAAACAAACAGCAGAGTATGCAGCAGACGCGGACTTCCGGTTTCGGCCGTAACCGGAAGTGGTAGGTCCGACACCAAATTCCTTCCCTGATGCGTTGCGTTACACCTCGTAACTTTTTCAAAGGGTAACCTCTGGCAACCCCTGGCACTGTATAATGTGTAGTGAAGTAGCGCTAATATAGCACGTCAAAAAAAAAAAAAAGAAGGAATTTCTCAAAGGTGCTCATGGCAAATATAAACTCATATAAAAGTGTTCAAAGTCCTAAAAGGTGTATCCCATAATATATATCTGAGCAATAATGCAATGAAATCCAGTAAAGTGTATCACATAAAACTAAACTAAAGGTAAATTGTTTCCCAGCTGTAATCAGCATCCAAAGAAATCAGGTGACTCAGAGAGATGATCAGTTCCAAAGTGAAAAATATAAAGCCGAGTAGATAAGTGGGATAAGGACAGGTGAAAGAGTCCACATTAAAGATGTAAGATGGTAAACATGTCTTTCTGCAATCCTCCCCCAGTAGTGCTAGCCTCTCCTCTTATAGATAGACCCCAACGGGTCTAATGGTGCAACAGTGAACGACCAGCCTGTTGTTGAAGCTTTCCTCACAGCTTTCAAGGGATCACTGCAGCTTTTCTCTGGTCTCCATGGTCTTTTTCTACAAGAAAGTTTTCTCCCAATCCTATAGATGGGACAACAATAAATTACCAGCCTGTTGTTAAAGCTTTCCTCACAACGTCCAAGGGATCGCTGTAACTTTTTCTCCAGTCTCCATGGTCCTTTCCTAGAAAAGAGTTTCTCCCAATCCGCAAGATGGAGGATAAAAAAGAAGGCTCCCCATAGTGTAGTAGGTTTAAAAGTAATTTATTAAAAAAAAATCTGAAAACTCCTTTACAATACAAAATGGCAACAGCAGGCCAGACAGCAAAAAAAAAAGGAAGTGACGGCACCAAGCTCCTCCCGACTAGTTGCGTCACAACACACGTGACTTCATCAAGAGTACACTGTTCACAACCCCTGGCACTGGTGTTGTAAGCAGCATGCAAAGCATTTTTTTTTCCGACACTTGACTCCTTTCCCAACAGCAGAGCAGTGCAGGGAAGTGTCAGTGAGACGCTAATGCATTCAAATCTCACAATTCCCCATGCCGCACCTGCACTGGGGGGAAGGCACTGTGCCCCCACATTGTAAACAATGGGAAACATTGATTGGTTGTCTAACTTTGTTGTAGCTGCGATCGTCAGCTCTTTTGATGGGGAAGAGAGTGGGTGCAGTTCCGCTAGGGGCAGTTCCTGTTTCCTGGAGGAGGAGGACTGTGATTGGCCACTGCCAAAGACAATCACAGTTCTGCTAGCCCCACCCACCATCTAGAGGAAGATGACTTACTTGGTTGCCACTACCACTGTCAAAGAAGGGTCTTCACTGTAATTAAAAAAACCACAATGAGGTGGCAGTGTGTGTGGAATTACTGTTGAGCTTCTGGGAACTTAGTTGAAAAATATATATATATATCTTTATATATACATACACAGGTGTATATATATATATATATATATATATATATATATATATATATATATATATATATATATATATATTGTGGCAGCACGCAGGTAAAGTCACCTGGTTGTATCCAGTATGCCCTAGATTCAGGCTTTATGCAGACTTGTACAACTAGAGGGGAAGAGTTAATGAGCCCAGCTGAAGTAAGTGGGCTCATTAAGACCTCTACAAAAAAACCCAGCATGCTTAGGGAGATGCTCCATCCTGGAACCAGTTTTGTGTTTGTATAGACTGGGGAGTGTGACACCTGTTCTGTGCGGTGAGTTAACGCCTGTGTGGCAAACCTCTACAACAGAGACAGGGACTGGTGCAGCACAAGGCTGCACTCAGTTGTTAGACAGGGAGTCTAAGTGTGAAATTAGAGGTCAAGCTGACCAGGATTTATTTTCATGTTTTATTTTTGTTTGGCTGTTATATGTTTCACTGCATGTAGCATAAATAAACTGCATCTTTTGTTTTTTTTGCACCTACAACGCTGTCTGCTGTGCCTAATTTTGTGTTGTGAACCCATCCAGGGGGTCACACACACCCGCTGCCGAGCTAACCCCCTCACTATATATATATATATATATATATATATATATATATATATATATATATATATATATATATATATTTTTTTTTTTTTTTTTTTTTTTTTTTTTTTTTTATTTATTATCTCACAAAAGTGAGTACACCCCTAACATTTTTGTAAATATTTTATTATATCTTTTCATGTGACAACACTGAAGAAATGACACTTAAAGTAGTGAGTGTACAGCTTATATAACAGTGTAAATTTGCTGTCCCCTCAAAATAACTCAACACACAGCCATTAATATCTAAACCACTGGCAACAAAAGTGAGTACGCCCCTAAGTGAAAATGTTCAAATTGGGCCCATTATTGGTACAAGGTCTCAGGTGTGAATGGGGGGCCGATGTGTTAAAATTGGTGTTATCACCATACTCTCTCATACTAGCCACTGGAAGTTCAGCATGGTACCTAATGACAAAGAACTCTCTGAGGATCTGAAAAAAGAATTGTTGCTCTTCATAAAGATGGCCTAGGCTATAAGAAGATTGCCAAGACCCTGAAACTGAGCTGCAGCACGGTGGCCAAGACCATACAGTGGTTTAACAGGACAGGTTCCACTCAGAACAGGCCTCGCCATGGTCGACCAAAGAAGTTGATTGCACGTGCTCAGCATCATATCCAGAGGTTGCCTTTAAAAAATAGACATATGAGTGCTGCCAGCAATGCTGCAGAGATTTAAGGGGTGGGGGGGGGGGGGTCAGCCTGTCAGTGCTCAGGCCATACGCTGCACACTGCATCAAATTGGTCTGCATGGCTGTCGTCCCAGAATGAAGCTTCTTCTAAAGATGATGCACAAGAAACCCACAAACAGTTTGCTGAAGATAAGCAGACTAAGGACATGGATTACTGGAACGATTACTATGGATCGTAAGTACTTGTGTATTGTGTACTGTGAGTGCACATTGGTCTGTGAGTGCACATAGGTCTGCGGGTGTTCATAGGTCTGCGGGTGTTCATAGGTCTGCGGGTGTTCATAGGTCTGCGGGTGCACCTAGGTCTGCGGGTGCACCTAGGTCGGCGGGTGCACCTAGGTCTGCAAGTGCACATAGGTCTGCGGGTGCACGCAAGTCTGCGAGTGCACATAGGTCTGCGGGTGTTCATAGGTCTGCGGGTGCACCTAGGTTGGCGGGTGCACCTAGGTCTGCAAGTGCACATAGGTCTGCGGGTGCACGTAAGTTCGCGAGTGCACGTAGGTCTGCGGGTGCACATAGGTCTGCGGGTACACGTAGGTCTGCGAGTGCACGTAGGTCTGCAGGTGCATGTAGGTCTGCGAGTACACGTAGGTCTGCAATTGCACATGTATCATCTTGTTGAGTACCTGTGTATTGTCTTGTTGAATAACTGTGTATTGTCTTGTTGAGTATTGGTGTCAGGAAGATAGTTGTTAGGTAATTTGGACAGGGTATAATCCCCAATCCTCATTGAATTAGTAGGTACGATGCCCGGCTCGTTTATCCGTTTTTCTTCCATCCATCAACGGATGACAATGCATTCCTATGGGCAAACAGATGACCATCCGTTACCATCCGTTAACCTCTGCTTCCATTCTTATCTTTTTTTTAACGTACAAGGCTACGTCCAGATCCGTGAAAACCGATATTAACTGACGTTAATGGACAATGTCGGTCAACGTCTGATCAGTTAAGATCCGTTTTGAAGAAATCTTTTTTTTTTTTTGTTTATCTGTGAACTCAACCTATGACCCAGGCAGTAGTTGGACAATAGGAAGTACATCCCTAGTACATCCCCAGTACATGCCCAAGGAGAAACATGGCAAGAGATGTCTCCTCATATAGGCAAATACGACAAACAAATGTCACGCTGTCCCAAAAATGTTGGAATCTATTGCACAATGCAGATAGCACACACAAGGACAAGGACAAAGTAAGGACACAGCAAGGACAAGTCACTCACTGAAAACTGCAATGCAGCATGGCAGGAGTAATGCTTTCTGGGTAATTTCCTTAAAGGCACAGAAACTGCTGTAAACGGATCAAAATAGATACAAAAATGGATGAAAAAAATGGATGTAAACATGTACATTAACGGATGGAAACAGATATTAACAGAACGGAAGATGGATGAAAACGGAGATTAACGGAATGGAAGACGGATGAAAATGGAGATTAACAGAACAGAAGACGGATGAAGCAACGGATAAGAACTGATAATTAATCGATTATTGATTTTTAACGTGGCTAAACTGACAGTGCCCGTGTGAATGAGGCCTAAGGGCGATAACCTGCATAAAAGTTTATGACTCTAATGCATGTAAAAAAAACACAAGATATAAAATGAATGAAAACAGAAACAGATAGTAACACAGGATGGATAATCAATGACTCAAAACAAAAACAACGCACTAAACTAAATAATGGTATAATTTCAGGAAAAGGTCCACATCATACCTGTAGTTCATACCTGCAGGAATCCTAGTGTGGAGATTAAAAATCCATTAGACCTCCCTTTCAAGGAGCCTCCGTGTGTCACCACCTTGGGGAGAACCTTTAACCCTTATCCAAACCACAGAATTTAAAAGAACTCATGTTCCCAACATGAGTATGTTTGAAGTGTTTCGAGACATTGGAAAATTCCCTGTCATTAATATAAGAGGCGCCAAGATAGTGTTTGCTAACTCTAGCTCGTAGAGGGCACGATGTACACCCTACATACTGTAGTCTACATGAAGCACATTCTGTAGCACAGAGCACATTAGAAGTGCCGCAAGCGAAAAATGACAACTTGTCTGCTCCCGCTCTCCATTCAGCAATGCCAGGTGCTACATCATCCTCTTCACAACCAGGTGGCGACACCTAACTGGCGATCCCACAGACTAAAAGATGTCTGTGACTTTGCCCCTCTGCTTTCAAAACACTGCTGCAAATTGTCCCATCAGCAACCTGCTGCATGGTGTGTGCTCTACAAAGTCCTCCCAACTCCCCCACCCCCACACCACCACCGAGTCCAGAAACAATCCTCCAGATCATGTGGTGCAGGGAGACTGATTCTGCAACATCCTGGGATGTGTATTATGTCCAGGAGGCTTCAGTCAGGGGTGGACAGGGGGGCAGGATGAGCAAATCATCCTCGCTTAGACGTGGATTGAGGAAGTAAAAGCCAGTACCTAAATAAAAAACTGTACTCACCCCATCCCCCAACTCAGTTACTGGCTGGGGAAGAAAGAGAATGAACAATGCTCCACTTTAATTGTTATTTTGAGTATCTGTTTAACATACAAACACATAATAAATTTTTCTTTTGACTGTACAAATAAGCTCAAATTATATACCCCCTCTCTGCTTAACACGACTTTCACCTGTTTTTTTTGTATACCAAGCTGCAGTATCATCATGGCTTTAGCTAATACTTCCTATTGCCTAAGCTGCGTGTGGCGTAACACTATTTAATACCTGTGTTAACAATACAGTAATTTGCAGTTCCTAAGACTATGGAATTCTTGGCATGTGGCTCCCCTGCATTCCTCTGAGAATGAGATGGCCCAATCTAGTCAACTATACAAATGTTGCTCCAGGGAGTTCAAGCCTTTGATCTGTATAGTGAACACTCACTAAAGTCATAAATCTACTCAGTGAATGGCATCCTTTAAAAGCAACAATTTGTTGTCATAGCTCACAGGCATATTTCTGTCACTGTATAAAGTGGTCCTTGTGAATGACTCTCAAAAATGGCACCATGGTAATTTGACTCTTATCTGTCCAAATGAGTTGAACTATTGTGCGTGTTGCTTCTTTATTTTAAATACACTTAGAGATGCCTAGCTAGGATACCACGAGAAGAAGTCTAAATTATAAATAAATGCAACACCCTTTGGGACCATGTTCTGCAGCTTTTTACATAAACTAGAATTCATGTTATAGTTATGTTTGGCTGACTGCACTTGAAAAGTCATGATGGAATCACAGAAAATGTTATTGTCCTGGCTGCAGTTGTATACTTGTGAATGCCTAAGAAATGATTGACAATGGTATTTGTGCTGTGAGGGGGTACTCTGTTCTGTCCTGGCTGTAAGAGCACAAGCAGAAATCATTGCTCATAAAACATTGATGGAGCAACGTGAGCACAGCTAGATTATTATTTTGCTGTGGGGGGGTCACTGAGTCTGTATGACATACATGTTATAATATAGTGTTCTCAGGATTATGTAATCTAATAGATTCTCTGTAATCTACTTTACTAGATTGAGTACTTCATATTTTCTGTTTTAATATGATTGCTACGTTTACTTGTTTACAATAGAATATAAAGCACTATATATATATATATATATATACATATATAAATATATATATATATATATATACATACACACACACACACACACACACACACACACACACAGTGTATTGCAAAAGTATTCACCCCCTTGGCATTTTTCATGTTTTGTTGCCTCACAACCTAGGATTAACATGGATTGTTTGAGGATTTGCATAATTTAATATTTAATTTACAGAACATGCCCCCCCAAGTCAATACTTTGTAGAGACACCTTTTGCGGCGATCACAGCTCAAAGTCCCTTTGGATAATTCTCTATGAGCTTGCCACATGTTACCACTGAGATTTTTGCCCATTCCTCCTTGCAAAACGTCTCCAGGTCCTTCAAGTTGGATGGTTTGCTTGTGAACAGCAATTTTTAAGTCTGACCACAGATTTTTTATTGGATTCAACACATTTACATGTTTCCCCTTAAACCTCTCAAGTTTTGCTTTAGTAGTGTGTAGCACTGACCCCCGAAGGAGCGGCTGATTTAATTGGGCTTACCGTTACCTTCTTCACCTCATGCGTGTCTAGGGGTTTTCCGAGGTAGATGGCTCAAGAACTGTAGAGACTGACGCCAGTTCCACTTCAGGGATTTTTATTTGCAAAAGGATAAACAAAAACACAGTCTCTCAACATAGGGTTAGAGGGTATAAGTAGGAAAGTCCAGGTACTCTTAGTACTAAGTCAAAGTAGGAAAAAGTCTCTCACATTAGGAAATCCAGAGAATAGCGATTCACAGCTGGATCCTCACCCTTATCGGATAGTCCTTCTCTCACCAGGCCTAGCAGCCAACAGGGTGCTTAAACCAACAATGCAAAGTCTCTGCCACAGACTTGATGTAGAACTTTTGGATAAAGTCTCTGCCACAGACTTTCTATAGGACACTTGAGTAACTCAATATAGCAGCTTAAAGAACTCTCGTATAGCACCAGTATCTTGCAGCCAGTCCGGCGATACCGTACGAGATCAGATTCGCTTAGGGTCTTTCAACTCAGCCTCCAGGCTTTTTCCGAGATGCCAACCCTTTAGTGGCCTTCCGCCGAAGAGTCCTCCCCTGGATGCTTCTATAGTTGCTGGGCCTCTCCACTAACCGAGGTGGCACCGAACCACCTTCGAATCCTTCCTTCAGTTACTTTGCCTCGGGCTAGCCAGCCCCGAGACTTGGAGTTGGGTGAATCCACACTCTAGGCCATAAGAGCCCGGGGAGCTGGTCAGGAGGACCAGGACCAAACAGACAGAAAGATCTTCTAGACCGGAACCCCGAAGCACGCAACGTAAGCACCTTAAGTACCCTCTCCCACCATGGACAGCAAGAGAACACTCCCACTGGGCTGGCTCCAAGAGAGAATAAACACTCAATGCACCCAACTAGACTGCGTTCTAATCCTGCCAGAGATGACAGTGCCACCTATGGTCAGGCAGAACACCATGCAATCCAGCCAGACTAGTACTGAGGCCAAAATTTAGTGTAATTGAACCCAAAACCAAACTGCGGTTCCAGGAATAGTTAAATGACAAAACACATAACGCGTGCTCTTCAGGAGCCGGTGATACAAGTGTGTTTGGGTCATTGTCCTGCTGGAAGGAGAACCTCCGTCCTAGCCTCAAATCACACAAAGAGTGGTACAGGTTTTGCTCAAGAATATCCCTGTATTTAGCACCATCCATCTCTCACTCAACTCTGACCAGTTTCCCAGGCCCGACTGCTGAAAAACATCCCTACAGTAGGATGCTGCCACCACCATGTTTCACTGTGGGGATAGTGTTCTTTGGGTGATGTGATGTGTTGGGTTTGTGCCAGACATAGCATTTTCTTTGATGGCCAAAAAGTTAAACTTTAATCTCATCAGACCAGAGCAACTTCCTGCATACATTTTGTGAGCCTCCAACATGCCTTTTCACTAACTCAAAACGTGCCATTTTGTTTTTTTGATGAAAGTAATGGCTTTCTTCTGGCCACTCTGCCATAAAGCCCAACACTATGGAGCTTATTTTTGTCCTATGTACAGATACTCCAGTCTCTGTTGTGGAGCTCTGCAGCTCCTCCAGGGTTACCTTAGGTCTCTGTGCTGCCTCTCTGAAGCCCTCCTTGCCCGGTCCATGAGTTTTGGTGTGCAGCCATCTCTTGGCAGGTTTGTTGTTGTGCCATGTTCTTTCCATTTGGTTATGATAGATTTGATGGTGCTCCTAGGGATCATCAAAGATTTAGATATTTTTTATAACCTAATCCTGACTTGTACTTCTCAACAACATTATCCCTTACTTGGTTGGAGAGTTCCTTGATCTTCATGGCAGTGTTAGCAGTGCCTCTTGCTTAGGTGTTGCAGCCTCTGGGGCCTTTCAAAAAGGTGTGTATATGTAATGACAGATCATGTGCCACTTAGATTGCACACAGGTGGAAACCATTTCACTAATTATGTGACCTCCGAAGGTAATTGGTTGCACCAGAGCTTTTTATGGGCTTCATAACAAAGGGGGTGAATACATACGCACATGCCAATTATCAGTTTTTTATTTCTGAAAAATTGTTTTATGTATATATTTTGCTAATTTTACATCACCAACTTAGACTATTGTGTTCTGATCTATCAAATATAATTCAGATTATAAAAAACATTGAACTAAAGGCTGTAATGTAACAAACTACCGTATATACTCGAGTATAAGCCAAGTTTTCAGCACATTTTTTTGTGCTGAAAACACCCCCCTTAGCTTATACTCGAGTCTCTTTGCCTCACTGTGCCCATCTGCAGTCTGATGCACCTGATCTCCAGGCGCTGTGACATTCAGTCTAGTCGATGGTTGTCCAGGTTTAACAAAGCCCCGCCTTCTCCTCGTCCTCGTCTGTGATAGGTGGAACACTGACTCACTGTTGGGAAACTGAATCGGTGTTCCATCATGGACGAGGAGGAGGCAGGGTTTTGTTACACTGGATGGCCGCCGACTAGACTGCATGTCACAGCGCCGGTGTTCTGGAGATCAGGTACATGAGGCTACAGATGGACACAGTGAGGCATGCAGATGGCACAGTGAGGCATGCAAATGGGTACAGTGAGGCTGCAGATGGACACAGTAAGGCAGGGAGATGGTACAGTGAGGCATGCAGATGGGCACAGTGAGCCTGCAGAAGGGCATTGTTGACCCTCTTTTCCACTTACAGTAGCTGCTGCAATTCTCACCCTAGGCTTATACTCAAGTTAATAAATTTTCCCAGTTTTTTGTGGTAAAATTAGGTGCCTTGGTTTAAATCGGGTCAGCTTATATTTAAGTATATACGGCAGGTAAAAAGCCAAGGGGGTGAATACTTTTGCAAGGAACTATATATATATATATATTATATATATATATATATATCCGTTCCCACCAAGTGAGCAAGGTGTTACAGCAATACGTGCATTGCAGTGCCATTCAATGTGAATGCAGTGCAACATACAAAAATTCGTATGCTGCAGTGAAATGTGTTGTGGTGTAAATGGGGCCCTAAAGTTAAAATTCTCTGTGCCCATAGTTTAAAGTGGCATTAAACTCTGGTTTAAAAAACTAAAATGCTATTCAAGTATGTATTCCCAACCGCCCGTACACACGATCTGAAAATATATGAAAAATACAGATTTCAATCACGATTGTACGATAATCTGATCATTAGTACACAGTTACAAAGCTGATCATGCCAGTTCATCAGATATTATCACAAATTTTTTTATGTTATGATGCCAGATTGTACAATTTCCGTTTAATCAGTTATCGAAAATTTTGCCCAAATTTACCTATTTCATAACTCCCCCCAATGGATTCCCACAAAGTTTTTTCCACTCTAAACCAAATACTGGCCTCTCTCTTGTGAGACCCCCACCCAGCCCGAAAAAAAAAACTTTCTAGGGTAATGTCACCCTCCTCCCAGGGGGACCTTGCTATGTTTTAAATATTTTCTGGCATCGCAGCCAGTCGCAACTCACTGGTGGCTTTGTCCCGACACATCTAATACTGCGACAGTTCTGGAGGCAGCAGTGCTCTCCTCTATGGAGCCCCATACCATTTAACACCCTCTGTGGTTACCACTCTTAAAGCTTGGAAGGTGGTCTTGAGCTTTGAACATAACGTAGCTTTCCCTGAACACCCTCCTATGGATTAATCCCACCCTACCTCATTTATACTCTATCCCTGATCCCCAAACCTGGACCAAATATCATATACACACACACACACACACACACACACACACACACACACACATCTATATGTATCTTTATAAAGCCTACTATTATATATGATATATAATAGTATTAAACATACGACATAATGTAACCATATCCTTTCCTGGCATATATAATCTTAACGCAATCTTCAAGAATAAATAACAAATACATTGCCACAATTGTTTATAGGACCCAGGCATCATTGATACCAATGTAATAAGGGGATCATTAGGAATCCAGTCTCCAACCAATTTATAATATAATTGGAGGATTTTATCCCAAAAGACCGTAATTAATGGACTGGTCCCCCCATATATGTAACATGGTCCCGATGGCATTCATACAACTCCAACAAATGTTTGGTATGGAGATGTCCATTTTGTGTAAAATTGAGAGGCATATATACCATCTAGATAAGATCTTATAATTACGTTCCTGAGCTTTACTAGATATGGAGGCTTTGTGAGTGAACACTAGTATTTTATCCCAATCTATGTCTTCTTCAGTAAGAGCAAGATCCTCTTCCCATTTAGAGAAAAAGCATGGATTTGAATGATAAGTCTCCTTCAGGAGAAGTTTATACACTAAGGATATGGTATATGCTGGTCTTTCAATTTAAAGAAGTAGCTATTCAAGTTCCGTATAAGGACGGGAAAGGGCCTCACATGGTTGTACAGTTCGAAAATAATATCCAAGCTGCAAGTATTCAAGCCGAAGGAATATTGCAATAAGGCAAGTTTGAGTAATACATCCATTTTATAAATATTTATACGTCCAAACCAAGAAACACATGACTGATTGTAAGATTGCAAACAATTAAGAATTGTATGAAGAAGGGTTCTATAATTAAATTCCATAGCTGCCGATAAGCAGGTAGGGATAGGAATACCCATGTATTTAATTGCTTGTTTCTACTGTTTAAAGGCAAAGTTTGTTTGTAAGCGTAATATTTCTTCAGGTGATAATGAGATATTTAACACCTCCGTTTTATCGTAATTGACTTTAAAATTGCTCACTTGCTCACAAAGCCTCAGATTCATGGATTATGGAGGGAAGAGAAAGCTATGGAGTCATGGTATAAAGAAGTAGGTCATCAGCATCAAGTGACAATTTATAATGACGGGAGCCCATCTCAATCCCTTTGATTGTATTATTCTCACGAATTGCCACTGTGAGGTGTTCCATCGTGAGAATATAAAGCAAATAAGATAGGGACAAACCTTTCGGGTGCCATTATGAATTATTAGAGAATGGGCGAAAAATCCATTAGACCTAACTCGAGCCGAGGGGTTGTGGTACTATTTTAGATATTGGCAACTGTCCCATGCCTTCAGCAGCCAATTTCCTGCCTCTACAGTGTACCTCTCCATGTCCTTGCTCGAGGAGATGGTGCAGTCTGACTGTTCATCAAAACCTATGTTGGTCCTATACAACCATTTTATGTTCAGCTACTATCAGGGAGGTGTTAGATCTATGGAATACATGGTTTACGGATATCCTGGATCTCGATAGGGACTATTGGTCAGATATTTGGGATTTCCCATTTAAACAACTTTTCTCCTTTAGAGACCATTTCATCTAACTCAAAATTGTGCACACAAGCTTACTACATGCCATATAGAGTACACAAAATAGCTTCAAGTGTACCACCTGATTGTTGGTGATACTCTTATCCTAGAAGTGACTTCACCCACATTTTCTGGTCCTACCCAGTCATTGCTCAATACTGGGAGGAAGTGGTCCCTGTTATACAAAGAGTTTCAGGAAACTCTGAGACCTTTTCCACTCCTTGTGAGTCTGCCTATTGGGCCTGGTTAAGAAGCTGGACCCCAAAGTGGCTGAACGTATGATGTTGGAACCTCTCTTATTTTATACTAGGAAAACAATAACCCTGGCCTAGAAAAAATCTATTCACATTACAGTTTCAGCGTGGATGAACTTGGTCAACTCTGCAATACCTCTTTACAAGGATAATTACTATAATAGAGGTTGATCCCTGGAGGTTTGACAAAGTCTGGGGTAAATGGCTAAACAAGAAATCCTCTGCATGCATGTCTGATGTTCCTTCTTAATGGTTAAAAACCTTTTCATTATCTTCCAGCTATGTCATCCTATAACAGTGGGTGGGTATGCATGATGGGTCCGACCTGGTGGGGTTGTTATTCTGAACACATTACATGCATGTATAGGAGTGAGCCACTCACACACCTTCTGTTTTTGTGTTTTGTATCTTTAGCTGATGGCGACCATGTGGTGCTCCGGTGGTCTGCCTAGGTTCCCCTGCATGGGTGAACTTTCTGTTACTTGAAAATTTAAAAAAAAGATAGAAAAAACAAAATAAAAATCAGTACAGTTTATCATTCGAAAATACAATACAAATACACTACAGCACATTACATCACTTCCAATTTCATTTTTGATATGCGACTAGCATGCAAAGAAAAACGGATGATCTGTCTTCCGATTTTCAGATCGTGTGTATTGGCCATAACTCAGAAAGGTACTTTCTAATGCTCTCTGTCGCCTCCAAGTCTCCAAATTCTTTTTGCAGCTGTGTACAGACCTCCATTAAGAGGGTGTCTATGTTCATTTTCCATTAGTACATTGTATTTAGGAACATAGCTACCCTCTCTTGCTCGCTCCAGAGATGAACTATGTTCTGTGGAAGTTTAGTGCGCTTAGAGCAGTGTACAGAGGTATAACTAGAATCTTCAGGGCTCCAGTGCGATGAAGGGCCCCCACCAGGGGCGTTGCTGGGTCTACAAAAGATCTTGGGCTAGAGCCCATAGCAGCAAAGTAAAGAAAGTCATATCTGAGTGCAGATCCTTCACTTACATCAGGGTCCCCAGAGATCCCCCTCATAACATCAAGGTCTCCAGAGAGCCTCCCCTTAAATCAGGGTCCCCAGAGAGCCTTCTCACTTACATCAGGGTACTCAAAGAGCCTCCCCCTACATCAGGTTCCCCAGAGAGCCTCCCCTTACATCAGGGTCCCCAGAGAGCCTTCCTACTTACATCAGGGTCCCCAGAGCCCCCCTCATTACATCAGGGTCCCCAGAGAGTCCCCCCTTACATCAGGGTCCCCAGAGAGCCCCCCTAACATCAGGGTCCCCAGGGAGCAAGCCCTTACATCAGGGTCCCCAGATAGACTCCCCTTTACATCAGGGTCCCTAGAGAGCCCCTTCCTTACATCAGGGTCCCCAGAGAGCCTCCCCTTGCATCAGGGTCCCCAGAGAGCCTCCCTACTTATGTCAGGGTCCCCAGAGAGCCTCCCCTTACATCAGGGTCCCTAGAGAGCCTCTCCTTACATTGGGGTCCCCAGAGAGCCTCCCTACTTACATTAGGGTCCCTAGAGAGCCCCCCTTACATCAGGATCCCTAGAGAGCCCCTCCTTACATCAGGGTCCCTAGAGAGCCCCTCCTTACATTAGGTTCCCCAGAGAGCCCCCATTTTATCAGGGTCCCCAGATAGCCTCCCCTTTACATCAGGGTCTCCAGAGAGCCCCTTCCTTACATCAGGGTCCCCAGAGATCCTCCACTTACATCAAGGTCCCCAGATATCCCCTCTTACATCAAGGTCCCCAGATATTCCCACTTACATCAGGGTCCCCAGAGAGTCCCACCTTACATCAGGGTCCCCAGAGAGCCTCCCCTTTGCATCAGGGTTCCCAGAGAGCCCCCCTTACATCAGGGTCCCCAGAAAGCCTCCCCATACATCAGGGTCCCTAGAGAGCCTCCCTACTTACATTAGGGTCCCCAAAGAGCCCCTTCCTTACATCAAGGTCCCCAGAGAGCCGCTGCTTACATCAGGGTCCCCAGAGAGCCCCTGCTTACATCAGGGTCCTCAGAGCCCCCCCTCATTACATCAGGATTCCCAGAGACCCCCTTCCTTACATCAGGGTCCCCAGAGAGCCCTCCTTACATCTGGGTCCCCAGAGAGCCTCCCCTTACTCCAGGGTCCCCAAAGAGCCCCTCTTACAGCAGTAGCCCCAGAGAGCTTACACTTTACATCAGCATCCCCAGAGAGCCCCCCCCTTACATTAGGGTCCCCAGAGGGACCCCCTCTTACATTTGTGTCCCCAGAAGGACCCCCCTTACATCAGTGTTCCCAGAGGGACCCCCCCTTACATCAGTGTCCCCAGAGGGCCCCTTCCTTACATCAGTGTCCCCAGAAAGCCCCCCCCCCTTACATCAGGGTCCCCAGACAGCCACCCCCCCTTTCCAGAGGTTCCCCTGTACCTGGCTGGTTTCCATTGTCTGTGCACCTCCAACCTCCAACCCCCAGCACATCTCTGCACCCCCCACATGGCGATCGGCAGCTCTATGGTGTCCACGGGTGTCAGGATGATCTCCCTGGGGCTAGTTCTCTTCCCCAGTGTATACAGTAGGGAGGGGAGGGGCCTCTGACCCGGACATGTATCAGCAAGAGTGTACAAGCAGAGCGACTCACATGTACAGTGAAGAGTGAAACCGATACATACAGGCCCCTCCCCTCCCCACTGTATATACCGGGGAAGAGTACTACTAGCTAACTAACTTTTATGTTGGGGGAGGTACGTTAAAAACATGTGATAGCAGAGTGGGGCCATGAAACTTTGCAATGCAGTGCAGCAAAAATTGTCCCCATTCAAATGAATAGAACGCAATGCACGTAGTTGTGGTGCGGTAGTGTACTCATAGTACTCCTCCTAAGCTCCCTAGTTTTTTTTTTCCTTCAGCCCACTGGGTTAAACTAAAAAAAACTTACCATGTGAACCAGGCTTTAGATCTCATTCATATGTTCTAAATAGAATGGCAAATATACCATGAATACCTACAGCCAGGACCCCAGATGTTCCAATTTTTGTTAGCTGCTCAGCCTGTTCACCTGAGTGATGGGCTGAAAAGAGCCACTGCTGTTAACATGTATCTGTACATCCAGTGGTCCCCACATTTAAGCTGTAGGGGACAAAACAAATCAAATTGGGAGGTGGCCTGGTGGGAACCCAAGTTGAGGTCTCTCCCATCACTATTGCATTACCATAGGACTCTGTGGATGTGTAGCACCAGGATTTTTTTTTCTCTCTTCCCTTCAGTGACTACTGGAGCTGGGATAAGCTCCATCCCTTGCCGGCACCCCTGCAGCACACTCGGTATCATCTACATTACTCCCCACAACGATTAAGCCTGAGCGACACACTAACAAACCTTTGGTCACAGTGGTTACCTGCTGTTAGGGACAAATTTCTGACCCTGGATGCGGGGATATTTTATCCAAGGGCAAAAATGTATCCCTACCTGCAGGTAACCACTGGATGTGCAGATACATGCGGATACATGTTTACAGCAGCAGACAGCCTTGGCTCTTTTCAGCCCATCAATCAGGTGTACAGGCTGAGCAGATATTAGAACATCTGAACCTGGGTGCAGGTATTTGCAGTATACTTGCTGCACTATGGTCATGTAGGATATATAAATAGGACCCAAGACCGGATTTTAGCTGTTGTTGGGCTTAGAAGCAGCTGGGTAGTGATGGACGAACTTCCGACGGGACGTTTCGCGAAAGCGAAATGCGAACGGACCCAAACGTTCGCGAAACCGAACGTTCGCCGCGGGCCCCATTGACTTCAATGGGAGGCGAACTTTGCAAACCTTCATGTCGAATTTGCGGCCACGTGGTAATTATTAGGGGGTAAAACGTAGTCCCACCATCTGGACAATGACATAATACATGTATGAGGTGAATTTGGGATCGATAACTACAAGCATTTTTATTTTATTTGGGAAATTGTTCTAACAATTCAGGACTATGGAGCTAATGAAGGCAATGGAGGAGAGGGAAGGTCAGGGACCAGGGTAGGCAAAGAAGAGGGTGCAGGAGATGATCACCAGCAGCGTGACATACCGGAATGACACATGCACCGTGATAGAGGCATCTGACAGCAGCACCGTAATACAGAGCACTGACAGCAGCACCGTGACATACAGCGCTGACAGCAGCACCGTGACATACAGCGCTGACAGCAGCACCGTGACATACAGCGCTGACAGCAGCACCGTGACATACAGCGCTGACAGCAGCACCGTGACATACAGCGCTGACAGCAGCACCGTGACATACAGCGCTGACAGCAGCACCGTGACATACAGCGCTGACAGCAGCACCGTGACATACAGCGCTGACAGCAGCACCGTGACATACAGCGCTGACAGCAGCACCGTGACATACAGCACTGACAGCAGCACCGTAAGCAGCCCCAGGAGGAAGTCAGCACAGCACAGGGATGGTGTGATCCCCTCATAATAAGAACCCCCAGGAGGAAGTCAGCACAGCACAGGGATAGTGTGATCCCTTCATAATAAGAACCCCCAGGAGGAAGTCAGCACAGCACAGGGATATCATAAGCAGCCCCAGTAGAAATATGACACCGCTCAACCTCTTCAAAGAGGAGGGTAGGGGCATATAGTACGGTGTGCTTTTTTGGGTCAAGGAAGTGAGCCAAATGAATTAAGAAGGTCTGTGTGCTTGATTAAAAAAATAGTTTATAGACATATACATGGTCTACTGGTCACATGTGTTGAATTCCTCCGAGATCCATGCCTCATTCATTTTTAGAAATGTGAGGTAGTTAACACTGTCGTGAGCTAGGCGAGTACGCTTATCGGTCACAATCCCCCCTGCTGCGCTGAACGTCCTTTCGGACAGGACACTGGATGAGGGGCAAGCCAACAGTTCGATTGCAAATTGGGCAAGCTCTGGCCAGAGGTCAAGCCTGCCCACCCAGTAGTCTAGGGGTTCATCACTCCTCAGAGCGTCCACATCGGCCGTTAACCCAATGTAGTCGGACACCTGACGGTCTAGGCGTTCCCTGATGCTGGATCCGGATGACACCTGTCGATGGGTCGGCTGAAAGAATGACCTCATATCCGAAGTCACCAACACATCTTCAAACCGGCCTCTTCTTGCAGGCGCTGTTGGATTGGTACCCGCAAATCCTTCTCTGGGAGTGGGAATTGCTCCTCTGCCAGCGCACGCAAAAGCAGAATGCAGCATTTCTCGAAGCAAGGCCTGGAAGTGCTGCATTCTGACAGCCCTCTGCGACGGCGGTAACATTTCCGCCATTTTGTGTTTGTACCGGGGGTCTAAGTACGTTGCCACCCAGTACTGGTCCTTGACCCTCATGCTTTTTATACGGGGGTCCCTATTAAAACACTGGAGCATGAAGGCCCCCATTTGCACTAAAGTGGAAGCGGTGTGGTGGCCTGGCTCCTGCTCATCATCCAGGATAATGTCGTCCTCTTCATTCTCCTCTCCCCATCCTCGCACAACAGGGATCCCAGAAAGGTTTAAAGCATGCTCTTCTTGCTCCTGCTCATCCGCCCCGGCACCATCCTCCTCTGACTCCTCATCAGACTCCTGTTGTTGACTTGTCTCAGATAGAGTAGCCCCCCCCTGGGAATTCATCCAGCATTGCGACTTCCTCATCTTCCCGCTCCTGCTCCTCCACAGCCTGATCAATGACACGACGCAATGCACGCTCCAGAAAGAAGGCATAAGGTACCATGTCACTGATGGCGCCATGGCTGCGACTGACCAGTTTGGTGATCTCCTCAAATGGCCGCAGAAGTCTGCATGTGTCGCGCATGAGCAGCCACTGGCGCGGTGAAAAAAAACCCAGCTCCCCAGAACCGTTTCTTTCGCAGAGTTCATACAGGTAGACGTTAACTGCACGTTTCTGCTGGAGCAGCCTATCAAGCATATAGAAGGTTGAGTTCCATCGCGTCGGGCAATCGCAAATAAGACGTCTGACCGGCAGATGGTGTCGCCGCTGAATGTCAGCAAGGCGAGCCATGGCCGTGTAAGATCTTCTGAAATGGGCCGAGATTTTCCTTGCCTGCCGCAAGATGTCCTGGACCCCAGGGTATTTGACAAGGAATCGCTGCACGACCAAGTTTAAGACGTGTGCCATGCACGGCACGTGCGTGATTTTGCCCTGTTTCAATGCGCTAAGCAGATTGGCACCGTTGTCACACACCACTTTACCAACTGTCAAATTGAGCGGTGTTAGCCACTCATCTGCCTGTGAACGCAAAGCTGAAAGGAGTGCCGGGCCAGTGTGGCTCTTTGCTTCCAGGCACAACAGACGCAGCACGGCATGGCAACGTCTCACCTGGCATGTGGAATAGGTTCTGGGGAGCTTGGGCGGTGCAGCGGAAGAGACGCTAGCAGCGGAAAAGGAGGAGGCAGCTGAGGAGGAGAGGGAGGAGGATGGAGTAGGAGGAGGAGAAGAAGAGTCAGGCCTGCATGCAATCCGTGGCGGTAAAACCAAATCTACACGGGTGCCACGGGTTACATGCTTGACGGCCGTCAGAAGGTTCACCCAGTGGGCAGTAAAACTGATATACCTTCCCTGCCCGTGTTTGCTAGACCACGTGTCTGTGGTCAGATGTATCTTGGCACCGACACTGTGTGCCAGAGATACATTCACTTGCCGCTGAACATGGCCATATAGCTCTGGGATGCCCTTCTCTGAGAAATACTTCCTTCCTGGGACCTTCCATTGTGGTGTTCCAATGGCCACAAATTTGCGAAAGGCCTCCGAGTCCACCAGTTTATATGGCAGTAGTTGGCGGGCTATGAGTTCTGACAAGCCAGCCGCCAACCGTTGGGCAAGAGGGTTATCCGGCGTCATCATTTTTTTACGCTCAAACATTAGGCCCACGGAAGCCTGCCTTTTTGCAGAAAAATGTGAGCTTGGCGTGATGGAAGGTGGAGTGGAGGACAATTGTGAGGAGAGAGGAGAAGGAGAAGTAGAAGACGAGGCTGGACGGTGAGAGCCTGCAGTGTGGCTTTGTGTGTTCCGTTGCTCCCACTGGGCTCGGTGATGGCTGCTCATGTGCCTTCTTAAGGCGGTCGTCCCTAGGTGAGTATTGGGCTTACCGCGACTAACGCGTTGACTGCAAAGATTGCAGATGGCAACGCTATTGTCAGCAGCGGACACGTTAAAAAAAGCCCACACTGCGGAGCCATGTGCCGGTGTCCTGGGAGCGCCAGATGTGACCGTACATGGTCGATGACTCGCTCCTGATACATTTGCAGTCTGCTTTGTCCCTCCTGTGCAATGTAAGTTATTCCTGCTTCTCCTCCCTATCTGCTGGTCCATATCTCCCTCTGAACTCCCCTCCTCTTCCTCTCTTGTGGGCACCCACGTGACATCACTAGACACGTCATCATCAACGTCACCTTCCCCACCGCTATAAGTAGAGATCTCGGAGTAGGCAGCAACACCGGGGACCAACCTCCTCCTTGGGCTGATCTGGGTACTGTCGTCAGACTGCTGAGTAGCGCTTGTTGCTACCTCCTCTTCCTGATCCAATACCAAGAGTGGCTGCGCATCAGAAATGTCCTCTTGATATGGATCGGAAAATAATTCCAGTGACTCAAGCGGAAGGTATGTGGTGGTGGTGGTGGTGGTCGTGTTGTTGGTGGTAGTGTCTTTGGGGGTGCACATAGCAGAGAGTGAAGAAGAGGGTGCAGATCGAGAGGATGAGGAGGGTGCAGAAGAGTAAGGCTGAGCGAGCCACTCAACCAAGTCTGGTGCATCCTTTAAAGTAATTGAACGCACCTTCTGCAACTTCCCACTTTGGCTCAAGCCTGTTGCTCCTGCCCTACCCCTACCACCCCTGCGGAAGGGCCTGCCTCTTCCTCTGCCTGTCATTTTTTAAATGACCCTGTGACAAAACTCTTAGTCCCTATACCGATGAAGGACTGCTGCAGTATAGGGCAGCAGTCAGCAGTGGTGCACGTCAACCCTATCTATTGTGGACCGATAGCGGTCCTTACAGAACAGCAGACTGTACCGCACTCAAGCCTATGTACCGTAGCACCCTATACCAAGTTACCAGTCCTTATAAGAACTTTTGTGGACCAAGCAGGTTGTGTATTAGTGTTTAGCAGACTGTACGTCAGTCCCTATACCGCTGAAGGACTGCTGCAGTATAGGGCAGCGGTCAGCAGTGGTGCACGTCAACCCTATCTATTGTGGACCGATAGCGGTCCTTACAGAACAGCAGACTGTACCGCACTCAAGCCTATGTACCGTAGCACCCTATACCAAGTTACCAGTCCTTATAAGAACTTTTGTGGACCAAGCAGGTTGTGTATTAGTGTTTAGCAGACTGTACGTCAGTCCCTATACCGCTGAAGGACTGCTGCAGTATAGGGCAGCGGTCAGCAGTGGTGCACGTCAACCCTATCTATTGTGGACCGATAGCGGTCCTTACAGAACAGCAGACTGTACCGCACTCAAGCCTATGTACCGTAGCACCCTATACCAAGTTACCAGTCCTTATAAGAACTTTTGTGGAACAAGCAGGTTGTGTGTTAGTGATTAGCAGACTGTACGTCAGTCCCTATACCGCTGAAGGACTGCTGCAGTATAGGGCAGCGGTCAGCAGTGGTGCACGTCAACCCTATCTATTGTGGACCGATAGCGGTCCTTACAGAACAGCAGACTGTACCGCACTCAAGCCTATGTACCGTAGCACCCTATACCAAGTTACCAGTCCTTATAAGAACTTTTGTGGAACAAGCAGGTTGTGTGTTAGTGATTAGCAGACTGTACGTCAGTCCCTATACCGCTGAAGGACTGCTGCAGTATAGGGCAGCGGTCAGCAGTGGTGCACGTCAACCCTATCTATTGTGGACCGATAGCGGTCCTTACAGAACAGCAGACTCTACCGCACTCAAGCCTATGTACCGTAGCACCCTATACCAAGTTACCAGTCCTTATAAGAACTTTTGTGGAACAAGCAGGTTGTGTGTTAGTGATTAGCAGACTGTACGTCAGTCCCTATACCGCTGAAGGACTGCTGCAGTATAGGGCAGCGGTCAGCAGTGGTGCACGTCAACCCTATCTATTGTGGACCGATAGCGGTCCTTACAGAACAGCAGACTGTACCGCACTCAAGCCTATGTACCGTAGCACCCTATACCAAGTTACCAGTCCTTATAAGAACTTTTGTGGAACAAGTGAGTTGTGAATGTTTAGCAGACTGCAGCAGAAGGGCAGCAGTCAAGTATAATATCCTTTCTATATTTGGAAGAAAGAATATTATACATGTACAAGCCTATTACTGTACCACTGATACCAGTCCTGAAAAGAACCTTTGTGGAACTAATAATAACAGCAAGTCTTTAAAATTACCCTCACTGCCTGACAACACTGCTTCCTTCCTGTCCCTATACAAATTGGCAAAAAAAGAGAACGATTAGTGGTTACTGGAACAGCTCTTTTGTGGACCTTGATAGTAACAGCTAATGATGATGATGATGATGATGAAAGACTAATCTGGCTGTCCCTGTAGCATACACCGTCCTTTCCCTTTCTCTAAACTAACAAAAGACACTCAGGCTGCTGCAAGAATCAGCAGCACAGCAAACCTATCAACACCTAACACCTATACCAGTCCTGAAAAGAACTTTTGTGTACCAAATAGCTAGTGGTTTATCTCTCCCTACTCCACACAGGAACCTGTCCCTATCGTAACAGAAGAAAGAATGTAAAATGGCCACCGGATCGGGTGTATTTATAGGTTAGGGGGAATGTCCAAGTGTCCATGTGCTGTCATGTCTCAATTGGCTGTCCTGTATCACATGATAAACGTGTCACCAAAGGTTAAAGTTCTTGTATACATTAAACACGTAAGTCCGCCGCGGCGAACGACGGAAAAAGGCGTTCGAACGTGCGGACCGCGAATGTCGGAAATTCGCCGCGAAACGACCGCCGGGCGAAACGTTCGTCCATCACTACAGCTGGGTACAGATGCAGCATTGGATCGATGCTCCATCCACCTAGGTAAGTATAATTTAAAACAAAAAAAAACATCTCTTTTAAAAGGAAAAAATCCCCCTCTCCCTCCTAAGAACCCTCTCCCCAAGCAAAGATCCCCACTGTAAAATATCTCCCTCCCTCAAATATCCCCCCAAAAATTAACCCCCCCACCCCGTCTCTAAACCGACCCACCAGCAAAAATATCTCCCTCAGTCAATACCCTCTCCCCCAGCAAAGATTTTTAATTATGAAGAAAATCTCCCTTAATTCAATCAAACTCCCTCCCAGAAGCAAATTCCTGCCATTAACCATTCCCTGTAAACTTCTCTACAAGAAACTCCCCCCTTCTCCAAAAGCAAACCCACCCCTTTCCATAACCCCCCACCAAAAGAAACTCCCCCAGACTGGAATTCTTACTTCCTCCTTCCTAAAGCAGAAAATGTATGCCTCCCCACTTACCAGACCTCAGATTCAGTATGCCACAGAAGTAGGAAAACTTCTGCATCCCTAGTGTCCCTTCGACTGTGTCATATGATTCCATGAGGAGGAGTCTAGGAGTTCCCTCAACTGTGCCGTGTCAATTGCTGGCATCTAAGACCTCGCAGTAATTTCATGCTTTTCAGGGGGACCCCTTATTAGTGAGGGGATGGGGCACAATAGAAGGGGGGCTGGCTGCTGCACTCCAAATTTCTGATTGCTTATACTGTGCTGATGCTGAGGCTAAACAGCAGGGACACTGTCTGGGCATTTTGCCAGGATGCTATGGGGAGTTTGAACACCCCTGCCCCTCCCCCCTTATCTACGCCCCTGTATGTAATTCTAGGTGGATAACTCTATACCATACATTTGACAGGCACATGCAGCAGAGCATTTCTCCTAGCCGACAGATGTAGTGTGTAACCCCTCCTCCCGCAGGAGCCACCGGTAATGGTGGTTCTCTTTTCTGCCATGACTCAGTAAATGACTTGATCCTCACTGATACACCTGGTTGTGGTTTGGAATTCGCTCACACCTGTGTGATTTAAGCATTAGTATACCTGCAGTCCATATTAACACAGAGAAAGTAAGCCACCAACAAACAAATGGTAGGTTAACTAAATGTATTATTTTGAGGCAGAAAGATAGTACATGAATTGTCTATATGGGATTGTTTGATATTTTTTTTTTTTTTATGGTTGAACTAAATGGACTTGTGGGTTTTTTTTTCAACCTCACTAACTATGTAACTGGGAAACAAACAGAATACTTCAAAATGTCAGAACTAGGTAAAGTGAATACTGGGCTAAGGTGATTTAACTTGACTGAAGTGTTGGTAACCAGTAATAGGCAGAGTAAAAATCATTTAACACCATAACAATGTTCTTAAGTGCATTCTGTGATGTTAGCCCTTTAATGCATAGATTTGCATGTGCATAATAAAGGGGTACTCTGGAAGTTGACTAAAAGTACAAGGCGCCTGTTGTGTCAATAATAGCAGGCTTTCAGTGGGGCCCTTTTGTGGGTGATGTACTGTCCCTCTAAGAGTGATGATGAATGTAGAGGAGCTGCTAGGTAAGCAAAGTCTCTGTCTCGTTAGCTGTGTGTGGTAGGAGTTTAGGATATGTAGTTCTGCTCACCATGACTGGCAGGCAGCAGGTCTTGTCCCTGGCACTTCACAGTTAGCTGTCTCAGTTCTCAGTCCTCATGATCTGTTCCTCACTGGCTCATCCGGACTGTAGGCACACAAGACAACAGGTCCCTCCGGCTTTGGGCTCCAGCTCTGCTCAATAATTCTCAGTGGCTCAGTCCTGTGGACCCTGGTAGGGGCATAGGCACACCAGCTATTCCTCCCAACTTTCTAAAATGAGAATGAGGGACACCTATTAGCAAAAGTATGTAGGCATAGGACACACACCCTGTCATGCCCCCTAAAGATGAATTGTACAAAAAATGTTTAGGTAAACTCACAATTGTTTTTTTACCACTACTATTCCTTTATATTTGCTTTGGAATTTACAAATACAGCCATTTAGAATTTGGATGAAATGTTTAGCACTGGGAAACACTTTTTGATAGATAAATAGTGCATTTTTATACAACTTTATAGATCAGACCAAAATGAGGGGCAAATGAGGAACAAATTGGGAGGAATGAGGGACAGAGGAACTTTGTTCCAAATTAGGGACAGTCCCTCAAAATCTTAGCCTCCTAGGATATACAGACGCAGACAGTCCAGGCAGCAGATCCTCAGTCGCTCACTCCCAGCATTAATCTCCCCCAATCTCTTTCCATTTGCCTGGGAAAATCCTTGGCCTCTGTTTAATCTACAACTGCCATGATGCTGCATGTGTGATCAGTTATGACACCAGTCATTGGATGATTTGACAGTTTGGTTGAGAGCACAACCAGAGTTACAGAGTTACATTTTTCGGCACGTACCGGAAATAAAAGTACATAAAAACAACAAAGCTCATAAATGACACAACCATAATATATCATGTGCAGAAAAAAAGTTTAAAATAAAAGTGAAAACAATCTCATACATCATCCAATTCGATTGTAAGTAAAAAAGCATGAGAACAGTCCCATATATCATCCAATTAGGATGAATCATCCAATTAGGATGAATCATCCAATTAGATTAGTGGGACCTATGTAACGACATCACACTGGGAGGGACCAAGCACCATCTTGCTGAGCTGACAGAGTAACACTGTGTACAGTATATGTATACTGTGAACAGGCACTTGTATGTGTTTCTGCACATTGTGAGTGTTATTCCTTTTTATTCTTTTATTAAAAAGTCACTTGCAATATTACACACTATTGGATCTTCTTTGCATATTTCTCTTTGAGATTTTTAATGCAAGAGCTGTGAAATATGTAGATGTGACCTGTTGCATGATTAACCACTTCAGCCCTGGAAGGATTTAACCCCTTAATGACCAGGCCCTTTTTCGCAATACGGCACTGCGTCATGTTAACTGACAATTGTGCGGTAATGCAACGCTGTACACAAACAGAATAGGAGGTCAGAAGAGGTCTTTTTTCCCCCACACAAATAGAGCTTTCTTTTGGTGGTATTTGATCACCTCTGTGGTTTTTATTTTTTGTACTATAAACAAAAAACAAACTAATACAAAAAAAACTGGCAATTTTGAAAAATATATATATATTATTTACTTTTTGCTATAATAAATATCCCAAATTTTTTAAAAAAATTCTTCATCAGTTTAGGCCAATATGTATTCTTCTACATACTTTTGGTAAAAAAAAAAAAAAATTGCAATAAGTGTATATTGAGTGGTTTGTGCAAAAGTTATAGCGTCTACAAAATAGGTAATATATTTAAGGTATTTTTATTAATAATTTTTTTCTACTAGTAATGGCAGTGATCAGTGATTGTTAGGCAGACTCCGACCTTGCAGCGGACAGATCGGACACTTTTGACACTTTTTTTGGGACCAGTGACATTTATTACAGATCAGAGATAAAATATCTACTGATCACTGTTTAAATTACATTGGCAGGGAAGGGGTTAACACTAGGGGGCGATCAAGGGCTTAAATATTTTCTAGAGAGGTGTTTCTAACTGTGGGGGGACTGGGAGTAGCGAGAGATCGATGTTTCTGATTACTAGGAACAGACAATCTCTCTCTACCTCCCTGACAGAACAGGGATCTGTTTGTTTACATTGACAGATTTCCATTCTGGCTCTCTGGAGCGATAGCAGGTGACCGGTGGGCATCGCAACCACTAGCAACACGCACGCCTTCTATAGCCTTTAGACGGAGATTCACACAGCCGAGTCAACCTGCTGCGGTATAACTACGGCGGCTGGTCGGCAAATCAGTTAAGCACTTTTGACCACCTTGATTTTAGAGACTCCCAATTGGGCATGTGGGTGATGCTCTTTGGTGGCAGTCCAGGGTGGAAGATTTACCTTCACTCGTGGCACATAAACGTGGTGTTCTTCTTTACACCCAATTGGATGATATATGTGACTGTTCTCATGTTTTTGTTTTTTTACTTTAAACTAATTGGATGATGTATGGGATTGTTTTCATGTTTTTTTGTTTTTCTGCACATGATATATGATTGTGTAATTTATGAGCTTTGTTGTTTATTCTCGCTTTTTGAGTCTACATTTGGTAATTTATTTTAAGGAGCGCTTCACTGATAGTGGATATGCACATCTTCTTGAATGCTTTAACTTCCACAGTTCTGGTTCTGTCAGAATTACAGCTCTGTAAAGGTTCCTATTCTTCAGGAAGGGTGTGGTGGTGTACTCATGGTGGTGTTAATACCAGGCCATAGGCCTTCTTTGTGCCACAGTCTTCCAAGCTCATAGGCATAGCTCCCAACTGTCCCCGATTTCGAGGGACTGTCCCTGATTTGAAACAAAGTCCTTCTATCCCTCTTTCCTCCTAATTTGTCCCTCATTTTGGTCTGAACTATAAAGTTGTATATAAAATGCACTATTTATCTTTCCAATTTCTAAATTGCTGCATTTGTAAATTTTACAAGCCAGTGAGTGATAAGCAATAGTTGTGGTAAAAAAAAAAAAAAAAAAAAAAAGCACTTTTGAGTTTAAACATTTTTTTTTTTTAAATATAATTCTTCTTTAACCACTTCCCGACCGGCGCACGCTGATGTACATCAGCAGAATGGCACAGGCAGGCATATTGGCGCACAAGTACGTCCAATCTTAAATGCTGCCCGGCGGCGCGCTCGCGTGTCGGTCGGGACCCCCGTGAGTCCGGTTGTGGGTCCCGCGGACTCGATCGCCGTGGGCATACCCGCGATCGTCTCATGGGGCGGCTGAACTGGGAGATGCCGTTGTAAACAACATCTCCCCGTTCTGCCTAGCAACAAGTGACGCTGATCTCTGCTACATGTGATTGGAGCAGAGATCAGTGTTCACTAAAAGAAAGCCCAACCCCCCACAGTTAGTAACACACCCCTAGGAACACTTAACCCCTACACTGCCACCCACTGGTTAACCCCTTCACTGCCAGTGTCATTTACACAGGAATCACTGCATTCGTATAGCAGTGATTGCTGTATAAATGACAATGGTCCCAAAATGTGTCAAAAATGTCCGATGTGTCCGCTATAATTTCGCAGTCACAATAAAAATCGCTGATCACCGCCATTACTAGTAAAAAAAAAATTATTAATAAAAATGTCATAAAACTATCCCCTATTTTGTAAACGCTATAACCTTTGCACAAACCAATCAATAATCGCTTATTGTGATTTTTTTTGCCAAAAATATGTAGAAGAATACGTATCGGCCTAAACTGAGGGGAAAAAATGTTTTTTTTACATATTTTTGGGTGATATTTATTATAAAACAAAAAGTAAAAAAGAATGCGTTTTTTTCAAAATTGTCGCTCTTTTTTTGTTTATAGCGCAAAAAATAAAAACCGCAGGGGTAATCAAATACCACCAAAAGAAAGCTCTATTTGTGGGAAAAAAAGGACGTCAATTTTGTTTGGGAGCCACGTCGCATGACCAGGCAATTGTCAGTTAAAGCGACGCAGTGCCGAATCGCAAAAAGTGGCCTGGTCTTTGGCCAACAAAATGGTCCGGGGCTGAAGTGGTTAAGGGGGTGTGTCCTATGCATACATCATATTGCTAATAAGTGTCCCTCATTCCCATCCTCCCACATATAAAGGGAGAAGGCAGAGCACTTCCTAAAATACCCACACACTAGGGGAATGTCCTGTAGTTAATGGTATTCTAATTTCCACCTGCCTATGTATTAGGTGATTTAGGCATTGTTCACGTGGGCATACATAAGTGTACGCCTATGCATAAGTCAGTTTTGCATGGGGATGCACAGGAGCAGCAACTGTGTCTGTGCAGCCTCTGCATTCCAATTGACATGAAACATGGTCCTCACACTGGCATATGCATAAGTACATCTGTGTGAATGAGACCTTAAAGCAGAGTTCAACCCGGTTCTGTGTTTATTAAAAGTCAGCAGCTACAAAAATTGTAGCTGTTGACTTTTAATAAACAAACACTCACCTGTCCCATGGTCCAGTGATGCGAGCGCCCAAAGCCTTACTCCTCTCCCCCGGCTGTCCACGGCGCTGGCATTACTACTGTGGGCACCCGACTGATAGTGGGGTGTGCACTGTGCATGCGCAAGTCACGATGCGCGTCATGAATGGGCCTGCAATCTTCTGGGACCTGTGACGTGTCCAAGAAGATTGCAGGGAAGGAGGGGCTGCCTAGGGAGAGTAGGAGTTGCCTAGGTGGCCCAGAGCGGAAGTGGGAGCCGGGTACCGGTCAAAACTAGGTACCCGCACCCCCCCCCCCCCCCAAAAAAAAACATGACATGCCAAATGTGACATATCAGAGGGTAAGAAGTACTTAAAGCGGAAGTTCCACTTTTGGGTGGAACTCTGCCTTAAATTGAAAGCTCAATTAGGCTTTTACTATTCCTCTAAAATTTTGCCATGTCCTCTGATGTTTCCCCTATGTGTCCTCTATCTTATGTATCGACTCTTCTATAGTTCTTATCCACTCTACCTTCTCAATCCACTCTTTCATAGACAGACTTTCCTGGGATTCCCACAAGCATGGGATTAAGGCTTTCACTGAGATCAGTAGGTAAGGAATTAGGGTACGCACATATTGTCTCACCCCTTTCTCTGTGTCATGAAACAGACATACCCATGGTTGTTTTTTAATCCTTTCTCCCGTTATATTAAAAATTACTTCTATTATTTTGTCCCAGTAGATTTGTATTTTAGGGCACTCCCACCATAAATGTGAGAACTACCCTAGTGTAAGACAGCCTCGCCAACAAGTTGGAGAATTATCTCCTTTGTAGTTATTCGCTCTCTGTGGAGTTACATACCACCTCGCTAACAGCTTATACAACATTTCCACTGTTTGCGTATCCTTTGCTACAGAGTGGGCAAGCCTTATTATCTTATTCCTGTGTTCATCACTACTTAAGGGGCCTATCTCTTTTTCCCATTTTTCTATGTTCGATGGGTATTCATGGTCCACCTTGCGCAGCAATATTTTATATATTTTATATATCCTTTTCTTTAAACTTTGGGGAGATTCCAATAATTTCTCTACGGGTCCCAGGTATCTCTTTCCTCGTAGTGGCTGTGGTAAAGACTGTGCAAAGTGTTGTATTTGAGTGATCTCCATTTGTCTAGTGGTTTCTGTCCCCATTCCCGCGTGATTTCCTTATATGTGTATAGTCTATTCCCTTCCATCACATCCTGCAATCTTAAATTCTCCTTATTGGCCCACCTACTAAAGTATATATACTCCTCCTTCCCTGGTCGGAAGAAGTTTGTGTCTAGAAGTGCTATTAATGGTGAATTGTTTTCCCATTTGTGTCTCTTATTTATTGCGTCCCAAATCTTTAGTGAATTTTTTGTCAGTATATTTGTGTTTGGTCCTAAATCTCGATATTGTGGGGATATCCATATAATTTTCCCTATATTTGTTCTACTTAACCTCATTTCTAACTCGACCCAGCTCTTATCCTTCTTATTATGAGTCCAGTCTATTATTCTAGAGATCACAATAGCCTCATAGTATTTTTTAACATCTGGTGCTGCTAGGCCCCCTCTATCTTTTTCTCTGGCTATTATATCATATGCAATGCGCGTGCGTTTACGTGCCCAAATACATTTTATAAGCATGGATTTTAATTTTCTAAAGTACGTCTGTGGCAAGTGAATTGGAATCATTTGACATGTATAGATTAGTGTTGGCAGTACAAACATTTTGACTGCGTTAATCTTTCTGATCCAAGAAAGAGCTTTATATTGCATCCCACTCAATTACTCTTTGATTTTATTAAGAAGGGGGATATAGTTAGCCTCAAAGAGATCACCCAATTGTGCTATCCGTTTTATTCCTAAATAGCCCAGTTCTCTCTGGCACCACTTAAAAATGGTAGTTTAGCCTGGATTGTGTTCTGATCTTCTGTTGGTAGGGTTAAATTTAGTATCTCGGATTTAGTCATATTTACTTTAAAGTTTGATAATTTGCCATATTGTTTTAATTCCTTCAAAACTATAAGGATGGATAATCTGGGCCTTGAGACATAGAGAAGCAAGTCATCCACAAAAGTGGACACCTTGTACTCCCTCTCTCCTAACCATATTCCTAATATATCTTGATTTTTGCGTATCGCGGACAGTAAGGGTTCCAGCGTAATTATGAACAAAAGTGGGGAGAGTGGGCAACCCTGTCTTGTCCCGTTAAATAAATCAAGGGGACAGGACAGTTGTGCCGTTAACTCTTATTCTAGCCATCGGGTGAGAATAGAAGGATTCAATCCATCCCATCATCTTCTCACCTAATCCCAGATATCTCAATGTTTCAAAAAGGAACCCCCAATCAACCCTGTCAAAAGCCTTTTCAGCATCAATTGACATGAGGACTGTGGGGGTACCCTTCTTGATAGCTTCCTGTATTAACATTATAGATTTCAATGAGTTGGTCATTATGGATCCATTTTGGCAAATATGACTTCAATCTCTCTGCTATTATTTTTGCAAAAAGCTTTATGTCAGACTTTAATAGTGAGATTGGCCTATAACTTTCTACTGCAATGGGATCTTTCCCCTCTTTCAAGATCAACGTGATATGTGCCAAAAGTGTCTCCTCTCAAAATTTTTCTCCTTCCCTTATCGCATTAAAGTAGTTGCATAATTTGGGCGCTAACTGTTTGCAGAACTTCTTATAATAAAAATAGGGAATCCGTCGGGACCCGGGCTTCCTCCTAGGGCGGTATTTTTAATTACTCTCTCTACTTCCTCTATTGTTATGGGGACTTCTAATGCCTCAGTTTCTTCTTTCCCGCCCCTCGGGAGGTCCAGGTTCCGCAAGTATTCCCTTATTTCTTCCCTCTGTTTTACCTCCTCTCCATCTTTCAGCCTTATATTATATAGGGTATTATAGTATGAATGGAATGTACTTTCTATATCCTGTGACAAAATTTGTATCTCCCCCTTGTCATCTCTGACCCTCGGGATAAAAGTTCTTTTTTTTTTTCCTTTACCCTTCTTGCCATCCATTTGCCTGGTCTATTTCCCCACTGATATCTTTCCTTGTTTATAATATAAAAAGCAGCTTTCCTCTCTTGTTCTAAACATTCTTCTAATGCTCTCTTTTTTGTTATCTGCTTTGTCTTTCCGGGATCCCTTTAGGTCTTGTTCTTTGCTCTAGCTCATGTATTTCCTTATATAGTTCACTTATCCTTTTTACCCTTGCTTTTTTTTCCCCTGCTCCGATCCCTATCAGGACTCCCCATATTAACGCTTTATGCGTTTCCCATAATATTGGGCTAGAAATTCCTGGAGTGTCATTAAGCCTAAAGAAAGTCGCCAGTTCCTGTTCAATCCTACTAGTTGATTCTTGATCCTGGATCAATGAATCATTCAACTTCCAGTTTGTCCCCGGTCCAGAGTCCCCCTTTATCTCTAATTGAATTTGAAACTGGTGCATGATCTGATAGGGTGATTGTTTTTATTTCTGCTTTTTTAAGGGCTGATACTAACTGATGCTCTATAAAAAATATAGTCTATCCTGAAGAAAGGAACCATGGACCGGGGAGAAACAGATATAGATCCTCCATGAATCTTGTAGTTGCCAGTTTGCTAACGCTTTTATGAATGTTTTCTGCCTATGTTCTGTAGATCGATCCCCCCGAGGTGTCTACCCTTAGGTCTATGCTGCAGTTCAGGTCCCCTGCTATAATCAATTTACCATCCTTAAAACCTTCTAGTTTTTTTAGAACTTTCTTGAAAAATGTACCTGGATTCTTTTTCGGGGTGCCTAAACATTCACAAGCGTACATTTTAAACAATTTTCCTTTTCTAAATAAATAGCTTCCCTCTGGGTCCACCAGACGCTCCTCCACCTCAAACAATATTGTCCTGCTGAATCCAATTATTATACCTCTTGAGTGAGGGGAGGGGGTATCTCCATAATACCATTCCGGGAAATTGTACAAAGTAACTTTAATCCCGGAGGTATGTGTTATGTGTGTCTCCTGGAGGCACAGTATACTTGCTTCCAATAGTTGGAGTTCACTATTTACTTTCTATCTTTTTTTTTGTATTTAAGCCCCTTACATTATATGTGATTAAGTTAATCACTACCATACATAACTTTTGGATGGTTTTTATTTTTTTGGAGCATCCAGTATTATCAAAATTTGATAATATGGAAGGAGTGAGCAAGAAAAAAAAAACACTCCTCCCTCTCCCCCCACCAACAATAGTCAAACTTTTTTTTACGTTTATTCCATGGATCGGGCAGACCTCTACCTGTTGTTGCCTGCTGTCCATAGGCCATCCAAGGCTCTCCCCAACCCCACTACCCCCACCCACCCCCACCACACATTTTTATCTTTACTTAAGTACTACACTTCCTGACTGTCAATGACCGCTGATATTGTTTAATTCATCTTCCTCCTCTTCTCCCTTCACGTCTCTCATCATTCCTTTTTAATTTTTTCTGTGATGCCCAGATACCCTCCTCTTCTCCCCATCCTAGTAATGGGGGGACGGGGTTATATCTAGCTGATCACAGAAATACCTCAGGTCCTCCAGAAAGCGCAGGACTGCAGAACGTCCATCCTTTTTTCCTTTCAGGCAGGCCGGGAACCCCCATTGATAAGAGATCTCTGATGCTCTCACTAGTTCCATTAAAGGTTTGAATTGTCTCCTCCTCCTCAATGTCTCTGCTGCTAGATCAAAATAGATCTGCAGTTCTGCGCCTTCATAGGTCACTCCAGGGAGTGTTCTAATTCTCCCCATGATCTGTACTTTCTCTTCCACATAATGGAACCTTACAATTACATCTCCCTGAGTTTCCGATCTAACCCCAGGGGGGCGTGACATCCTGTGTATTCTATCTATTTTTAGGGTCTCCATAGCTTTTCTATCTAGGAGTGGATTGAATATTTGCTGTGCTATATTTCTTAATTCCGAATTACTAGAAGTCTCATGGAGTCCTTTTATGTGCACGTTCTTCCTCCTGCTGCGGTTCTCTTGGTCCTCTAATTTATACAAGAGTGTTCTATTCCCTGTCTGGAGGGACGTGACCTGATCAAATATCTCTTCAAACCTTTGATCATAGGCCTCTAGTCTGTCTTCCATCTCCTCGACCCTCCCAAGGACCAATCCAATGTCTGCCCTTACTGCTGCGATTTCCACTTTCAGTGATGTTTTCATTTTTGTGAACATCTCTGAAAGCATCTCCCTTATTTGTGGGGTTTCCCCTAGAGGTGGGGGCTGTGTGCTTCTACAGGTGGGTCTAGGTCACTGGGGAGGGGTCAGCGGCATGGGTGAGCTTGCCTGCGGGCCCCCCTGGAGAGTGTGGCCCGCGGTCACACCATTGCCGGGGGCTGATACGGGGTTACAGGGGTTCCTGGTAGGGTTGAAAGAATTAGTGCACCATTTTGAATCTGGGGCAGGCAGCCAGGTCAGCCCATCAACAGCTTGGGTACCACAGGCATGGGTGGTTGCAGCCATGGGAGACGGGGCTCGGAGTGCTCCTATCACGGTGGCGACAGTGCCCACCATGGTGGAGAAGGTGGCGCAGGCACAGGTGGCATCAACGCATAAGTCTGCTGGGGGAGAAAAAGCTGGGGCAGCGGTGGAGGCCACTAGCAAGCAGAAGGCAGATTGGGCGATTCGGCCAACTGTGAATTTCATGTGTGTTTTGAGGGGCCCCTGGGAGCTCACCTGAAGCCGGAGGTGCACCTGAAGCCGAAGGTGCAAGATTTGGAAATGTGATCTGGATTTGGAGATCTTGTCATTGTTGCCCCTGGAAAGTTCAACCTGGATAGAGTGAAGCCGGAGGAGATCAAGGAGGAGGATGAGAAGAGGCGGTACAGGCTAATCCCGGGGATTATCCCAAACTGGTTGCAGGCTTTCGCCATTATAGCAAGCGTGATTGGGGAAAGAACCCCAAGCACTGTTCGGCGCTTTTCTGCTACCTAGGCACCATGGGAGAAGCTTATAGAGTCTACGGGGGCACTGCCTGGTTGTGATAGGATGAGCAGTTCCTGCAGCGTAGGGCTATACACCGTCCTTGAGGTGGGATCACAAAGACATTAGTCTGTGGATGAGACTTGAAAGACATGAAGACATGAAATTGGTGCAGGCTCTGAATCAGTTTTTTCAAGGGGGGGGGGGGGGGGCGGTGGAGCTACTACCCAATCAGCCAGAAAAAATAAGGGGGTGGGCTGGCAGTACAACGAGGGTACTTGAAAATTTGGGGGGTCCTGCCAGTACAAGCACGAGTGCTCGGGATGCGGAGGTGCGCACACAGTGTCCCATTGTATTAAGCAAGGAAAAGGGTGTTCCGGGGAGTCTGGTAACAAAAGGGACAACGCCAGTGAGGGTGGTAAAGATGCAGCCTTTTCTCGATAGGTAACCTGACAGAAAGGCAGCATGGGGGTTGGGACTGGGTTTCTCAGAGGGGTTTCGCATACCTTGTGCATTAGCCGAAGCACCTCCCAGGAGCTTGCAATTGGCTATGCAACATTTTGATGTGGTTTCGGGGAAACTGCGGAAAGAAGTGGCATTTGGTGGCATGGGTGGCCCTTTTCCGGTGATCCCTCTGGTTAATTTAATGATGTCTCCATTGGGGTTGGTGCTGAAGAAGGAGCACAATAAATTCCGGCTCATTCGCCATCTCTCTTTCCCTAAAGTGGGGTCAGTTAATGAAGCGATCAACTGGGAGGAGTGTATAGTAAGTTATACTTCCTTTGACGTGGCAGTTTTTTGGGTACATCATTACGGGCAGGTGGCCTTGATGACGAAGGCAGATATTGAGTCGGCATTCTGACTGCTGCTGATCCACCCCAATAGTTTTTGGTTACTGGAATGCTACTGGAAGGATGCGTTCTACATGGATCGCTGCCTGCCCATGGGCTGTTCAATTTCCTGCGCGTGGTTTGAATGGTTCAGCTCCTTTATTGAAAGGGTGGTTAGGGACGTGACTGAGGTAAATTCGATCATCCATTATTTGGATGATTTCTTGTGTGTGGGCCTGCCTCTTCGAAGACCCTGCGCGGTGCTCCTGACCACGTTGGAACACATCACAGACTGTTTTGGATTCCTATTGGCTCCAGAGAAGACAGAGGGTCTGACTACAGTTTTAAGTTTCTTAGGCATTGTCTTGGAATCCGGCACCATGGAATGCCGCCTGCCGGAGGACAAATTAATGTCCCTCAAGGAGGAGATTCGGAATTTGTTGGGGTTGCGCAAGGTTTATCTATGAAAGTTGCAGCCGCTGCTAGGGAAGTTGCATTTTGCATGTCGCATACTACCAATGGGGAGAGTATTTTGCAGACGGCTGTCAGCAAGTACGACAGGGGTTAAGGCCCCTACGCATTATGTTTGATTGGTTTGGGAACATAGGGAAGATCTGAGAGTGTGGCACTTTTTCTTGGAGTCCTTTAGCGGGCGGGCCTTGTGGATGTCCGGGCCAGTGAGTAACTTCGACCTGGAACTCTACACAAACGGGGTTTGGGGCACGATGGTGTTTGGGGCATTTTTTCAAGGCCAGTGGAGTGCTGGTCCCTGGCTGTATACCTGGAAGGAAGCAGGTTTCACTCACAATTTAGTGCTACTGGAATTGTTTCCGGTGGTGCTGACTGTGAAGTGCGATTTCACAGGGACAATCTCGGGGTGGTTCAGGTCATCAATAAGGTCTTGTCTCCACTGGTGGTGCACATGCTCCAGCACTTGGTGCTATGTTGTCTACAATTAAATGTTTTTATTTATGCGGTTCACCTTCTGGGAGTGGAGAACGTCATAGCTGACGCCTTGTTTCTCTTTCAGTGGGACAGATTCTGGGAGTTGGCGTCGGGCGTTGGTGCCGGGGCGGAGCAACGCAGGGTTCCTTGTCCCGAATGGCTGTGGAAGATAGCCTTGGGGTCATCTCCAGATGGATCAGCAGTCAGTGAGTAAGGCTACTTGGGCGGCCTATGGTAAGGTATGGCAGGAATGGCTAGCATTTATGCAGCAGTCTGAGGTGGACCAGGCCCAGAGGTTCGTCTTTTAGTTCTTTACTTTGTTTCGCAGAACCTTGAAAACAGGGTGTTGGTGTCAGTGCTGAAGAAGAAGCTAGCTGGCCTGGCAATTTTATTTAAACTAAGGGGGTGTCAGGATTTCACCAAAGATTTCTGGGTAAGGCAAGTATTGAGGGGGTATCGGCAAACTCAGAGACATAAGGACACCTGGGGGTTTTATGGTCCCCAGCCTACGAGGCTGCGCTATTCAGCGCGGCTTTTGCCTTGGCCTTTTTGGGACTTTTAGGATCAGGGAGCTGGTCAGCCCATTTAGAGCGGTACATGGGGGTATGTTAGCTCATGAGCTCTGCTGTACAGAAGATAAGGTATTCCTTGTTCTGCGCCAATCCAAAAAGGATGAAGGGGTTAGGGGTAGGAAGGTTCAGATTTTTTCACTGTCAGGGTCTCATGTCCGGTGAGGGCGGTGAAGAGGTTTCTGAAAGTACGCCTGGGGTTGGCGGGGGCCTTTCTTATACATGCAGATGGTTCCCCTCTGTCTCAATTCCAATTTGTTGCGGTGTTCCGAAAATGTTTACGGGCGCTGAGTTGGATGAGAAGGAGTTATCCTCACACTCCTTTCGGACAGGGGTGGCTACAGAGGCAGCGAGATGTGGGATGGATGCTGAGGCGGTCAAGTGCATTGGCAGGTGGGAATCGCAGAGGTTCCAAATTTACATTGGGCCCCACCTGTTGGTTGAGTTATGATGGGGGGCAGCAGGGACAAGTTGGGTAGATGAGATAGCAAGATGCTGTGGTGTTATTTGAAGTTTGTTTTTCTTTTCTTTCAGATGGAAGGCAAGGCTTGGTCTGGATACTAGGCCACTCGTATGTGTTTTGGGGGGCAAAGCGGGCTGATGTTAGGCCTGAAGGGAGACAGTTGGGCATTTCAAGGAAAGAAGCTTGTTTCTGTTGGTTGGGGGTGCCGGGCATGTTATGGAGTAGGATGGTTTCAGAAATGCACAAATTTGTGGGATTAGACAGGCCGGACGTCTTAGTGCTATGCGTAGGCGGCAATGATTTGGGGGTGCGGTCCATGTTGGACTTCACGAGAGACATCAAGTTTGATTTCTTACATCTACAGCCTTCCCGGACATGCTGATTGTGTGTTCTGACATAATTGCTCGGATGATTTGGCGATTAGCTAGATTGGTGGAGACAATTAATAAGGCGCGTAAGAAAGTTAACAGGGATATTAGCAGATTTGTGGTTCGGAATGGGGGGTTGGCTATCAGGCACTTGGAGATACCTGAGAGGGGACGGGGTACACCTGAAACCAGTAAAAATTGATATGTGGGCCCTGGGTTTGCAAGAAGGCGTCCAGAGAGAATTGAGGGTGTGGAGGGGTCCCCAAGGGTAAGGTTTTTTCCCTTAGGCGCTGTGGCGGGTGTTGGTCTTTGCGGGAGAAAGAACACACCTGGGAAGGATGAGATTAGCACCCATTGGAGGTATGGGTCCTGATGGTGGCATTCCAGTTAACAGTGGTTTAACTGGAAGTTGGTTGATGGGTGCACTGCAGTCAGTGGGTTGTCTCAGAGCCAGCATGTCGGCTAGAGGCCTATTAATATATTTAAAGGTACCGCAGTGCCAGATTGAATGAGGTACTGATGTATTACTGACAGGTGTTACTGCTGGGCACTGATTGGCACTTAAAGGCTTTTTTATTGGGGGAATGCTGGGTACTGACTGGTAGCTTATGGGCAAATCTGAGGGGGCTGTGCTGATAATCCTGCCCCCCCAACATGTGATTGGTCACAGCTGATCACGTAGTAAGAAGCCTCTGACAGATCACAATCAGAGATGTGCAGTGTCAGACTGACACCCACCCACCCACTGGCACCCACTGGCATGTTATCCTGCTGAACGTCATATGACACCCAGTCAGGATAACAGAACCACTTCCCGGCAGTCATTCCGCCTATGATGGGCGGGAAGTAGTTAAAGGAACTGCAGTGCCAGATTGAACAGATGGTATGTGGAGGTGTCCAGAAAAGACCAACGCTAGTAAGGAATATGTGTTTTTCTTGATAACAGATGTTTTTACGGATATGTTAAAGTTGTTAAAATTTAATTGGTTAATAAAAGAGGCTGCTATGACCAATGTTTACTCCAAATTGGTGTGTCCCTAAGCCACTGTGTTTGTGTTGTCTTGGCTGTGTGCTTAGGATCGTTGTCATGTTGGAAAGTAAACCTTCCGCCAAATCCAGGGTCCTGAGCGTCGTGGAACAGGTTTTCATTGAGGATATCTCTGTACTTTGCTCTATTCAGATTTCCTTTAACCCTGACCAGTCTCTCAAATCACTGCTGCTAAAAAAAAAAAAAAAACACCCCCACGACATGATGCTGCCACAACCATGGTTCACTGCTGGGATGGTATTGGGCAGGTGATGAGCAGTGCCAGGTTTTCCCCAGATATAGCACTTAGAATTGATGCCAAACAGTTCAATCTTGGTTTTATCAGACAAGATAATGTTGAGCCTCAGTCTGAGAGTCCTTTGGGTGCTTTTTTGAAAACTTCAAGTGGTCTTTCCTGTGTTTTGCATGAAGGAGAGGCTACTGTCTAGCTAGCCACTCTGTCATAAAGCTCAGCTAGGTAGAGGACTGCAGTGATGGTTGTCCTTCTGGAACTTTGTCACATCTCCACACAGGATCTCTGGAGCTCAGTAAGACTGACCATCAAGTTTTTGGTCACCTCTCTTAACCACTTTCAGACTGGACCATTTTGTAGCTTAAGACCAGACCACTTTTTGCGATTCGGCACTGCGTCGCTTTAACTGACAATTGTGCGGTCGTACGACGTGGCTCCCAAACAAAATCCAGAAGACATCACTCTTATGAAACGCATAGGGCATGGCCATATGACGTGCACCTTCTACACAGACAGCAGCGGCCGGCGGCAATTTTAAACATTAGCGATTCTAAATTCAGCTACATGTGAGTAGCTTTCTGTTCTAATAAAAGCATATTACAGTTATTTACTACACCATGGATATGTCCTTTTTTCTATCATATATATAAACGAGGATACAATATCATTGGATGAACAAGCATCTCCCAGGATAACGCCAAATAATGCCAGAGAGCAGCACAGGGGCTTATACTGTGGAGGCTTATCCACCTCAACTGGGGTAGGATTTCTGGTGAGCACTGAAGCGCATCGGGAGGAGTTTGCTCTACTGTAAAAAATTGAGGATTTTTGCACAAGTCACCTTTCTTCCCTTTTTTGTGCAGGACTTTTATTAATTGTCACTTATATATATATATTCAGGATGATATTTTTGGTCATATATGTTTTGTATGAATTTTATATACATTGATTGTTTACCAATAGTGAGATGAGAACACATTACTTTTATACACGAACAGTAAATTAATTTTTTTTTTTCTCACAGTCACTAAATCACTATACATGCTATAATAGGAATTATTAACTCCTTTTTCTTCACATTCTGACGGATATAATCACGGTCACTAAACCATTAGCAAATTGATACAAGCTATAATACACTATTGATACAAGCTATAATACGCACAATTTACACTTTTCAATCCTAACGGTACCACGTTAAGTTTACCCATTCCACATAGGGTTTTATATATTTATTATACATTTTTTATATAGAGGGATTCACTTCTAAATGGGATTTTTCTGGTGTTTCACCACAATTATAGGTGACCTTCAGGTATAGCGCCAAAATCTACTCCCCCCTCTTATCCCAAACAAAATTGATGTCCTTTTTTTTCCCCACAAATAGAGCTTTCTTTTGGTGGTATTTGATCACCCCTGCGGTTTTTATTTTTTGCACCATAAACAAAAATAGAGCAACAATTTTGAAAAAAAACACATTATTTTTTGCTATAATAAACATCCCCCAAAAATATATAAAAAAAAAATTTTTTTCCCTCAGTTTAGGCCGATACATATTCTTCTACATATTTTTGGTAAAAAAAAAAAAAAAAAAAATCGCAATAAGCGATTATTGATTGGTTTGCGCAAAATTTATAGCGTTTTACTAGTAATGGCAGCGATCAGCGATTTTTTTTGTGACTGCGACATTATGGCGGACACAGACATTTTTGACACACATTTTTGCTATACAAATGCACTGATTCCTGTGTAAATCACACTAGCAGTAACCAGGGGGTGGCAGTGTAGGGGTTAAGTGTGTCCTAGGGGCGTGTTACTAACTGTGGGGTGCTGGCCTTTGTCTTAGTGAACGCTGATCTCTGCTCCAATCACATGGAGCACAGATCAGTGTCACTTGTTGCTAGGCAGAACGGGGAGATGCTCTTTACATTGGTATCTCCCCGCTCAGCCTCCCCGTAAAGCGACCCGCAGGACCCGTGATCGGACTCACTGGGGTCCCAACCGGCGTGCACGCGATGGCAGGGCAGCAAATACAAATGGACGTACCTGTAAGCCAATTTGCCTGCCCGTGCCATTCTGCCAACGTACATCGTCGTGCGCCGGTCGGGAAGTGGTTAAGCCCCTTTCACATGTGCAGTCTATTCAGATCCGCCTGTCAGTTTTTCAGGTGGATCTGAATGGTCACTCCATACAGCTCTATGGAGCTATGGATGTCAGCGGTAATATGTCCGCTGACATCTCATCCGCCCAGATCCAATCTGCTATGCAAAACCCAGACGGATGGATGAAAACAGACAGGCGGTCTGTAATCATCCAATCCCCCTATAGAGGAGAGCCGTCTCTCTGACAGGTCCATCCCTGCACAGTGTGCAGATGGACTTGTCATCTGCCAGCTCAGAGGAGGATCAATGGAGTGATCCCTGCTTAGCAAAGCGGATGGCGAAATACGGATCTGCAGGTCTGAAAGGGGCCTTACTAAAGTGCTTTTTCCCACATTACTCAATTTGGGCGACCAGATCTTGGAAGAGTCCTGGTTGTGCCAAACTTTTGAGAATTATAGACGCCACTGTCGCCTCCATCAAATTTGTGCCCAGCAATAATTCTGACTCTAAGCTCTAAATGCAGTTCCTTTGACCTCATGGTTTTTGCTCTGATACAGCATGCATAGTAATGCTGTGAGGCCTTTTATAGAGAGGTGTGTGACTTTCCAAATCATGTGTAATCAATGTAATTTATCACAGAGGGACTCCAATCAAATTGTAGAAACATCTCAGCAACGATCAAGACAAATGGGAGGCACCTGAGGTAGATTTCAAGTGTTGTTGCAAAGGGTCTGAATACTTATGCTAATGTGATATTTTAGCTTTTTGTTTTTAATAAATGCACAGACATTTATAAAATTCTGTTTTCACTTTGTCATTATGGGGTGCTGAGTGTACAATATGGGGGGGGGGGGGGGATGAATTTAAACAACTGTATAATCGGGCTGCAACATAAGAAAATTGAAAAAAAATTGAAGGGGGTGTGAATACTTTATGAATGAACTGTATACTTGGTACAGTATGTGCACAATTCTACCAGGGGCGGATCCAGAGTCTAATCTCGGGAGGGGCACTGCTATAAAATATGTTTTTTGGGGGGCAATTTATATGGGAAATGGCTGGTATTGGCGCTTCAATCATTACGGCACCATGGTTGTTATGGTGTCAGGATGATTGAAGCGCATTATTTCTATTAATACATTGTAATATAAAATTAAATGGTTCAACTCACCATAATGCAGAATCAGTGGGAGCCCTGAGGATGTCACTTGCCATGTCGCCTGCCACCAAATGTGGATTGTCACTTGTCACCAAATGCGGATTGTTACTTGCCACGTCACCTGCCACACATTGCGGATTGTCACTTGCCACGTAGCCTGCCACACATTGCAGATTGCCACTTGCCATGTCACCTGCCACACATTGCGGATTGTCACTTGCCACGTCGCCTGCCACCAGATGCGGATTGCCACGTAGCCTGCCACACATTGCGGATTGCCATTTGCCACGTCACCTGCCACACATTGCGGATTGTCACTTGCCAAGTTGCCTGACCCACATTGCGGATTGCCACTTGCCACGTCACCTGCCACACATTGGGGATTGTCACTTGCCACGTCACCTGCCACACATTGCGGATTGTGACTTGCCACGTCACCTGCCACACATTGCGGATTGTCACTTGCCACGTCGCCTGCCACCAGATGCGGATTGCCACGTAGCCTGCCACACATTGCGGATTGCCACTTGCCACGTCACCTGCCACACATTGCGGATTGTCACTTTCCAAGTTGCCTGACCCACGTTGCGGATTGCCACTTGCCACGTCACCTGCCACACATTGGGGATTGTCACTTGCCACGTCACCTGCCACACATTGCGGATTGTCACTTGCCACGTTGCCTGCCACACATTGCGGATTGTCACTTGCCACGTTGCCTGCCACACATTGCGGATCGCCACTTGCCACGTCACCTGCCACACATTGCGGATCGCCACTTGCCACGTCACCTGCCACACATTGCGGATTGTCACTTGCCACGTTGCCTGCCACACATTGCGGATTGCCACTTGCCACGTCACCTGCCACACATTGCGGATTGTCACTTGCCACGTTGCCTGCAACATATTGCGGATTGCCACGTAGCCTGCCACACATTGCGGATTGTCACTTGCCACGTCACCTGCCACACATTGCGGATTGTCACTTGCCACGTCAACTGCCACACATTACGGATTGTCACTTGCCACGTCACCTGCCACACATTGCGGATTGCCACTTGCCACGTAGTCTGCCACACATTGCGGATTGCCACTTGCCACGTAGCCTGCCACACATTGCGGATTGTCACCTACTGGTGGTCTTTTGTTGGGTCCCAGAGTGAACATAGGCAGCAGAGAGATGATGCAATCTCTCTGCTGCACACAGCTTCCTACACAGTGAGGGCGGAACTGAAGGGACGCAGGGCAGTGAGAGATGATGTCATCTCCCTGTTCCCCTGCCTGCTGGCTTCCTGATTGGCCAGCAGCCCTCCTAAGCCGCCCAGCTGCCCCCCCCCCTCACCCGGCCGCGATTGGACCCGCGGAACCGGCCGCGATTGGACCCGCGGAACCGGCCCGCGGGTACCCGCGGAACCGGCCGCGATTGGACCCGCGGAACCGGCCCGCGGGTACCCGCGGAACCGGCCGCGATTGGACCCGCGGAACCGGCCGCGATTGGACCCGCGGAACCGGCCGCGGGTACCCGCGGAACCGGCCGCGATTGGACCCGCGGAACCGGCCCGCGGATACCCGCGGAACCGGCCGCGATTGGACCCGCGGAACCGGCCGTTCTGTCATCAACTGGCGGTATTCTCGGAGGGGGCAATTGACCCGTTGCCCCCCCCCCCTGGATCCGCCCCTGAATTCTACAGAAATCTTGTTGGGTCCTTTGCTGAAAATATCCTTTTGTACATTGGTTGTATGTATTATTATTCATCTTTTCTTATATAAAACTTGTTTTAGTTCCCTACGAATATGCATCTTTATACCTATGGTTAATGTTATATGCTGGTTGCAGTAGTACCTCTGCTCCTTCACTGATTTTCTTATTTACCTACAGGTTTGGAGTAAAGTCTTGTTTGGGGAGGGCCATTTGTCATAACCCCCAAAACAGCACTACTAAGAGTTGGATTTTTTTGATGTTTTCTACATAGCTGCCTTACCAAAAATCATCTAAATCAGGAAATATGTGGACCTCCTCTACCAAAAAAAGTGTGTGTACAATATTTACTTTGGGGTGCATTTTAAAAACAATAGCCTAGTACCATTTGATTTTGCCAGCATTAACACAAAACAAATGTACACGCAGTTTCACAGGACCAATAGGTCAGCATTTTTTTTAACCACTTCAGCCCCGGCAGGATTTGCCCCTTAATGACCAGGCCATTTTGCGATATGGCACTGCGTCACCTCAGAGCTTTATTTTGGTGGTATTTGATCACCTCTGCGGTTATTATTTTTTTGAACTATAAACAAAGAGCTTCAATTTAAAAAAAATATATATATTTTTTTTTTTACTTTTTGCTATAATACATATAAAAATATTAAAGAAACAAATGTATTCATCAGTTTAGGTGATTTATATTCTTCCATATACCGTATATACTCGAGTATAAGCCGAGATTTTCAGCCTCTTTTTTGAGGCTGAAAGTGCCCCCCTCGGCTTATACTCGAGTCATCGCTGTCTGCCCGCTCGATCAGCGTGTCGAGCAGACAGACAGCGGCCATTCTGATTCAAAAGCCGCGCCTCCGGCTCCCCCTTCGCCTGTGATAGGCGGAACACTGAATTTCCCAGCAGCCTGTGTTCCGCCTATCACGGACTTCGTATCATCCTCGTACTACGGACGAGGATGATACGACGTCTGTGATAGGCGGAACACAGGCTGCTGGGAAATTCAGTGTTCCGCCTATCACAGGCGAAGGCGGCGGCGCAGCTTTTGAATTTTACAATGGCCGCCGACGAACGAAGAGGGCACGGGACGGAGGCAAGGCACAGGACGGCACGGCACGGGACGGGACGGGACGGGACCGGAGGCAAGGCATGGCGGCGAGGCACGGCGGCGAGGCACGGCGGCGAGGCACGGAGGCAAGGAGGCTCGGCACGGGACGGAGGCTCGGGACAAAGGCTCAGGACACAGGTAGGCTGGACACACACACACACACACACACACACACACACACACACACACACACACACACACACACACGGATACACACACACACAGGGATGGATGGATGGATGGAGACACACACACACAGGGATGGATGGACGGACACACAGGGATGGACGGACACACAGGGATGGACGGACACACAGGGATGGACGGACACACACACAGGGATGGACAGGCATGTCTTACCCTCGGCTTATACACGAGTCAATAAGTTTGCCAGTTTTTTTGGGGGTAAATTGGGGGCCTCGGCTTATATTCGGGTCGGCCTATACTCGAGTATATACGGTATTTTTGGTAAAAAAACAAAACAAATGGGCCTATATTGATTGGTTTGCGCAAAAGTTATTGCGCCTACAAACTATGGGATAGATTTTGGGACTTTTATTTCTTTTTTATTGTTTTTACTATTAATGATGGCGATCTGCGATTTTTAGCCAACGTACAACTTCGGCAATTCGCGCAGGAGAGCCAACCTGCCGCCGCATAACGATGGCGGCTGCCCGGCAAGCAGTTAACAAACATACCACTTTGTATAATATTTTTGTTTTGTGGTTGGAGAAATTGCAGCAAAACCAATTTGGCTAAGGATTTTTACTAACTTTTTGCCTTGCTGTAGGTGTGATAAACTCTTTGCATCATATGGTCGCATGTCACTTTTAGGAAAACTGTATGATGTATCCAAATGAATTATAACAAATTCAAAGAAATACTGTGGTTACCTAATCAACATCTAATCCATCGCTCATTCTTTTTGAAGCCATGACTAATGAGAAAACACTAAAATAAAGTAACCAAAACAATTTAGATTATAATGCCAGTGAGAAGAGATATTAAAGTGGAAATCCAACTAGAAATTTTTGCTTTTTTCAGTGTGGATAGGGTGAGGAAGCGTTAAAACCTCTGTCAGGTTTTTATTGATATTTGTGTCCCTGTAGGGGAGATTGAGGGACACAACAGAAAAAAATAACAGCATGAACCTGGGGGTTACTTCCATTTTTAATTGCTTTTTCACCACTTGAGATTTATGCTGGGTCTAACTAATGACATCTCCTTGCTTTTGCATGCAGGATAATGCAAATAATAAGTGTCTGTAGAAAAGACTGTTTAGCATTAATTTGTGGAAAGGTCTCTCTACAGTAATAGCTTTGAAAATGAATAGTTGCCCACTACTTTACTGTTTCTAAATGCATAAATAAAACAATATATTATATATATATATATATATATATTATAAATGTATGGGAATTGACACTATATTGTTGATAGATAGAATATCTTATTGCCTTGAGGGTTTGGAAAGGATTTTTTTTTCTTTAGGAGCAGTTTGGACTAGGCTTTATAAGATATTTTTGCCTTCCTTTGAATCAACTACATGCAGGTTTTACATTTATTTATTTTTGTTATGCCCTTTGGATGAATTTGATGGATATGTCCCTTTTTTTAATCTTTGTATTTAACTTTGTAACTGTAAAGTGTAATATATGGAATTATATTTTTTACCAAGCAGAACTTGTTTTCCCATGCAGTGTTAAGGTGAGGAATGAACAAGCAAGGTATTGAAGACTAATCGCACAGACTTTGTAGCCTGTTATGCAGCACACAGAAATGTCAAAATGAACATCAGGAAGGTGTAAGGGGAACCCCAATGGGGATCAAAGAGGAAAGCCCACCATTCAACAATTAGGAAAATGGTGCCCTTCACTGTACAACCAAACCAATAGGCAGGGACATATCTATCGCAAAGCAAACAAGGCGTTTGCCTTGGGTGCCATTTTTTAGGGGTGGGGGGTGGTGCCCCCAAGCAGAAGGGACACTATGAGGATTGCAGAGAAGCTCCTAATATGTGGCACTTGGACGAATCACGTCTCAGGGTCTGATGAGGAAGCCAAAGCTGTTCACTGCTGCAGCTTCCCCATCAGACCCTGAGATAAGAACGGTATACCGTGGCACCCGCTTTACATTTGTAAATGTCTCAACTGCCAACTTACAATGTCACATTGTGCCTCCCTATGCCTCAGAGCTGCATGCCGTGTTAGTCTGTACCTCCCCAGGGGGCCGTCCACCAGTCTGCCTGTTGGCAAGGAGAACTGGGGGATTCAGTAATAATAACAGCCAGGGACACAGGCAGCTCTAAGTCATACTGGCACTCTCAGATCACCATGTGACTGGATCAGCACAGCAGCCTAGTAAATCGCCCGTATGAAAGAGGGTTAACAACTCTGTTCTCTAGTCCTATCGGAGGCTGAGCTGCCTGACTGATGCCCAGCAATAATACCAGAGACTGCATGTTACTACCCCGCATAGCCACCAGAGATCCCACATAGCCACTTGAGAGTCAGCACAATCAACCGCAACTGCAATCCCAATGTAAAAGCCCGAGTGCTCCTAAAGCGCCCCTTCCCATTGAAATCAATGGGAAGCACCTGTAAAATGCCTGAAAAGCGCTATTGGCAGCAGCGTTTTGTGGGCGCTTTTAACCATTTATTTGGCCACTAGCAGGGGTTAAAAGCGCCCCAATAATGCTCGAAAATGCTGGTAAAGCGCTGCTAGTTTAAGTGGCGCTTTACGAGCGTTTTTGGGTGCTGACATTGTGAAAGCACTTGGGCTTTTGTTTTTACGCTAAAGCGCCTGAAAAACGCCCCAGTTTGAAAGGGGTCTTATACATTAAATGTGGAAGGTTAGTGTTAAACTAAGCCACATACTCTTTCAGACACCAGTATGGTCACCATAAACATTATTGTGTCTTTTTTTTCTGTGTGTAAGGCCGCGTACACACGGGCGGACTGTTCGCCCAACCTTGTCCGCTGAACAGTGTTTGGGCGGACAGTCCGCCCGTGTGTGGGCTTTCAGCGGACAGTTTCAGCGGACAGTTGGACGGACAAAGTCTTTCGGAAATTCCGAAAAACTGTCCGCTGAAACTGTGTTTGAGCGAACAGTCCGCCCGTGTGTGGGCCTGTCCGCTGTACTTTCGAAATGAGCGGACTGTTCCCGCTCGGAAAGCCATTTCGAGCGCGTGTACAGGTAGGCGGGGCCCGCGAAGGAGACGTCGCGGGCTCCGCCGCCTGGAATGGGCTTAAAGGGGAACCCCAACGCCGAAAAAAATCGGCGTGGGGGTTCCCCCAAAGTCCACACCAGACCCTTGTCCGAGCACGCTACCCGGCCGGCCAGGAAAGGGGGGCGAGCGAGCGCGCCCCCCCTCCTGAGCCGTACCAGGCCGCGTGCCCTCAACATGGGGGGGTGCCTTGGGGAAGGGGGGGCCGCGCGGCCCCCCCACCCCAAAGCACCTTGTCCCCATGTTGATGAGGACAAGGGCCTCTTCCCGACAACCCTGGCCGTTGGTTGTCGGGGTCTGCGGGCGGGGGGCTTATCGGAATCCGGGAGCCCCCTTTAAGAAGGGGCCCCCGGATACCGGCCCCCCACCCTATGTGAATGAGTATGGGGTACAATGTACCCCTACCCATTCACCTGTGAAATAAAGTACAAAAAAAAACACAACACAGGGAAAAAATATTTTATTGCACAGCTCCGGGGGGTCTTCCGTCTTCGGGGGTCTTCTCGCCGGACTCCTCCGCTATCTGTGTGTAGCTCTTTTACTAGCGGAGGAGTCCGGCTTTCTTCCTCCCCGCCGCCGGCCTCTTCTCCCGACTTCGGGGGTCTTGTCCCCCTCTTCGGTTCTTCTGCCGGGCCACCGCGCCTTCTTGTAGCTCTTTTACAGGCGGTGGCCCGGTCTTCTGTCGCCGCTGCCTTCCGTTCTTCTGTCGCCGCCTTCGGTTCTTCTGCCGGGCCACCGCGCCTTCTTGTAGCTCTTTTACAGGCAGTGGCCCGGTCTTCTGTCGCCGCTGTCGTCGCCGCCGCCGCCTTCCGTTCTTGTTCTTCTTCTTGTTCTTCTTCTTCTCCTGGAGATGTTGACTCGACGAGCTCTCCGGCCGGAATGCCAGAGCCGCGCTGTGCGGTCACTTATATAGTGACAATGGGGCGGTGTCACATGGTATATGTCACATGGGTTGGTCACATGGGTTGATGTCACATGGGGACTATGACATCGTAAGGGGCGGGGTCACCATGTGACCAACCCATGTGACATATACCATGTGACACCGCCCCATTGTCACTATATAAGTGGCAGCGGAGCGTGTCCCTGGCATTCCGGCCGGAGAGCTCGTCGAGTCAACATCTCCAGGAGAAGAAGAAGAAGAACAAGAAGAAGAACAAGAACGGAAGGCGGCGGCGGCGACGACAGCGGCGACAGAAGACCGGGCCACCGCCTGTAAAAGAGCTACAAGAAGGCGCGGTGGCCCGGCAGAAGAACCGAAGGCGGCGACAGAAGAACGGAAGGCAGCGGCGACAGAAGACCGGGCCACCGCCTGTAAAAGAGCTACAAGAAGGCGCGGTGGCCCGGCAGAAGAACCGAAGAGGGGGACAAGACCCCCGAAGTCGGGAGAAGAGGCCGGCGGCGGGGAGGAAGAAAGCCGGACTCCTCCGCTAGTAAAAGAGCTACACACAGATAGCGGAGGAGTCCGGCGAGAAGACCCCCGAAGACGGAAGACCCCCCGGAGCTGTGCAATAAAATATTTTTTCCGTGTGTTGTGTTTTTTTTTGTACTTTATTTCACAGGTGAATGGGTAGGGGTACATTGTACCCCATACTCATTCACATAGGGTGGGGGGCCGGTATCCGTGGGGGCCCCCTTCTTAAAGGGGGCTCCCGGATTCCGATAAGCCCCCCGCCCGCAGACCCCGACAACCAACGGCCAGGGTTGTCGGGAAGAGGCCCTTGTCCTCATCAACATGGGGACAAGGTGCTTTGGGGTGGGGGGGCCGCGCGGCCCCCCCTTCCCCAAGGCACCCCCCCATGTTGAGGGCACGCGGCCTGGTACGGCTCAGGAGGGGGGGCGCGCTCGCTCGCCCCCCTTTCCTGGCCGGCCGGGTAGCGTGCTCGGACAAGGGTCTGGTGTGGACTTTGGGGGAACCCCCACGCTGATTTTTTTCGGCGTTGGGGTTCCCCTTTAAGCCCATTCCAGGCGGCGGAGCCCGCGACGTCTCCTTCGCGGGCCCCGCCTACCTGTACACGCGCTCGAAATGGGCGGATTTGCCTCCTCCTTACGTGGGCGAGTCCGTTCATTTCAAAAGTTGAGCGAACTGTTTGCCCAACCTTGTTCGTCAAACAGTCCGCTCGTGTGTGGGCAAGTCCGCTCATGCAAATTTTGAGCGGACTGTTTGCCGAAACTGTTTGACGAACAAGGTTGGGCAAACAGTCCGTGCGTGTGTACGCGGCCTAAGAATTTCAGTTCTGTATTGGGTGATGTTACCTAGGGGGTTATTTATGAAAGGCAAATGCACTTTGCACTGAAAGTGTACTTGGAAGTGAAGTTGCTCTAAATCTAAGGGGTAGATCTGAAATGAGTGGAAGCTCTCCTAATTTTATTATCCAATCATGTGCAAGCTAAAATGCTGTTTTTTTATTTTCCTTGCATGTCCCCCCTCGGATCTGCAGCGAATTTACTTCCAAGTGCACTTGCAGTGCAAAGTGGATTTTTCTTTTGTCAATAACCCCCTTAATCTTGTTCTTTGTAAAATTGAACAAAACTGGTGATTCAAGTTTTGTATCATACTGTACATTGTGTATACCGTATATACTCGAGTATAAGCCGAGATTTTCAGCCTCTTTTTTGAGGCTGAAAGTGCCCCCCTCGGCTTATACTCGAGTCATCGCTGTCTGCCCGCTCGATCAGCGTGTCGAGCAGACAGACAGCGGCCATTCTATAATTCAAAAGCCGCGCCTCCGGCTCCGCCTTCGCCTGTGATAGGCGGAACACTGAATTTCCCAGCAGCCTGTGTTCCGCCTATCACGGACATCGTATCATCCTCGTACTACGGACGAGGATGATACGATGTCCGTGATAGGCGGAACACAGGCTGCTGGGAAATTCAGTGTTCCGCCTATCACAGGCGAAGGCGGAGGCGCGGCTTTTGAATTTTACAATGGCCGCCGAGGCGCCGACGAAGAGGGCACGGGACGGAGGCAAGGCAAGGCACGGCACGGGACGGGACGGGACGGAGGCAAGGCAAGGCACGACACGGGACGGAGGCAAGGCACGGCACGGGACGGAGGCAAGGAGGCAAGGCACGGGACGGAGGCTCGGGACAAAGGCTCGGGACACAGGTAGGCTGGACACACACACACACACACACACACACACACACACACACACACACACACGGATGGATGGAGACACACACACACACAGGGATGGATGGATACACACACACACAGGGATGGATGGATGGATGGAGACACACACACACAGGGATGGATGGATGGAGACACACACACACAGGGATGGATGGATGGATGGATGGAGACACACACACACAGGGATGGATGGATGGATGGACACACACACACACAGGGATGGATGGACCGACACACAGGGATGGACGGACACACAGGGATGGACGGACACACAGGGATGGACGGACACACACACAGGGATGGACAGGCATGTCTCACCCTCGGCTTATACACGAGTCAATAAGTTTGCCAGTTTTTTTGGGGGTAAATTGGGGGCCTCGGCTTATATTCGGGTCGGCCTATACTCGAGTATATACGGTAAGTTTTGCCTTAAAGTAGAACTATAGGTAAAACATTTTTTTCATTTCGGATAGAATAAGGGAGGCTTATAACCCCTGTCAGATTTTTGTTCGTCATCTATGTCCCATTGCAAAGATATTGCTTCACTTCCTGTTCCATAGCCAAACAGGAAGTGAGAGGAAATCCCTGCAAATAAAGACCCCCCGGGTCACCAAAACTAGTGTCCCCATTGAAAGATTTCCCTGCTATTACTTTTCTAAGGACAACCCAAATTTTGGGATTTTTTTTTACTTTCACTTTCAATGATAACGGTAAACAGGACAAATAGAGAGGGTGAATCTTTTTAAAGGGGACACGGGCAGCAATAAAAAAAATCTGACAGAGGGTCTAATCCTTCTCCACTCCATCCAAAACTTTTTTTTTTTTTTTTTTTTAAGTTTTGCCTTTAGTTATACTTTCATTCATTTTTAATAAAGTTAAAGAAAATTTTTTAATAAATGCTTATTAAACAAAAAAAGAAATGATGCCTGGTGGTGATGCATGTAATTGACAGTGAGTAAGAAGCTGGAGAATATATCACAATTTCCCAGGAGTTTCATATGAGATCATCATGACAGGGGACAAACACATATAGAAAATGAAGGGGCCCCAAACGATTTCTTTGCTTGGGCACCATCTGCTATGTCCACCACTGTCTGCAATTTAAATGCATAGCAGTTTACATTGTAAATTTATATTTTATGCAGAAGTGACATGGCATTAAACAGGAGACAGAAAAACTAAAAGTTTTAAGATGAACAAAAGAAAGGTAGGAATATATATTTGCTCTTTTGCCCTAGCACCTTCAGTCAAACTCCAACAGACAGCCAAGCTCAGTTGTAGACACAGGTTTCCAAGCAGCTGTCAACAAGATAGGGCAATTACTCAATCTAGTCATTTCCTTCTGTTGTTGGGCAGCAATTTTCATTTTGCTAGTAAATCCTGTGTAATTACAAAAAGAGAATGGCAATTAATTAATCTCAGATACTAAAAGACTTTCAAGGTAATTTTTCACTCAGGAATTGAAAACTAAAATGTGGATTTACTATGATGTGTAACAAATTGACATAAATAATGTTTTTCACACATAAGTAATGGCTGTTATTAGGTAAATATACAAAAAGAACCCTTCTTGTTTTTAATGGAGTCGGCAGGTTTTCATTTTGTGTGTGTGTATGTATATATATATATATATATATATATATATATATATATATATATATATATATATATATATATATAATATGTAGCGCTGGCTCCTGACGAGCTATGTTTTTTTAAAAAGTTAATTTGCCTGAAACCACAGTTGGGTTTTGGGACTATTTCTCTAAATTTCTGGTTTCAGCACCAGTCCAGCTGGGTTGCACTGGGTTCTCCTTGAAAGCAGGTGTCGCTGTCACCGCCGGCAAGAGTAGAAACGCAGTCTAGCTCGGTGCATTGAATGCCATTATGCTCTCGGAACCAGCCCAGTGTGAGTGTTTTCCTACTGTGTATTTCGGGGAGGTAGTTTTTAAGGTACCGACGCCACCTGGTTCAGAGTTCCATCTTTTTATTTTCTGTCTGTTTGGTTCTGGTGGACCTCCTGACCCAGCCCCATGGCCCTCCTGGCCTGGGTTGTGAAACCATGCATCCCGAGTCTCTGGGCCGGCTGGTCCGAGGCGACGCAACTGCAGGGACAGGCCCGAGTGAAGTTTCGGGGCCTACTGATCCAAGGGTGGTCCGGTGCCATCTCATCTGAATGGAGAGGCCCAGCAACTGAAGAATCCCAGGGGAGGACTCTCCAGGAGAAGGCCGTGCGCAAGGCTTTCTTCTCTGAAGGAGCATGGAGGCTTATTTGAAGGACGCAGCCTGGATTGACACTCATACTGTATTGCTGGATCGGCTGAGCGAACCTGGTACCGTATGTTAGCTCTTTAAATATATCTATGTCCCTCAGTAATGCTCAAGTGTACCTCACAAGTCTGTGGCAAGTTTGTTAAATCCAGTAGTGAAACGGTTGCTATTCTCTGGATTTTTCTCTAAAGACTTGCATTATTGCAATACAAGTACCTGAACTCAATCATAACCAGAGGCTCTCTAATAAGGCAAATTAGGCAGTCGCCTAAGGCCCCGCGCTCACAGGGGCCTTGTGCTGTGCCTTCCTGCTCCCCCTGTACTGTGCCCACTTACCATCCCCTTGAGCTGTACCCTCATGCCCCCTGTACTGTGCCCACTTACCCTCCTCCTTGTGCAGTGCCCTCCTGCTCCCCCTGTACTGTACCCTCCTGCCTCCGTACTGTGCCCACTTACACCCCCCTGTTCTGTGCCCTCCTGCCCCCTGTACTGTGCCCACTTACCATCCCCCATGTGCTGTACCCTCCTGCCCCCTGTACTGTGCCCACTTACCCTCCTCCCTGTGCTGTACCCTCATGCCCACATACTGTGCCCACTTACCCCCCTTTTCTGTGCCCTCCTGCTCCCCCTGTACTGTGCCCACTTACCCCCCCATTCTGAGCCCTCCTGCTCCCCCCTGTACCCTCCTGCCCCTGTACTGTGCCTACTTAATATCCCCCTGTGCTGTACTCTCCTGCCCCCTGTACTGTGCCCACTTACCCTCCCCCTGTGCTGTGCCTTCCTGCTCCCCCTGTACTGTACCCTCCTGCCCCCTGTACTGTGCCCACTTACCCCCCATGCTGTGCCTTCCTGCTCCCCCAGTACTGTACCTTCCTGCCCCCTGTACTGTGCCCACTTACCCTCCTCCCTGTGCTGTGCCCCCCTGCTCCCCCTGTACTATACCCTCCTGCCCCGTATTGTGCCTACTTACCCCCGTCTTGTTCTGTGCCTTCCTGCTCCCTCCTATACTGTACCCTCCTGCCCCCTGTACTGTGCCCACTTACCCTTCCCCTGTGCTGTGTCCTCCTGCTCCCCCCCCCCACCCCTGTACTGTGTCCAATTAACCTCCTTATACAGTTAATTTTTATCACTTGAATTATTTTTCCCATTATGGGTGTGAGTGGGGCTTCATGCCTAAGTTTTGCCTAAGGCCTCTCAAAGTCTGGAGCCCCCTCTGCTCCTAACCCTCTACCCTTTATTGAAAGACTCTGCTTCTGTTTTAAATAAATAACCCAAAAGAAGAAGATTCAGTGTCTGTTTTCACATTCTTTGGGCCATCTACCACGGGAATCCCTAGACGGAAACAATGAGGTAATGGTAAGCCAAAAATAAAACCAGCAGCTCCTTCGGGGGTCAGTGCTATATATATATATATATATATATATATATATATAATATATATTTTTTTTTTCAGAAAACTGCCACATTGTAACTAGAAAACATTTAAAAATGTAAAGACATGATAGAGATTGTGGCTCAGCACCTTGTTGTACTTTGACCATACTTTTATTTTGCATAGGTTTTATTGAGAGATTACATAGATCTGTCATCTAAATGACTGCTAAGCACTAAGGCATCATACACATGGTCTGATTGTTGGACAACCGAGCGTCTGATTTTTGTGCAAAGCACGTGTGCAGGATTTTGTCTAGCATACTAACTATCTGCAAATTGTCGTCTGACAAACATGAACGTAGTGACGTACTATGAGAGTATAAAGAGAACCACCCTTTGGGCCCCTTCTGCCAATTTCAGCGTTGATTCTCAATTTCATTTCACATTGTACATAACAAATGCCTTTTAAAATACATTTGGCATAACTACATGCAAAGCAGCTTCATTATTATCCCATTAAAGAAGATGAGAATTTTGACATTTCATCAATTGTCACGAATGTTAATTCTAGATTACGAACAGTAGTTTACAAGACCAAACTCCTCCCAGAAAACAAAATTTGTACACGCCCTTTTGACAAAAATCAGACGCTTGGTCGTCCAACAATCAGACCATGTGTACAAGGCTTAAAACTCTACATAACATTTTTAATTTAAAGTATGATCACTGCAATGATCTTTGCATGTTTTTATTTTAGCAAAGGTCCTTTAAGGAGAAACATATATTTAACCACATCAGCTCCAGAGGGTTTACCCCCCCCCCCTCATGACCAGGCCATTTTTTTGCAATACAGCACTGCGTTACTTTAACTGACAATTGCGCGGTCGTGCGACACTGTACCTAAATAAAATTGATGTCCTTTTTTTCCACAAATTGCTGATATTTGACCACCTCTGCTTTTTTTTTACTTTATGCTATTAAATATATCCAATGCAAAAATGTAAAAAAGTTTAATTTCTTCATCAATTTGGGCCAATGTGTATTCTGCTACATGTTTTTGGTAAAAAAAAATCCCAATAAGCATATATATTGATTGCTTTGCACAAAAGTTATAGCGTCTACAAACTATGGGATATTTTTATGGAATTTTTATTTTATTTTTACTAGTAATGGTGGCGATCAGCGACTTATAGTGGGATTGCGGCGGACAAATTGGACACTAAGACCCCATTCACACCTGAGCGTTTTGTAGCTTGAAGCCTGAAGCTACAAAACGCTAGAGGGGAAAAAATCTATTATTCTCAATGGAGATGGTTCACATCTCCACTCCATGTCGCCTGAAGCCGAACGCCTGAAGCTCAAACAAGTTCCGTACCCTTTTTTGTCGCTCGAATTGAGCAGATTTGGGCGTTTTTCTTCTTTTAACATTGGTGACCTTTTGCCCTGCACAAAATCGCGGCAAATAAAAAATGTTGCGAACTGCGGCAAAAAAACACCTCAAAATCGCTGTGAATTTGCGCGATTTTCTGCTTGAAAACACTACGCTCAGGCAGCCAGTTGACACTTTTTTGGGGACAAGTGACACTAATACAGTGATCAGTGCTAAAAAATATGCACCATCATTGTATTATTGATACGGGCTGGGAAGGGGTTAAATGTGTTCCCTGGGAGTGCTTTGTAACTGTGTGAGGGGTGCTTTGACTGTAGGAAGACAGAGATCTGTGTTCCTGATTAGCAGAAACACAAGATCTCAATCTTTCACTCTGACAGAACAGCTATCTGCCTGGTTTGCACAGGCAGACCAGTGTTCTGCCTCTTTTGGGAATGATCATCAGGTGCTGGCTAACATCAGGTCCGCTGTACCTGCTGTCCAGTCACAGTGAGAGCGGTTCGCCAGCGGTGCACATGTGTGCCCCAGACCCGGAAAGGACAAATGACAAAGTACATGATGTCATGCTGAAAGGCCTACTCTGTCACAGTACATCTATGTGGGGTGGTTCGGAAGTGGTTAAGAGGGGATGCTCAAAATCTGATTTGTATCTTAGTACAGACTTCTGGAAAAATCAGTTATCCAATCACACAAGCAGGAAATTACATTTCTCTGGGGCGTTCTGTACACCTATGTACAGAACGCCACCAGGTTGCCATATTGCATTGCTTTTTTCTTTTTTAAATTACAGTGCTGCAGATTGAAATTGAAAGGTAATTTTTAACAACATTTAATTACGACTTGAGTTTCAATTGTATATGCAATATTATTATTATTTTTATTTGCTATTATTTTTCCCCCCGCAAAAGTGAAGCTACCCTTTAAATATAGACAGTAGAGCAACATGGAGGTTCTTTGAAAATGTTAGCTCCCTGGCTATAATGACCAACTGGCTTCAATACTTCTAAGTCGCTAACCAGGATTATGTATAAAGATCAGGGATGTCAACCAAAGATGGAAGTCCTTACCTAAAGATTTGTTCCTGGTAGGGGTATAACAACAGATAATGGGGCCCCATAGCAACATTTTTGATGGGTCTTCCCCAGGTGACCTCTATACGGTCACTGGTCCTAAGGATTTCAAAATCAAGGACTTTCATTTGAGAGCTATCATCATAGTCAATTCACTACCAGGGCCTTCTGTTGTGTATAGACGTTGTCAAGGAAGAGGAGGCATCGGTTTATTGAATTAACCTTTAGTTTGTTTTAAGTGGTTTTAGCTACATAGTCTTTTTCACCATCTTATATATCAGGGCTTCAGTATAAATGTTAAGCCCTACTGAAGGAAGTGGGCTATTAGTAAGTAAGAAAAATAAGAGTTGTAGTAGCAATAATGATGGTCATCAACATATTTCATATTATTAGATGTTTTTTACTCCTGCACACAATTCTATAGCTCTTTTACAAACTTCTTGAAACTTTAACCTTTTTTACAGAAATAAAACAACTGTTTTGTCAAAGTAAGAGTAAAGCTGCGTTAAGTATACCAAGTTAATTAAAGTGCTGGCTGAGATGACTAGAGCAATGCAATTAGCAAGGTTTGGGCAAAGACAGGCTCAAGATTTTTTGACTGCAAAGATTCCTAGGTATCATTTTAAACTGTCATGTAAAGCTCCTCAAGTCAGCAGGGACGGACTGACAACTCATGGGGCCACACCCGCACAAAGCCCCGCCTACATATTGCACTGCCCACATTACATGCGTTTGTCACAGAATTTCTCTACACTATGGGGGTTATTTACCAAAGGCAAATCCATTTTGCACTACAAGTGCAAAGTGCATTTGAAATTGCACTGAACGTGCACTTGGAAGTGCAGTCGTTGTAAATCTATGGGGTAGATCTGAAATGAGGGGAAGCTCTGCTGATTTTATTATCCAATCATATGCTGTTTTTTATTTCCCTTGCATGTCCCCCTTGGATCTATAGCGACTGCACTTCCAAATGCACTTGCAGTGCAAAGTGGATTTGGCTTTAGTAAATAACCCCCTATGTTTAACATAAATGTTTAATGAGTTAAAAAATAAAGTTAATTTCCAAAATGTACCAAAAAAAAAAAAAAAAAAAAGCAGGGCACATTATGGGGAACACCAGGGCACATTAAAGGTGGAGGGGCAGCAGGGCACAGCAGGGCATATTACAAGGGGGGATGAGGGCACATTATGGGGCACAGGGGAGCAGGGCACACTATGGAGCACAGTAGGGCATATTACATGTGGGGGAAATTGCACATTATGGTGAACAGCAGGGCATATTACATAAGGGGAAAGCAGGGAACATTAAATGGGGGCAAAAGGGCAGATTATGGAGCACACAGGAGGGCACATTGAAGGAAACAGCAGGGCACATTATAAGGCACAGCAGGGCATATTACATGGGGGTAGAAATGCACATTATGGGGCACAGCAGAGCGTATTACAGGGCACACAGGAGGGCTTATTATGGTGTTCACAGCAGGGCACATTATTGAACACAGAATGGTAAATCACAGGGCACATCATGTGGCACACAGCAGGGTACATGGAAGGACACATCACAGGTCACCCAGCAGGGAACAGGACACACAGCAGGGCACATCATGGGGCACATCACATGGTATACAGCAAAGCACACATTAGAGCACATAATGGGGCACAGCGCATATCAGGGGGGTACACAGCAGGGCACATTTCAGGGCATGGGTTACACAGTAGGGCACATCATGGGGCACACAGCAGGGCACATTATCAAGCACAGCATGGTGCATCACAGGGCACACAGCAGGGCACATCATGGGGCACACAGCAGGGCTTATTGTGTACACGGCAGAACACATTATTGAGCAAAGCATGGGGCACACAGCGGGGTACATCACTAAGCACACAGTAGGGCATATCTCAGGACACACAGTAGGGCACATCATAGGGCATATTACAGGGCACACAGCAGGGCGCCTAGTGGTGAAGATCAGAGGGCACAGAGTAGGACATAACACAGGGCACACAGCAGACTACATTGCTGCAGTAGTTTCTTGGCATATTGTGCCCAAGCACTGCGATCCTCCAGACTGAGCACTGCATCACTAGACTCCTGGTGCCAGTTACATAAAACAAAAGCACAACGTTTCACCCGATATGCCTGTAATAATGAGACATCTCCCGTGTGGTGCTCCCCTCTGGCTCCTCCTCTCTTCTCGTCCGTCCCAAGTGATGTTATGTACAAGCACCTGGGGTGGCCTGGAGGGAAGGAAGGGCCGGCAGGGAGCAGCGCGCTGTGAGAGGTCTACTTACAGCTGCTCTCTGCGCTACACTGCATGTGTTGCAGAGCCTTTCATGGGGCCCCCTACTGGCCTGAGGCCTCGGGCAGTGCCCGATACACCCAAATGGTCAGCCTGTCCCTGCAAGTCAGTCATCTAAGGTTGGCCATACATTATACATACATTATACATTATATAAGTTTTCTTATTAAATTTCCTTAAGATTTACCTTCAGCTATCTATCTAGGGCAAGGACCTGCCTGACTGCAAACAAATTGAAAGTGTTTAGTTTAGACCTCATATTATATGGTATTGGTAAATCTAGGAAAATTGTACAAGAAAATTGTTTAATGTATGGCCAGCCTAACATACACTATATTGTCAAAAAGTATTGGGACACCTGCCTTTACATGCACATGAACTCTTATGGCATCCCAGTCTTAGTCCGTAGGGTTCAATATTAAGTTGGCCCACCCTTTGCAGCTATAGAAGCTTCAACTCTTCTGGGAAGGCTGCCCACAAGGCTTAGGGGTGTGTCCTTGGGAATGTTTGACCATTCTTCCATTTGTGAGGTCAGGCAGTGATGTTGGATGAGAAGGCCTGGCTCACAGTTTCCACTCGAATTCATCCCAAAGGTGTTCTAACGGGTGCAGGCCAGTCAAGTTTCTCCACCCCAAATTTGCTCATCAATGTCTTGTGGATGGACCTTGCTTTGTGCACTGGTCCAAATCATTTGGTGGAGGGGGGATTATGGTGTGGGGTTGTTGTTTTTTTTTTCTTTTTTTATTATTATCGTTCTTTATTGAAAGTATTTTTGAACAGAAGTCAAGACATATCTTTGAACACATAATGCCAGCAGTCACCAACAGGAGATTGGACCAAGCTAAGGGGGTTATTTTATTTAAGGGTTGGGTTTGGTCCCTTAGTTCCAGTGAAGGGAGGCGTCAGCATACCAAGACATTTTGGACAATTTCATGCTCCCAACTTTGTGGGAAAAGTTTGGGGATGGCCCCTTTCTGTTCCAAAATGACTGCGCATTTATTCCTGTTAAAGAAGTTAAGCAGGGATGTTTGGTTCAAAGTCACTCGATTTTGAAGCTGCAGCAGTCAAAAAAGCCTCCCTTATTGTAACATGGCTATTAGCCTAGTCCAGCCCAAACTTTTTTTTAAAGTTTGTAAAGGGTCAGAATAATTCTGCTGGATTTGTGCCCTAACTTTAAAATGTATGGAATATTTGACGTTAGGGAGACCAAGGTTACACATAAACATAAGATGCATTTTTTAGATTGCTAGTGTTCCATTTGATGAGCCAACAGTGGCAGCCTATTTCTGTTTATGTCTACCCTTTTTACATGGTAGAATAAGCCTAGTTGGCAAGTTTGTAGAGCCCCCTGTAACACGGACCACATTGTTTCACCCCTTGGGCAATTGAGGTGTGCATGCACATCCATCCACCCCATAAAGCTTGTGATCACCTAACCCAGTGGTCATCAATCATGTCCTCAGGGCCCACTAACAGGCCAGGTTTGCAAGATAACTGAAATAAATCACAGGTGATATAATTTGCTGCTCAGTGATTGCATTGTATTCTAGTCTGCATCTCCCCCAAGGTAATACATAAAACATGGCCTGTTAGTGGGCCCTGAGGACAGGGTTGATGATCACTGACCTAACCCATATAATTTCAAATGTTTCAATACACAGGTTGTTTACTACTGAACAAATTAAATTCTCTTGCCTCAACAAAATAGATTAAAAGACTGCCAGTCCATGTTTACCTTAGAAGAAATACCCTGTCACTATTTAATATACAGAGCTTGAGAGAAGTGGCCACCTTCTGACTTGGAACAGTTTCTTACATTCTATCAAGGCACAGAGAAAATTGGTTTCTTTCTCAAGTTTAACAGCTGATGCTATCTCCTTCCAAAAGCACAGATAACAGCTGATACTATCTGATTGTACAGCCACTAAGGTACCTCTCCAAGTTTAATCTTGTAGTTTAACCTTTCCATAATAGTTTCTATTTGACATGACTTTTGCCTGCCAAGAACATGATTTGATGTGCAGCATCGCTACTCCCCCCCCCCCCCCCAAAAAAAAACTTCAGTGTTTGAAGCCACTTCTGTGTCCTGTTCTTTTGGACCAATAGACGTGTAATCCCCGGCCGTATCTTGTTATGTGAATCCTCTAGCTGAAATTGTAGGCATTATCACAGCTGAGCACTTTGTAACTGCTTGCCCACAGTTGTCACTTCGGATTACCAAGAAAGCTTCGTTATTTTTACCAGCTGTGTGATTTGACTGTATTATTTATATACCTGAGCCATCAATATTATTATTTCCAGTCAACAGTAAGCTGTCCTTGGAATAAATTGCTATGAAACAATCTTCAAACCTTTTCAGCCGTGCCAATCTTCTGATATTTAATATTTATGAAACTATAAGTAAGGAATCAAACGATGCACCCTTCCAGCAATTACATGAGAAATTAGAAAATCAACCATTGTGTATTGTTCAAGCATGTTTAAGATATGACCCATGTAGATTTCAGTACCATGGAGAAAATCTACCTTGAGATATTGCGTCCCCAATTTTATGAGAATCACTTAGGATTAGCATATTAATATGGTAACTTTTGGAGAAGGAATTACAAAAAGTGTGCATGTTCTGAATGAAAGAGGTGTCTAAAAAGAGAAAATATTTCTGTATTTTACAAATTGGAGCTAGCTAATGCTAGGTAATGCCTAGGTCAGTGATGGCGAACCTTGGCACTCCAGATGATTTGGAACTACATTTCCCATGATGCTTAACTATACTGCAGAGTGCATGAGCATCATGGGAAATGTAGTTCCAAAACATCTGGGGTGCCAAGGTTCGCCATCACTGGCCTAGGTATTGGAGCTAGGTATACCTCTTGATTTGCACATACTGTATGCCTATATTTGAATAGTAAAATACTTACATTACGTACACTTCACAATACATTTTTTTTCCCCCTCATCAGAAGCGGTCAGACCAAAGAAAAGGTGGTACTAGCTGTTTAATTCTACTTGAATTTTACACAGCATGAGTACATGTAGAAAATCGTGAAATGCCTCCCACTTGTTAACCGGCTTAGAAACGAGTAGGGGTCTTGGCATCCACCCGCCTTTTCCTCATCACTATACCTGGGAAAGTTACCGCTGTTCCATTCTCCAGCTGACTACCATTCCAGTCAGGAAAAGCAGGGATTGTGATAGCTACAAGAGCGAGGATTCTGCTCTCTCCTCCCTCCAATAGGAGCCTACTGAGGGCAGAAGAGAGCAGGGAGAAGGAACATTCACTGAGAACAGAACTTCTTAGTAGGGGTTTAAGGCTGAGGATGAGCCCTTCTTCTTGTCTGCCCTTATCAAATAAAAATACATGGCCAGAGGCGGGGACAAGTAAAATTGGCCTTCATTCCCAGGCAGGCGTTGCACTGAGAAGATCTGAGCTGTGTAAGTACACAGAGGGTGGAGGAAGCAACTCATGGATAGTAAAGAAAACTCAGCCCCAGAGCTCTACTCTTGCCCTCAAAGCCCCAAAGAGTCTCATAGTCACCCTACTTCATTAAGAACCCTTCAGCTCCTCTCCACCCCCTAACAACACACATGGTCCCGAAATACATCCCACAGAGCTTCTCCTTCTTCATCCCACTGACACAGATGCCAAAGCAATCTTCCTCACACTGACATCTCCAACATAACGTTTTTTTTCCTCCTACTGACAGGTGGCATTTTTTTACTTCCAGTGACACCACTGGAGCAGGGGTGTTTAGTTACACTACCAATGCAAAGTCATTTTCCCTTCAAGTGACACCACTGACACACACACATACACACACGGGAATTTTTTTCCTCACATGATTCGGGGGAATCTCTTCCTTCGCTACTATTACCCGCATATTTTGCTGTGGAACAGTTTGCAGACAGCTGACAAGTCACTGTAGTATGACGCAACCATTAGCACAATTTCAACCATGGCATGGCCATTAGATATATTTTATTGTGGCTCACCTGGGGGGAAAGGTCACAGTTTGGTATCTAGATGACCTTGTCCTAGTGCTGCTGACCTTTGGTCATGAAAGAGTTATAAATACCAAGGAAAAATCTACAGGTTAGCTCATATACTCAGTCTGAAATTCCTGTGTATAAACAATTTTGTGTATATTTATTCAAACCATATTTCAAATTCCCATCGTTCCCTACACACCAGCTAAAATGTAACACTTTGGGACATATTAATTATGCAGTGAATGTGACATTCATCAAACATTCACAGGTGGTTAATTATTCCCTGTAATTTAAAATGTCCCATTTAAATCAGGTTTACAGTGCTGCTGGAACTGCTGGCAGCTTCTTTTGTTGCATTTCCAAGAGCTTGGTGCTTATTGCCAGACGCTCAATGTTTCCATATGCATGAAGACAGGGCTTACGCAATTTAGAGAGTCATATTCAAATATATATAACAATATTGTTCACATTGTTTTATATTTATTCATCTCAGCACAATTTCTTATATGTGAACGTGGCCCTTGGTCTGACAAAAGCACTCACATATATTTGCCTCAGGTCTCGCTGCACTGTAAAAAAGAAAGTGGCAATTGACAATATATCTGCTTTAGTGGAGTTTTTTTAATAGTAATATTTTTTACACTATAGGACTAAGATGGGAAGGACTCAAGACAGTGAGAGTTCTGATACTCCAGCTGTCGTGCTGATGAGCATTTGTGGAGCACATGCAGCGAGAAACTTCTTCCCATTTAATTGGAGAACATGTCAATCTCAGTAAAGAATGTGCATCTGACTCTCATAAGAGCTTGTTATTGGATTGCTGCAAACCCTTTACTGGCTGATCACACAAAGTCTATATCTCTTGTGTTTCTTACCATTGCTGAGCCATATATTGTTTACCTTAAGAAAAAGGTAGCAATATTGTCAGTGGCGGCTGGTGACATTTTAGGATGAGGGGTGCCAGACCCCGCCGTTCCTTTTTGACCCCCCACTTCTCATAAGGCACACCTCTTATTATAATTAGAGGGTAGGCTTTCATTTGTAGGTGTGGCATAGCAAAAATGTGTGTGGTTTCCTTAAAATAGTGGGCGTGACTTAAAGGTGCATGGCTCTAAGGGGTGTGGTTAGAGTTTGAGATGAACGAGGGATGCAGGGAGAGGGAGGGAGAGAGCGAGAGAGATACATACTGTTATGTATGTTTTTTCAAATTCCGCACTTGGAGTAGACTCCATGGGAATTGTCAAATATCAATAAATGTAATGATGTAAAATGTGCAAAATGTAAATATATTCTTGGATTCAAAACATTGCGTTGCATTTTGTATAACTATATAACCACCAGTCTCTAAAATGTTACCACTTCTCCATGCAAACTCCTTTCATTGACAGTATGTTTGTGGCTTTCCTTAAATTAACTGGTCGTTTCAAACTCACCCTGCAAAACATCAATGTGAATTAGCTTCAACTTTTGGTCAATGCAGAATGTATACAGTAGTAAGGATGGGCGAACGATTCAGCAAATAAAAAACTGAAAAGTGGTGCGTGCAAAATTATTCGGCCCCTTTACTTTCAGTGCAGCAAACTCACTCCAGAAGTTCAGCGAGGATCTCTGAATGATCCAATGTTGTCCTAAATGACTGATGGTGATAAATAGAATCCACCTGTGTGTAATCAAGTCTCTGTATAAATGCACCTGCTCTGTGATAGTCTCAGGATTCTGTTGAAAGCGCAGAGAGCATCATGAAGACCAAGGAACACACCAGGCAGGTCCGTAATACTGTTGTGGAGAAGTTTAAAGCCGGATTTGGATACAAAAAGATTTCCCAAGCTTTAAACATCCCAAGGAGCACTGTGCAAGCGATCATTTTGAAATGGAAGGAGTATCAGACCACTGCAAATCTACCAAGACCTGGCCGTCCCTCTAAACTTTCAGCTCAGACAAGGAGAAGATTGATCAGAGATGCAGCCAAGAGGCCCATGATCACTCTGGATGAACTGCAGAGAACTACAGCTGAGGTAGGAGAGTCTGTCCATAGGACAACAATCAGTCGTACACTGCACAAATCTGGCCTTTATGGAAGAGTGGCAAGAAGAAAGCCATTTCTCAAAGATATCCATAAAAAGTCTCGTCTAAAGTTTGCCACAAGACACCTGGGAGACACACCAAACATGTGGAAGAAGGTGCTCTGGTCAGATGAAACCAAAATCAAACTTTTTGCCCGCAATGCAAAACGATATGTTTGGCGTAAAAGCAACACAGCTCATCACCCTCAACACACCATCCCTACTGTCAAACATGGTGGTGGCAGCATCATGGTTTGGGCCTGCTTTTCTTCAGCAGGGACAGGGAAGATGGTTAAAATTGAGGGGAAGATGGATGCAGCCAAATACAGGACCATTCTGGATGAAAACCTGTTGGAGTCTGCAAAAGACCTGAAACTGGGACAGAGATTTATCTTCCAACAAGACAATGATCCCAAACATAAAGCAAAATCTACAAAGGCATGGTTCACAAATAAACGTATCCAGGTGTTAGAATGGCCAAGTCAAAGTCCAGACCTGAATCCAATTGAGAATCTGTGGAAAGAGCTGAAAACTGCTGTTCACAAACGCTCTCCATCCAACCTCACTGAGCTCGAGCTGTTTTGCAAGGAAGAATGGGCAAGAATTTCAGTCTCTCGATGTGCAAAACTGATAGAGACATACCCCAAGTGACTTGCAGCTGTAATCGCAGCAAAAGGTGGCTCTACAAAGTATTAACGCAAGGGGGCCGAATAATTTTGCACGCCCCACTTTTCATTTTTTTATTAGTTAAAAAAGTTTCAAAAATCCAATAGATTTCTTTCCACTTCACAATTGTGTCCCACTTGTTGGTGATTCTTCACAAAAAATAAAAATTTTATATCTTTATGTTTGAAGCCTGAAATGTGGCAAAAGGTTGAAAAGTTCAAGGGGGCCGAATACTTTCGTAAGGCACTGTAGTTCTGTGTGTGTTACTGCCAGTTTAGTGCCATATAGTTTTGTGTGCGTTACTGCCAGTTTAACGCCATATAGTTCTGTGTGTATTACTGCCAGTTTAACTCCATATAGTTTTGTGCGTTACTGCCAGTTTAACGCTATATAGTTCTGTGTGCATTACTGCCAATTTAACTTCATTTACTTCTGTGTGTGTTACTGCTAGTTTAACGCTATGTAGTTCTATGCGGCAGTGTACGTTTGGCACAATATATTGCAGTATATTATAGTGTATCCGTGGAGTGTGTCTGTGTAGTGTGAGTACTCAGATTAAAGTGTACCAAACACCACTTTACATTGATTAAATTGCATCTACGTAGAGATTTCCACTTCTTCTTTACATTTGCTTATAAGCACCGCTTCTTCCCTCCCAATGATGTCTGGGGGGACAACAAGGAGAGGCAGACGTTCCCTTGGCACTGTAAGGGGGCCAGAAACAAATGTGTCTACAGGCAAAGGTGGACGTGTTGGTCAGTCCTCAGGCAGGCATCATTTCCTCTGTTTAGGGAGTTTGCCTGTGCTATCCAACCACAGCATGCAGAGAAGGGGGTGGACTGGCTTACTAAACCTCCCTCATTGTCCTCATCTTCTGTCACGCAAGTATAGAGAAGTTTGCAGTCCCTTGCAGTTGCCAGAGTGGATAAACCTGCCTCCTTTTCCAAAACGATTCCTGGCATAGCCCCAACATCAGCCATTGAGGAGTCAGCTGAGGTATTTGACCACAGCATCAGCCACTTGCGCGTTGATTATGCCCCGCCATTACTGGATTCAGATGTTGGTTCTAGGTTGAGGATGACAGGAACATGAGCCTAGAGAGAGGGAAGAACACTGGTAGACAAATTGGCATTCATGTTCCCCAAGCTGCAGCGTTTTGTCAAGTTGTTTCCAGTGGTAATAATGAAGATGGAGGAGATGGAGATGATAATGATGATGATGATGATGATGAGGTCACTGATGCGACTTGGGTGTCAGAGCAGAGGAGGAAACTGAAGGTGAGGCGGCACAACCCCAAGGAGGCTGACATAAAGAAAGAGTAAAGAGCAGCCACAGTATTCCATCACATTCCACACCCCCAAAGCTCAGCTCTCTGGGCCTTTTTCAGCACATCTGCAGCAGATCGCACTGTTTCTATCTGCAAACTGTGTCTCAGGCACATCAAACGTGGCAAAAACACCATCCATTTGGGTACCACATGCTTAACAAGGCAACCACTCAGCCCATTGGCAAGAGCACCTAAAAGCCTCACAAAAGGGGCACAAATATGTCACTCATCCTCCTCCTTACCCACTTAAGTCTGCCCCTGCTATACCAAGTCATTACCTCTCAACAGCCTCCACTGACAGGGATGATGATATAGCACAGGGTGTCCCAGGTCCTAGCAGCACATCTGCCAGCAGCACACCATCAGCTGCAGCAGGATAAAAAATCCCTTTCACCCCAGTGTGAAAGGGTCCTAAGTGAGGCATTTCGTAATTTTTTTTAGTCCTCACCACCCAAGGCTGACAGGTTCCACATCCCATCGGCAGTGTCTGCATCACTCTGACTTTCACACTGGAGTGAAAGGGATCAGTTTTTTTTAGGCGCTATTTTTAGCGCTGTATCGCCTCAAAACCGCCCCAGTGTGAAAGGGGACTTAGGCGGATGCCTTCTCCAACGTTCCTCTCTTGACCAACAGAAGACTCAAAACTATGTTTTCCATGACACTGTGACCTATGAGTGAGTCAGGAAAAACATTCAATAAAATCCTCTTTAACGTGTCCTCAAGCAATTTTATCTTCTGCACTCTATGAGGATGGGATGAGTTCTGTGACCTTCTCCTTATAACTGTGGTCAAGGAGGGTTGCCAACCAGTATAAACGGTGCAAGTTTAGGAGATATTTACAGTACCTACAGGTAAGCCTTAATGTAGGCTTACCTGTAGGTACAATTAAAGAGGAAGACTTTAATTACTCTTTAAGAAGTCTGATTGCACCTAGAAACAATTTAAGAAGTGGCTGTTGTGTGTTGGCATCCCTTGCTAATAGAAAAGGGTGTATTTCATCTTGTATGAAAAAAAAGCTGAAATAATTTTGAGTTTATTGATGAGCACTTCCTGATGTGTGAGAAAGTTCCATTGAGATAAATCTTAGAAAATGGAAAAATATATTCACATGCCAGAAGAAAAGGTGTTGTGTATAAAAATAACAAAAAGGGCCTAATGTAGCTCTTACAAACTGGATAAATACACATACTCATCCTTTTCTATTTATTACCTAAATACTAATATTAGTTTGCATTAGAGATGGCCTTGAGGTTCGCCCGACGGTCAGTTCGCGGCAAACTTTGCTCCTTTCGCGATTCGCCCAAACCGGCAGACTTCTGCAGCTGTTCGCGGCGGCCATATTAGTTTACATTGTGAAGAACTTTGACCCATGACACATTCATCATGGGGTACAGGACTGCCAATGGAGACATTTCAGCACATGGACATACCCCCTACCTTATAAATAGACCTGATCAGGCAGCCATTTTACATTCTGTCTTTTGTCAGTGTAGGGAAAGGAGGCTGTGTGGAGCAGGGACAGTCAGTCTATTCACTAGCTAGCTATTACTATTAGGTCCACAAAAGTCCTTTTAAGGACTGGTATAGGTGTACAGTATATAGGGTTGTAATACACTTATAATATACTTTCTTTCAAATATAGAAAGTATATTATGGTGCACTGCTATGCTGCTGAGTGCTGACCGATTCTGCAGCTGTCTTTTATCAGTGTAGGGAGGGACAGTTTGGTGTTTGGAGCAGGGACAGTCTGCAAATCATTAGCTACTAGGTCCACAAAGGTCCTTTTAAGGACTGGTATACGTTTACAGTATATAGGGTTGTAATACACGTATAATATACTTTCTTTCAAATATAGAAATTATATTATGGTGCACTGCTGTGCTGCTGAGTGCTGACCGATTCTGTAGCATAGAAAGCATATTATACTGCACTGCATGCAGTGCTGCTGACTGATTCTGCAGCTGTTCTTTCTCAGTGTAAGGAGGGACAGTTTGGTGTTTGGAGCAGGGACAGTGGGCAATTCACTAGCTACTAGCTAGCTACTACTAGGTCCACAAAGGTCCTTTTAAGGACTGGTATAGGTGTACAGTATTTGTGTAATACACATATAATATACTTTCTTTCAAATATAGAAAGCATATTATACTGCACTGCTATGCTGCTGACCGATTCTGCAGCTGTCGTTTCTCAGTGTAGGGAGGAACAGTCTGGTTTTTGGAGCAGGGACAGTCTGCAATTCACTAGCTACTAGCTAGCTACTATTAGGTCCACAAAGGTCCTTTTAAGGACTGGTATAGGTGTACTATTTGGTGTGCAGTATATAGGGGTGTAATACAAGTATAAAATACTTTCAAATAGAGAAAGCATAGTATAGTGCATTTCCACTGTGCAGCATTGTGACGGCTGAGCGGTTCTGCAGCGATATACAAAGAGTGACAAACGCAATTAGAAAAAGTATTATAACTGGTGTGTCAGACCAGTGGCCCCCGAAAACTACAGATTGAAGCGGGGTGTTATATACCTTCTTCTACATATACTGCAGTTCTCTAGAGAGTTTTGTCACAGGGTCATTTAAAAAATGACAGGCAGAGGAAGAGGCAGGCCCTTCCGCAGGGGTGGTAGGGGTAGGGCAGGAGCAACAGGCTTGAGCCAAAGTGGCAAATGGCAGAAGGTGCGTTCGATTACGTCAAAGAATGCACCAGACTTGGTTGAGTGGCTCACTCAGCCTTACTCTTCTGCACCCTCCTCATCCTCTCGATCTGCACCCTCTTCTTCACTCTCTGCTATGTGCACCCCCAAAGACACTACCACCAACACCACCACCACCATATACCCTCCGCTTGAGTCACAGGAATTATTTTCCGATCCATCACAAGACATTGCCGATGTGCAGCCACTCTTGGCATTGGATCAGGAAGAGGAGGTAGCAACAACCACCACTCAGCAGTCTGACGACAGTACCCAGATCAGTCCAAGGAGGAGGTTGGTCCCAGGTGTTGCTGTCTACTCCGAGATCTCTAATTATAGAGGTGGGGAAGGTGACGTCGATGATGACGTGTCTAGTGATGTCACGTGGGTTCCCACAAAAGAGGAAGAGGAGGGGAGTTCAGAGGGAGATATGGACCAGCAGATAGGGAGGAGAAGCAGGCGGAACTTAGATTGCACAGGAGGGACAAACCAGACTGCTAATGTATCAGGGGAAAGGCATCAACCATGTATGGTCACATCTGGCGCTCCCAGGATGCCGACACATGGCTCCACAGTGTGGGCTTTTTTTAACGTATCCGCTGCTGACAATAGTGTTGCCATCTGCAGCCTTTGCAGTCAACGCATAAGTCGTGGTAAGCCCAACACTCACCTAGGGATGACCGTCTTAAGAAGGCACATGAGCTGCCATCACCGAGCCCAGTGGGAGCAACGGAACCCACAAAGCCACACTCCAGGCTCTCACCGTCCAGCCTCGTCTTCTCCTTCTCCTCTCTCCTCACAATTGTCCTCCACTCCACCTTCCATCATGCCATCCTCACGTTTTTCTGGAAAAAGCCAGGCTTCTGTGGGCCAAATGTCCGAGCATAAAAAAATTATAATGCCGCATAACCCTCTTGGCCAATAGCAGAAATGATAGCCCGCCAACTACCGCCATATAAACTGGTGGACTCGGAGCCCTTTCGAAAATTTGTGGCCATTGGAACACCACAATGGAAGGTCCCAGGAAGGAAGTATTTCTCACAGAAATGCATCCCAGAGCTATATGGCCATGTTCAGCGGCAAGTGAATGTATCTCTGGCACACAGTGTCGGTGCCAAGATACATCTGACCACAGACACATGGTCTAGCAAATACGGGCAGGGAAGGTATATAACTTTTACTGTTCACTGGGTGAACCTTCTGACGGCCGTCAAGCATGTAACCCGTGGCACCCGTGTAGATTTTATTTTACCGCCATGGATTGCATGCAGGCCTGGCACTTCTTCTCCTCCTCCTACTCCATCCTCTTCCCTCTCCTCCTCGGCTGACTCCTCCTTTTCCACTGCTAGCATCTCTTCCGTTGCGCTGCCCAAGATCCCCAAGAACCTATTTGACATGCCAGGTGAGACGTTGCCATGCTGTGCTGCGTCTGTTGTGCCACACTGGCCCTGCACTCCTTTCAGCTTTGCGTTCACAGGCAGATCAGTGGCTAACACTGCTCAATTTGACAGTTGGTAAAGTGGTGTGTGACAACGGTGCCAATCTGCTTAGAGCATTGAAACAGGGCAAAATTACACACATGCCATGCATGGCATACGTCCTAAACTTGGTCGTGCACCGATTCGTTGTCAAATACCCTGGGGTCCAGGATATCTTGAGGCAGGCAAGGAAAATCTCGGCCCATTTCAGAAGATCTTACACGGCCATGGCTCGCCTCGCTGACATTTCAACGGCGACACAATCCAGTTTAGTGCAAATGGGGACCTTCATGCTCCAGTGTTTTAACAGGGACCCCCGTATAAAAAGCATAAGGGTCAAGGATCAGTACTGGGTGGCTACTTAGACCCCCGGTACAAACACAAAATGGCAGAAATGTTACCACCATCACAGAGGGCTGTCAGAATGGAGCACTTACAGGCCTTGCTTCGAGAAATGCTGCAATCTGCTTTTGCGTGCGCTGGCAGAGGAATTCCCACTCCCAGAGAAAGAGTTGCGGGTACCAATCCAACAGCGCCTGTAAGAAGAGGGCGGTTTGAAGATGTGTTGGTCACTTCTGATATGAGATCATTCTTTCAGCCGACCCATCGACAGGTGTCATCCGGATCCAGCATCAGGGAACGCCTAGACTGACAGGTGTCCGACTACATCGGGTTAACGGCCGATGTGGATACTCTGAGAAGGGATGAACCCCTGGACTACTGGGTGGACACGCTTGACCTCTGGCCAGAGCTTGCCCAATTTTCAATGGAACTGTTGACTTGCCCCTCCTCCAGTGTCCTGTCCGAAAGGATGTTCAGCGCAGCAGGGGGATCGTGACCAATAAGCGTACACGCCTAGCTCACGACAGTGTTGACTACCTCACATTTATGAAAATGAATGAGGCATGGATCTCGGAGGAATTCAACACATGTGACCAGTAGATCATGTATATGCATAACTCTATAAACGATTTATTTAATCTAGCACACGGACCTTTTTTCTACCTTTTGGCTCACTTCCTTGTACAAAAAAGCACACCGTACTATATACCCGTACCCTCCTGTTTGAAGAAGTTGAACAGTGTCATATTTTTGGGTCCCGCAGCGTGTTGCTGGTATCATTGCTGGTGTCAGTGCTCTCTATCTCGGTGCTGGTGTTGTGTCAGTGCTCTCTATCATGGTGCTGGTGTGGTGTCAGTGCTCTCTATCTCGGTGCTGGTGTCAGTGATCTCTCTATCTCAGTGCTGGTGTGGTGTCAGTGCTCTCTATCACGGTGCTGGTGTCAGTGCTCTCTATCTCGGTGCTGGTGTCAGTGCTCTCTATCTATCTCGGTGCTGGTGCCAGTGCTCTCTCTCGATCTTGGTGCTGCTTTGGTGTCAGTGCTCTCTATCATGGTGCTGGTGTCAGTGCTCTCTATAACAGTGCTGGTGTCAGTGCTCTCTATCACGGTGCTGGTGTCAGTGCTCTCTATCACGGTGCTGGTGTCCATGCTCTCACGTTGCTGGTGTCACTGCTCTCTATCTTGGTGCTGGTGTCACTGCTCTCTATCTCGGGGCTGGTGTCAGTGCTCTCTATCACGGTGCTGGTATCAGTGCTCTCTATCGCAGTGCTGGTGTCAGACAGTGAGGGAGATAGCAGAGAAGAAGCCAATCAGCAGGCAGTGCCAGCACCATGGCTGAGGATCAGCACTGGACTGGCACCTCCGGACCACCGCAGTGGAGCACTGCATAGGTGGGGTAAGGGCCAGGCAGAGGGAGGGGTCAGGGGCACAGGTTGCCACACTGGGACACTGGCACAGGACTGCGCTGTCCTGACTGTGGCACTTATCATCTCCTGCACCCCCTTCATAGCCTGGCCTGACCTTGCCTCTCCTCCATGGCCTTCATGCGCTCCTGAATTGTCAAAATTTCACAGATAAAAAAAGAATGCTTGTCGTTGTCGATCCCAGATTCACTTCATACTTTTGTTATGTCAGTGTCCATGTTGTGGGACTATGTGTGCACAGCTAGTAAGTATTTTGTGGCTTAAAATATGACCTGGAGGTTTTTAAGGTTCGCCTGCCATTAAAGTCAATGGGGTCCGCCGCGAACATTGCGGTTTGCGAACTTTTGGCCACGTTCGCGGTTCGCGAAACGTCCCGTCGGAAGTTTGTCCATCATTAGTTTGCATCATTAAATGCAATATATTGCAGCTTACCAGTCCAAAGGTATGGTGGCTTGATTAAAACAATTGCCATCCTAGGGTGATATTTGCTCACTCTCCACATTTGATCTATAAAGATGCAGTACTATCACCCTAGGACAAAACAACTCCTATGTTATGGAGATGAAGATTTGAGGAGCCTTCTCCATAATATAGAAGGAGTTGTTTTGTAGTCGACAGCTATAAATAGTTGTGAAAAATATTAACTACGGTAATAACACTGCAGCAAAAGCAAAGACAGGAAGTTATCAGCCAACAAGATTTCTGGCAAGATCAACTGGCATTTGCACTTATTGGAAAAAAGGGAGCAAATAAAGGATATTGTTAAGGTTTACATACTCATTAGTTACTAAATTTATATGTGTATACACGACTTATGTATTTGTTGATGATGTTGTTATATTGGTATACCTTGCTACTTGTTTGACATGCTTCTGAATTTGCTGTAAATATGCTGTACACTTTTTCTAACCTAAAGAACTGGCAGAGAAATCCAATTTTATATACCTTACATTATGATTAATAATCCTGAGAATGCAAACAGCTGCAAACCTTGATCCTACATATTTTCTTCCAATTAATTTTACAGGCAAAAAAACTGCATACTCATCATTATTGTCAAGCAGCTCATGATGAGAGATGGTGTTCCTGTAACTTTCACTATCTTGACAAAATGGAATGGAGCATACAGTACAGTGTTCATTATTTTCTCTGCATAATATATGAACAAATAAGAAGCAAACAAAGCACATAATTTAACTGATGACTCACAGTACACCCTTCATACATTCACAATAGTTGGCACACTCAGACGTATGGAAATCACCCATCTTTTTTTAAAGATCTAATCTCCACTGAAATATAGTCCGTAAGGTTCAATAGTAAGTTGTCTTCAGCTCTTCTGGGAAGGCTAACCACAAGGTTTTGAAGTATGCCTTTAGGAATGTTGGACCATTCTTCCAGAAGCGCATTTGTGTGGTCAGGCACTGATACTGTATGAGAAGGCGTGGTCTCTGCGCTAATTCATCCTGAAGGTGTTCTATTGGGTTGAGGTCAGGACTCTGTGCAGACCAGTCAAGTTCTTCCACCCCAAACTCGCTCATCCATGTCTTTATGGACCTTGGTGTGCAGTCATGTTGGTATGCTGATGTCTTAAGAGTTCCCTTCACTGGAACTAAGGGGCAAAGCCCAACCCCTAAAACACAAACCCGACACCATAATCCCCCCTCCAACACATTATTTGGACCAGTGCACAAAGCAAGGTCCATAAAGACATGGATGAGTGAGTTTGGGGTGGAGGATCTCGACTGGCCTGAGCTCAACCCGATTGAACACCTTTGGGATGAATTAGAGCAGAGACTGCTAGCCAGGCCTTCTCGTCCACACCAGTGCCTGACCTTACAAATGCGATTCTGGATGAATGATCAAACATTTCCATAGACACACTCTTAGCCCTTGTACACACGGTTGGAGAATCCGTCGGAATGTGTCCTATCGGACCGTGTTGTCGGATAATCCGACTGTGTGTGGTATGCATCGGACTGATCCCGTCAGAATATCCGTCGGACCAAGTTTTCCAACTTGCTGGAAATATTTTCCGACAAACTGGTCCGATCGGACATACTCCGATCATGTGTAGCCTTCTCCGACGGACAAAGTGCCAGGCATGCTCAGATCAAATTCCTAGACCAAAGCTATTGGCTACTAGCCTGAACGTAGTCCTGTCGTAATGAAATAACGTCATCACGTTATGTATAATCTGATTTTTCGACAACTTTGTCCGACCGTGTGTATGCAACAGTTTCGGACACAATCCGTCGGACAAAATCCAACGTATTTGGTTGGCAGAATGTCCGACCGTGGGTACAGGGGCTAAAACCTTGTGGACAGCCTTCCCAGAAGAGTTGAAGCTACTACAGCTGCAAAGGGTGGGCCAACTCAATATTGAACCCTAAAGACTAAGACTGGGATGCCATTAAAGTTTATGTGCACATAAAGGCAGGCATCCCAATACTTTTGGTAATATAATGTGTGTGTGTGTGTGTGTGTGTATATGTGTATATATATATATATATATATATATATATATATGTATTATATATATAAGTGAGTACACCCCTCACATTTTTGTAAATATTTTATTATATCTTTTCATGTGACAACACTGAAATTACACTTTGCTACAAAGTAGTGAGCGTACAACTTGTTTAACAGTGTAAATTTGCTGTCCCCTCAAAATAACTCAACACACAGCCATTAATGTCTAAACCACTGGCAACAAAAGTGAGTACACCCCTAAGTGAAAAATGTCCAAATTGGCCCAAAATAGCCATTTTCCCTTTCTGGTGTCATGTGACTCGTTAGTTGTACAAGGTCTCAGGTCTCTCATACTGGTCACTGGAAATTCAACATGGCACCTCATGGCAAAGAACTCTCTGAGGATCTGAAAAAAAGAATTGTTGCTCTACATAAAGATGGCCTAGGCTATAAGAAGATTGCTAAGACCCTGAAACTGAGCTGCAGCACGGTGGCCAAGACCATACAGCGGTTTAACAGGACAGTTTCCACTCAGAACAGGCCTCGCCATGGTCAACCAAAGAAGTTGAGTGCATGTGCTTAGCATCATATCCAAAGGTTGTATCTGGGAAATAGTATGAATGCTGCCAGCATTGCTGCAGAGGTTGAAGGGGTGGCGGGGGGGTCAGCCTGTCAGTGCTCAGACCATACGCTGCACACTGCATCAAAGTGGTCTGCATGGCTGTCATCCCAGAAGGAAGCCTCTTCTAAAATTGATGCACGAGAAAGCCCATAAAAACAGTTTGCTGAAGACAAGCAGACTAAAGACATGGATTGCTGGAACCATGTCCTGTGGTCTGATGAGACTGAGATAGACTGATTTGGTTCAGATGGTGTCAAGTGTGTGTGGCGGCAACCAGGTGAGGAGTACAAAGACAAGTGTGTCTTGCCTACAGTCAAGCATGGTGGTGGGAGTGTCATGGTCTGGGGCTGCATGAGTGCTGTCGGCACTGGCGAGCTACAGTTCATTGAGGGAAACATGAATGCCAACATGTACTGCGAAATAATGAAGCAGAGCATGAATCCCTCCCTTCAGAGACTGGGCCGCAGGGCAGTATTCCATGATAACGACCTCAAACACACCCTTCCCCAAAGCACCGCCCCATGTTGAGGGCACGCGGCCTGGTACGGCTCAGGAGGGGGGGCACTCGCTCGTCCCCACCCCCTTTCCTGACCGGCCGGGTAGCGTGCTCGGATAAGGGTCTGATGTGGACCCAGGGGGGGACCCCCACACCGTTTTTTCGGCGTAGGGCTTCCCCTTTTACTCCATACCAGGTGACAGGGCCAGCGACGCTTCCTTCGCTGGTCCCGGCTACCTGGAGCCGTGCTCAAAATGAGCTGACTTTTCTCCGGGCGGGAAAAGTCCATTCATTTCAAAATTACGGCAGACCAGCACACACATGGCCGTATTGTCCGCCGAAATGCGAGTCCAGCGGACATATTTGAGTGCAAAACTACTTTCTTGGTCTGCCGGACTTTTGGGTAAAAAAAGTCCGCCGGAGCCCACACACGGACTTTTCCTCTGGATTGTTTGATCATGTGTACGCGGCTTGACAATAACAATCTGTGTCTATTGAACCTGTGCTCGAATGTGCCTAACCTTATCTCTATTAGTCCAAGATTATAGAGAAAAGATTTGACAGAGAGAAAAGATTCTGGAATTGGGTGGGGGAAGTAAAATAAAAATAATAATGATGATGAATGTTATTGGCTGATTGTAACCAAAGAGGAGGAGCAGGAAAATAGCTAGAACTAAGTACACACATACAGCCAACTTACTTTCACTTACGATTGCTAGCAGAGAGAGACACACACACTGAATCATTTCAGAAGACAGTCAATCTTAGCTGGTCCGTTTGAATTGTCACTTGTCAGAGAACCCAAATTATTATTAAGCATAAACACAGCAGCAGAACAATAGTGAAGCAAGCTACAGCTCAACTTAGCTTTTTCCTAATAATCTGCTGCTATTGTGTTAGTGTGAGAACCTTATAGTGATACTAGTGTTGCTGCTAGTGTTGTTGTGATAGCCTCAGAGGCTGCCTGTGTTGTGAGGGGGATTTATTATTATAGAATCTTGTTACCTGTCTGATCAATGATCGCTATCACCAGTCCACCAGTTTCTGTTTGAACGAGTATATAATATATATACAGAAACACTTGTAGATGGCCTAGGAACGTCCTCCAATGCCTCCATGTCGCTCTCACAATGGGTTGCCGCCATATTCGTTATTATCAGTCACTAACTATCTGACCCTGCGAGACTTAGACCATTCATTCAACATGAACGACGGAGATTCGACAAAGCAACGAAAAACACACACGTTTATAATAATATTTGACAGAGCATAGAAACTGTACGACGCTGCAATTGTACATTTCCGGAGTCAAATGCTCTGCCTATAGGCTATATAGAGTTTAGCAGCTCCATCCAATCTTCTTTATACATTCGACAGACACCATAAGCCTTCAAAGACAGATTTGACCATAATTCATGTGGATTTTCGGACGAATGCAATTTTTGAACGAAAAACAAAACAAATAAAAATGAATTTCGGGAGTAACTAAATAAATGTATTTTTCGGACGAAAACTAAATTCCGAAACAAAATATTTCACTCTGCACATGTCTACTGCCCATCACCTTTGCAACACAGATTCTTTAGTAAGGCAGTGGTCATCTTGGAGGTGTGTTTGGGGTCGTTGTCATGTTGGAATACTGCTCTGCAGCTCAATCTCTGATGGGAGGGGATCATGCTCTGCTTCAGTATATCACAGTACATGTTGGCATTCATGTTTCCATCGATGAACTGTAGCTCCCCAGTGCCGACAGCACTCATGCAGCCCCAGACCATGACACTCCCACCACCATGTTTGACTGTAGGCAAGGCACACTTTTCTTTGTACTCATCACCTGGTTGCCGCCACACACGCTTGACACCATCTGAACTAAATACGTTTCTCTTGGTCTCATCATACCACAGGACATTGCTCCAGTAATCCATGTCCTTGGTCTGCTTATCTTCAGCAAACTTTGCGGTCTTTCTTGTGCATCATCTTTAGAAGAGGCTTCCTTCTGGAACGACAGCCATGCAGACCAATTGAATGGAGTGTGTAGCATATGGTCTGACCACTGACAGGCTGACCCCCCCCACCTTCAAACTCTGCAGCAATGCCTACAGCACTCATATGTCTATTTCCCAAAGACAACCTTTGGATATAACGCAGAGCACATGCACTCAACTCCTTTGGTCGACCATGGCGAGCCCAGTTCTGAGTGTAACCTTTCCTATTAAACCTCTGTATGGTCTTGGCCACCCTGCTGCAGCTCAGTTTCAGGGCCTTGGCAATCTTCTTATAGCCTAGGCCATCTTTATGTAGAGCAACAATTCTTTTTTTCAGATCCTTAGAGAGTTCTTTGCCATGAGGTGCCATTTTGAACTTCCAGTGACCAATATAAGAGAGTGAGAGCAATAACACCAAATTTAACACATCTGCTCCCCATTCACACCTGAGACCTTGTAACACTAATGAGTCACATGACTCCGGGGAGGGAAAATGGCTAATTTGGCTCAATTTGGACATTTTCACTTAAAGTGGAGTTCCACCCCATAAAAATTTGCTTTGAAAAAAAAAAATGTTTTTACTTACCTTATAATGCCTGTTGCTATGTGGCCCCTTGTAGTCTGCCTCCTTCAGCGCCCGGGCTCCTGACGTCACTTCCTTCGATGCAGGAATGAAGAACATCTCTCCTCCCTCCCTCTGTCAATCATCTGTGACGCGTAACAGGTCCCAAATGATTGCGCGGCCAGTCACAGCGCGTGGCGGGACTGGCACATGTGCAGTGGGTGCACCCACAGTTAAAATTCCTGTGCCGCCGAGCAGAGGGGGAGACAAGCTGGGCTTCGTTCCCCCTGCATCGCTGGACCCTGGGACAGGTAAGTGTCCAATTATTAAAAGGCAGGCAGTATTTGTAGCTGCTGACTTTTATTTTATTTTTTTGTTGAGTTATTTTGAGGGAACAGCAAATTTACACTGTTATACAAGCTGTACACTCACTACTTTATATTGTAGCAAAGTGTTATTTCTTCAGTGTGGCACATGAAACGATATAATATTTAAAAAAATGGGAGATACTGTATATGTGTGTGTATATGTACAGTATGTGCATGTGTGTGTGTGTGTATGTGTGTGTGTGTGTGTGTGTGTGTGTGTGTGTGTATATATATATATATATATATATATATATATATATATATAAATAAAAATAAAACTGACTGCTATGAAATGTTGCAGGGAACATCCCAGGGGCAATTCCAAAAAGCAGTCAAATATCAACCAGCAGCAGATGTACTGTTCCATTTGTCTGCAAATTTGACTTGTGCAGTAAGTAGCTGGAAGGCTGTTAGGCCACACACTTACCCACTTACCAATACTATCTGTTAGTATCTAGTCTTGCAGCCATGTTCCACAGGTAACTGAAATATTTTAACTCAAAACATAACTGCTGCATTATTTTAAGATAAGGCACTAATTCATAAGGTCCCTGCACATTTGAATGCATAGACCACACAGACCTTAATTTACTGAAGTGGTGCTCGGAGCCCAGGTTCACCCTGACAGCGGGAATGAAATCATGCAGGTTCAGCTGAACTTGCACGATTTCATTTCTGCGTGTCAGTCCGTCCCGCCTTTGGGGGTAATTTTAGAGACATCTGTCTATGTCTGTCTATATCTATAGAAATCGCACCCCAAAGTCGCCAAACATAGTACAGAAACTACATTTGTAAATTGGTGTGGCACCACAAATGTGGCGTTGCACCAATTTGGACAGTGCTATTGCCAGCATTTTCCAGCGGTTTGGCATATGATTTGGCATACGATTTGATATGTCAAATCGCATGCCAAATTGCTCCAACATGAACCTAGGCTAAATCAGGTTTTCAAAGAAGATATTTACATGTGCCAATACCAAAGGTAGTATCAAAAATGATCAAGGACATTTCATTGGGTTTCTCAGGATATCCAACTATGTCAACTTAAATGAAGCATTCTAAGGAAGTCCTTTGGTCAAGACTCATTAGTCCATTAGTCCTGAATTGAGCATAAGTTCATATTTACAGCTTAACCACTTGTAGACCGCCTGCCCACAATATACTGCAGAGGGGCAGACGGTACAGGCAGTGATGTACTGGCACACCGCTGCCTATTTCTGGGTTTATGGCACGTGTGCGTTGTGTGAAAAAATGAAATAAATTTTGTTTGGGTACAGCATTGCATAACCGCACAATTGCTAGTTGAAACAGTGCCGTGCTGAATAGCAAAAAATGGCCTGCTAATGATGGGGATAAAACCTTTTGTAGCTAAGGTGGTTAAATCATTTTCAATATATATATATATTTTTTCAGTATTTGTATTTTTTATACCCTTGCACTGTATATCCAGTTTGTTACACGGAGGGTTAAATAAAAAAAAAAAGATATTCATTCCATACATAAAGCACATACGGATAGCCAATATTTTTTATTTGCAAAGCAAATGAAGTTATTTTTCACAAAAGAAAAATTATTCTTATTAAAGATTCAAAATTGTTTACAGTAAAGTTGAGAATTACAGTTTATGCATTTATTCCATGAAAAATCCTATCCCAGTCCACTTTCATGGTGACTCATGCACTTTAATTGGATTAAAATATTTTCTATTTATATTTTATAGGTCAATTAAGATGCAAATCTCATATTCAAGCATGAAAGCAAAATGTTGTTTGTAAATAGAAGATAGACTGAAAAGCAATCACTTACCTAAGGGACAATCTAATTTAAAATGTGGCATTTATGAGAACATTAATTTAATGTGTTAATTGTTAGCTCCTACATTATACATGCCTAATGAAAATAAAAAGGTAAACTCCCATATTATATTGGTATAGCAAAGGTAATGACAATTTCAATTAAACAGGGAAATGATATTGGTCAAAAGAAAAACTGTAGATCTAAACTAGTGGTCTCCAAACTGTGGCCCGGGGGGCTGTAGTGGCCCTTTGCTTGCCTTTATCCAGCCCTTGGTGCACTATTCATCCCTCTGACACCAAGAATGTGGCACTATTCCTTCCATTGATACCAACAATGGGGCATTGTTATTCCAACTGATATCAAAGATTAGACACTATTCCTCCCACTAACACCAACTATGGGGCACTATTCAATTAATGATGGGGCACTATTCCTCCCACTGATGGGGTATGATTCCTCTCACTGACAGCAACAATGGGGGACTATGCCTCCCCCTAATACCAAAGATGGGGCATTGTTTACTTCCACTTCCACCATTTTCTACTTCCTACGGCCCCCCTTAAGTCTGAAGGACAGTAAATTTGGCCATTTGTTTATAAAGTTTGGAGACCCCTGATCTAAACCAGTACAAACCAACATGATTCATTACTGCCCATGAAGGTTAAAGAACAACATCTGTATTCCATTGGCATGACGAAGTGAAGGTACTAATTTAAGACTGCCCATCCTATTCTTCTGTGACCCCATACTCTAATGCACTTTGCTGCTGTGCTATAAAATTACAAACCCAACACCAGGCATGGCTCGGTGGGCCGGTTTCAATGACAGTAATTGAAAGTAATGGCTGCACAGCTCGCCTTCAACTTCATGCAGTGATGTGAGAAAGATGAGAAAAATACAGAGGAGAATAAGGAAAAAAGAGGTTAGTGAGGACTCCTTATGTTACTTATGTTTTTTTGCACAATTACATATAGTTTTATATACTGTTTTTGTGCTTGTTTGCAAAATTAAAGTGGGCCGGTCTGGATGAAGTCCAGGGCCAAATTTTTGTCCCAGTCCAGCCCTGCCCAACACTAAAGGGCTTTTATGGATGTTCTGTGCAACTACACTATGGGTATGTGTTGGTGCTTCCTAGACATGTAAATATGGGCTAACATAGACATGTTTCCCCGTGCTTCTTCTGGACTTGGCAATGTGACATCAGCCCTTTTCCTATAGCTTCCTGTGGCTCTGCAATGTATAATCTGGCACATCAAATTTACAATCTGTACCATGATGCACAGTCAGCCAAACCCAGAGAAAAGACAAAAGTTTCTAAGCAACTGCCTTTGTTTTTCTGTTAAAAAAAAAAAAAAAAAATCATGTTAAAGCAATTGTAAACCCTCACATATACCCACTGAGCTGAATAGCCTCAGGTGATACACAGAGATTAAATAAATCCTCCTACATAAGTTTTACTTGTTTAACTGCAGTCTTCTCTTCCCTACAACACTTCAAAGTGATAAAATCCTTATGCGTCTGTGATTAGTATAGAGAAGGAAGTAAAAACCACAGTTAACTGTTCTGACACCCCCACCCCCCCCCCCCACCCCCCTCCACATAGGAAGAGGGACGAAGGACATGCAGAGCTGTATTCTGAATAGACAAGCTCAGTGCTTATCACCCTCCCAGACACAATTTTTTCAGCTCATGTTATCTCATGTGTCGGTAAACTTCTCATGCTGATAACAGAGGAACGAAGCGCCAGATTGAAACGACACTTAGAGCTTTGGAGAGAGACAAGTAAACACTACAGATATATGTGCTTAGCTCAAATTCAATGACTGGGGATTACAACCACTTTAATTATTTAGCCCCCATTCACACAATTCTCCTTGTTTCCTTATGCCTAACTATGCTCAACATGAAGGATTTCATTCTTTCCGATTGTCCCAGAAATGTAAACAAGCTACTTTTTGAGCATATTTAGGTGATATAAATGCAAGTTACATGAATTTTTGCCTGCGTTTTTACATCCAAAAAGTTCCCCCTATAAAACTAGGAAACAGATGCCTGAAGCTTGATACCGGCAGGGCTGTGCTCAGCCCTTCCTTCTCTGAGCTGGCCACTCAGCTGATGGCTAATTGCCAGCTCCTATCTCTCCACAGTGATTCACCTGTTGACAATATCCTGCTCACCAGTCCTGCCTACTTAAGCTGTCCAGTCCAGATGATCTCTGCCTTTTGCCTTGTCCACATCTCTAGAGACGCTCTCCTGTGTTCCTGTTAAAGACTTGCTTGGTTGACATTCCTTCTGGCTCTAGATCCTGCTTGCTGTTCTACTACGCTGATCTCTGGCTTCCTGATGTTTTCGCTTATCTGACTATCTGTTCCATTTCCTGAACTCTGGCTGTGTTTTGACTATGTTTACTCTGTTTTCCTTTTTTTATTATTATTATTAAACAAGCTTGATTTAACTGTAGTTCTGTCTCAGTCTGATTCATGGTTTCTGGCAGATACACAAAAAACACTTGCACAAAAATAATGCTCCAAAATCATTAGGAATATGCTTTTTATGTTCTGCTCAGGTGTAAATGAAGACTTATGGTACACTTGTTGACATTTATTTTAAAGCGATAGTAACCCGCACATTTTTTTTTAAACCATGCAAGTCAATGGCATAATGTGCTAGTACTGTATGCATTGCATACTAGCACATTAGGAAATATTTACCTTAGAATCCGGCGGCGCACTGTCACTGCTGACAGGGCTTCCATCTTAACCCAGTCTTCCTTCTGGGTTCTAGTACTCCACCCGCTTGGCCGAGCCGCAATTACATCTTTACTCCACATACACTAGGGAGTCGCATCCGTGGCACGGTGCCCTGAAGGGACGGCGCGGGTATGCCCTCCCTTCAGAACACATGCGTCGGTAAAGTCACCGGCTATATGCAGTGTGAATATCTCCTAAACAGTGCAAGTTTAGGAGTTGTTCACTGTACCTACAGGTAAGCCTCATTATAAGTCAAAAAGAAGACTTTACTATAACTTTAATAGACAGAACCCTGAGTCACGAATATCTTGTAGGAGAACTGGCCAGCTATCTCTCTATTCTTTCCTATAATAACAAGTTACTGAAAATGTGAAACTTTTTTTATTTGTTTTGCAAGGAATAGGGCACCCTATCTCAACCTTTTATCCCAGAGGAACCACTGAAATAATTTTCAGGTCTCGGGAAACCCCTTCTAAAACCAGTACATTGGGAGACAATGTAAAAAAAGTCCTTAATTTGTCACCAGTGCGAAGAATGCCCACTGTAAATTGGTGGTCTGAATGATTATTGGTGTTATGCAGCTGGCTTTGCCACGTGTAGTTGGGCTTGGAAATATACAAGCACCATAAAATAGGAGGTCAGTGAGCCACAGTTTAAGGAACCCTTAGACACCTCTGGAGGAACCCTAGAGTTCCATGGAGCCCCGGTTGAGATTGTCTGGTGTAGGGCAATGTTTTTCAACTCCAGTTCTCAAGTACCTCCAACAGGTCATGTTTGCACAGGTGATTTGATCAGTTTCACTGCCTTTTAATAATTACCACAGCCATTTCCTCTGAGGGAAATCCTGAAAACATGATCTTTTGGGGGTACTTGAGGATTGGAGTTGAGAAACATTGATGTAGGGGATGGTCAAAGACCATTTATTATTTTGCTGTTACCATGGGGGGGGGGGAGGGGGTTCTTTACTTTCTGTACAAGAGATAAAAAGTGAAGTGAGAGGAAATCTCTCTAGAGTGGAAATCCTCCTGCTATGCTGGTTATACACCATTATTCATTCTAATGAACATTGTGCAGAAATCCTGAAAAGTGGTTCATCAATACATTCTCTCTTGCCATTGCTGAGTCAACTAAGTTTGTTCTTTGTTGTTTGACCTGATACTTGAATGAAATTCTAGATATTTCAAAACTTTTTTGCTTAGCGTATGCACAATCCAATATGCTCAATTTTTCCCAAACAAAAAATCACATTTGCAGTTAGAACTCATTCATTTGAGAAGAATTTTACATCTTTCCATCCTTTTCTCATCACTATGGTCAAAAACAATCATCAATCTGACCCCACTAACCATTAGAAAATTGAACAAGTGCTTTGAAACAAAAACTTTCGAACAAAAAAATTTTACTGGTCGGCTATAGACTGTTGACACTGGAATAGGTGTCCCATATTATTACATTGTCCCTTTGATCCTGATCTGATGATACCTAATATTTAAATTCTACCATCACATTTTGTTCCCATTGTAGGACACTCCTAGCATAAGATGCTAGGTATATTTAGTTTTGGCTCCTTTTGTAATCAAGAGAGCAGTAAATGTTTGGATTGCTCTACTCAGGGTTTTACAGGCTGGGTTCACAGCACTGTGTACCCAGTATCAGTGCTGGGTACACAGCACTGATGGGCTGGGTTCCTTCTCTCGAAATGTGTTCCAGAACACATAGTTATTCTTGAGGCCTCAGCAGTGTCAGCGCTGAGGGCATGGATTGAGTTTGCTAAAAGCTGATTACAGAACCTTACCACATGGGATCTGGTCTGGAGAGGGACCGTCCTACCCAATGGACTGTGCTCATAGGAAGCTGGAAGGTGGCAGACTTGTGAGTAAAGACCCTAAACTGATCTTGGTGACTGTGTAGTGTTTTGGATACTGCACCGTGTACAAGCAGTTGTGTATTGGCACAAAGAGACCATGGTCTTCAGCTGTGAAGCTTTAGACTGTGCAACACCCACAAACACCTAGCGAGAAGATTGTCCCCTCACTGCTAAATACTAATCGTTTAGGAGTATCCTATGCCCTAACCCCTCTCCTGCTGAAGTTTTAAACCAGCAATGAATCTTAAAGAGATCCTCTAGACGGTATTATTGGAGCCAGAGTGAATAGTCTGGTGATTGCAAGGACAGGCAGCTTCTGTACTTTTAGTGAAAAAACTGTTGTTACCAGCGGATCCTTCAGGGGGTAGCACTACACAGTGATATTGGTCACAGACAAACGGAGATAGTGAATTTCTGACTGTGGAGTGTATATGAACATTATATTGTATCTGGATAATAGAAACTCATTCTACTAGTTTGTTACATACAAAAATGATTCTCAACTACCTATAGCAAGCTACCCTGATGTGCACAAAATATTGTGAATGATAGGAGAAAAAATTACAATCTTAGGGGCTAATCATTTTAATACTAAAGCTGGTCATACACTGTTTGAAATTTTGATCAGTGTATGGACTTCTCAGCTCAACAGAAGTCAGTTGTTTAATCGACTTCCGGCAAAGGGAAAATGTTGCTGCTGTCAGAATACAATGTCCCAGAGTGTAGGATTTTTCAATCAACCTTGTTTGTGTGGATGGACCAGCCTTTTTCAACCAGGGTGCCCAGGCACTCTGGGGTGCCTTCAGGTTTCTTCAGGTGTCCCTGAAGAAACCCTGATGCTTAAAACTTGCCCAAACATGGTATACAAGTCAGTGGATAGATCAAGTCTGCCTTTTAGTTACACAAAGTCACAGGTTTTCATTGTGCAAGTATTAATAAATACAAGTTTGCCCTTCCTCTGCCTCTCTCCATCAGCAATGGGGTCACATTAGCCGAGTGTGGGAGAGAAACTGAGGTGTAAGAGAAACATTAGAATACTAATCAGTATCAGTGTGCAAAGGAGTATTTGTTTTGAAAGAATAAATCACCTCTAATGTTGGGTGTCCTACATGTGTGCATGTTGCTGCATTATGTAAAACTATTTGTTTTTTACATTTTAGAACAGGGTTACTCGAGATGTGCAGAAGTTTAGGGTGCATTGACCGATAAAAAGGTTGAAAAACACTGGCATGGAGGGATCAGTTTTATTCAGTCAGCACACAAAACTAACCGTTATGGCCTTGTGCATACAGATGTCTAGAAGCTCCAGAGATGTCTGTGGCATTTACCAGCACATATGCTTATGGCATTTCTCCAAATATTATACTTTCAAGCCATTGGCATTTACATGAGTATGGCCACGTGTAGCCATTGACTTATATCAATAGCTGTATGTAGCACCTACAGCCCCCTGGGTGCAGGGAAGCACCAGGACATTGCAGCCTATAGACATGTGTGCACGAGGCCTTGGGCTGGCCATACAATTAGGCCTGGTTCACACCTATGCAGGTTGCAGTTTGCATATTCCAGATGCATTTTGCATTTCTCAATACACGCTTTTGAGCCACTGAAGTCTGTGGAACCAAAAACCAGAAAAAAGTCCCTGGCCCTTTCCATAAAATGCACAGTTGTGAACTACATCCAGAGGAAACCATGTTAAATGGATTGTAGTGTGTTTCTGCAAAACTGAAAATGCACTAAAAAATGCAAAGCTGTGAACCAAGCCTTATACAACTATCTTGTACAATTTTCCTTTACATTTACCCAAACCATATAATATGAGGTCAAACCTAAATACTTTCTAATTGTATGCAATCAGGCAGGCCATTGCACTACATAGTTGAAGGTAAATCTAAATGAATTGAACAAGAAAATTGTATGTTTGGCCAGGAGTTGGTTCAGATATTTATATATTGTCTGCCAAATTCCCTCTTGTACTTAGTTGAAGCAGTAGAGGTACACAAAGCTATAGCATCAATGTGCACAGATGCTGTGGTCTGAATTCATTTTCATGCAACACAAAGCCACTTAGTTCACCAAAATCACGAACATAAGCACCTGCCTTTATTGCTGCCTTTAAGTGTTCATGTTTACCGGCCCTTAGCTGGATAAGAGTATCAATTATAGATCCCACAGAGATATTCAAATGTCAGTTTGATTAAATAACTAAACAGATATTTTTAAAGCCATGGGAATTTGTTAGAACATTGCTAAAACTAGAAATATTATTTTCAGACAACCCCTTTATGAAAGCTGAAGATCCTGCAACACAGAATTAAAAACCTGCAGAGAATACAAATGGGGGCCCAAGGCAATGGAGATATTTGAAAGACATATTTCCTAAAGCTAGTCAGCATTTGCATAATAGAACACATCCTTGTGTAAAAAATGAGTGCTAGAAAATGAGCGGTTACAGCTCTATGCTTTGCATACTAAACAAGAATATCTGAGCACCTCTTCTGCTCATTCACAGGAGAGAGACAGGATTCACATCCTTGTTTCTTAGCAGGTCTACCCCGAAGCCAAGCAATTAAATACACTAGCTTCCCACATTTACGTCTCGCAAGTTCAACAACAACACGGCAAGCTCTACAAGCGCCTGACCTTTTTTTCACTTTAAATACATTTGCTAGATGTACAATGACAGTTACCTTTCAGTCGAGCCAGAGCTTCTAACTAACTAACCAACAGATGCTTTTGTTTGCTATGCTGTCGATGCCAAGAGTGCACCACAAATTATAATAGCACCATTTCTGGCAGTAAGGAAGGAAAAAAAAGAGCTTTTTCACAGCTGCTCTAAGGGATGGGTTAGAACTCATTATAAGCTTCTGACAGTTTATTCAGTTTTCCTTTCCTTTGCAAAGTTTCCAATCGGGTTGTGCTATGATTTGGAGAACAAAGCAAGGGACCGATTCTCAGAGTGAAGTCAGTTTATTAAATCCTTGATGTAGCTCAAGACCTCACCATTGTCATACTCTACTAAGAAGCACGCCATTGACATTGGACAGCAGTCCAGTTCTGTGTGCACAGTGTGACTTCCAAACAATTGTCTTTATTTCTTCAATAAAGATGTTATAGATTAGATTACATCGTTAGACCTTAATCCTATCGATTAGAGCATGTACATGCATGCTGAAATTGCATGAGCTTGCATTTTAATGCACTCAGCAGTTGCCAGCCTTATTTCAAAGGAAAATGGAAAATTAGTCAGCAGGTGGTATAATCCAACCATGTTGAGCTAGCAGCACATCTGTCATTAGGGGACGTGAACACATGGAGTTGATTTACTAAAGCCATATAAGCTGTTCGCTTTGCAAGATGAATTTCTACTCTGCAAGAGAATTATCTGTTAGGTTAGTAAATAAGGTGAAGGAAAGTAAAAATCCTTTCTTTTTTTTTTTTTTCTTTTTTTCAATTTTCCTTGAATGCGATTGTGTATTTTTTGTTGAATTAATTTTTACACCTAAGTAAAAACTCAAAAGTGAAAATTCACTTTGCAAAGTAAACATGCTCCCACCCTCTCTAACTCACTGCCACATAAAGCCCTCCACTCCATATTTTAGATTTTTTTGGAAGCATAAATACATTTTATGAGATATCTTAGAGTCAGTTATGTGATGTATAGCGTCCGCTTCACCTCTTCTGTAGGTGGTCGTTAATGATGCAAAGAGTGCCACCGATGTTCTGATGTCAGCACCTTGCCCTGCAGCAATGTACTGTGGGCTAAGGACAACACAAAGATGTGTCCCCAGGATCTGTGTTTATGACACCCTGGACACACATGAACTGGGTTGAGTGACAATACGTGTCAATGAATTTCAAGACGGATCAGCACTGGTCCACTAAGTCATATGTATATGGGGACAGCGCTCAGGAAAAGGTACTGCAGTAAGAGATGCTTAAAATGGAACCCAAATTACCATACTTACCCTCTCTCCAATGGTTCGATGCCTGTGAGGCTTCCTCAGGGTGCCAGTCTTTGGTCGTCTTGATTGGCGACGTGGGATGATGTAATTCCTGTACATGTGCAGCTCAGTGTGCACTCCACACAAGACTGTGAATAGACATCGCCTGTCTCTTCTGCAATAAATTGCCTGCCTGCTTGTTCACTTTGTAAATTTGAGTTTAGTTTAGTAATTTTTACAGCAGCATATTTTTTTTAACCACTTCAGTCCTGGAAGGATTTGCCCTCTTCCTGACCAGAGCACTTTTTACAATTTGGACTGCACTGCTTTAACTGGTAATTGTGCAGTCATACAATGCTGTACCAAAACAAAATCTGCATCCTTTTTTTCCCACAAATAGAGCTTTCTTTTGGTGGTA